>NC_140629.1:5646388-6846388 GCF_057382275.1 Copadichromis virginalis
TAACTAAAAAATTAAAAAACAACCCTCTTAAGGTAAGGAAATCACAAAAAGTTTAATCTATGCCTCTGGACATACATATTGTCAGTGGAAGAAACTCATCCATCCTCCTGACCCGCTTCTTGAAGATGGGAATCACCACCTCGGTCCGCCAATCCAGAGGTACCCCTAATCTCCATGCAACATTGTAGAAACGTGTCAACCAGGACAGCCCTATAACATCCAGAGCCTTCAGTTACTCAGGGCAAACCTTTTCCACCCCAAGGAGTTGTAGTTTATTACAATAAAAACAGTCAAAACAGCACTGGTCAGAAGGCAACAAGAATTAAAATATTACAATATAAAAATAAATGCTAAAAATAAAATTCTAGAAAGAATTCATGATGCACGAGAATGTGTGAGAATACAGATGGGGACCTCTGCCAGGCGCTCCAAGTGCACCCTCACGTTTAGGCACCCCAGATCTGTCCAACATCCTTTCCTACGACCTGATCCAACGCACCACCAGGTGTTCATCAGTTGACAGCTCAGCATCTCTCTTCACCCAACTCTCCAGAACATACAGCCACAGATCTGATGATATGATTACAAATTCAATGACTGTTCTCGCCTCTATGCAGATGCTCCATGTTTATCTCTGTAAGAAAGTTGTGGAGGAGAATCTGTTCCTGTGTGGTGTGTGATCGTAAGCTCTGGATTTTCCTGTCGAACTTACCTTTACAATGGAGATTCACCCTATAGCTGTCAGTGATCATGGTCCTGTATCTTTAACACTAATGCACAAGAATAATACTACGCCAAGAAAAAACTGGAGATTTAATATATCACTACTTAAAGATGAAGACTTTATTAAATATTTTAAAAAAGAGTGGACTTCATATTTGGACTATAATGACACTTCCGAAACATCAGCTTCTGTTCTATGGGAAGCAGGGAAAGCTGTGATGAGAGGTAAAATAATTTCTTTCTCATCACATAAAAAGAAAAAAGAAAACAAAAATATTCAGGAAAAAACATCAAATCACTAGAAGAAGCCTACGCGTCCCACCAAGATCAGGAAACATTGAACAAAATACGCAAAACAAAACTAGAATTAAATGAGATAATTGATAAAAAAAAAAAAAATTCTTAGTACAAAGACTACACCTACAAAATTATGAACATGGTAATAAATCCGGTCAATTTCTAGCAAACCAGCTAAAAATAAATAAAGAAAAAACAACTATATGTGCTGTTCAAGATTCATCTGGGAACACAATATATGAACCGATACAAATAAACAGCATTTTCAGGGATTTCTATAAAATGTTGTATTCACCACAAATAAACCCATCTAAAAAAGAAATTGATCAGTTTTTGGACAACATAGCTCTTCCAAAATTATTGGACACTCAAGCAATGGCACTGGATTCACCACTGACACCAGGTGAACTCCAGGAAGTCCTGATAAGTATGCCCAATAATAAGGCTCCAGGTCCAGACGGCTTTCCTGCAGAATTCTACAAAGAATTCTGGTCGATTCTAGCACCAGTTTTCTACAGAACGTTGTTGGAAATTAAAGAAAAGGGCAGACTTCCATCAAATATGAATTCTGCAAACATTAATCTCCTGCTAAAACCAGGCAAAGACCCTGTATATCCCTCAAGCTATCGTCCAATATCCCTTATAAACTTAGACCTTAAAATAATCTGCAAAGCTCTCTCAAAGAGACTGGAGAAAATAACCCCCCTCTTAATTCATCCTGACCAAACTGGTTTCATAAAAGGTAGGCACTCATCAACAAATACACGTAGATTACTTAATTTGATAGACTACTCATACAGTAAAAACCTAGAAACTACAATATTCTCTTTAGACGCAGAAAAAGCATTTGACAGAGTTAACTGGAAATTTCTATTTGCAACTTTACACAAATTTGGTTTTGGATCCTCTTTCATAAACTGGTTAAAATATTATATAATTCCCCAACAGCTTGTGTTAGAACAAATGACCAGACATCCTCCAGCTTCTGTCTCTTGAGGGGCACCAGGCAGGGATGCCCACTCTCCCCTTCACTGTTTGCAATTTTTATTGAACCACTAGCAGCAGCAATTAGACAGAATTCAGTAATTAAGGGCATAAAATGCAAGAACGTGGAACATAAAATCAGCCTTTATGCGGATGATGTGTTACTCTTTCTCCAAAATTCACAAACCAATATCTCTGGGGTGATTGAATTGATAAACTCTTTTGCAAGAATATCAGATTACTCAATTAAATGGTCAAAATCTACAGTCCTACCGATTAATTGCTCCCTCCATAATTCCTCTTCTACACCACTGCAATCAGGAAATATAAAATATTTAGGTATTAATGTTTCTCCCAAGCTTGCAGATCTAACTAAATTAAACCATATCCCACTTTTAAAGAAGGTAGAAGATGATCTGGCTAGATGGAAATGTCTACCCATATCACTCATGGGAAGGGTTGCCGCTATAAAAATGATGGTCTTACCAAAAATAAATTATTTATTCTCAATGATCCCAACTAAACCGCCACAAGATCAGGTTCAGATCTCTAGATTCATGTATGTCCAAATTCCTTTGGAAAAATAAACCCCCACGTATAAGCTTAAAAACACTACAAAAGACCAAGGATAAAGGAGGACTAGAACTGCCTAACTTTCAGCACTACTTCTTAGCCAACAGGCTTCAGTTTATCTCAGGATGGCTAAAACATACCCTCTTAGATGAACCTTGGCTAGATGTAGAACAAGCACTTTGCAATAATCTAGAGATCTCAGACCTACCATTTATCAGCTCAAACATCCAACGACATGAATGCTTTAAAAGCATCAACATCAGCTCTTCTCTGACAGCATGGTGGGAGTTTCTAACATTGACGGCGTCTTCATTAATCCCATGCAAACGTACACCTATCTGGAACAACCCTGACATATTACAAAACAATAATATGATAAACTTTTCAGATTGGAGTGGTAAAGGAATCAAATATTTAGAACATATACTAGAAGGAACAGAATTTATTTCATTTGACAGACTAGTTACACAATATGGGATCAACAAGAAAAGATTTTTAGAATATCAACAAATTAAATCCATAGTAAAAAAGAAATTTAAACCGGGTCAAGTTGAACTACAAACACCACCAAGTGTGGTTCAATTTCTTACTCTTAAAACCCCCAAATTACTATCCAAAATATACAGAATGCTTTCTAAAACAGATGAATCAATATCACTTCCTATTGCAAAATGGGAAGCAGATTTATCAGTTAACTTAGACCTAAACTTCTGGTCTCAGATTTGCTTAAAAACCTTTCATCTAATTAGAAATCCCAGTCTTCAATTAATTCAATACAAAATATTACAGAGTGCACTATACAGGTCATCGGATGTTCAAGATGGGCTTTACGTCTACCAACAACTGCTCACACTGCCAAACCAATTCACCGGACAATTATATCCACGCTCTTTGGTTCTGTCCACCAGTTCAGAAGTTTTGGTGCGAGATATGTGAAGACTTATCGAAGTGTCTGAAATGTAACATTCCAACTTCCCCCTTAGTGTGTTTGTTGGGCAGCTTAGATAATGTCACTTCAGAAAAGAATATCGCCCATATGGTTTTCACTACCCTATGCATAGCCAAGAAAACAGTCCTCATGAACTGGAAAAATAAAAATAATCTTAATTCTAACCAATATAGAAATTATCTATTAGATTACATTAGTCTTGATACAGCCTCTGCCACCACATCAGATCAATTGCTCTGGGCTCCATCACCTAGTGGGGGTGGGGGGGTCATAGTTTGGTCCCGCCTTCACTGTTGTGATTGGTGTGGGGGTAGGGACAGGCTTAGGGCGTCGGGGGGTTCCCCGGAGGCATCTTCCTTGGGGGGCTCAACCCGGGGTAGCGGTCATGTCCGGTTAGGGGCTCTGTTGGCTCTCAGGTGACTGTTTCCTCGCGGCTGCGTGCAGCGGGGCTAGGGGAGGGTCTGTGCTGACGGACGTGGGTTACTGACCTGGTAGCCTGGCTGCCCCTGGGTGGGTCCGGGATGGGCGTGAGGTTCTGGGGGCGCTCCGTCTCTGGGCTGGGGCCCGGGCCGGGCCTCGGGGGCTTGAGTCCTGGTTGGTGTGTTGCCGGGGTTGTTGGCGGGTGGGTGCATGGGGGCCCATCCCTGGAGCAGGGTGCCGCCGGTGCATCGAGCCACCTGGGGGGCTCTTCAAGTGGTGGGGGAGATTGTCACATCTTGCAGGAACTTTCCTCTCTTCAGGAACTCTCTCTGCAGGAGGGGGAGATACAGGAGAGGTGGAGGAAGATCTCAGCCTGTGTGTTTATTGTCTTATGTAGTCTGGAAGATGAGTGGATGGTGGGGTGGGTGCAGTTTTCTCTGTGGTGGGGTTGGGTGGACTGTCCCGGGCTCTGTGGGGCCGGGCGGCGCTGCTGCACTGGGCCCCGGTCTGGATGGGCCTGGGCCCCCTTTCCCTGGCGGGTCGCGGAGTATGGGGGTGCCTACTGGGGTCAGCGGGGGAGCTGGCCCCAGGGAGGGGTCACTTGCCCCTCCCTTCCTTCCCTCCCCATCTCCAGCTGCCTCCCTCTTCCCGCTCCACCACAACCACCCACACATGCAGGACCTTGGAGTAGGGGTATGTCACCAGGGTGCAGAGGAGGCTACCCCCCCCCCCCCCCCCCTCTGTCCCCTTCTGGCTGCCTCTGCCTCAATTTTATCCCACAACTTAGACATTCACATTACTCACACTCTCATTACACATACATATAGGATCTTGGGGGTGGGCACGATACACGGAATCCAAATTACCATCAGGGTGTACACCTCACCCCTGGCGTTGTTGCCCACCTCTCAATTTTAAATACACGTAGACATTGAGGGCTAGCAGGAGGGACTATGCGCTTACCTGCTGCTCTCTGGCAGGTAGCTCCATGCCCTCCTGGGTTTTAAATGCACCTTAGAACACACATGCATCAACACTACAATGAGCGGGTGGAGGGAGGTTTGGAGTCGTCTCTCACCCCCGTTCTCTGCGGCCTGCTGGAGCGGGGGGGCTAGGTGGAGGAGTTGGCCTTCCGACTGCGGTCTGGAGTGTGGGGCCTTCCTGCTGCTGCGGAGTCGGGGCGGTCTGCCTCCCCCCACCGCAGGGAAAAGGGTAACACCACCTGGGTCTGGGTGCAGTTCCCCCCTCCAGGGGCAAGGGTACCTAGACCCGGTTCGTAGAGTACGCTTGGGGAGTGTGATCGTGTGTACAGCGTCTCTTCATGTCTGTCTCCACGTTGGTTGAGTGTGGAGTAAGTGCATATGAGAGCATGAGGGTGGGAATGGATGTTTGTTTATTTTATTTATTTTTATTTTATTTAAGTATTTATTGTCATTGTCAGAGAACAATGAAATTGCGTTTGGGGCTTCCGTACAACCCGTAAATAAAATAATGAAGAAAATAATAAATACCCCTTAAAACCCAAGTGTAAATATTTAACCCAGTGTGACTCCAGTGCAATAAGACAATCCTTAGCAACAACATAAGAACATGACAAGTAATGTTCATAAGAAATTCAGACAAAGACCTGAGAAACATGACAAAGTATAACAATGCAACCCATTCAATATTATTGTACTGTGAGATATGATGTCAGATATAATAGTTATCTATTTAAGAAAGAGGCAGGAGGGGGAAAGAGAATAAAGATATGATGCACCAGACCAGTTCAGTGCTATTAAGAAGTTGGATATGGTTATTGTCCGTGAGAGGGGGGCAGAGAGTTCAGGAGCCTCACAGCCTGTGGATACAGGCTGTTGGCCAGGTAAAAAAAAACAACAACAACTAAACTGTATCAGAAGTTTTAGGCCGAAGCCCATCATGTGCAATCCTGACTGTAAACAGCACAGTAATTAATTTACAAACAGGACGTAAACAACACTGGAGTAGCATCAAGTGAGGGTTAGATGTGTTTATTTTTATATATGGTGTATCTGTGTGTGCCTGTATGTCTGTGTCTATATGTCAGGTTGGGTGTCAGACGCCACCTCTCTGAGGACATCTCAGGCCCTCCAAGGTTTGGAGGCCTATCTCCTGTAACATGGTAGACTAATGTGCCTGTGTTAATTCAGCTCCATATTATTGTGTGAAGTTGCACTGGGTTGGGAGTGGTTTTGTGTGTGTGTCACATTTTTGGTGAGCCAATGGCTGGAATGGGGTTGGACTAATTAGAGGCAGGTGTACTTGATTGCACTGATACACTGGTCTACTTATAGCCCACACTACAAACACTGCTGTGTCGTTTTGTCTCTCTGTGCAGGTATGTAATGTGATGAAATCAGATATGTTTGGGATGGATGGATTTTGTGCTATGAATTCTATAGTGAAAGTGTCGTTTTGTCTCTCTGTGCAGGCCAGGGCCTATTATATGCCACAGCCTAAAGGTAGCAGAGTTGCAGAGGCTGGAGTGACCACTGGCTATATGCTTGCAGGGTGGTGGGTCTCCAAGGACAACTTCTAACCCTGTTACAGGCAACACGTGGAGTGCAACTGGCCGTGTGGCATAGCTGGCTCTGGCCTTGGGACTGTGTGTTTTTTATACAATTCATAAATGGGACACTGGACTGTTTTATCTTTTATCTCTTGATATATTTTTTTGTCAATAAATTATCTTTTAGAATTTTATTGACTGTCATCTTTTTGCCCACGACAGAGACGGTTGGTCAGACCTAGAATCTTTCTTTGGGTGTGTTACATCTCCCCCCGACCACCACTTCCCCTGCCGGTGGCGGACTCCCTCAGACATCGGTGCGTTGGTGGTTCTTTGTGTCCGGGGATGGGCGTCCGGGTACACACCGGCTCACTCCTTGGCGGCCGCTTATCGGGGCCTGGAGCCTGGGGCTCGCTCGGGCCACTTCGGAGGTGGGGTGCCCCCGGCCTCTCGGCCTGGGGCTCGGTCACTCAGGCACGGCTGGCTGCCAACTCCCCCTGGCTTCTGCTCCGCGGCTGCTGAGTGAGCCCTCATCTGGGACTCTCCTCAGCTCTTTCTGGGACAGTGGCGCGGCTGCCCCTCTGTTGGTCTTCCTTGGTCTCTTGTATTCTGGGGGCCTCTGGATGTCTGGAGTTTTGATCTCCTCCATACCTGCTTCATGCCCTGGAGGACGGGGCTGTGGCCCCCCCACACCCTCTAGCAGATCATTACATGAAGGAACCTTTTAAAAAAAAAAACAAAAACAAGCGCGTCCATGCTCACAGGTGTACACACGGGTGATCACACCCACAAACTACACCCTTTTTGGCTCCTACCTCAAAGCACACTGTGTTCTGTTGATCTTATGTGCTGCACAATAATGTTTAATATTTAGTATTTACTGTCATATTCCCATATATCATTGTGATGTTGTTTATTCTATTACTCTTGTTCTCTTCTGCTTGTTTTCTTTTTTCTTTCTCAGCAGGTGATCCAGGTGATCGATATATGCATTTTTTTTCTTTTTTTTTTTTCCTGCTCATTCTGTTGGTTTTTGTTTTTTGCCCTTCTCCCCCGTCCCTCTTCTCAGCTGTTTTTTCTTTCCCTCTTTCTTTCTCCCCTTCTTTCCCCCAGTCAAGTCTGTCCCGTATTCAGTAAGTGAAAATAAAATAAACAATAAAAGGTGAATCAAATGGACCATTACGGCAAGGCTGGGATGGTCAATTTGGTAAAGTAAATCCGTTGGGCATCTTTCTTTGCCTTTAGACAACAATTCTGATGACAAAAGAGCCAAACGGGACAGGCAAAAAACAAAACAAAAAAAACAATGGACTTTGCAAACAAATACTGTAGATTTTCCTTGCTTAAAGATTTTGTAAATAGCTATTTTTTCATATGCACTGTAATTGAGCCTGCCCCCACTGTAAATGAGATCTAGTCAGGTTTCAGAACTCACAGCACAGAAACGGCTTTAGTGAAGGTTACAAATGTTGCCTCTTACAGTGGACTCGGTGTGTACTTGTCCTGCTAGACCTCAGTGCAGCTTTCGATACTGTCGACCATAATATTTTATTAGTACGATTAGAGCGTGCTGTAGGGATTACAGGTACTGCGCTGCAGTGGTTTGTATCACATCTACAATATATTTATGTAAATGAAGAGTCCTCTTCACACACTAGGGTTTATTATGGCATTCCACAGGGTTCTGTGCCAATTCTGTTTACATTATACACGCTTCCCTTAGGCAGTATAATCAAAAGGCATATCATATATTTTCACTGCTATGCAGATGACACACAATTTTATGAATCCATGAAGCCAGATAACACACAGCAATTGTTTAAACTGCAGGAATGTCTTAAAGACATAAATACCTGGAAGACCTCTAACTTTCTGCTTCTAAATGCAAATAAAACTGAGGTTATTGTACTTGGCCCAGAAAATCTTAGAAATATGGTATCTAACCAGATTCTTACTCTGGATGGCATTACCTTGGCCTCCAGTAACACTGTGAGGAACCTTGGAGTCATTTTTGACCAGGAAATGCCCTTCAATATTTCTCCTATATTGGCTTCCTTCATTGGCTCCCTGTTAAATCCAGAATTGGATTCAAAATCCTGCTCCTCACATACAAGGTCTTAAACAATCAGACCCCATCTTATTTCAATAACCTTATAGTACCATATCACCCCATTAGAGCACTTCCTTCTTGCACTGCAGGCTTACTTGTTGTTCCTAAAGTATTTAAAAGTAGAATGGGAGGCAGAGCCTTCAGTTTTCAGGTCCCTCTTCTGTGGAACCAGCTTGGTCAGGTGACCCTGAATCCTTGATTAGTTATGCTGCAGAGCAATACTGGAATAGCACATGGAAAAAGACACAACACATAACAACAATGTCCAGTGGCTAGTGGAGATAAGAGCACATTACAGCGACCTCCCTGAACTAGCTCCAGTGACCATCACAGTGACAGACATCCAAGAAAGAGCCTCGAGCATGAAGTGTTAGACAGCACCAGGCCCTGGTATGATTTCTGCCCAGTGGCTAAAGAAGCTAACTGCACTCCATGAGCACCTGGCTGCACAAATAAACCTGCTGCTGTTGGATGACACACAAGGGCAGACAGGCCTGATCCCCAATCCGATTGTTCAGTCTGACGTTACTAGCCGTGTCTGGGTTTAAACTCCGCTGCAGGTCCATATATCAAACGATCACTATGGCATTACTGAGAGTTGAAAAACTGTCTAAAGTCTTTCATCTTTAATAAAATGATCAGCGTTCTGCTCTACCAGGTGTAACAATTGAGTTTAACATCCAGGCATCCATGAAAACGGAATTTATGACATTTAACGGAGTTAGAAGTTAGCAGGGAGTTAGCTCGCTAGCTTCTATCTAAATACAATATAGCATGTCCTGACTGCGGGGTTTTGGAAACAAATTAAAACGTACAGCTCTGCTATCACTTCCTGTCGTGGTCTGGGTGGTTTTCCACAGCATCGGCTCCTCCCCACTGGGTGGAGTCTTTGTTGTTCCTCACCTGATGGCAATCGTACCAGCAGTATTTATGACCGGCGCACTCAACTGGTCTTCGCCAGATTATCTGCCAACTTTAGTCAGTTCTCGGCCTCATATCCGTTCCTTGGTGACTCATCGTGTGTATTAACCGTATCTCTGTTTTTCTCGTCAGCCTGTGAAACCCACCTACCAAGTTCTCCTGGATACCAGTTTGCTGCCGCCGGTAATCCCTCTCCGTTTTGGAACTGCCATTCTCTCCTGCCTGCCTCCCTGCATTGCATACAGCACCCACCTGGACCTCTCCTGCCTCCCCCCTCCACGCAACCCCACCTGCAAGCTTGTAAGACAGCTCTGTGTACTATCCTTAGATTCACTCACAACCCTCTGTGGGATTCCCCTGACTGCTCTCTCCTCTGTTTCAGTGCCCTGGCCCGCCACAGTTTCCCCTGCCCAGTACCTGCACCCAGTTATCCCTGCCATCTAGTTATCATCACAGTATTTTCTCTCGCCTCAGACATCTAGTTTATGTTCATTGATTCTAGTCTGCACTTTCTGTTAGCCTCTGAGCATTGTAAAATAAAATCTCTTTTCGTTACACCTCACCCCTGGCCTCCGGTTTTGAATCTGCACTTGAGTCCATCCCATTTCCACGGGCCACTGTGCCATGACAGTGGCCAGATTATACTGGATTACACTTCCAGCATAAATGAAGACAGAAAACTAAACAGCAGTGACGTTTGTAGGATTACTGAAGTTGGGCTAGCTGGTATATAATGATGTGCTACGTGACCGCTAGCGACACAGCTATGTTAGCATAATATAAACAAGCTAACTTTTTTTCCACTCGATAAAAGTTAACATGAGTGTTCTCGGTGGTCAGGAACAAATGTAATCGCATGGCAGGATGCTGTAAAAGGACCAAACTTCAGCCAGGAGAACAACTGAGATAATCCATCCACATATGAGGTTAGTCATTCATATACTGCTGCATGGGATGGGCTGTAGTTACATCCTAAGGTTTTAAAAACTGAGCTTAAATGAATGATTAGTGGTAATAAAAGCCGAGGGAGGTCAACAGTGATCACTGACTGTTTTAGGAGCTTTTTGAGATCAAACAGAAGAAAATACATAACGTTAAACATGTTAACAACACAAAAGCCATATTAAACGCAGACTACTTTAGACCCGGAAGTAGGATTCGTCGCGTCATCACTGAACAACCGGATAATCTCCAGAAGGAATTGGTCCCACAGAAAAAATGCACAGAAATAAATTATTTTTCAAGAATAATTAAATAGATTCAACATCTTTCTTCAACAGAACTGCAGACTGCAGAGATGGTACCTTCCCAAAGGAAAAAGTAGTATAGCTTACTAGGGCAGCGGTCCCCAACCCCCAGGCCCGGTCCGTGAGTCGTTTGGTACCGGGCCGCGAGAGTTGAGGTTCAGGTGTGAAATGTATAGTTTTCAGGGTTTTTATTGGTTTTCAGCGTTATTTTGTTATAGTTTTTATCGTTTACTCGGTCTTCCTGGGTCTTTTCACGTGTGTTATGAATAAATTGTCTTTTTTTCGGTACCGGTACTAGTTTTATTTTGCTGTATTTATCCGCGACACCTTAAAGGCCGGTCCATGAAAATATTGTCGGGCATAAACCGGTCGGTGGCGCAAAAAAGGTTGGGGACCGCTGTACTAGCGTATATTAGACTTAACAGTTACCATATACAGTAATGGACTTCTATATATTTTACATAAGATTAAAACATTGGGTGTAAGATTCAGATAATTATTTATTAAAAGCTAGACATTTTAAATGAGAATAAGAAAGAAAAGTATGTTTTTGTGCCCCCTTTTCCCTGTTCATGCCCTATCAGCCCCCCTGGCTACACTTTGCTAGATCCGCCCCTGCACAGTTACCAGCCGTCAGCTACGTAGAAAAAGATCCTGGTGTAGAAAGTAATATTAAATACATTCTAACAACAGCTTATCAAGCTTAAACGTGCTGCTGTTGTTCAGCCGCTGGTTTCCTCTTTCTGGAGCGAAGTGGGCCAAAAACAAACAAGAGAGACGGACTCCGACAGAAAAGCCGATCAGCTGATCATTAATCAGTTTCATGATTGAAGTAGCAGCAAGGAGAGGCAGTCGCTCCATATATCGGTTGTTAAGCTTAACGTGGGAATGCTTTACAAACATTCAGAGATGAACTTACACACTTGCTTTACTTCTCTCTGAGATAACTTCATCCCAGATGAAATGCTGGTTTGGTAGCGAGGCTACAAATACACTCAGCCGCTCTATCACGTGAGCATCTCCAATATCCGATTCAGTATTTTACGTCAGTATTGGACCGATACCGTATCGGTCCGAACTTTTCTTGTCCATCTTCCATTGGTTTTAATGTTGCACTCCAGTATGAACACAAATCCCCCAACCCAAGGATCACCACAACATAACCTAACAGACCTACACCTTAGTTCACAGATTCACTTTGTCTAGGGTTCATTTCTGAGATTTCACACAACCCAGGATTCAAATCATGAACACATAATGGGCTTGGATTTACATCATTATGAATGAAATGTGCTCTATTTGGAAGCCAGCCAGACACTTCCCCGCCGCCCCGCCCTCTCCTCTCTGCGCCGCAAGCAGCAGGCTCACCTCGCAAACGAAGGGCGTCCTTATTCCCAGCAAATGGGCGATAGAAAACCGATCGGTGCCTGTGCCATTCCCAATATGCGCTGGCTGATGTCGGGGCAGCATGAGTACGACCATTCTTTTTTTATTTTTTTTGCCGATGCCCGTGATGCCGCCCCGGGCAACCGCCCGTGTCGCCCGTATCAAAAACCGCTACTGGCTACCGGACCCCTCTCTGTGTGGAGTGGCCAGAGAGAGAGAAGCAGCGTCAAACGACGTAGCAGATACCTCTGCTTACCAATGAACACGTCTGCGCCACGCTGCGCCTATCAGTGCCCACACAGCGGAAATATGTGCGCAACACGTAGCTGTGCTGTCTGGGGAATCATCAACAAGCGGTAAACTTTCAGAGGAAGTGAACTACTGACGGTTACGCAGAGAAGAAAACAGCGATGTCTGAGTCAGACGAGGAGCGTCATACTTTCCGCACCAGCAAGAACACTGAGGGGGCAAATACGACTCCTAATAGCCCCAAGGGGGTTATGGTGACACTACCTTGCTTCTCTTGGTGTCCCAAAATATGCAGCCCAAATGGTCACGCCATCTTCTGGATTTGTTTTTTTTTTTTTTGGTTGTGCAATAGTTGGTGGTATTTGGTTAGGGGTATGGTTATGTAAAAGTAAAGGTCAGGTTGCCCCGTCGGACGACGAGGACCCTAATTGCCGTTTCTCAAAAGCTGCAGTGGCCGCAGACTCCGAGAATTGTTCGGAGATTGGAAAGTGAGTAACATTTGAAACTTCTGATACATTTTTTTTTCACATTACACATACGATTATGCACTGATCCAAATGCAAACGCTAAAAAATCTCCAAGAACTGCGAACATATGGGCTCAAATTGTGGTCATAAATATTTTGTACTTGTAAATCAGGATTTGTATGTGTAAAAAGAATTTGTGTGTGCCTTAGTGATGTGTCAGTTGTGAACGAAATGGCTCTTAGAGCCGGGTCTTTGACGTGAACGACGCAAGCCGGCTCCTTATCGCGAGCCTCCCAGTCCTACTGCCAGTTTCTGGAAGACACCTTCTTCAAGCAGTGGTACAGGAAGAAGTCTGCATCCTTCAAGAAAAACATGATTTTCATGCAGGACAATGCTCCATCACACGAGTCCAAGTACTCCACAGCGTGGCTGGCAAGAAAGGGTATAAAAGAAGAAAAACTAATGACATAATGACATGGCCACCTTTTTCTTTCTCTCACCCTCTCTCCCTCTTGCACTTTTTTTTTGCTTCATTCCGCATTTGAGCTTTGCGCTGGGATGAGGGGGGAGGGGCGGTAGTTACACTGGCAGTAGCACAGGAACAGAGCAGGAGGGAGAGAGAGAGAAAGAGAGCCAGGGACAACAACGTCAGATTAGAAAGGTATAGTAATCATCCACAACTATTTTCAGTTGCGGATGATAAAGGATTCAGAAAGTTTATTCATGCAGGTCCATATGACAGAGAGTATGCATGTTCTTTTTGTTCTGTCATGACAATTTAATTGTGGGACATTACAATTTTGATGAAGATTAAAATTAAATTAATTGTGCACACATGATAACAATAACACTAAAGTGATAACGATGAACTCTTTCAGGGACATTCTTCGGAAAAATGGCTCTGCAGTAGATGCTGCCATTGCTGCGCTGCTGTGCACCTCCATCATGAACCCACAGTGCATGGGGATTGGAGGCGGGGTCATATTCACTGTGATGGACAGCTCCGGTAACAAGACACCCTCGCTACTCTTTGCTCAGCTCTGCTGTGGATTAATGTAGTAATATGTCATCTTTTCAAAGGTAAAGTGAAAATCATCACCTCCAGAGAGACTGTCCCCAGCAACGTGACCTCTGACCTGCTTAAGTCGTGTCCTAACACCACAGAGTGGACCGTGGAGTGGCCGCACGGTGGGCTGTTTATCTGGCATAATGCTAATATTTATAAGGTTTTAGTCTAATCTGCTCTTGGACTCACCTTTATGACACAGCTAATTTATTCTGTACAGGTCACTGCTAATGCACACTGTGAGTCATTCCTCATTCAGCTTTCCTCAAAAAAGCAAAACTGGGATAATATAAAAAGAAAAGAAAAAAGATAAAGCAAACCACTACAGAGGGTTTGGCTGTCAGCAGATATTAAAGACAATGAGTCGGTGTCGTATATGACACTATCAGAATAATCTAGCATAAACACCATGAAATACATGCTCCTTAGTTTCAGAAACAACCAGAGAGATTGAAGTAGTCAGGTTTTTCTCCAAACTGGTCTTAACAGGTCTTTCTCCAAATGATACACAAGATGTAACACAAAGGTTTTAAAGGTGTAGTCAGTTATCTGTAGAGATATATTTTAAATTCTGCACCTTAATCTGCAAGTCAAACTCAAGATATGAAGGATCATACCTTTGTTTTATCACCTGAGAGGGTTCTTGTCATCAAAGAAGCGGAGGAAAGAGACAGCATGATTGGTGTCTTGTTAAAATGTCATCCTCCTCCTCACCTCTAACCTCATCTACTGAACTAAAGTCAAGACTCTAATACACTAAAGAGTGCACAACTATTCTTATTTAATTATTGAAAATAATAATTATTGGAAAAAAATAATAATAATAAAGTCAGCAACAAAAACCTAAATGATCTTATACCTCTTCAAAGAAATATATAACAAGACCAGAGAAATTCAAATACTGGGTCAAAAAACCCACATTTTTGTTTGCCAAAGGATAGCTGCTCCACAGTCCTGGGTCCTTTTTGTCATATATGTCATTTCATGATGCACTCGATGTGTTTTTTCTTGGTCAAAGGTTTGAACTGCAGGCAGGCCATTTTAACACCCAGGTACTTCTTCTGTGAAGCCATGCTATTGTAATAGATGCAGCATGTGGTTTAGCGTGGTCTTGCTGAAATAGATGTCAACTCGATGGGAGCACAAGTTGCCTGTGTACACCTTTCAGCACTGGTGCATTGCCAGATGTGCAAGCAGCCAATTCTATAGGCAGTAAAATAATTACATACCTTCAGAGGTTTTGAATTGAGTGTTGATAACAAGCTGCAAAAACAGCAGCACTTAACAACGTTAAAGCCCTTTACTCTTTAGCCCAGAATGCAGGATCCACATTTTCTAAAAAAAAAAATTGATTTGTCTGACATTAGAACAGTTTTCCACTTTGCCTCAGTCCTTGTTGAATGAGCTTTGGCCCATTCAACATGTTTATGTTTAAAATGCAACACCGCCACCTAGGGGAATTTCCAATATTAAAATGCCTTTATTAAATGCATTTGTTAAAAGACAAAAAAGGATTAATAAGCAATTGCAGCCCAGAGAATAATGAAAGGTGACTGTGGTACAGCCAACTCTAATAGACTCTAATCGAGTCTGCAGAGAATGTCCACACATAAGGTCTTCATACAGTATTAGTCCTTTATTTTATCCAGGTAAAAAATCTCATTGAGATTAAAAATTTCATTTCCAAGAGAGCCATGGCATCATGGCAACAAAAGTCAAAATAGACGTACCACATTAGGATATAGCATTTAAAAAAATACAATATCCCGTACAAACATGTGAGAAATATACAATAACAGATCTAATTAAGAGCGACATTAAATACAATGACACTGAGTAAAAGAGTTATTCTCTCGTTCCTTTAAGACAGACTTAAACTCCCCCAAGGTAACCAATTCTGATCATTTCAGTTCCTCCTGCAGATTATTCCAGGAAGCAGGGGCAGCGTAATTAAAAGCCTTTTTCTCCAATTCTGTTCTGATTTTTGGGCCAATCAATTGTATGATATTGTGCGAATGAAGGCTGTATTGGTTGTGGTTTTTACACATATAAACACATAAATAAGATGGAACCAGCCCAAGGAGAGGTTTATAGATAAACATCAACCAATGGGAGAGTCTACAAATATGGAAAGATGGACATTTAGCAGCAGCATACAAAGAACAATGATGTACACAATTTCCATAACCAGTAATAAAAAGTAAAGCACAATGGTACACAGTATCCAACCTCTTTAGGTAGTGAGCAGGTGCATTAAAAAATAAAAAGCAGGTCACCAAAATCCATTAAAGGTAAAGAAGTTGCATGAATCAAGTGTTTTCTCATTTGGAGGGAGAAACAGGATTGATTTCTAAAAAAGAAACTTAGTTTTAGTTTTAACTTCGACACAAGCCTTTGAATTTGAGTTTTAAATGACAAATTCTGATCTATAATGATCCCTAGATACTTGTAAGATGTGACCATTTCAATTTCAGTTCCTTGAATTGTTGTAATCTTAGGAGATGTAGCTAACAACTCTTTGCCATTTGAGGATAACACGAACTTGTATTTCTATGGATTTAACACCAACTTAAGTTGGGTTAAATGGGACTGAAAAACATCAAAGGCAGACTGCAGAAATTGCAGGGTTGGTGAAGGAGATGAACAAGAGATAATTGTATCATCTGCATAAAGATGAAATGCAGCATTTGACAAATTATCACAAAGGTTGTTTATGTAAAGAGAAAAGAACAATGGCTCTAATATGGAGCCCTGTGGAACTTCTTTGGATACTTGGATACTGGGAGAAAAGAGGAAGTTTGCAGTCCATTGAATCAATGATGTCATTAACCACTTAAATAGCAGCAGTTAGTGTGCTGTGTTGTTTTCTGAATCCTGACTGATGTTGGAAAGAACTGAATTTTTGTCAAAAAAGTCTTTCAGTTGTTCACTAATGAACAGCTAAACTCTGAATCTAGAACTTTTGCTAGAACACACAATTTCGATATGGGCCTGTAGTTATTAACATCTGAAGGATCACCTCTTTTCAGCAAAGGGAGAACACAGGCAGATTTCTGTATTACAGGGATCTCACTTTCGAGAGGCTAAGATTAAAAATGTAAGTTAGTGGTTCTGCTATAAAATCTGCAGCCAACTTAAGACAATAAGGATCAAGTTGATCTGGTCCTGCAGATTTATTTAGATCCAACAGATTTAAAGCCCTGTGGACCTCAAAAACATTTAGTGGAGAAAAACTGAAGGGTTGGACCAAAGATTCAGTTTGAGTGGTTGCAGAGAGAGCCTCCTGTTGATTAAGCTGTTTTAAATCTGGATATAAAGATTCAAATAGAGATCCTGAAGAATGAAAAAGCTCATTAAAGCAGTTTAGAATATCACATTTCTCCATTAAGGTGCAGGAGTCTTTTACGACAAAGGCTGGCATCTCATTTGTAGTTATGTCTCCATAAGAAGATTTTATTATTTTCCAGAATTTCTTAGGATCGTTCAGATGTTTAGTAGTTTTTGAAAGATAGAATTCTGATTTGGCCTTTTAAATTAAGGAAGTTGAACGGTTTCTGAGCTGTCTAAAAATCAGCCAGTCCGCTTCAGATTTGGTTTTTCTGGCATCCCTTTTTTTGAGTAGACTGGAGAGCTGATGTCATGGTCTGGCTGGCAGACCGTGGGGATGTGGGGAAAGGAGGACCCAAAACGCAGACTCTGCGATGCAAACAGTGCTCTTTATTTACAGTGAAAAGCTGTAAACACAATAACTCCCCGTTGCTCCCTTGAACCCCGTGTGCGTGCTTCCCTCCGACGTCTGTGTTCGTGCTCCCTGCTGTTGTGTTTCCGCACACCCCGTGCGTGCTGCCTTTCTGGACCACTCTTCCTCCTGCAGGGAAACCATAGAAGCAGCCGTCAACACTAACCCTCGGCAGGTATATACGAACAGCACTGACATATACTGACACACACTAACTTGGTACGATAACTCAATGATCCCACGCCAGTGGGAGCTCCAACATTCTCCTAAGTAGCTCCCCCGACGAGCCCTGGGCCCTATTTCAGGAAGCCGGTTTAGTGCAAACTCTGAGTAAGTATACCCTGAGTTAACGAAAACTCTGGGTTTTCGGTTTCACAAAGCGAGTTTAGATTAATTAACCCTAACCCTAAGACAACCAGTCCCAGTTGAAATCTCCAGCCAGCACAATTTCATTAAAATCTAAAGTAGATCGTTTTTCACTAAGTGAAACTAAAGCCTCACTACTAGCTGAGGGGGGTCTATAACAGCCCACAATGGTAATAAAATAGCCCTTCAAAAGTTAGAGCTTGAGGGCAAGAAGTTCAAACTGTTTACAAACAGATACTGATGATTGGACAGTAACATGGAATTTGTTTTTTACGTAAATTGCAACACCGCCACCCTTTCTGGTGCGGTCGCAACGGAAAAGATTATAGCGCGTTATTGCAATGTCTTTGTCAGTAACCGATTTTGTAAGCCACTTTGCTGATAATGTAAGAATATCAGTATATAACTCTTTCATCCAAATTTTCATGAAATCAAGTTTGGGAAGAAGACTTCTGACATTTAAATGAGTGATACCAAGACCCGTTCAAGCTTTAAAATCACAAGGAGTACTCAAGCATTTGCAATCTGGACCAGGATTAGGTTGTATTTCCAGATAAAAGAAGCAGAAGAACAAAAACATTTTCTTTTCAGATTTTTTTTGTAGTTTAACAGACTGATTTCTCTTACAGCTCAATCTCTTTGGGTGGTGAGAGAATTGGGAAATAAACCAGTGATATGGAATAAATAAATCAGTTAAATCAGATGGAATGAGATCTCTGCTGATGATCACATTTGAGAAGCTTCTAAAAGATGTAAAATCCCACCTTGTTCCCTTTGAGAGGAGTAAGAAGTATGATTTCCCTTGTTCTGCAGACTGTTCCTGCACCTCATGTAGACAAAAAGCTGTCAATAAAATCAATAAAGGCAAAAAGGCTGCTGAGGATAACATGCTGACTAACAGGGAAAAAAAAGGTAGACCCAGTCGACCTGTGGTAGAGCCTGGTTGTGGCCAGATATAGATATAATCGTCGCATTAAACAGCTTCTAAGAGCAAGATCAGTTACTGAATGGGCTGTTCAACAATAGACAGCTTGCCAGAATGCTGTCCCATCTTTCCCATTTTCTGGTCTTCAATTAATGTTAATTCCTCCCCAGGACAAATCTTAACTCTCCTCACAAGTCCATCTTTATCAGTCATTGTTTCTAATTTGGCTAATCTCCACTCGTTCCCTGGCAGATTATCTGTCTGTGGAGGTGAAGCTGGAAATGTTGTGAGATGCTAAAGTGGGGCCAGAGACACAGGCTGCTGTGGATGCACATGTCCCTGTCCCATATGTTCCTGTCAGCAGAGTACAAATGACCTTCATGCATTACTCCCTGATTGTCTATAGTGTGTTGACTTTGAAGGGAAGCTGTGGATCCATATGTAGAATCAGCATAGTCTCTGTTAAGAAGCGTCTTTTGACAGCATTTGAGTATGGGATGGACAGCAATAAGAACTGGGAGTAGTTGGAGCAGTTCACTTGTGGCAGACATTAAAAAATAAAGAAATTAGACATTAGAATATGTGTGAGAAAGATGAATCAAGGAAAGAAAGGGGGCTACAGACACTATTTATTTATGGGGCCCAGAGTTCTGTGCTACACTCCTGCACACAGGCTGCATAAACAGTAAGAAAAGTAAATATAAGATATGCTAAATGCTTCTTTGAGCCAGAAATAGTGTAAATATAGTGAAATAAACTTAAAATAACTGTAAGATGCAAAATGTTATCTCTAACATAATCAGTTACAAACACACACATTTCCCTCTGAAATGGAGCAGAATAGAATAGAGTATTTACAAAGCACCAAATTATAACAAATGTCATCTCAGATCATTAAAGGTCAGGACCTTACAGTTTACTCAAAACACGAGCAAATGTATGTGGGACTTTCCAGCACTGACTATCCATTATCTATCTAACCATATAGCAAATGGATTGGGGTTCCTGGGGAAATTCGAGGTTATGAAGCAGCACACCGGCTTTATGGGAAGTTGCCGTGGGCCGACCTCTTTCAGCCGACCATCAAATTAGCCAGAGAAGGATTCCCTATTCCTTACTACCAAGGTCAACACATCCCACGCATTGGTAACACATCACTACGGTATGAAAAACACCCACAATGTGATTTCAAAAATACAAAGAGCAAACAATGAATGGTTCAGCTTTATTTCACTGTCTTTGTCTTTTAGGGAGTTATATTTAGATAAAAATGGGAACCTGCTTAAGACCGGTGATACTGTGAAATTTGAGAAACTGGCTGACACTTTGGAGATGATCGCAAACGAGGGACCAGATGTGTTTTACAACGGAACAATAGCAAAGAATTTAATCAGTGACATTCAGGATGCAGGTATTATCAGACGGGTTTCATCCTGCTCTCTTTCTGACCGTTTTCTATGTCTGCCAGGCACAATGATCTAATTACAAATTACAAAAATCTATTGGTTTTGGAAAACTGTAACATGATCCCTCACAGGCTACACTGTGATCTGTCTCGATCCATTCAAACTCTTGATTATGAAATTCATTGTGTTCATTTGTACTCAGCAGAATCATTTGTTTCACTGTTCTTGCTCAGGAGGAAACCTCACACGGGAGGACTTGGAATTGTATGAAGCTAAAGTGGCTGATGCGTGGAATATTTCTTTGGGAGAGTATAAGCTGTACTTCCCTCCGCCCCCTGCAGGAGGAGCCATCCTCAGCCTCATCCTCAACATCATGAAAGGTTCCTGATTGTTGCTTCTAGCATGTAGAGTTTGATTCATATAGGAAAATGATCCTTATCAATCTTTACAAATGTGATACACTAAGAATTGATGTTTTCAATCCAAAAAAATTTTTTTTTTTTAATATTTTTAGGATACAAAATGGAATCAGAACCTAAGACGACTGATGAAAAGATTTTGTTTTATCACCGTTATATTGAAGCTTTAAAATTTGCCAATGAATTAAAGACAAATATCAGCGATCCAAACTTCAGCTCAGATGAAGTAAGTATCTGAAAATCCTACAGATTTGCACCTGCTTTGTTGCATAAAGAATGATTCTATTTAAGTGACTAAACAATTAAAAGTAACAATACCACATCACAAAACACAAAACAAACCACCCCTTGCCTGCAGCTCATCCACAAACTACACCCCACCACAGTCAGTTTATGCACACTGATAATGAGTTGAGGTTTTTTTGTAATATCTCTGAGTTTTGCACAGTTGGACTTTAGGTTAATTTGTTGGGTTGAGATTGTGACTTTGTGTTAACAAAGTGCTTTTACAGAAGTGTTCACCTTTGTTAATGATCAATCAGGGGCATTTGATTATCAGTACCTGGCTGCTACTTACAATTAAAGTTCTTATAGAAGCACTAAGGGTGTAGAAAACCAGTAGAGTGCTGTAAGAATTTCTTTGAGTCTCAGCATTTTCATTTCAGCATCATTCTGAGCAGTGATGTAGCTTTTAAAACATATACATATAAATACAAGTTTTAAAAGCACATAAACCTAAATTGGCTTAATATTTGTCTTTAATTTAGTATGTATATATTATTGTTATTATTATCTTAGTATTTAAATATAAGTATAATTTTGTGTAATGTGATGTTTTCAGATACTCTGTAGTTCACACAGATGACTGAATTTCAGAGACTCTATCTTTGGCAGTCATATGTTGAGCTTGATCACTAACCAATATTATAACCTCTAGTATTCATTCACTCATTCATCTTACATCAGTGATGGATCAATGATCAAAATTCTGTTAACATTTGGCTCCAATTTTATAAATTTCTTGACAGCAATGTATTTTCTGTAATGTGCATATTTATTTAGTTTCATTAATTCATTTTATTAATTCTCTGTATTTCACACAGATGGCAAAGAAACTGACACAGGATAGCTTTGCAGACAGCAAACGAAGCTTGATCAGCAGCGACAAGACTCGTGATCCTGGCATCAACTTGTATCTGGACAGCATCGGCACCACACATGTATCTGTGCTGGCTGAAGATGGATCTGCTGTGTCTGTCACCAGCAGCATCAACGATGAGTCAGTACCTGCATCATTCTGTTTCACTGCTAGAAACCAGCTATCAGATATTTTTCTTTCTTGAAACTGAAGATTTAAGAGATTATGGAGGAACTTATTTTTAGACTATTTCTATACTACAAAGAGTGTCTTGGCTTTGTAGTTAATTTAGTTTTTTTGTTTACAGATTCGGCTCCGGGGTCCTCTCTCCAAGCACTGGAATCATTCTCAACAACCAGCTGTCTGACTTCTGTGGTAGAGCTGATAGCGTCTCTCCTGGTAAGAGATCAGTAGGATGCTTTTTATGAAATACAAGTAATTAGACGAGGAAGGTGGATTATTTCAAAACTAATACCACAAAGAGTTAAATTTTTTTCCTGAAATTATTTTCCTGACAGGACATATTTCTTTAAGTAATTTGTAATAATGGCAAAATAGTGCCATTGAGGAAATGAGAGGAGAAAATGGCATTTCATAATTCATTGTGATGCATCATATTTTGTTGATCATGGAAAAACTAAACTTGTTGATCATTTCCACGATGTTTTGCCAAACTGAAACACATCATGTGAATTTGGACTAAAATTGCATTTTCTGTTTAATACCATAGCCTGCTAAAATGTTTGAATGTTCAAGAACAGGCACAGTTTTACTACTGCTGTAGTAAAATCTGTTTCCATGTCAACGTGTTGTTGTGTGAAGTTTTTCCTTCACACTGTCACCAAGTACTTGCTCATAAGGGGCTCTTCTTATTGTTGGGGGTTTCTCTCTACTGAAGTGGGTTAACCTTATGATATAAATGTACCATTGTGATTTGACGGTATATGGATATTTATATTCATTTAAAATTATATAGAGGACAGCACACTGGCACGGTGTTGCCTTATAGCATAGGTGTCAAACTCTGGCCCGCGGGCCAAATTTGGCCCGGAGCCTAATTACATTTGGCCCGCAAAGCCATACCAAATTACTATTAGAGCTGGCCTACTGGTATTATACAGCTAATAGATATATTGTTTAGTATTAAGCTTTGCTTGTTCCATATTCAGTTTTTCAGCAAAACGTGTTTGAGTCCATAAGAAAAGATTCATTCTTATATCTGGAGGAATAAATATATTTCAATAAATATTAATGTTAGCACGCGACTTTGTTCCAGTTTTGAATTTTGGCCCACTGTGTATTTGAGTTTGACACCCCTGCCTTATAACAAGAAGGCCCTGAGTTTGATCCCACTTGTGTGGAGCTTGCATGTTCTCCCCATGTTTGTGTGAGTTCTCTCTGGGTACTGCAGCATCCTCCCACAGTCCAAAGACATGCAGTTAGTAGGGTTAGGCTAATTGGTGAATCTAAATTGCCCATAGGTGTGAATGCGAGTGTCTCTCTGTGTTAGCGCTGCATCCGGCTAGCGACCTGACCTCGGTTTACCCTGCCTCTCGCCCTATGGTAGCTAGGATTGGCTCCACCACCCCTGCAACCCTGAGAAGGATAAGCTGAAGATAATCGATGGATGAATCTATATATAGATCTATAATATTGATTCAAGTGTGTTCAAGGTTCTGTATAATTCAGTTTGGACATAGCATCATTCAAACATTAATCTAACACACTGACAGAGTCTCAGTAATAGCTGCACTTTGAAAGACATTTCACTTTAGTTTGATACAGATTCAGTAGAGATAACTCACTTGTTGTGTGTGCACTTTCATCATTTGTTGATAAGCATGGGCGGATGCAATTCTAAACTTGTTTGTAGAGCACAGGTGTCGAACTCCAGGCTTTGAGGGCCAGTGTCCTGCAGATTTTACATGTGTCCTTGATCAAACACAGATAAATTACCTCCTCAGCGGCTGTATCCCAATTCAGGGTCTGCAGCCTTAAAGTACGCAGCCTTAACGGTCCACAAAGGCCGCGTAATCAAAGACCGCTGAGGCCGGAAGTGCGAGGCTTGTGAAATGGGACGGTCTAGCCTCCGTCGCGCTGCCCAGGTTGCCTAGCAACCATGATACTAACAGCTGGAAACGTTTCATACAGCTTTGTTTGACAGGAATGAAGGAGAAACCTTTTTGTTCATTTGTTTGTTTGTTTCTACATGAGCTTTGATCATTCTCTGTAAGATTAAGCTCAGCTATTGAACGGCGTATATTTTAAAGTAAAGGCTTTAAAACCAAGTTAGCACAAACGTCACTAATGTCACATAACTTTGCCGACATGTGGCCAACAGTAATGTTTAATGTTCTTCGTTATTAAACATTTGCACATAAATAAGTGACATAATATTCAGTACTTACTTAAAGTTTACTCTTCGGGCGCCCCCATCCGCCGTTTTTTTTTTTTTTTTTTTTTGGCAAAATTATCGACACCCACCGCCATGCTATGCATTATGGGATATGTTGGGCCACGAAGTCTACACTGCCACATCCTTAAAATTCAGGGAAATGAAGGACGCATTTGAGGGCAGCATTTCGAGCAGCCTTTGAATTGGGACAGCCTTCGTCGCGTCGCTGTGACGTAATCTGTTGGGTCTAAACTCAGACCCTGCTGTATCCAGGACTTATTCCCGTGAAAGAAAAACAAGGCAACAGCGATCAATCGATTTACTTGCAAGGGAGGCCTCGTCGGTATCTCAGAAACGCACTTCGAATCTCCTTACGAGTGACCCCGATGATGGCCTCCTCTCGCTGCCTTTTATTGAAAACGTTCACACAATAAACAATAGTTTACAAACACCTCCCCTCATAACCCCCCTTGGTTACAAAGACAAGGCACTGTATGTGTGTGTTCTCCTGCTGACCAAAAACGGTCATAAAAGCATAAAAGCAGGAGCAACATCCTTGGTCATAAAGAGGGTAGTCTCCCCCACACCCAATTCATGGTTCACCCTAGATAACAAAGTGAAGCCATACAAAGGGGAGGAAGTTTACCAACATCAAACAGACCTTCACAAGGATGTGCCTGTGATAAAACACTACAGCCCCCACCCAGAACCTCGAGAATCTGGGGAGGGGGGACAGAAGAATTTCTTTCATCACAGAGTTAAAACAATGTAGAGATGGTAAGCATAAAAATGACAAACATTTAACAATTCACTTTAACATAATCGGCCTTGAAATGCGGCCTTTAAGGCTGCAGACCCTGAATTGGGATACAGCCAACATGTCTTGGAGTTCTCCAGAAGCCTGGTAATGAACTAATCATTTGATTCAGGTGTGTTCACCCAGAGTCTTATCTAAAACCTGCAGGACACCGGCCCTTGAGGCCTGGAGTTTGACACCCCTGTTGTAGAGTATAAAAAATTCAGGTATGAAAATACTGCATGAAAATACAGTCACTGATTCGTGTATGAAACATTTGTGTAAATGATTTATGCACAGATATGTGTGTACAGACTGATTTCTGTTTTCTAGTTTTGTCATTCAAGGTCTTTGTTGTATTTCTCAGGGGAGCGGCCTCCCTCCAATATGGCCCCTTCTGTGCTGAAGTCTCCGTCGAAGACGCTGGTGATTGGAGGGTCTGGTTCTGAAACGATTCCACCGGCTGTGGCCTCGGTATGTATGCATGGTACACACAAAGGTGCCGTTACATATTAAATAAAATAAATTGATGTGGACTGATGCTGGTCTTTGCTGTTAAAGCTTGCATCATAGCAACAAGATTCTTCACCCTAATTTATCCTGTAATCATCACTTTCTCATCTCATTTTTTTTTCTCTCCAAGGCGCTCATGAACCACCTTTGGTTTGGAAAGAGCCTTAAGGAGGCAATTATTACGCCTGTTGTTCTTGTAGACTCTAAAAGTGAAGTAAAACCTGAACCCAAGCTTGAAAAGGTAATTTATTCAATGTATTTAAATGATAAATTAATAAGTTCTACTTCTCTTGTTCCATCTGAGTCTCTCTCCTCTTTGCCCTGCAGGATGTAGTTGATGGTCTTGAAGCTCTGGGACATAAAATAGCAAAATTCTACAACACAGTTAACGCTGTGGAAAAGGCGGGCAGCTGTATCTCTGCATGGTCTGATGAAAGGAAAAAAGGCAAAGCTGCTGGTTACTGAGACCAAGAGTCAGTGATGTCAGTTATACAGCATGGTCTTAAGGTTATGGACACTGCTGTAGCTACAACATTGGTAAATCTATATTCGTCTGTTAACTGATAGATCATTCATGCTTTGCTCATGTGTCTAAAAAGTTTGTAATATTGAAAACATAATGCAACGATCAGATCAGTTAAATCCCAAATTTCATGCAAAAATGTGCAGAGATAGCACTGTAAAAACTAGAAATGTAATTTTTTAAAAAAGTAGGGATTGCTGTTGATATCCGCCTCAATTTTTTTACAATCAATATGACCTTCTAAATATTTGTTTATTTTGGGTTTTGATACATATAGAATTGACTAAACAAGGAAACAGCTTTCAGGTCAAAATGTGAAGCCCATGCCTGTTTCTTTGACCTGCATTCTTTCTAAAAAGCAGGCCAGCAGGTTGAGACTGACTGCAGAAATCTTTGGTTATAGTAAACAATTCATATTTTCAAGTCTCATCAAATTCATGTTTACTTTGTAGATTTTAGCCCACTGGATAGTCCAGAAGGGAGATAAAGTAGGGTACACTTTAGGGCAGACCTAAGTTATCTATCAATTGATTTGTAGTTTAACCCCCCAGCCCCCACCCAATGTTTTTTATTATTATGTTTTTATATTTAGTTTTCATATTAAGATTTTGAGCTTCATTAATCCTGCTATGTTTTTGCTCTTATAAAGTGTGGGTAATTCTGCTGATGTGCTCAGGGTAAAAGTTAATCTGACAAGCAGTTTGTGAGGCAGGTTTTCTTTTTACCTCAGTATCTGTCTGAGCTCCTGTCTGTTTATGATTAATAAAGTATTCTGATTCTGATTGTTTCAGGATGACCTGCCATTATTCAATGACACATCTGCTTACCTGCATCTTTTGCTCGTTTCTCCTCCTCTTCTTTTCTCTTTTTTCTAAACTGAGGACCTGATGGCTTTGAACTTTTCTTGTCCATCTTCCATTGGTTTTAATTTTGCACTCCAATATGAACACCCTTCCCCCAACCCAAGGATCACCACAACATGATCTAACACACCTACACCTTAGTTCACAGATTCACTTTGTCTAGGGTGCATTTCTGAGATTTCACACAACCCAGGATTCAAATCATGAATACATAATGGGCTTGGATTTACAACATTATAAATGAAATGTGCTCTATTTGGAAGCAGCCGGCCCCCCTCCCCTTTCGACGGCTTGTGTGTGAGACTTTAAATCATCAAACTATAAATTTTAAACTGTTATTGATCCCTTTACCCCTGGTCCTAAAGTGTACATTTGTTTTCTTACTCTTCTTATATATATTGTTTGTTTACTTGCACTGCTGTAACTGGAGCCTTGTCGTCTCGTCTCTCTATATACTGGACTGTATGTAGCGGAGATGACAATAAAGTTTACTTTGACTTCAGCAGCGAGCAGGCGCAAATTATAAATCTGTATCATGATGTCTGGTGTGTTTGTGTTTGTTGGTTTGTTTTTATTTTGTTTTACTTTGCGAGATGGTTATTAGATGCTGCTCCAGCCGGTCAGAAAATCCCCCGCCGCCCCGCCCTCTCCTCTCTGCGCCGCAAGCAGCAGGCGCACCTCGCAAACGAAGGGCGCCCTTACTCCCAGCAAATGGGCGATAGAAAACCGATCGGTGCCTGTACCATTCCCAATATGCGCTGGCTGACGTCGGGGCAGCATGAGTACGAGAATTTTTATTTTTTTTTGCCGATGCCCGTGATGCCGCCCCCCACCACGATGCCGCCCCGGGCAACTGCCCGTGTCGCTCCTTATCTAAAACCGCTACTGATTGTAACTGACTGTAAAAAGTCAGCACAACGAAAATAAACAACATCTAAACTTGGATTATATCTGACCCACATAGACTGCAGTTCATAACTTCTTACCTGAAGTTCAGTTCACCGCCTTGGGTCTCTCCTCCTCCTGTATATCCTGAGTTATTTTTACACATCGACCAGCATCTGGCCAATCCACCACCTTTCATTGTTTATACCGTTACAAAAAAAAAAAAAAAAAAAATCATCGGCCCATAAAAATTAAATATCACATCGGCCCACCGGGCAAATAAATGCCCGCTGGCCAGTCCAGCTATGGTCGTGCTATCAGTTAACCCAGCCGTGGCATGTGTGCCCAGGCTTGCCGACCCCTGTAGTAGAGCAATCTCAAGATGATGGGCCGAGGAGGATCACTTTGTTTGGGACGTTGGCGATTCACTCGTCGATACACGTTGTGCTCGATCGATAAGTAGCTTCTCCTGGAGAGGTAGCGCCTCCGCCAAAAGTTGTGAAACAAACTCCCTCTGTGCCCTCTGGTATTCCCACGATTCTTACATTATTCCTCCTGGAGCGTGCCTCAAGATCTTCACATTTCTCATCTAACTTCTTTAACTCTGTAGACAAACACTCCACAGTGGCCTTGAGAGTGGCGATGGTGTCAGAGTGGTTTGAGGCACAGGCCTGCAGTTCAGTTAAAGTGTTATCATGCCTGGCCACATCGCTTTTTATGTCCGAAATTGAGGCCTGGATGCTCTGGTTCAAGGATGATATCTCGCCTCTTATGGTGGTAGAAATCTCTAATCTGCGAGTGTCCAGTGTAGCGCACAATTCAGACTTGATGGAATTTATCTCTGAACGTAAGCTAGTTATAGCGGTTAGTAGCGCTTTATTCGACGGCTCGCATTCATCCTTTTCCAGTGCAGGCGGGGGGGCACACCAGACCAGAGTCTGAAGAGGCTTCGAGGCCTACATCGCTCGCGTCGTTCTTCTTAAGTTTGGGCTTCACCATTGTCGAGAGGCTCCAAGAAATATATCCACAGTAATCAATGGAAATGTGCTATATAAATAAATTTGACCTTGAACTTTTTAGTTGTTTTATGTGTTTTACTGATAGGAATAGATAACCTGGACTTAAACTGGATATGTTTTGTTTTGAAACTGTCAGCTTTGTGTACAATAAATTCTTTTCTTCAGTTTTTAATGTCTGCCTTGTTTTTATTGTTGGATTGCATCCAAATTTCCCTTATGGAAATCACAAGTCGGAAACTACGGAGCCCCGCAGGGGACATGGGAGAAAAAAAAATTAAGACGGACTTTTGCGAGATCTCGCAAAACTTTTGCGAGATCTCGCAAAACAAACTCCGGCGAGATCTCGCAAAACTTTTAGCCGCATTCTTCGGACGCCGGCTCGAAGCCAACCGGGAGGTCGAGGCACGATGTGCCAGGAAAGCGGTGTTCCACCCGGCTGTAGTAGGTCGAGACCTACTACAGCCTTTTAGAATGCGGCTAAAAGTTTTGCGAGATCCCGAGTTTGTTTTGCGAGATCTCGCAAAAGTCCGTCTTAATTTTTTTTTCTCCCATGTCCCCTGCGGGGCTCCGTAGGAAACTTTATGAAGCGGCAGAAGCTTATAGAAAAGAATGCCTTTCAAAACACACAGATCACATGATCACAACTAAATCCAACGCTTTGGTGCACTTCACCCCAGTTTTAACTGATGAAACAGTTTTTCAGATAATTGTCTACATAGAATCACTGTCTGATGGATTAAAAACCTTACATCCTCTGTGGGTTTGCTGTGTAGGACGACATGTTGATAGCAGGTTGAAAAGCAAAAGATGCACAACATGGTCTACAGGTACTCCCAAATGGAAGGACCTGCTATCCATGTATGGATGGGGGCTCATCTCTGTTTATGCACCAAAGAAACCTCAAGAATTGTTTGTCTTTGGAGAGTAGGCACACCTGGTGAAACATGCCCCTACATCACTGATGCTGTGCTCCTTGAAGCGCACTCCAACCGGGGAAGGACTCAAGACAGGCAATAGAGTCTTGTTCAAATTAAGTTCCTTGTAATGAAAGGAGCAGTTCAAGACCATTCTATTTTTGCCATTGCGCTGGACCATGTGATGAAGTATTTACCATCTCTCTTTGCTCTTGGGAGGTAACATCCGGTTGCAGTTTGGCTACAACACCACAGCTTACCAGTTTTTCAATTTCTGCATTGTTTGCAGCACCCATTGCTTAGATGTTTCTCTATACTCTTATAGTTTGGCAATATTGCCTCTTGGATTGCTTGGAAAAATGGCATATCCTTTCTCCTCAACAAGGGTTTGGCATACCGGTACAGTATCTAAAGGGCTTTCTGATCCTCCTTGGACATTGTTACCTCCTTTTCACTTTTTTATGGTAGAATGTCAACTTGCCACTGTTTTTCAACACGCCTCTGAAGCTCAACAGATAGGGGGCTGCAGGAGGCACAGTTGCAGCTCTAGCTGTGACTCAAGAGTCTTTGCTGTGTCTTGCAGTGTCCAACCCTTGCAGCTGTCCCCCCTAGTGATTCAAAGTGCACAGGTTCTGCAGGGTTTATAAGGTGCAGCTGCGAAACTTGGCTGAAGGTTTGTAGGCGTAAATACTCGAGAAGTCTGTAGATTGCTTGAGGAAAGTAGCTGGATATGAATGTTGAGCTAAATCAAAACGCTAAGTAGTGAAGGCATGAAATATTTGCTAGTTCTCATGGAAAGGTCCTCAGGAGTGCCTGTTAATCCTAGCTGCTAAGCTGAAGATGAACGTAGCATGGTGCAGTCAGAGCCATCATGCAAGACAGCATAAGTGTCCAGTGTCATGTCTCCATGTTTCAGTAGGACTTTGATCACTTTAAGCAGAACACAGGAGAGGTCTGAAGGTTTGTCTAGTTGGAGGACTTCGGTGGCAGAGCTCACCAGGAAAGTACCTTCCTTCACACTCTTGATGTTGACCTCCTGTAGGATCCCGAGATGTTTGACTTGATGTATGGTGCACACTTTCTTCAGGTTGCACTGTACTGCTAGATGTGATCTTTCACATCACCAGCAATGTTGGTTTGTCTTAACCCAGTCTATGATTTGAACCTTATCAAAGGATTTGAATGTTAGTCCTCTGTATTGCAGTATGGACAGTAGGCTTTCAGTGGGCCTTTCTTGCTCTGAGCAGACGATTTGCAGTTCAGTAGCTCAATAGACTGCTTTGCCAGCAGATTCTCTGTGCCATGGAGTATAGTGGCTGTGCGTGTTACTGGCTTTGACTCTTTCAGGTGCTGATTTCTGGATGGTCCTCTCTCTGTCCTTTTGCTATAAACTTACCAAGTATCTAAATGTTTCCATGTTTTCAGCTTCAACCAGTCACATGTGTCTCCAAAACTCAAACCTCATTTCAGCTGGCAGCTTACTAAGGAGTCATGACACGTGAGAACCGCAAATCAGTTTCACTTAACCATCCAGACCAAGGGTCTTCAGCATACCAACAAGAGCACAAATCTGCAGCACAAAATTCGCAAAAGTCCCCACATCCCCACGACGGATATCTGGTGCATCCATGACACTTGCAATCTTTCTGTGAGTTTAACTGGTGGGGCTGGAATAGAAGGAGTTTTACATTCTCTTTTGTGCAGTTATGTATGATGGCTGGTATGCAAGGGAGGAATGAGGTTTATACTTGTTTTGTTTTGTTCTTTTGTTTGTTTGTTTTGTTTTACTCTTTTGCTTCGAGCTCTATCTACATGAGCTGCATGCTAAATGATCTTTTGTTAAAAGGCTTGGCATAATAAGCATGTGCTTCAGCCAGTACCTTTTTGATTAGCCACATCTCGTGCATTCTTACTTTGTGGTAGATCTTTATTCTGTATTCATTGAGAAATTTGAATGCTAATCAAATAAATAAATTTTTAAAAAAAATACTGGAATGATGTTATGATGGGTTTTTGTGCTGCTAAAGAATGGTGCTGGTCCCAGATGGTTGGTGGGTGCTTGAGTCTGATAATTGGGATGGACACTGGCAGCTAACTGCCCATACAGGCGAGACTTCTAACTCTACTGGATGATAGGTGGATGGATGAATGCTCACACTGTTGGGCATCACCTCAAATCTCTTGGAACCCTGACGGAGTAGGTACTAAAAAAGTACCAGGTATCAGGTACTATCACCTGGCTGGTGGCTGGTGTTTTTAGAGACACGGCTGCAGCCTTTCAGCTTGCAGCCGAACATACACACTACTAACAACAACACTCAAGACCCAATACAGCCTTTTAATACAGATGATCACTGATGCTACTCAGGTGTGTCCACCTTGCCGCAGCTGCACCACTGACCACACCCCGCCACATAAATATTAATGGAAGTGACTTGAGCCACATGCCTCTATGTCAAAGTTGCTAATGGTAGCATTATGTCCAGCAGTTCATGCAGCAAGTCCTCCGGCAGGCCAGGCAGCAAATCCTCCGGCGGAGGTGGCAGGTGATTGGTTGCAGTTGGTGAGTGAAGATGCAAAGTGTTAAGGAGAAAATCCTGTATAAGCGGATGAAGGGAACTCAGTAGCCAGGGGAGACCGGAAACCAAGCAATACTTCTCCTCAGGATGATCCAGCCACTTTTGGGTCCATTGTTTGGTCACATTGTTCTGTCATGATACGGCTGTGTGGCAGGCAGGATGTAGACCCAAATGCAGGACTCGAACTCAAAGTGTTAACCAAAGGAGGCTGCTTTATTGCACTTGCAAAACACCATGAAAAAACACTTGCAAAAAACAAACCAAAACTCGAAACTAAATGCTAACAGAGCTAGGGAACTCGGAAGGAAAAACGCATACACATAGGAGTGGTGAGGGGACGACGCGACACTGATAGAGAGAAACCCAGGGCTAGGAGCACCGCTGGGAGTAATAAGACATAACATTCAAGGGAAAACAAAACTAGACACGCTGACATGAGACACGGGACCGTCAAAGTAAAATGAGATGAACACAAGAAACACAAAGGAAGCACAGAGAACACCTAAACACTGGAAAAAACAACAACAAACCTGAAAACTCTAAATATTAATAAACACAAAACATGAACATGGAGTCACCAGACTCCAGACCATGACACTTTGAGCTCTACTTTCTACTGTCCTCTACAGTCATTTCATCATTGTTCATTAGCACGTCTTTGAAATTACCAGGTTTTATATCATGACAGTCATCACAATTTCGGCATCATTAAACTGTTCTTTGAGACCCTCTTCAATCTGGTGACAGATGCTGTTATAACTGATGTCTGATCCCTGGTGTCCAATCTGGTGACTATCGCCCTGTAGCCCTCACCTCAGTAGTGATGAAGTGTTTTGAACGCCTGGTCAGAGACTTCATCATTTCTTCACTACCAGACACACTGGACCCACTACAGTTCGCTTACCGTCCAAATCGTTCCACAGACGATGCCATCTCTCATCTCCTCCACACATCACTCACTCACTTGGACATTAGAAGGGGGAATTATGTTAAAATGCTCTTCATAGACTACAGCTCTGCATTTAACACCATAATTCCCTCCACACTCACCACCAAGCTGGAGCATCTGGGACTCAGCTCATCTATGTGTCAGTGGATCTCCAACTTCCTAACTGGCAGACCACAGGCAGTAAGGATGGGCGGACATGTCTCAGCCTCCACCACTCTCAGCACTGGAGCCCCCCAGGGGTGTGTTCTGAGCCCCCTGCTGTACTCTCTGTACACATATGACTGCGTGGCCACTACCAGCTCCACCACCATCATCAAGTTTGCTGACGACACCGTCGTGGTGGGCCTGATCTCTGATAACAACGAGACGGCCTACCTGAAGGAGATTAGGAATCTGGAGAACTGGTGCCAGAGGAACAACCTCCTTCTAAACGTCAGTAAGACAAAGGAGCTGATAGTGGACTTCAGCACTAAGCAGGAGAGGAACTACCAGACCCCCGTCATCAACGAGTGCCCAGTGGAGAGAGTGGACAGCTTCAAATACCTCGGAGTTCACATCACGCAGGACCTGTCATGGTCCTGTCACATCAACTCCGTGGTGAAAAAGGCCCGTCAGCGTCTCTACCACCTCAGACGCTTGAGAGACTTCCAACTGCCCTCCAAGGTGCTCAGGAACTTTTACTCGTGCACCATAGAGAGCATCCTGACGGGAAACATCTTAACCTGGTTCGGGAACAGCACCATGCAGGACAGACGAGCTCTACAGAGGGTTGTGCGGTCAGCTGAGCGCACCATCCGCTCCAAGCTCCCTGACCTGCACTCAATCTACAGCAGGCGGTGCTGGACCAAGGCCAGGAAGATCGTGAAGGACCTCAGCCATCCCAACAACGGACTGTTCTCTCTGTTGAGGTCAGGAAAGCGATTCCGCTCCCTGAAGACCAACACAGAGAGACTGAGGAGGAGCTTCTTCCCGCAGGCGATACGGTCTCTCAATCACACCACCACACAGTACTGACCCACACATATAGTTCTTACACACACACTGGACATTCTGGACATTGTTTTCACTTCATCACTTAAATCACTGCTGCTGTTATTGTGTATATATTTATTTATACTTCTTGTGTATTTTGTTCATACATTCTTATATAGTTCTATATTGTGTATTTTGTTGTACAGTTATTTTATTTTCAATTTAATTTATATATTTTATCTTATTCTTTCCCAGTGTGTTGTACAGTTATTTCATTTTTAACCTTAATTTATATTTTATTCCTTCCTAGTTAAATTTACCCTTTTTAATTTTTCATATTTATTTCCTATCTTATTCATAGCCTTTTCCTTTTTTGTTTTCTTTAGGTCACGAGCAGTTGTCAAAGCATTTCACTACATATCGTACTGTGTATGACTGTGTACGTGACAAATAAAAATTTGAATTTGAATTTGGTCCATGTGAATCTGAAGAAGAAACACTCAGTGCATCATGGGAATCCCTTAGCAGCCTACACCTATTGCAGCATAACTAAGGGAGGATTCAGGGTCACCTGATCCAGCTCTAACTATATGCTTCAGAAAGGAAAGTTTTAAGACTAATCTTAAAATAGAGATAGTGTCTGTCTCCCAAATCCAAACTGGAAGCTGGTTCCATGGAAGAGGGGCCTGAAAACTGAAGAACTCTCCCTCCCATTCTACTTTTAAATACTCTAGGAACAAAAAGTAAGCTTGCAATGCGAGAGGGAAGTGTTCTAATGGGGTGATTCGGTACTATAAGGTCATTAAGATAAGATGGGGCCTTATTATTTAAGACCTGGTATGCAAAAAGCAGGATTTTGAATTCAATTCTGGATTTAACAGGGAGTCAATGGAGGGAAGCCAATATCGGAGAAATTTGCTCTCTCTTTCTAGTCCCTGCCAGTACTCTTGCTGCAGCATTTTGGATTAACTGAAGGCTTGTCAGGGAGTTTTAGGACATCCTGATAATAATGAATTACAGTCGTCCAGCCTAGAAGTAATAAATGCATGAACTATGTAACCCACCTAAAATTGCATCATGAAATTAACTGCAGTTCCCAAAGAATGTCAGTAGGTGGCACTCTGAGATTGTGTAGTGCTTGTGAACTTGAATCGTTATCGCGAAGGAGAACAACGTTAAGGCTACAAATGCTGGTCGGAGCAACTCACCAGGAAGTTTTCCCTATTTCTTGTAAAAAAAAATGGATTTTACTCTTCCGCTTGTTGGGAAATGCGGACATTTTTGGTTGATGCCGATGTACCTCTTTTATGATCCCTGTTCATTTCCGGTGAGTTGACTCACTACGTTAGCATAGCAAGCTAATCGTTAGTTAAGTGTAGTGTAAATTCTATGTGTTTTTTAAGTGCTGTATTATCTTTGATACTCTAAGCCAATCGGAGATGTTTTTTTCTGAAAGCTAGGAAGTAAGTTTTATTTCCTGTAAGGAGATGATAATCAATCAATGATAATCAATGATATAAGTGACCATTTACCAGTCTTTGCATCTTATAATTTCCATTATAAAATTAACAGAAATGAACACAAGATTATTTACAAAAGAATTCGAACAGAGAAGACATTTAACTGTCTTAAAAATTAACTTTTAAAGCAAGAAACTTCTTCATGTTCATGTTTATGAACACGAAGAAGTTAATAAACCTTATGAAGCATTTTTAAGAACACATTAAACACACATTAGTAACACATTACTTGGTAAAAACTGCCAGGTGATTGAAATCAACAGGAAACACAACTATGCAGGAAGACCATGGATGACTAAAGGACTGCAAAATGCCAGGAAAAAAAGAACACCCTATATCTTATATATATATATAATATTTTATTAAAAGGTTAGAACACAATAAAGAAAACACAAAAGGTATATGGAATGTCATAAACAGTACAATCAAAAATGAATCAAGGAACAATGATTACCCTGGGTACTTTATAGAAGGGACAAAAAGCATTAACAAAATGAAAGAGAAAGCAAATGGTTTTAATGAATTCTTCGTAAATATGGGGCCAAAACTGGCAGAGGAAATAAAGGCCGATGGAATAGAAAGGAACACTGGTGAAAATATTGAAAGGAATAGAAGCTCAGTGTTTCTAAGAGCAGTGGAAGAGAATGAAATATATGACATCGTTAGAGGACTTAAGAACAAAACCAGTACAGATTGGAATGACATTGATGTTGTAACAGTAAGAGAGTTGCTGATTATTTATGGTATTGGAAAACCGTTAAAATACGTTTTCAACTTGTCTTTTCAAAAAGGTTTTTTTCCTGAAAAAATGAAAGTTGTTCAAGTTATTCCAATTTACAAAACAGGTAAAAAGCATCACTTTGCAAATTATAGACCAGTGACTATTTATAAAAAGTTTATAAAAATTTATAAAAAGATTTGACAGTTTTGTGGACAAATGTGAATTGCCTACATAATAAGAAGTACACACTTGGAGTTTTTTTAAATTAAAAAAACTGTTCAATACCAGGGCTGCCACGATTAGTCGACTAGTCACAATTACATCGATTATCAAAATCGTCGAAGACTAATTTAATAGTCGACGCGTCGTTTGAAGCTTTGTAAGATCCCAAAAGACACAGGAATAAGTAGTAGGATTTAAGAGTGTAATAACGGACTGAAACAGAAGATTCCAAAAATGGCAGCAGCTAGTTAGTTTTAATATTACTCTTATTATTCTTTCTGGGTCACAAAATAAATGTTTAACATATTTCAGGAGAGAATGTAGCTGTGTAAACCTCAAATATGTGCTCAGTTTATCAAGACACCACATATTTTCAAAAGCGCCCCGACATTTTCGGAGACGTCTGTTACCCACTAGCTCGATAGCTAGCCGGGGTTCAAGGCTCGCTAGAGCCGGTGAGAACACCAGACTCCTGGCAAACCATTTTCAAACCCACCGCCGTCTTTCGCTACTCAGGTTAAACATGATATCCAAGTCACTTAGATAACTTAAAAATGTTATTGTTTGGCTTTTTTCAGTATTTTATTTGTTCCTGAGTAAATTGGTTTGGCTGAGATTAAAGTTATAGTTTTTACACAGCTGAATAAACGTCAAGCAGACAGCTGATTATCAGAAGTGTGAGATGCTTGAGAATTTACTCCGGTGCCCTGTTATATTTTAGATAGCAAGGAGCAGACGGCTGAGTTTATTAAACTTCACCGAAACAATCTGCAAATTTAATTAAAATTTAATAAACTATCATCTTGTCTTTATTTTTTAGTTAGCACATACACTTAAAGCTGTAAGCTAATGATAGTTATATTAGAGCAGATGCATGCTGGTGCAGTAAGCTCTGTGTTGCATGATCTGATTAGTGGACTAATCGCAAAAATAATCGGTGACTAGTCGACTATCAAAATAAACGTTTGTGGCAGCCCTATTCGATACTGTCAGTCATGAAATTCTAATAAAAAAAATGGAAAGTATGGGTTTAGGGGAGTGGTTTTGGACTGATAAAAAGCTATGTAGTGAATATGCAACAATATGTACAAATAAATGAGTAGGAATCTAAATTGATGGATGTTGCTTGTGACATACCTCAAAGATCAGTATTAGGTCCAAAAGAATTCATGGATTCTTTATTGTCATTCGCATCACATGTTTACATGAGGTGTAACGAAAATTACGTGCACGTGGTCCCGGAGCGAAAGAAACAGAGTAACGAAGAAACAGAATAAAAAGAAAACAGAATAACAAGTAATAAGTATTTCAAATAAATTAAGTGCAGCAACCTGAGTATTATAAATGCAAGTATTAAAATAATACAAATAAAATAAATAGAGTGCAACAACCTGAGTACCAGTATGGAGTATAGATATAGAAATGTAGGTATAAATACTTTAGCAGCAAATGGCATGATGTCTAGCATTGATAAAGTGACGATGTCAGTAGTGATTAGGTGCTACAATAACAGTTCTTGTCCATTATTGACTGAGAAGTCTCACAGTTTCTGGAATGAAGCTGTTTCTCTGTCTGGTGGTTTTGCATTTAATGCTCCTGAGCCTCCTGCCTGGGGGGCAGAAGGTTTATTATGTATAAAAATTATATTTGCCAAGTATCGAAGATTCTAAAGTTTGTAATATTTGCAGATGACACAAATATATTTTGTTCAGGTGTGGAATTGCCACAGGTTTTGGAGGTGATCACACAGGGATTAAAGATATTAAAGAAGTGGTTTGATATAAATAAATTATCATTAAATCTAGATAAAAGCTAATTTATGTTATTTGGAAACCATAAGAAAAATATCGAAGTAGAAATATGTGTTGACAATGTATATTTAGAAAGAGTAAATGAAATAAAATTTCTTGGTGTGATCATTGACCACCATCATTGTTAGGGGGAAATTGGAAAGGAGGCATTGCCGTTCTGGGGAAAACAAAGCAAATCTTGGATCAGAAAGCACTTCACATATTATACTGTGCTTCACTACTACCATATATGAGCTATTGTGTAGAGGTCTGGGGAAACACATGCAGAAGTAATACACAAACAATAACTATAATGCAGAAAAGGGCCATTAGAATAATAAATAATGCAGGGTACAGGGAACATACAAATGCACTCTTTATCAAAATGCATGAAATTCCAAGACTTGGTGAAGTTTGAAACAACGCAAATAATATATAAAGCAAGAAATAAAATGCTTCCAAAAGACATCTGTAAATTGTTTATAGAAAGAGAAGGGGGGTATAACTTAAGAGGAAAATGGAATTTAAAAATACAAAGTCCTAGAACGACAAAGTATGTCTATCTCAATAGCGGGAGTTAAATTACGGAACAGTCAGAACAGAACAAATAAAAGAAAGTAACAACATAAACTAGGGCTGGGCGATATGGCCTAAAATTCATATCGCGATATAATTTGAAGCATGTGCAGTAACGATATATATCGCGATATATTCTTTTCTTCTGTATAACGTATTTTCCGCACTATAAGGCACTTAAAATCCTTTAATTTTCTCAAAAATCGAGAGTGTGCCTTATGTATGAATTCTGGTTGTGCTTACGGACCTCGAACCGATTTTGGCGTGCAGAAATCTGTTAAAAAATGTTTTAGTACAACTTTGTTAAGCCGCACTGCTTGATGGATTGTCAGAGCATTACAGCTGCCGTAGTGAGGAGCCTCGCGGAGTAATCTGGGTCCAAAACTCCGTCTGCTTCAGGTCCCAAAGTCAAAGGAACACTGAGAGTTAAAAACGGTCTAAATTCTTTCATCTTTAATAAAATTATCAGCGTTGCTGCTTTATCAGGTGTAACAATTAAGTTTAACATCCATGCGTCCATGAAAACAGAAGTTATTACATTTAACGGAGTTAGAAGTTAACAGGAAGTTAGCTCGCTAGTTTACACCTAAACATGACATACCATGTTCTGACTGAGAGATTTTTGAAACTAATTCAAACGTACAGCTCTGCTACCACTTCCAACATAAATGAAAACAGGAAACTAAACAGCAGTGGCGTTTGTAGGGTTACTGAAGTTGGACTACCTGGTATATAATGTTGTGCTACGTGATTGCTAGCGACACAGCTATTTAAGCATAACATTAGCACAGTGAAGGATGAAGGATGAACGCCAACTTTTTTTTATCACTCATTAAAACTTAACGTGAGGGATTCTGGTGGTCAGGGACAAATGCAATCGCATAGCAGGATGCTATACACGGGCCAAACTTCAGTCAGGAGAACAACTAAGATTATTCATCCACAATACGAGGTTAGTTATTAATATACTGCAACAACATGAGAATAGAACAGCTGCGAGAGAATTCAACATTAATGAATCAATGTTACGGAAGTGGAGGAAGCGCAGTTTTTGGCTTTCCCCATATTTCAAAAGTGCTTCATCTCTTTGCTATGACTGTCGCCCGGCATAATTTGCAGATGATAATGGTTGTAGCCGCTGCGATGCTTTCAACCAAAACAGGCGCAGTTTGATGACATCATCAACATGCGCCATCGCGATAGAGTGATATAGTCAAAATCTCTATCGTTGGCCAAAATTATATCGTTTATCGTTTATATCACCCACCCCTAACATAAACCAGTTTAAAATAAAATATAAAAAACAAATCTTAAACAAATATAAGAATGAAGAAAACGGGGTAAACCCAGGACCGTAATTGAAGTGATGTTTTGGTTTGTTTGTTTCATTATTTGTGAATCTAATTTACATATTCTGTCTTTATTTATATGAAAGAAATGATATTGTCATTTTTTTGTTTGTTTTGCTGTTGTTTCATTTGTTTGTTTGTTTAATTTAAGACTAAAAGAAAATTAAATGAATGAGATGTAAAATTTGAGGGGGTAGGGGCAAATAAGTGTATACTTCTGCCTACTCCTTTTCAAACAAAAGAATTGAATGATATTATGTAATGATGGTGAATGTACATGTTTGAAATAAAAATGAACTGAAGTGAAATAAATATGACCAGTCTTTGAATAAATAGTACTGCGACCACGTTTTGTACTTCTCTCGTGCATCGATGAGGTGCATTCTCACAATTCAGTAAGCGCTGGATTATTGTTACTGCTGTTCACAAAAGAGGAGATGTGAGTTAATTTTGTGTGATAAGTGCCTATGGAAACCGTTTTAAGGTTCTTTAATTCTGTTATTATCGATTGCATTAAGTTGTCATTTACGAAAATGAGAGGTGTATGGTCACTAGTGTTGATTAAGTTGTTTTATAATATTAATGCAAAATGTGTTCACTGCCCTGTGCAGGTTGGTCTTTTTGTTGGAGTGTGAAATTGTGCGAGTGAGACCAGTAAATTCACCTGCAGCGAGCCAGGATTCAGGATCCCAGCTGCGATGGAGGAAGGTTTGCAGCCTACTTAGAAGTGACAGACGCGTTACTTCCTGACAGATAAGCTTATGAGATCTCAAAACAATACACTGCCTGGGTAGTACTACTAACATTAACACTATCCACACACACTTCACACACCTGAATAGAAAAGACTGAAAAGAACTCTGAACTTAGTACACAGGCTGACAAACATGGACTATTGGAATTTTCTCATTGTGAATTGTTGAATGACTATTTATGGTTTTGTTTAAATAAATGTTAACTGTTCTTTTAGCTGTGTGTCACGTGCTCCTTAGTCGATTTCTAGAGAACATAAACCCAAGATCCTAACTTCCTCTACGTTCTGTAGTGGTAAAGTATCATGTGTTACAACTAGGTTTTTAGCGTCACGTTGAGACAGGATATTCCTCATTTCAGAGATATTGCACAAATGGAAGAAAGCAGTCCTACATATTTGTTTAATATGTGCATTGAAGGACATATCCTGGTCAAAAATTACTCCAAAATTACTTTCCTGCAACCAGGAAAGAAATTACTAGCCAGGGAGACGTGGCTAGTCGTTGCTCCATTATTTATTCCAATTCAAGCTCATGCAGTCTTTTGTTACTTTATAGTAGTACAACTGTGTATTTACTTTTTCCAAAAATAGCTCACATTATGATGATGATGATGAAGCTTTATTCGTCACTTGCAGTTGCCTGCAGCAAAATTGGACCCCTTCTGACCATACATACATTACACAAACATCACATTGGGGAGACAGGTCAGAACAGGGAGCTTACAGAAAAACAGTGAAATGTACAACACAATAGGGGAGTGGAGGAGGAAAAAAGAGAACTCTACTCAGACTGAGCTCCTGGTAGGGGATCAGTATGAGAACAGAAAACAAAAATTCCTCAGCACAAAAAGCACATGAATCTTCACACTGTAACACCATGAAAACACATGACAAGCAACAGGGATGGGTAAATGGGGTGAGAGGTCGCCAGTGTAGACAGCAGCATGATTCCACGCTGGCCCGGTCAATCGCCGTCTGCATCGGGTGGGTGCAACCATTGGAGGCGTTTGGAGGGGGGAGAGTGTACATCTGCGTCAGTGTACGTGTGTGTGTCCTGTTCAACTTGAGAGAGAGTGTCCTTTTACCTGGTTAAGCAAAGTCAACAGTCCTGATCCGACGCAGGTGTCCTTGAAGGATACGATCAGAGAGAATTTCTTGTTCAGGAGCCAAATGAGTGAAGGAGATGATTGTTTGGGTTAATGTGAACAACTGCATGCAATTTCACAGTTGGTCTAATGTCCATCACTGGTCACTTGATCTGTCAATTTCCCATTGCAGAGCCGTGAGCTTCTCTAAGATCTTATCCATATTGCGTTCAATAAACGCAGTGTGAGTACTCAGAGATTGCCCATCGTCAATCACGTCGGCCAGCCTTGTGGGACTGCTTTCTTTGTTTTCGATAAGCCAGGTTCAAGCCAGCTCCGATCAGCCAGAACTCTGTTATCATGGTTCCAAATGGGTAGATCTCGTTCAACGTCCTCTATTGAGAGTGTCGCCAGACACACGACGCAACCGACCATCAAGTATCCGGCAGCAAGGGGCTCTGCAGGACAATCAGGCTCTCCCGAGCCCAGGCTTCTCATCAAAAATAGGGTGTCAATTTCGTTAAGGGACCAGTTGATCAAATTCATAATTCTTTAGGTCTTAGAGAACAAGACTGAGAGACTCTCTGAGGGTTAGAAAGTTACACGAGAATACACAAGGACATGAGAAGCCAAGCAGGAAAGATAAGGGAAGGGAGAGAGAAAAGATGCAACTGCTTCCGTCAAGAGCGAGATAGGATTTCACATATTCTCAATACGTGTTCCGTTATCAGATAGACAAAGAGAATGAACATATTCCACTGTCATAGACAAAGCCGATTTTCTTATGAAACTCGCTTCAAAATGAATGCTAAAAAGATAATCCATGAATTTCGAAAGATTCCGAAAGAATGGTGTAATCACTACCATCTTGATATGTGCACTGAATTTAAGTAAATACTTTATGGCAGAAAACAAACAACTAAAACAACACACTATAAAGGTGGAGCCGATCAGTAACATTACAGAACGTTGAATTTACTAGACTAAACAATGTTTCTGTGCTTTCAGTTTCTGACCTTAATAACTAATCTATGCAATATATCGGGTGTGACTGCTTTTATTTTCTATTTCTGGTACAATACTAGCCTGCAAGCAGGAAAGAAATGATAAGGCAGGGAGTACATGTAACATTATGAGAAAACAGTGCTGAGCATGCTTCTGACTACTAACAACAGGCCAAACCATGGTCTCACACTGCCACCTACTGGTACAAAAATGGAGCATCAGCTACAAATATCCCAGACTAGTTACCAGGTCTATAGTTAAAACTAGTTAATTTAGAGGATTTTCAAAAGAAAATATCACTTACATTTAAAGTAAAATAGCTGAAATATAAGTTAATTCACATAAATGTGATTAGACGTTAGTGGCTATCACACACACACACGTTCATACTGTTGCTCTTTGATTAGATAACTCTATGGCTGCTGTCAATATACAGGCGAAGCTTACGGGTTATGCAGCCAACTTTGTAAGTTGGAACATTAAGTCTATGAATCACCCTGTTAAGCACAAAAAGGTGCTTACACAACTGAAAAAATCTGCTATGTCTTTTCCACAGGGGACTCACCTTTGTATAGCAGACCGATATAGATTGAAGACTGGTTGGGTTGGCCAAATAGTCCATTCCAACTTTAACTCTAAGACAGAGGGGTGGCCATCCTTATGGGTAAAAACGTCCCATTTCCTGTATCAACCATTTTATCTGATCCTATGGGTCCTTATTATGGGTCCGTATTACTGTGGTTGGCCAACATTATGGACTTTATGGACAACTTTATGAACTGATTTAAGCCAACATTTACGCCCCCAAATGGGATGATGAAACCTTAATTGTCTATTAATTCTCGTGAATTCTGGATATGACAACACACAATCTCATTTTAGCCGGAGGTACAAGCTGTGTGCTCTCTAACCTAGAAAGAAGCTCTAATAAGGATACTCATCCAGGGCATGCTCCGACTATATTCCTGTCCACAAAATGTTCTATTGGATAAATTCATTTGTCACTGATAAATGTCCTCTTCCACTTATTGAAACTTGCAATTATCAATCTATTGTTATTTCAGATCATACCCCCCTATTGATGAGATGGGGGTTGGATGCCTCACTGCCCTCCGCCTCTGGCAGTGGCCCTTTCTACTAAGGAGGCAAGAGTTCTGCATGTCCTGGTGACCCTCCACCTGTTTCACAGGTGGGTGCAGCCTGATCTATCTAGTGAAAGTCTAGACAGACCAGACCAGCTCAACCACACAGACACTTCCTACCTGTTTTTAGGACAAAAGCAGAGTATGCAATATGTGGGACAAACAAACACACACACACACAAATGGCAAATGTGAGATCATGGGAATCTAAGCAGCTTGAACCGAAAGTGACTAAAAATTGTCAAGGCTGAGCAGGACTCAAGCGCAGACTACGAATCACAATAAACATTTTTTTTATTTACATGACACAGAGTGCACTATATACAAGTGGGGAGAAGGGGTCCAGCGAATCCAGAGGTCCATGGAGGGTGGGGGGCTCCACAGGCTCACTGCAACTGCCACACTCACGAACAGGGTCTCAAGGCGGGGCACGGAAAATCTATATACAAGGACAAAATGTTAAATGCCAAGCAAAGCACAAAGAGAAATCAAAATATTTCCAAAGCTAGAATTGCACTAACGAATGTTACACAGTAGTCCAGCGACAAAGGGCTCCAAGCAACTGCCTTCAGAAGTGGCTGGTAAACAGGATGATGAACCTCAGGTGAGAAATTGCTTGCAGGTGTGAGGACAGCAACCGGGAGCCCATGATTAGGTCCACCCAGGCATCGCGTTGTGAGCAGGGAAGCAAGAAAGAAAGTGAGAGAAACAAAAACAAATACATATACATGTAGCGTAACTGGACCATGACAGTAATATTTCAGTTTGATCAACCAGCTCAACAAGTTCAATTACTTTCTTTCAAGCTGCTTACACTACATTGACTTTTGTTTTTACACAATCTCAGAAGAGGAGAGCCACTGAGGGAACGCCTTCCGCCCTCCGACGCCTCCACCGTGACCTCCACTTCTGAGAGGAATTGCCCACAGATCAAGCATGGAGTGTGCCTGAATGGACATACAGAACTCCAAGGTTCGGCCCAGTGTTGAGGGTTTTCCCAAAGGAGAGGGCCCGGCGGGCGGTGCCTCACAGCCCTCTGCCTCTGGGAGTGGCCCCTTTCTACTAAGGAGGCAAGAGGTGGCCAGGAGTCTGTCAGCGAGTTCTGCATGTCCTGGTGACCCTCCACCTGTTTCACAGGTGGGTGCAGCCTGATCTATCTAGTGAAAGTCTAGACAGACCAGACCAGCTCAACCACACAGACACTTCCTACCTGATTTGAGGACAAAAGCAGAGTATGCAATATGTGGGACACGCACACACACACACACACACACACACACACACACACACACACACACACACACAGATCAGTTGAAAGGGACAGAAGAAATGGCAAAAGTGAGAATATCTCACACACACACAACAGAGGGGGAAGAGATAGAGAAATTGGCAAATGTGAGATCATGCTAAGCAGCTTGAACTGAAAGTGACTGGAAATGTTTACGTTAGATCAGCCACCCATCCATTCTCTGCTGTGTTTCTTTTCCAGTGTCACAGGGCAGCTCGAGCCTATCCCAGCTATCTTAGGGCGAGAAGCAGGGTGCACCCTCGACAGGTCACCAGTCTGTTACAGGGCTAACACATAGATGCAGAAAACCATTCGCACCTATCACCAATTTATACTCTTCAATTACCTATTGCCACTAACTGCAGGTTGTTGGACTGTGGCAGGAAGCCGGAGTACAAGGAAAGAACCCACGCAAAAACAGGAAGAACATGCAAACTCCACACAGAGCGACGGTAGAGCTGAACTCAAGACCTTCTTCCTGTGCGGTAACGGTGCTAACCACTGTGCCGCCCGCGTGTGAGCAACCGTCTCCCAGAAATTTAAAAAAGTTCAGTTACTTTCTTTCAAGCTGCTTACACTACATTGACTTTTGTGTTTACACAATCTCAGAAGAGGAGAGCCACTGAGGGAACGCCTTCCGCCCTCCGACGCCTCCAACGTGACCTCCACTTCTGAGAGGAATTGCCCACAGATCAAGCATGGAGTGTGCCTGAATGGACATACAGAACTCCAAGGTTCGGCCCAGTGTTGAGGGTTTTCCCAAAGGAGAGGGCCTGGCGGGCGGTGCCTCACAGCCCTCCGCCTCTGGGAGTGGCCCCTTTCTACTAAGGAGGCAAGAGGTGGCCAGGAGTCTGTCAGCGAGTTCTGCATGTCCTGGTGACCCTCCACCTGTTTCACAGGTGGGTGCAGCCTGATCTATCTAGTGAAAGTCTAGACAGACCAGACCAGCTCAACCACACAGACACTTCCTACCTGATTTGAGGACAAAAGCAGAGTATGCAATATGTGGGACAAACACACACACACACACACACACACACACACACACACACAGATCAGTTGAAAGGGACAGAAGAAATGGCAAAAGTGAGAATATCTCACACACACACACAACAGAGGGGGAAGAGATAGAGAAATTGGCAAATGTGAGATCATGCTAAGCAGCTTGAACTGAAAGTGACTGGAAATGTTTACGTTAGATCAGCCACCCATCCATTCTCTGCTGTGTTTCTTTTCCAGTGTCACAGGGCAGCTCGAGCCTATCCCAGCTATCTTAGGGCGAGAAGCAGGGTGCACCCTCGACAGGTCACCAGTCTGTTACAGGGCTAACACATAGACGCAGAAAACCATTCGCACCTATCGCCAATTTACACTCTTCGATTACCTATTGCCACTAACTGCAGGTCGTTGGACTGTGGCAGGAAGCCGGACTACAAGGAAAGAACCCACGCAAAATCAGGAAGAACATGCAAACTCCACACAGAGCGACGGTAGAGCTGAACTCAAGACCTTCTTCCTGTGCGGTAACGGTGCTAACCACTGTGCCGCCCGCGTGTGAGCAACCGTCTCCCAGAAATTTAAAAAAGTTCAGTTACTTTCTTTCAAGCTGCTTACACTACATTAACTTTTGTTTTTACACAATCTCAGAAGAGGAGAGCCACTGAGGGAACGCCTTCCGCCCTCCGACGCCTCCAACGTGACCTCCACTTCTGAGAGGAATTGCCCACAGATCAAGCATGGAGTGTGCCTGAATGGACATACAGAACTCCAAGGTTCGGCCCAGTGTTGAGGGTTTTCCCAAAGGAGAGGGCCCGGCGGGCGGTGCCTCACAGCCCTCCGCCTCTGGGAGTGGCCCCTTTCTACTAAGGAGGCAAGAGGTGGCCAGGAGTCTGTCAGCGAGTTCTGCATGTCCTGGTGACCCTCCACCTGTTTCACAGGTGGGTGCAGCCTGATCTATCTAGTGAAAGTCTAGACAGACCAGACCAGCTCAACCACACAGACACTTCCTACCTGATTTGAGGACAAAAGCAGAGTATGCAATATGTGGGACACACACACACACACACACACACACACACACACACACACACACTCACACACAGATCAGTTGAAAGGGACAGAAGAAATGGCAAAAGTGAGAATATCTCACACACACACAACAGAGGGGGAAGAGATAGAGAAATTGGCAAATGTGAGATCATGCTAAGCAGCTTGAACTGAAAGTGACTGGAAATGTTTACGTTTGATCAGCCACCCATCCATTCTCTGCTGTGTTTCTTTTCCAGTGTCACAGGGCAGCTCGAGCCTATCCCAGCTATCTTAGGGCGAGAAGCAGGGTGCACCCTCGACAGGTCACCAGTCTGTTACAGGGCTAACACATAGACGCAGAAAACCATTCGCACCTATCGCCAATTTACACTCTTCGATTACCTATTGCCACTAACTGCAGGTCGTTGGACTGTGGCAGGAAGCCGAAGTACTAGGAAAGAACCCACGCAAACACAGGAAGAACATGCAAACTCCACACAGAGCGACGGTAGAGCTGAACTCAAGACCTTCTTCCTGTGCGGTAACGGTGCTAACCACTGTGCCGCCCGCGTGTGAGCAACCGTCTCCCAGAAATTTAAAAAAGTTCAGTTACTTTCTTTCAAGCTGCTTACACTACATTGACTTTTGTTTTTACACAATCTCAGAAGAGGAGAGCCACTGAGGGAACGCCTTCCGCCCTCCGACGCCTCCACCGTGACCTCCACTTCTGAGAGGAATTGCCCACAGATCAAGCATGGAGTGTGCCTGAATGGACATACAGAACTCCAAGGTTGGGCCCAGTGTTGAGGGTTTTCCCAAAGGAGAGGGCCCGGCGGGCGGTGCCTCACAGCCCTCTGCCTCTGGGAGTGGCCCCTTTCTACTAAGGAGGCAAGAGGTGGCCAGGAGTCTGTCAGCGAGTTCTGCATGTCCTGGTGACCCTCCACCTGTTTCACAGGTGGGTGCAGCCTGATCTATCTAGTGAAAGTCTAGACAGACCAGACCAGCTCAACCACACAGACACTTCCTACATGATTTGAGGACAAAAGCAGAGTATGCAATATGTGGGACAAACACACACACACACACACACACACACACACACACACACACACACACACACTCACAGATCAGTTGAAAGGGACAGAAGAAATGGCAAAAGTGAGAATATCTCACACACACACAACAGAGGGGGAAGAGATAGAGAAATTGGCAAATGTGAGATCATGCTAGCTAAGCAGCTTGAACTGAAAGTGACTGGAAATGTTTACGTTAGATCAGCCACCCATCCATTCTCTGCTGTGTTTCTTTTCCAGTGTCACAGGGCAGCTCGAGCCTATCCCAGCTATCTTAGGGCGAGAAGCAGGGTGCACCCTCGACAGGTCACCAGTCTGTTACAGGGCTAACACATAGACGCAGAAAACCATTCGCACCTATCGCCAATTTACACTCTTCGATTACCTATTGCCACTAACTGCAGGTCGTTGGACTGTGGCAGGAAGCCGGACTACAAGGAAAGAACCCACGCAAACACAGGAAGAACATGCCAACTCCACACAGAGCGACGGTAGAGCTGAACTCAAGACCTTCTTCCTGTGCGGTAACGGTGCTAACCACTGTGCCGCCCGCGTGTGAGCAACCGTCTCCCAGAAATTTAAAAAAGTTCAGTTACTTTCTTTCAAGCTGCTTACACTACATTAACTTTTGTTTTTACACAATCTCAGAAGAGGAGAGCCACTGAGGGAACGCCTTCCGCCCTCCGACGCCTCCACCGTGACCTCCACTTCTGAGAGGAATTGCCCACAGATCAAGCATGGAGTGTGCCTGAATGGACATACAGAACTCCAAGGTTCGGCCCAGTGTTGAGGGTTTTCCCAAAGGAGAGGGCCCGGCGGGCGGTGCCTCACAGCCCTCTGCCTCTGGGAGTGGCCCCTTTCTACTAAGGAGGCAAGAGGTGGCCAGGAGTCTGTCAGCGAGTTCTGCATGTCCTGGTGACCCTCCACCTGTTTCACAGGTGGGTGCAGCCTGATCTATCTAGTGAAAGTCTAGGCAGACCAGACCAGCTCAACCACACAGACACTTCCTACCTGATTTGAGGACAAAAGCAGAGTATGCAATATGTGGGACACACACACACACACACACACACACACACACACACACACACAGATCAGTTGAAAGGGACAGAAGAAATGGCAAAAGTGAGAATATCTCACACACACACACAACAGAGGGGGAAGAGATAGAGAAATTGGCAAATGTGAGATCATGCTAAGCAGCTTGAACTGAAAGTGACTGGAAATGTTTACGTTAGATCAGCCACCCATCCATTCTCTGCTGTGTTTCTTTTCCAGTGTCACAGGGCAGCTCGAGCCTATCCCAGCTATCTTAGGGCGAGAAGCAGGGTGCACCCTCGACAGGTCACCAGTCTGTTACAGGGCTAACACATAGACGCAGAAAACCATTCGCACCTATCGCCAATTTACACTCTTCGATTACCTATTGCCACTAACTGCAGGTCGTTGGACTGTGGCAGGAAGCCGAAGTACTAGGAAAGAACCCACGCAAAATCAGGAAGAACATGCAAACTCCACACAGAGCGACGGTAGAGCTGAACTCAAGACCTTCTTCCTGTGCGGTAACGGTGCTAACCACTGTGCCGCCCGCGTGTGAGCAACCGTCTCCCAGAAATTTAAAAAAGTTCAGTTACTTTCTTTCAAGCTGCTTACACTACATTGACTTTTGTTTTTACAGAATCTCAGAAGAGGAGAGCCACTGAGGGAACGCCTTCCGCCCTCGGACGCCTCCACCGTGACCTCCACTTCTGAGAGGAATTGCCCACAGATCAAGCATGGAGTGTGCCTGAATGGACATACAGAACTCCAAGGTTCGGCCCAGTGTTGAGGGTTTTCCCAAAGGAGAGGGCCCGGCGGGCGGTGCCTCACAGCCCTCTGCCTCTGGGAGTGGCCCCTTTCTACTAAGGAGGCAAGAGGTGGCCAGGAGTCTGTCAGCGAGTTCTGCATGTCCTGGTGACCCTCCACCTGTTTCACAGGTGGGTGCAGCCTGATCTATCTAGTGAAAGTCTAGACAGACCAGACCAGCTCAACCACACAGACACTTCCTACCTGATTTGAGGACAAAAGCAGAGTATGCAATATGTGGGACACACACACACACACACACACACACACACACACACACACACACACACACACACACACACACACACACAGATCAGTTGAAAGGGACAGAAGAAATGGCAAAAGTGAGAATATCTCACACACACACAACAGAGGGGGAAGAGATAGAGAAATTGGCAAATGTGAGATCATGCTAAGCAGCTTGAACTGAAAGTGACTGGAAATGTTTACGTTAGATCAGCCACCCATCCATTCTCTGCTGTGTTTCTTTTCCAGTGTCACAGGGCAGCTCGAGCCTATCCCAGCTATCTTAGGGCGAGAAGCAGGGTGCACCCTCGACAGGTCACCAGTCTGTTACAGGGCTAACACATAGACGCAGAAAACCATTCGCACCTATCGCCAATTTACACTCTTCGATTACCTATTGCCACTAACTGCAGGTCGTTGGACTGTGGCAGGAAGCCGAAGTACTAGGAAAGAACCCACGCAAAAACAGGAAGAACATGCAAACTCCACACAGAGCGACGGTAGAGCTGAACTCAAGACCTTCTTCCTGTGCGGTAACGGTGCTAACCACTGTGCCGCCCGCGTGTGAGCAACCGTCTCCCAGAAATTTAAAAAAGTTCAGTTACTTTCTTTCAAGCTGCTTACACTACATTGACTTTTGTTTTTACACAATCTCAGAAGAGGAGAGCCACTGAGGGAACGCCTTCCGCCCTCGGACGCCTCCACCGTGACCTCCACTTCTGAGAGGAATTGCCCACAGATCAAGCATGGAGTGTGCCTGAATGGACATACAGAACTCCAAGGTTCGGCCCAGTGTTGAGGGTTTTCCCAAAGGAGAGGGCCCGGCGGGCGGTGCCTCACAGCCCTCTGCCTCTGGGAGTGGCCCCTTTCTACTAAGGAGGCAAGAGGTGGCCAGGAGTCTGTCAGCGAGTTCTGCATGTCCTGGTGACCCTCCACCTGTTTCACAGGTGGGTGCAGCCTGATCTATCTAGTGAAAGTCTAGACAGACCAGACCAGCTCAACCACACAGACACTTCCTACCTGATTTGAGGACAAAAGCAGAGTATGCAATATGTGGGACAAACACACACACACACACACACACACACTCACTCACAGATCAGTTGAAAGGGACAGAAGAAATGGCAAAAGTGAGAATATCTCACACACACACAACAGAGGGGGAAGAGATAGAGAAATTGGCAAATGTGAGATCATGCTAAGCAGCTTGAACTGAAAGTGACTGGAAATGTTTACGTTTGATCAGCCACCCATCCATTCTCTGCTGTGTTTCTTTTCCAGTGTCACAGGGCAGCTCGAGCCTATCCCAGCTATCTTAGGGCGAGAAGCAGGGTGCACCCTCGACAGGTCACCAGTCTGTTACAGGGCTAACACATAGACGCAGAAAACCATTCGCACCTATCACCAATTTACACTCTTCGATTACCTATTGCCACTAACTGCAGGTCGTTGGACTGTGGCAGGAAGCTGAAGTACTAGGAAAGAACCCACGCAAAAGCAGGAAGAACATTCAAACTCCACACAGAGCGACGGTAGAGCTGAACTCAAGACCTTCTTCCTGTGCGGTAACGGTGCTAACCACTGTGCCGCCCGCGTGTGAGCAACCGTCTCCCAGAAATTTGAAAAAGTTCAGTTACTTTCTTTCAAGCTGCTTACACTACATTAACTTTTGTTTTTACACAATCTCAGAAGAGGAGAGCCACTGAGGGAACGCCTTCCGCCCTCCGACGCCTCCACCGTGACCTCCACTTCTGAGAGGAATTGCCCACAGATCAAGCATGGAGTGTGCCTGAATGGACATACAGAACTCCAAGGTTCGGCCCAGTGTTGAGGGTTTTCCCAAAGGAGAGGGCCCGGCGGGCGGTGCCTCACAGCCCTCTGCCTCTGGGAGTGGCCCCTTTCTACTAAGGAGGCAAGAGGTGGCCAGGAGTCTGTCAGCAAGTTCTGCATGTCCTGGTGACCCTCCACCTGTTTCACAGGTGGGTGCAGCCTGATCTATCTAGTGAAAGTCTAGGCAGACCAGACCAGCTCAACCACACAGACACTTCCTACCTGATTTGAGGACAAAAGCAGAGTATGCAATATGTGGGACACACACACACACACACACACACACACACACACACACACACACACACACACACACACACACACACACACACACACACACACACACACACACACACACACACACACACACAGATCAGTTGAAAGGGACAGAAGAAATGGCAAAAGTGAGAATATCTCACACACACACACAACAGAGGGGGAAGAGATAGAGAAATTGGCAAATGTGAGATCATGCTAAGCAGCTTGAACTGAAAGTGACTGGAAATGTTTACGTTAGATCAGCCACCCATCCATTCTCTGCTGTGTTTCTTTTCCAGTGTCACAGGGCAGCTCGAGCCTATCCCAGCTATCTTAGGGCGAGAAGCAGGGTGCACCCTCGACAGGTCACCAGTCTGTTACAGGGCTAACACATAGACGCAGAAAACCATTCGCACCTATCGCCAATTTACACTCTTCGATTACCTATTGCCACTAACTGCAGGTCGTTGGACTGTGGCAGGAAGCCGGAGTACAAGGAAAGAACCCACGCAAAATCAGGAAGAACATGCAAACTCCACACAGAGCGACGGTAGAGCTGAACTCAAGACCTTCTTCCTGTGCGGTAACGGTGCTAACCACTGTGCCGCCCGCGTGTGAGCAACCGTCTCCCAGAAATTTAAAAAAGTTCAGTTACTTTCTTTCAAGCTGCTTACACTACATTGACTTTTGTTTTTACACAATCTCAGAAGAGGAGAGCCACTGAGGGAACGCCTTCCGCCCTCGGACGCCTCCACCGTGACCTCCACTTCTGAGAGGAATTGCCCACAGATCAAGCATGGAGTGTGCCTGAATGGACATACAGAACTCCAAGGTTCGGCCCAGTGTTGAGGGTTTTCCCAAAGGAGAGGGCCCGGCGGGCGGTGCCTCACAGCCCTCTGCCTCTGGGAGTGGCCCCTTTCTACTAAGGAGGCAAGAGGTGGCCAGGAGTCTGTCAGCGAGTTCTGCATGTCCTGGTGACCCTCCACCTGTTTCACAGGTGGGTGCAGCCTGATCTATCTAGTGAAAGTCTAGACAGACCAGACCAGCTCAACCACACAGACACTTCCTACCTGATTTGAGGACAAAAGCAGAGTATGCAATATGTGGGACACACACACACACACACACACACACACACACACACACACACACACACACACACAGATCAGTTGAAAGGGACAGAAGAAATGGCAAAAGTGAGAATATCTCACACACACACAACAGAGGGGGAAGAGATAGAGAAATTGGCAAATGTGAGATCATGCTAAGCAGCTTGAACTGAAAGTGACTGGAAATGTTTACGTTAGATCAGCCACCCATCCATTCTCTGCTGTGTTTCTTTTCCAGTGTCACAGGGCAGCTCGAGCCTATCCCAGCTATCTTAGGGGGAGAAGCAGGGTGCACCCTCGACAGGTCACCAGTCTGTTACAGGGCTAACACATAGACGCAGAAAACCATTCGCACCTATCGCCAATTTACACTCTTCGATTACCTATTGCCACTAACTGCAGGTCGTTGGACTGTGGCAGGAAGCCGAAATACTAGGAAAGAACCCACGCAAAAGCAGGAAGAACATGCAAACTCCACACAGAGCGACGGTAGAGCTGAACTCAAGACCTTCTTCCTGTGCGGTAACGGTGCTAACCACTGTGCCGCCCGCGTGTGAGCAACCGTCTCCCAGAAATTTGAAAAAGTTCAGTTACTTTCTTTCAAGCTGCTTACACTACATTGACTTTTGTTTTTACACAATCTCAGAAGAGGAGAGCCACTGAGGGAACGCCTTCCGCCCTCGGACGCCTCCACCGTGACCTCCACTTCTGAGAGGAATTGCCCACAGATCAAGCATGGAGTGTGCCTGAATGGACATACAGAACTCCAAGGTTCGGCCCAGTGTTGAGGGTTTTCCCAAAGGAGAGGGCCCGGCGGGCGGTGCCTCACAGCCCTCTGCCTCTGGGAGTGGCCCCTTTCTACTAAGGAGGCAAGAGGTGGCCAGGAGTCTGTCAGCGAGTTCTGCATGTCCTGGTGACCCTCCACCTGTTTCACAGGTGGGTGCAGCCTGATCTATCTAGTGAAAGTCTAGACAGACCAGACCAGCTCAACCACACAGACACTTCCTACCTGATTTGAGGACAAAAGCAGAGTATGCAATATGTGGGACAAACACACACACACACACACACACACACACACACACACACACACACACACACACACACACACACACACACACACACACACAGATCAGTTGAAAGGGACAGAAGAAATGGCAAAAGTGAGAATATCTCACACACACACAACAGAGGGGGAAGAGATAGAGAAATTGGCAAATGTGAGATCATGCTAAGCAGCTTGAACTGAAAGTGACTGGAAATGTTTACGTTTGATCAGCCACCCATCCATTCTCTGCTGTGTTTCTTTTCCAGTGTCACAGGGCAGCTCGAGCCTATCCCAGCTATCTTAGGGCGAGAAGCAGGGTGCACCCTCGACAGGTCACCAGTCTGTTACAGGGCTAACACATAGACGCAGAAAACCATTCGCACCTATCGCCAATTTACACTCTTCGATTACCTATTGCCACTAACTGCAGGTCGTTGGACTGTGGCAGGAAGCCGGAGTACAAGGAAAGAACCCACGCAAAATCAGGAAGAACATGCAAACTCCACACAGAGCGACGGTAGAGCTGAACTCAAGACCTTCTTCCTGTGCGGTAACGGTGCTAACCACTGTGCCGCCCGCGTGTGAGCAACCGTCTCCCAGAAATTTAAAAAAGTTCAGTTACTTTCTTTCAAGCTGCTTACACTACATTGACTTTTGTTTTTACACAATCTCAGAAGAGGAGAGCCACTGAGGGAACGCCTTCCGCCCTCCAACGCCTCCACCGTGACCTCCACTTCTGAGAGGAATTGCCCACAGATCAAGCATGGAGTGTGCCTGAATGGACATGCAGAACTCCAAGGTTCGGCCCAGTGTTGAGGGTTTTCCCAAAGGAGAGGGCCCGGCGGGCGGTGCCTCACAGCCCTCTGCCTCTGGGAGTGGCCCCTTTCTACTAAGGAGGCAAGAGGTGGCCAGGAGTCTGTCAGCGAGTTCTGCATGTCCTGGTGACCCTCCACCTGTTTCACAGGTGGGTGCAGCCTGATCTATCTAGTGAAAGTCTAGACAGACCAGACCAGCTCAACCACACAGACAAATCCTACCTGATTTGAGGACAAAAGCAGAGTATGCAATATGTGGGACACACACACACACACACACACACACACACACACACACACACACACAGATCAGTTGAAAGGGACAGAAGAAATGGCAAAAGTGAGAATATCTCACACACACACAACAGAGGGGGAAGAGATAGAGAAATTGGCAAATGTGAGATCATGCTAAGCAGCTTGAACTGAAAGTGACTGGAAATGTTTACGTTAGATCAGCCACCCATCCATTCTCTGCTGTGTTTCTTTTCCAGTGTCACAGGGCAGCTCGAGCCTATCCCAGCTATCTTAGGGCGAGAAGCAGAGTGCACCCTCGACAGGTCACCAGTCTGTTACAGGGCTAACACATAGACGCAGAAAACCATTCGCACCTATCGCCAATTTACACTCTTCGATTACCTATTGCCACTAACTGTAGGTCGTTGGACTGTGGCAGGAAGCTGGAAGCCGAAGTACTAGGAAAGAACCCACGCAAAAACAGGAAGAACATGCAAACTCCACACAGAGCGACGGTAGAGCTGAACTCAAGACCTTCTTCCTGTGCGGTAACGGTGCTAACCACTGTGCCGCCCGCGTGTGAGCAACCGTCTCCCAGAAATTTAAAAAAGTTCAGTTACTTTCTTTCAAGCTGCTTACACTACATTGACTTTTGTTTTTACAGAATCTCAGAAGAGGAGAGCCACTGAGGGAACGCCTTCCGCCCTCCGACGCCTCCACCGTGACCTCCACTTCTGAGAGGAATTGCCCACAGATCAAGCATGGAGTGTGCCTGAATGGACATACAGAACTCCAAGGTTCGGCCCAGTGTTGAGGGTTTTCCCAAAGGAGAGGGCCCGGCGGGCGGTGCCTCACAGCCCTCTGCCTCTGGGAGTGGCCCCTTTCTACTAAGGAGGCAAGAGGTGGCCAGGAGTCTGTCAGCAAGTTCTGCATGTCCTGGTGACCCTCCACCTGTTTCACAGGTGGGTGCAGCCTGATCTATCTAGTGAAAGTCTAGACAGACCAGACCAGCTCAACCACACAGACACTTCCTACATGATTTGAGGACAAAAGCAGAGTATGCAATATGTGGGACAAACACACACACACACACACACACACACACACACACACACACACACACACACACACAGATCAGTTGAAAGGGACAGAAGAAATGGCAAAAGTGAGAATATCTCACACACACACAACAGAGGGGGAAGAGATAGAGAAATTGGCAAATGTGAGATCATGCTAAGCAGCTTGAACTGAAAGTGACTGGAAATGTTTACGTTAGATCAGCCACCCATCCATTCTCTGCTGTGTTTCTTTTCCAGTGTCACAGGGCAGCTCGAGCCTATCCCAGCTATCTTAGGGCGAGAAGCAGGGTGCACCCTCGACAGGTCACCAGTCTGTTACAGGGCTAACACAGATACAGACAACCCTAGACACTTAAGAGCATTTCAGAGTTTCTCCACAAACTAGGATTTTGGAAAGAGGCCGGAGCACGTGGAGTGAACCCCCACAAACACTTTGAGAACATGCGAAATCCATACAGAAAGACCTCAGCCTGATAGTGGAGTTGAACTCAGGACCTTCTTGCTGTGCGGGCAACTATATTAACCACTGTGCCACCGTGTTGCCCTTGTTTGTTCACCCGTCAATGAATTCATTTACTTCATTACTAAGCTTCTTACCTTTACACATGCACCCACACACAGGGGAAAGAGCTAGAGGAAATGGCAAATGTTAGATGATAATCTCTCTCTCACTCACACACACACAAGACAAGGGGAGAGAGAAAGAAGAAATGACAAATGTGAGATCATCGCACACACACACACACACACACACACACACACACACACACACACACAAACAGACACACACAGGGGATAGAGATAGAGGAAACAGCAAATGTGAGATCAAGCTAAGCAGGTTGAATCAAAAGTGACTGGACATATTTACGTTTGATCAACGGTCTCCAAAATGTGAGTGAAGTTGGCCCCCCCACCTTCTTCAAATCCAACAAAAGTGGTATCAAACGTTTGTGCTACGTTTGTGCTGCAAAAATTTTCGTTTGTGCCGCTATCATTTTAAAAATATTAATAAAACAACGTCTTGATGCGTGCTTAATCATCCAGGTAAGTAAATTCCAAAAGGTTGATTCTGTTCATCTGGACACTTTCAGTGGGAGAAACGTTTCGTCACTCATCCAAGTGACTTCTTCAGTCTCAGCTGACTGCAGTTTTCCCCAATCTTATAAACAGTACATTTGACCTTTACATTTTCATTAATGTCTTTGAAAACAGAAGCAGCACAAACGACAACTTTAGCAGCACAAACCAGCACAAACATAGCACAACTGATTGACACCAATTTTGTTTGATTCCATTAATATGAGGGGGCTGGTTGACCTCTGATGACCTCTAGAAATTTTTATTAATATCTTTAAAATGATAGCAGCACAAACGAAAATTTTTGCAGCACAAACGTTTGATACCACTTTTGTTGGATTTGAAGAGTGAGTGAAGTTGGCCCCCCCGCTCACGTCTCCAAGACATTTAAATGGATGTGCTGCAGGGATTGTCATAACATAACCTGATTAACATGTTATCTGCTGACTGTTAGGGGTCGACAAGCAAAACGAGCTCCTGGTACAAAATGCCTTACTGTTTCCCATTACCACAAATGATGCAAAGGTTGCTCTCCACAAATGTGGGCATAGTGTGCTATGAGTGCGACATAAAACTGTAGAGATAGAGCTTATGTGAGATGTTTGTGTGATGCTATAACAGAGCCGCAACAAATTTTTTGAAGTGATCAGCAATAGCTGTGAAGCTATTCATTACTGAGTTCATGTTTGGAACTTTGATTTCTGTTTATTTTTCTGTTTGTTTTCAATAAATTGGATGCTCAAAAAATGCTTTTGTCCAATTTCTGCTTGTTGCATGTTGAAGCTCTACTTGGAACCTTGTAATATCCAACCATGCAAAATATGACTTTTTTATTTTTTTGTTGCAATTTTTCAAGAGGTCTTAAACTTTTGATCGGGACTGTATCTCTATTCAGACCAGCTTGATTGTGACATCACAGAACAGAACCTCCCTGCAGTCTGTTGTTTTTATTGTGTGTGTGTTTTTTTTTAAATCTGCCATTGCTTTAGATATTTCAACCTTTTTGAAAATTATTTTCTTTTGCAGTTAGGATCCTTATTTGCTTTAAATCCATCACAGTACAGCAAACTAACCTTTTTAAACACAACCGAGTATTTTCCTGCAGCCTTTAAGTAACACAGTCTACCTAAGTTTGATTTGTAGCACGTTTCACACTATGTAAAAAACATAATGTTACCTGTACAGACCCAGTATGTGATTTAAAAACACGAGGACTTACACGTGATCTTTAAATGAGGAGTCCTTACCTTTAAATGTAACGTCTCTTCTTCCTCTCCTGTCTTGTCTTTCTAAACCTTCTTCTTGTCTCAGCTTGATTTCTTGTTTCTTCGTGTCAAACACCGCAGCCGGCGATTTGGCTACCAACGCACTGTGCTACACACTACACACAGTTTGTGTGTGCTGACATTTGTTGAGCTGATAGAAACGCTGCATTTGAAATTATCTGCCAATTAAAAAAAAAAAAAAGTCACTCCCTTTATGCGTCTTCCTCTTCGGATAGGTAGATCCCAACGTACCGAAGCCGCAACTTAGGGACACATGCCGTTTTTCCGGTCTTGTGGCAAAAAGAAAAAGAAAAAAAGAAGAAAAAACCCCAAGTGTCCCACTCTTAACTCCTGACCTTTTCAAATGTCCACAAAGTCCGCATTGACTCTACAACTTCCTTTATCTTCGTTCCCATGGTAACGAAGGGATACACATATTTATAAAGGAGAATGCGCTTCTATCTGATTCTATCTGAAAAACCGTTGAGAAGTGCTGTGGTTTTTAGCCCCACTTATTTGCGCTCTTCCTCTCCTTCATCGGGTGCAGCTTCACCTAGGGATGGATGGACACACACACACACACCCCCACCCACTGCTCCACCCCTCCCCTGATGCTGCTCAGCCACAAACCACACCCCGCCACAGGCACGTGCAGAGGGGGGGCTAGAGGGGCTTGAGCACCCGCCCCTTTCCTGATGGGTGCCCAAAGTGCCCTTTTGTTGAGGCAACTTTTTTAAAAAAAATTATTTATTTTTTTATGTGTGTGTGTGTGCGTGCGGAGTCTTGTCTGTGCCCATCAACAATAATATTTAACTATTAATCACAGTTTTGCTAAATAAAAGGATCTGGCTTGCATCAGTCACATGATCACATTTAACCAATGATCGCCCTTGACGGCAGAACGCGCTGGTTACGAGCCGGGAACGAGCTCACAAAGAGCACGCGCATTTGTTGCGGTCCGGAGCTGTAGGAGAAACACAAGTTAACTCAGAGACACAGGCTGATGCGACAAACCCAGTAAGTAGGTGCACAGCGTGCACTGTAGTGTATAGCACCCAGGAGTATTAGCTTATTACGTACACGTTGGTAAGTTGTCTTGTGGCAACTGACGAACTGAAACAAACGAGCGTGCTGTGTGTGCAACAGCGCGACAAACATTACCTGTCCTTTTATTAACTGCACAAGCAGTGCTGGTCACAGCTGCTGGCTACCTGTGTAAGGCTGTCATGGATCTGTAGCTCTGTCACCGTTTTAGGGAACATATTTAGTTTTAAAGTAAGTTTCCGGGCTTTTCCTGCCTTTCTGGAGGGATTATATTTCACTAAAAAACGATCTAATATGCATGTCCACATAATAATTATTATAATTATAATATATTAAAAACACACGCTGTATTTTAAAGAACATACATTAAGAAGCAGATTATATTAGATTTATATTTTAAATAAGACAAAAGTTGGATTTTACAGCAGTAAAATTATTGTATCTCTATAGTTTAAAAATGTAATAAGCTTTGCCCCTGCACAGAGTGGATAGTGAAACAAATGGAATCATCATAAATACATTATTTCATATTTATTACTTCCCCCTCCTCATTGCGTTATTATTGTAGCTCTAGTAATAAATAATAATGTAAGGATTATGGATCAGCACCGTGATGCCCATAGTATATACAGTATTCTGAAGAAGGTCTAAAATGTCACTGTGTGTGCGTGCATGTGTGTGTTTTATTTAGATGGATTTTTTTTAAAAATATTACTCATGATATAACATTGTCCAGACATGCCTGGTAAGGACATGAGGAGGAAACAGCAGGAGCTGTGTGAGGCTACTAAAGGCAGTGCTATAACATTTTTCTGTCATCATTTTATTATAGATTAAGTGCAAGAGTTGTTAGGTGTGGATAATTAGATTATAGTTTATTGCAATAGCAAGTTGTGCCTTCAAAGGAGCTTGCAAAGACTACGATGACCTGGATGACTGAGAACCTTCACAGACAAGTTGTGCCTTGTTCTCACATAGCAAGTGGAGAGTGATATATGAAATGATGGGATGGAAGGAAGAAGAGAAGCAAAGAGTGATTCACAGGCAGAGCCTAATTTATTTCTCACAGTTTTTTGTTGCCTTATGGTTCCAAGCGCTGTCACCAATCTTTGCATTTTGTTATTATCTCATGACACTTGTTTAATCAGCTACCATCTCTCCTATGGACTTTTTAATGTCTACAGTCTCAGATCAACACAGCCCTTCTCTTCCCATATTAGATTCTTGATGAATGTGTGTTGTTGTTATTCAACCTGGTTCAATGTGCCCCTTTTTAACTTTGAGCACCCGTCCCTTTAAACCTCTCTGCACGGCCCTGCCCCGCCACAGTGCTTTTCAGATTTTTAAAATGTAGTTAATGAATTATTCAGTGTGTTTCAAACTAAACTGTTTATAAAACCAACAAAACCCCTAAAAATTAATCTTTTGTCAGTTACTCAAAACATTTTTCTAAATGAGATAATATGTGGTTTGTGGCTCAGCTGCAGGGAGGGCTTTGGCTGGTGGGTTCAGGGTGTGGTGTCAGGGGATGCTGACCCACACGGCTGTTCTGCATCATCTGATCATGTTGGGACTGTGTGCTGCACGGGAAGAAGGTGGCTGGAAAACTGCACAAGCAGAAGAAACCAACGACAAACTGTAAATAAAAGCATCTACGTGCTTGTAACATGCATGCTTTACACCCTAACTGTTTATTAAGCATAACAAGGTTTTAATAAAATAGACATTGATTTCCTTAAACAATTTAGAAGAAAAAATAGCAGTCATCATAAAGCTAACAAAAAAAAAACACGGAAAAAATGCCTGAATAGCACAAGTGATTAATGCCATCAAGCTAATGCTAAAGAAGCAGCAGACAATGACAGGTCAACATAAAATAACTAAATCTTAAGGAATGAGTAATAACATAATGTATGATTAACTATATTTCACATTTATGAATGAATTACATTTTTCAGGTTTATTATCATTATGATTCAGACATAATGCAGCTGTAAAGATCACATTTAGTAGCAAATTTCTCATCAATAGAACCCAACACTAATTATATTTGATTTGGAGAGAATTAGAGAGATAGAGAATTATAAAAAGGGAATTAAAAAACACAGCATGGTACATTATTACAAATAAGGCACTCCCACATCAAAAGTAAAACTTGGAAGCTTTGTGTCTCTGTCATTATTTCTTCTGCCATACAGCTACACCGCTGGAGCATGGTACACAGAAGTCGCTTTAAAAAAATACATTTAGTATAGCTCTTCAGGCATAGAAAACATAACTTTACCTTACATCGAGGACAAACAACAAATTTACAATTCCACTTGCTGTACTCAACCAGGAGGTGAGACAGGGACGGATAGAAGGACATCCGTGGACTTCCTCCAATGAACCAAAGGTTATCTGGGCAGGTTTGTAGTGTTTTTAGTGATTTTCACAGCAGTCTTTCCAAGGCCGTGGACTCTCCCATTCCCTCAAACACTGCAAGCAGAATTCAAACGGCTGTCCATTTACTGCTGTGCACACTTTACAGAGGACATTCAAATCTGATCCATTCTCTCTTATCACAATGGATCTGCATTCGGGACACTACAGGGAGACCTCCCTTATGGGGATGCTGCTGACATATTATAAATTGTTATATCTATATTTAGCCTAATGGTAAGGAGAAATATTACTTTTTTCCACCGTCGAGATCCTTTGAGATCAAAGTGGATCAACAGCTTCACCAAATGAAGCACTATAAAAACTGCACAGGAAAAATATCCCTAACTTCACCTGTGATCACACGGTAGTTTTCTGTTGCAAAGGGAACAAAGAGAAAGACTTCACTGAGTGAAAAAGGATGAAGATACAAGCTGGTGATGATCCAGTGCACCTGGTCTCAGGACGTGAAGAAAAAGCCTGATCACCTTCTCCACAAAAACAAGGTGAGCTTAATGTTATGATTGATTTTAGCTTTTCAAGTTATGTATGTTACTTTCATAATAGTCACAGATTATATTGCAAACGCAGTGATTGCTGTTATGTGTATGATGACCAAAACTCTCTAAAAAACTGTTATTTCTTGCTGGCTTTCAATGGAAGATTATACCCATCCATTCAATTGAATTTGTTTTGAAGTCTTTTTCTGCTTTGATTGAGCTTGAAAGTCAAAAACACCACCAACAAAAAACTTTTAAAACTGCTTTTTGTTTCCTTTTTTCCTTTGAAGAAATCCTGAGCAGGAGGAACCAAACAGCTAAGAGCATCTTGACCACAGTGGGGGAAAAGGTGTGCACTGAGGATGATTTTGAAATATTAACTTTGTTGTCACTGCTAAGGAGTTTTGGACACAGGAGTGTGTTTAAAATGTGTGCATCTTCAGTGGTGTTCAGGGAACCTGACATAATAGTTTTTGACATGTTTAAATATTTTGTGAGGTTCATCTCTGTCCTCTGTTGTGTGTGTAGGATATCTTATGGCTGAAGTCCGGCTGACTGTCGCTGGGAAGCTATTGGTGAACGACTCTGCATCTCTATCTGAATATGGGCTCAAGCCCTCGTGCGTGGTGCAGATGGTGGTGAAGGTCCACAGAGGCTGACAGAGACCAGCAATATGATACATCCAAAGGACAAAATGCATCATCTTTGCTAACTGGCACTGAACTGTGTCGTCTTTGATCTTTGGTTTTCTTCTACACTTAAACATACAGCTCAATGAAGCATTAAATGTAAGCGACTGTATAACTTACTTGTTATAATAGTCTTACAGAGTAGGCCTTGAGATGGAGAGGATAGATGCAGCTTCAGTAAAAGACATTTTCAGGGAAAGAACATTTTCCAGTTCCTCTTTGGAAATTTGAATATTGTGAAAAATGACTTGAAAAAACATGTTTTTAATAAGGCTTTGAGCTAAATGTGGAAAAATGTTGCTACTAATTCCAGCATCATTCAGTTTACAAACGGCGTCCCATTGAATAACTGGAATCCCCCCTCCCCCATTTTCACATAATGTGAAGCCATCCAGTGGGATGGTTCACGTTTTTGAAACTCCTGATATTGCGTGAAATCCCTTTATGCACACTTTGACTACAAGGGGTAGCCGACAAGCATTAAAAAAGGATAATGTTTTTAAAAATGGGAAGAGCAACCAAATTATAACATAACATTAAAGTGAGCATGTGCTACACACCTCCTGCATGAATCAATAAATTCAGATATATTTAATCAGTGATGCAAAATCTTACAAAACATGCTTTGGTTTTGTCGAGTGGACTCTTGCTGCCTTTAGCAGAGAGTGCTAATTCTGGGACTGGTGGATGCTTACAGCACACAGTGTATGAAGAAAACTATAAAGATGTTTACATACAGCCTATAAACATGGAGTGATGGTAATACAACCACAAATTTGTTTCACAGCTGAAATTAATCAGATAAAAAAAACCCATTATTTTTTAATGCTGTGCCACTGGTATTCTATTTGTACTTGTCTAGATTTATACTCCTCTACACCTCTTTAGATGCTGTATTGCTTTAAAACATTGATGTGAAGATACCAGTGCCCATTCTGCTGGTTAAAAAAATAAGAAGGTAATCTTTAAATACACCAAATGTTCAGGTACATCCTGAAGGGTGCAATATTCCACACAGGCAGGAGGGGTCACTGTTTGAAAACAGTTGCAGGTCAGCTAAAGTACATACAATGGCATAACACTGCAAACCAGGGATACTGGTTAAATGACCATAGGGAGATTTTAAATGGAAAAAACTAACAAAAGATCAAAATACGTATGTACATATTACTCACAAATCATATCAAGTTTGAACTCTTTTTTTTTTTTTTTAGGGAACAGAAGTCAAATTAACCATGGGTTCAATCTGGTTACAAAAAGCTTTCTTCACATTAATAAATACATTAATCATACGTCACCTGCATGTGGGTAAATCCTAGAGTCATACAGGAAGCAGCGGAGCCAGCTTCCTAGGCCTATACTGATATGTGTGTGAGCACATGGCTCCTGACAGTTATTTTGTATCCGTAATCATAATGCAACAATCAAAAAGAGAGGTGTTTGGATAAACTGTTATTTATTTTCAGGCTGTTTTTTCAAGATCCAGTGCATTTAACAGTGCATTGAAACATTTGATGCTGTGACGCAAAATTACCTAAACACCAATGAAAGGGTAATCAGAAACTTACAAAGTAGCCAGTAATCCTGGTGATGACTCGTGTGAACTTAAATCTTCTAGAAAAATATATGTGACCCTAGGACTTGTCATAGGATGCCAATTTAGCCTGCAGCCTGAAAATAGAGCATAAAATGTAAATCATGGATGGAAGGTTACATCGGACACCAAAAAGCATGTATTCATGCACCGCAGACGAGCTTTTCTACACTTCACCCAGACAAGCTGTATTTAAAACCACTAATGTCAGAACCAGTCATAACGTACTGCATGTAATGTGCCTAACACAGATCATCTCCTGTCTTTTGCCATGTGTGTGAAAGGGCCACAATGTCTAGCGTTCATGACAGAAAATGGAATCACACCAATCTTATATTTACCAAATTACATTCAAGCTATAATTTTTGAGAAGGTTCATGACATGTAGGTAAAATATTTTCCTCTACAAAACTCTAAATGTCCTTTGGCATCTTTGCTTTTTTAAAAAAATTAGCATACATCTTTAAATTAAATCAAAAGTAAGAAATATATGAAACTGATGTTAACGAGGCAGCTAGTGACTAGCTGAATAAAAAAAGTGCTGATGAGTCTTTGCGGTCACATGAGGCTCAGCTGAAGGAGATGGTGAGGAAAAGGTAACGGAAGGAGAGATGATGCAGAAAGGCACAGAGTAGGTTTCCTCCATTGTGTCTTCACTCCTGCAGTTTGAACTGGAAAGAACTGGTGCTCCATTTGGTTGTGTCACAGTCAAGCATGGTGCGCTCTGTGAAGATCACATTCCCTTCTGCATCTATCAGGATAATTGTATTGGTTCTGAATGGATAACAATACAGAGAAGAAAACAATTATAAATTTAATATCTAATAAGTATGACAGTGGTTATGAAAAGTCACTTTTCAGACACTGTTTGCCGCTGCCCTGCTAAATGATGTTTTGATAGCTTTGGAAAGGACTAACCCTCTGACCTTTTGGCTACAAGAGAGTGTCTGTACCCAATAATCCAGTGTTTCATTGCTGTGGAGGATTGATTACACTGGGGATTTTTTTTGTGTGCCAAGAGTTCACTGTTCTGTGATATTGCTGTCTAGCACAGCAGTGTCAGTCACCACCAGTGAACACATAAGGAGGTGAGAGAGAAATGATATCTGGTGAGTGAGGAAGGCTCTGACCTTGTTCCATAATGAGGGGAGCGAACACACACGGCTGACAGAGCCTGGATCACGGACTTGCTATAACCATCACCCTGAGTCTCCTGAATTGGATCAGGTGTGTTCCTGTTAAAACAACAACAAAACAGATAACTTTAGAAAGCGTGTCGGGTTTTAATTGCACATGCATTAATACTTTTTTCATTATTTATTGCTCTTGAAGCAAATCCCATTTCTGAGCGATCCATAAAATCCACCAATACCCTTTAAGTGTATGGGTGTCTGCATGGAAACTTGGGTCAGATTATACCAAATGCAGTGATTCTAGCTGAGTGCTATTGGTGATCGCTCGCTGTAAGTCCCGTTCTAACCACCTTCCATGTGTGACCGATTAATGTGCTGGATCTCCTCACAGCGACCCTTATATCTGAATTTCATTTGAGGGTCTTCAAAGCTGTGCAAGATTATTAAAGTATATTAAACTAAATTAAAAACTAAAACTAGATATGGAAAATATTTTAGTTAACTAAAGCAATAAAAATTAATTTAGTGTCAAATTTGTCAACCACGCTGAGCGGGCTCTGGTACTGACAGGGATGTCTATTGGTCTATTAGACAACACCCTTCACCCTCTTCTTAAATTATGCTTCAATTGATTGCACCTGTTTATCTTATATATCAATCCATCCATCCCCTTCAGCTTATCCGTTTCAGGGTCACCGGGGGACTGGAGCCTATGTCAGGTTGACAGTCTGGCACAGAGCTCAAATGCACTGACATTCACATCTATGGGTAATCTATAGTCAATGAGTAAAAGTGAATGATTCAATTCACTTTTACTCTGATAGTGCAAAATAACAACAACAGTCGCTTCTGTTGTTGGGGTGGGGTGGCTGTAGCTCAGGACATAGAGCAGGTCATGAGCAGAGTATCAGGCTTTTTCAGTGGCATCTCCTACATTCACACAATTTAAAATGCACTGCAGCTGAATGAGATTTAAGTGGGTGTTTGTGAACTTACAGCTCCTCATTATTAAGGACACTGAGCAGCTCTTGCACCAGCCCATCACAAGAGAGCGTCTGGTCGCTGACGACGCTGGTGAAGTGTTGCTTGCCTTTCAGCAGTTTCTTCCATGGAGTATCCAGCAGCGAGTTGCTCAAGCCGTAGATTCCTGCTGAGGGGGAACAAGATAAATACAGACAAATTTAAACATTAGCAAGCTCTGCTAGCGTCTTTCTGGTGTGTTCTTCAATCTGAGAGCAATTTCACTGCGGAAATGTCAGACTGACATGAGCCAGCCATAGGCCAGGAGGAAAGGTATGAAAGGTTTCTACAGCAACCATACTAAAAACACAGACCTGGATTTAGATGGATGGGTTCAGGGCTGCCTCTGTTTCCATAGTAACACACAATGTCTTGTTTAGCTCTAGAGAGGACACAGTAAGATGGGAAATTAGACATTTTATGATAATCAAACGTGTTTATGTCTAATTATGACTGTTGTGTCAGGAGTCAGAAGACTTTGAGGCTATTGAAATAAAGCGAAATAGAGCAAAGAGAAAGTTCAAAGGGGCATTCCTCAGGGAAACATGGAAAATAAGCGCTGAGGGTGAAAGAGAATAACAAACTGCACCATATAGCATTTTTTAATGATGCATTTTCTTTGCAGCCCTGGAAAATAGGAATTAAGAAGCCTGTGTTATTGCTGGACGCAATTCAAATGGGAAAGTTAAAATACTATACCACACTAGAACAATTTTGATGTTATCCACAAAGGACAACTGGGTGAAATTAAGGTCTCAAAGTAAAAATTAGTGCTGCAAATACCCTTGACTACCACAAAAGCCATTTAGTTACGGTGTTAGATCTCCTTGCAAAGTCCTCAGTTAGAGGAAATTTATTCAGTCTGCAAAAAATCTATCCGACATCAAGGGCATCTGTCACAGCCTTGGTACAGGAGAGTGAATAATAAATTATGATCGAAGCCTTTGAACCAGTAGTGGAATTCGTTTTTTTGATGTCAGTTTTATGACAGCAATACCAGTGGCATCAGTCAATCTCAAATGTGGTGCAACACTGTTTCAACATCTGACTTGGAAAGTTTCCCAGTTGAGAGCTGGCAAGACAAGGGCACAATATGCTGCTGGGCTTTTACTCTGCAAATACATTTACTAAATAGTTTTAAAAGCCAAAGTACATATTAGACAGCCTTTGGTCTGACCTGTTAGCACCACAAGCTGAGAATATTTGCCATTATTAACAAAGATTTCATGTCACGTTGAGAAAAACAAGTCTATTAATGAATTAGTAAATTGAAAGAACATTATTTTGTAACGGCTTTGATAATCAAATGAGCCTGCTTGGTTTTTCAACAAAAAAACAACAACAAATATTTCAACTGACTACATTTTTCTCAACTTCACTTGCCTGAAACAAACTATTTCTGATCATTTACAGAATAACCAATTAAAACAGGTCAGTTAAACAATGCTGAAAAATCTCTTAGTTGTAGGTGGTTAGTTATATTTTGCTCTACAGGAACATGAACAATATAATTCACACCCTCATTTCCTCTCTTCATGGACTGACCAAGATGTTGAGCATTTCCTTCAGATTTAGCACCATGTTGATCTGATTTACATAATCATCCCCTACATCTGGGGTTCTCAGACTGTGGGTTTGTCTCCACTAGTGGGGCTTAGAGCCTGTGCAGGTGGAATGTGGACAACCAGGAGTCCAGCTAAGTCGAATGAATATGACGTCCCAAGGGAAAATAAACAGAAGCTTGCCAATGCTATCAGCCTGACATTTAGGTAATAATTGATTTTAAAAACAAAAACATGCTTGTCGGACATGCCAGCCTCAGTGGAACAGAAGATCCATCAGAACAGGCTTGGTTTTCCAATCTTCAAATGTCCATTTTTGATGGGGCTGTGTGCCTGCAAAATCAGATCTTTTTTTTTTAGGCTTTTCAGTTAGCTCAAACAAGTCTGAAAGGAGTAAGGACTCAAAGCTGACTGCTTCAAAAAAGGTGTAAATACTGCGCTTATGTTCCTCCTACATATGAACTGAAATTTTAGTTTATGGTGTTAATTTTCTTATTAAAGTCGATAAAAATGATAAATTCCCCAATAACTTAGTTTGACATGATGATGTGGTGAAAAGCATTGTCTTAAGTCAGGCTGGGTACACAAACATAATGGTGTAAGACAGGGGTGGGTAGCTCCAGGCCTTGAGGGTCGGTGTCCTGCAGGTTTTAGATATCACCTGGGTCAACACACCCGAATTAAATGATTAGTTCATTACCAGGCCTCTGGAGAACTACAAGACATGCTGAGGAGGTAATTTAGCCATTTGAATCAGCTGTGTTGGATCAAGGACACATCTAAAACCTGCAGGACACCGGCCCTCGAGGCCTGGAGTTGCCGACCCCATCCGAATGCTCATCGAGGCGATCGTTGGCTCAAGAGTTGGGAGTTCGCCTTGCAATCGGAAGGTTGCCGGTTCGAGCCCCGGCTCGGACAGTCTCAGTCGTTGTGTCCTTGGGCAAGACACTTCACCTACTGGTGTGGGCCAGAAGGGCCAATGGCATGATATGGCAGCCTCGCTTCTGTCAGTCTGCCCCAGGGTAGCTGTGGCTACAACTGTAGCTTGCCTCCACCAGTGTGTGAATGGGTGGATGGTGTGTAAAGCGCTTTGGAGGACTAGTAAAAGCGCTATACAAATACAGGCCATTTACCATTTATAATCTTGCTTGTATTAAATGTATATCGCATTGTGGTGGGGCGTGGACGCGGTGCTGGGCGGACGCACCTGCACGGCATCCGCAATCATGCCCGCCGGGGAATTGGGGTTGTTGTGGTGTATTGTGGTGTGATGTATGTGCGTCTGGCAGCTGCGGTCAATAAGGATGGCTAAAAACTGATGTATGGACCTGCCGTGTCTCATTCACACCACACGCATATTTCGCTGAAATATTTGTATCTCTTTTAAACCTCAGAACTGAGCATGGTTTCTTAAACCAACAACTATAAACACATCAGCACTGGCCAATATTCACTCAAGGCAAAAGCAGTGACCGCTCATCCAAGCACGCACATGGTAGCCAGTCAATGAGAACCAGATGGCACTGTAACCTGAGAGAGAAGCCTTTATTTGTCTGCTCTGCAAAAATGAAATTGTCTGAACTAGTATTTTGTCTTGGTATTGAGGTCTTCACTCAACAATACCTCAACAGCCTGGCTCTATCTACACACTTTGCGTGTGATATCAAATCAAATTGACCATGGTGGCAGCAGGTGGAGGATTTATGGAGAGAGAGTTCCATTTGTGCTGTTTGAAACTGGCTAAAATGTTGAAAGTCCCATCAGGTGTGCCGTGGGTTTATTTGGGCTGAGATGAGGGAACAGCAGGAGGTCGGGACCATCGGGCAAAGCGAGAACAAAGAGGGAAGAGTCAAAAACAGGCTTTTTCAGATCTCAGTCAGAGAGTTAATCAGTATCCTAGCTGAGAAGTATTCTAATGAAGAGTCCTCTATATTGAGGCTGCAGAGCATCACCAGCTGTAGTGTAGTTGGCTGAGATGGTTGAGTGAGCTTTCAAGAAATTCAGGTAATTTTTGAGGGAAAAAAATAATCATAGCAGACAGAAACTTTGGGATTTATCAGCAAATCATTGAATAGGACGTGTTCCTACATCTCGCCTAGTCACCATCAGTGATTCCAACTTTGGCTTTGGCAATATGTTTCTGTAAAAATGCAAGGAACTATTTCTAGTCAGTCTGATGGCACCATGTTGATTGAAAAGAGATACATGACAGATGTAGTTCTTAGTAAAACATTCATATACTGTATGGAAACATGGAACTTCAAATATTTATATTATACCAGTGATGTATTGTAATTCAGACCTCCCATCTGATAGAAAAAGGCTGTGCATACAACCATGCAAACAATCAGAGAGCAAAAATTAACATCATTTAAATTTGTATGGCAATTTTTAGACATCTGGAGTGAATCATGCAGTGCTATTTATTGTAATCCACTCAGGAGAATCTCATCTTCTGTTCTTCTAAAACAGAATATGATTTCCCAAGAGGCGATGTTACAAGCACTTTGGAGAGAAGAAAAACAAATCCTCACAGTACAGTTTCTTTAAAATGTTGAGAGTTCATCTGCCCCTGATACTGTGGAATGTGCGTATCTGCTGCCCCGCTGTGTTTCTTTTTGAGCCCGAACAAGTTTCTGCCAAGAATTACAACACAGGGTTTGAGGCAATAAGATCGAACCACTTTCTAAAGTTGTTTTTTTTTTTTTTTTTAAACAGCCAAACTGAAAGTGCATATTAGGGAGGCATTTCTTTGCGGGCAAACATCAGAGCACATATTTAATAAAATGGATAAATCTCTGGGCATTGACTTTAAAGCAAGAGCGACTTAAAGTGGGATCAAAAACCAGAGCTATAGACAAGTCAGATGAAGTGTTGGATATGGAGCCTCGAGAGCATCAAGCTGAGAATATCTGAGTCAGATCAAAATTTAAATATATATGGCATTAGCTTCACGACTGTGAGGCCCAGTAGACATTTCTTTAAATACAAGGCTGCCACAGACCAAATTATTCATGCACAATCCAATCCAACATGATTAAAGAATATTCCTGGTGAGACTTCTCCATTAATAAGCAGCAATAAATAAATTATCAAATAGTTTGTATGTTAAGTGTACAGTTTTGCTCTCATGTATCTGTAAAGAGTGATGAGACTTACACAAAGAAGGTGGCACATCTTGACCCCACTGCCACCAGTCGCCACATCGTAAATCACGCCTGTGCTTACAGATGAAACCAAAAGCCTCTAATTGTCATGTAAAGCTACTGTCAATCCACCAGCAGTTATTGATTCGGAAAGAAACCAAACGCCTTATTTCCTCAGGGCAGCTGGGCACATTGCAGTGGATAACAAACAGGCTGGTAATGATGGTGCTTACTAAAAAAGATTGTGCATATGTAACTGCTGCCCCTGGTTTTAACAGGGACATCTGCATATTCTGAGCTGATCAAAAATAGCAGCTAAGCCACCTAGATAATGTCATACGGTTGCCCCTAGGTTAAAAAAAGAAAAAGGAAAAAAAGCTTTCAAAGGCTCAGATGATACCGACACTTCTGAAAATAAAGCTCCAAGTAGCTGACTTTTTGTGCAGGTATACACAAGTATATACACAGACCTTTAAGAATACATGTTTGTTTGGAATCTCACATGTGCGTATTTCACTCGGTTCAGTGGTATGCTGAACTCTTGTGGCTTTCTTCACAGTTTGAGGTGCAAAGTCTGCTGAGATTGGGAAATCTAGTCTCTCAGATGCAAAATACTTTAAAAAAATGATGTGAAAATTATTAGCGTGAGAAGCAAAAAAGGTCTAGCTAACTATATTTAAAGTGAACCAGAGTTGCAGTATACTTTAAAGCTCAGCAGCCAAACAGCACGATAGGAGTCCCACAGTAACTCATATGATGCTTTCACAGAATGTAGCCTAATATATTGATGGTACTGAGACACAGTGAATCTCAGTATAGTGCAAACAATCTAAAATACATCACTTTGTGCATTGTCGTGCCAATGTGTGCTACTATTATTATGCCATTTTAAAAATGAATACACCACGATCACAAATGTAGGAGTGACATTGGTTTCTGCATGTGGTAAATATATATTGATCAAAAACGTTGATATTTGGCAGAACTGTATTCATAATTCATATAAAATATTGCCCTATAAATAAGCTTAGCTTTGAATGAGCCACTACATTACAGAGATATGTTTAAGTCTTTCAGTTGTATTGCTGAAACTTGCAATACCAAAGCCACAGAAGATGTTTCCAACCTACAATACTGTTTCAAAAAGTAGCACCTTATCCATTATATTGGAGTTGGTAGAAATTATTAGGTGGCAAAGAAAATAATATGAAAAACAAAATATTTCTCTATCCTGAAAGCTCTTTTGGGGATAACAAACTACTTCAGGCTATGTTAAGAGGAGGAAAAGTCCACTTTTTCTTCTCCAACAGAGATACAACTTTTAACCTCTGAACTCTCCTTTCCCCCGCTTTCCTTTGGGCAGGTGCAGTCATAATGTTATCAGCAGGAGAGCTGGCTGTACTCCCGTCAGGAGCGGTTTCTCTACCATCAGCAGCACAGCATCAAGCGTCAACACTTTATAGCAAACTTTTTATGTTACACATTTTTGTAATTTCAGGTAATATTGCCTTTACATCAGCTACACTATGCTCCAGCTCCCTAACAACAGTATGGCTTCACTATATTGCAGCTCTCTACATGGGCCGACAACCTGACAGCTATCCGAGTGTGCACTGAGCCCATTTTCTTTCTTTTCTATGCTTATCATCAAATTCAGTCAAGTCAGGCTTGTGAAGCACATGGGAGGGGAAAAAGCCTTCGTTATTTTTTATGCTGTCTAGAGTTTCTTTGTTTATAGCCCTGAAATATGAACAGGTGTTCCTTTGGAATTTTAATGCTGGCTCGTTCGCAGCTCAGTGTCTTTTCAGTTCTGCCTGGCTGGCACTCCAAAGATGAAGATGTTGCTTTTGTGGTTTTCTTTCCGTGGTAAGGCCAAAATTCAGAGGAACAAAGTTAAAGCCCAGTAAAAAAAAAAAAAAAAAAGAGACTCCTTTACTGTTTAGATTGTGAGAAGACACACATTATACAGCCTAGTGTGGCTATTTTGCATATTTCTTCTCACTCTGGAAAATATTTCATCTTATGAAATGCAACAGTGGATAGCGTCTGTTTTTAAATGTTAGTGTAAACATCCACATGATGGATATACTTATTTGAATCAGCTTTATCAGTGCATAGAAAATATGCAGATGGATTTCACAACACGTTTTACTCACTTGAACTCAGCTGTGATGAGGTTAAACCCATTGTACAGGTGGCCTTCTGACGACACCTTCTTCAGGTAGGAGTAGCTGTCCTGATCCTTGTCCATTAAATAGTGAGACACTAGAAATCCTGCAAATTAGCAAACGTAATAAGAAATGTATGTAATGTATGTGTACTACTTATTCCTTAGAATCAGTTATATTATCACATGGATTCTAGACACTGAGGCTGTAAAGGGGCACTTGGGACATTTTCATGGCTGATTACCTCGTCCTTGTGCATCAGGGTTAGGACGTCCCTCCATGTAGTTGGTGATGGCAGCCAGCTTGCCCCTCTTGCTGATCCCCAGCCATGACCCCCCTTCCTTCCCTAGCTCCAAGTCCAGGCCTGATAAACACAGAGTTACAATGTATTTTTAAAAAGAGAGGGGCATCAGGCCTCACATGAAAAGAGTATGACTCGATTTTAACGGATAATAACAGAGATTCTTCAGTATACCCTGCTTCTTTTGCATGCCAGTTTTCCTTAACAAGAACAAATGATGGGTAACGAATGATTAACTCAAGAAAGAACTAGGTCATTTGTCACTAATCATATGGCAAACAGACTTTTTAATTATTCACTGCAGCTAAGTGCTAGTTTGAGAAAAAACACATAAATTCATGCAATATGCAAAAGATGTGAAAGGGAAAGAATTCTACAGTTAGAAAAATGTTAATAAATAATAAAAAGAGAAAAAAGAATAAATAATTAGTAATGGAAATTTGAAGTTTCTCTGATATTAGTAGCAAATATATATTACATATTATTTTTGAAATGGTCTTATTATGCTTTTACCTATTTGACATCATGCTGTTTGCACAAATGTTAAAAATGTGGATATTAAAAGTAGACAAAGTTTCAAAACGTCAGTGTGTGTGTGTGGTCATAGTTCTATATGCAGTGGATATCCCAAATATGACCATTTTAGGCACACAGCTCTGGCTGTGAACACAGGAGCCCCGCCCCCCAACTGTGCAAAACCTTCTGTTTGGAAGAAACTGCCAATCAAAAGAAATTAGGTTTGAAGGGAGAGCAGTCTCAAAGGGAGAGCGGCTTAAATAGCTTGTTTCATATAGTAGATAGACTGAGTGGCAGTAAGAAATCTAGTCCACATTAAGATGCACAAATAGAAAATATTTTTTTCTGTGTCACTGACATCACAATCAGAGGAAGTATAAAACTTATATAACCTTCAAGATGTTGTCCAATTGGAATGAAATCTCATAAGAGTGATGGCAGGAATTATTTTAGTCCATCAGTAAATGAATGTTTTCTTTCTACATCCCTCTCCTCCAGTTGACACAAAGAATGTCAGGCCCTGCAAATTTGCAGCACTTCCTGGTGATCAATAAAGACAGGTCCACTTATACAGTCAGTGACCTCGAGAGCCAAATGGTCTAATTCCTCTGAGGGTGGATGGAAAGCTAGCTAAATTCCACTGGGACCAATAGCTTACTTCCCTTCTCGCCATGCTACGTCTCCTTCAGGGCCCTACTGCTACCCACCCACCACACTCACGCCCCGTTCATCCCCCAGCCCTGCAGATAAGACAGAGCCATTTATTCCTGTCACATTGCATAAAAACAGCCATCAATTAAGAACCCACTAGTCGAGTTCTGACCCCTCTATTACAAAGGGGAGAGGAGACTGGCGAACAACGAGGATATGGCACCATTTCTTCCCTCAGCAGAAAAACAGAAGACTGATTTTTTCTGATTAGCCATAATGTGTATTGAACATCAGTCAATTAAATGTAGTTTGCTGTGGGTGGGGATGTTCTGCGATGGATTTTTGAGGTGAAGGAAAGGGATTTTTCCTTGATTAATGAAAGCTCTTTATTCTTACAGGTAAAGTTTGTTAAGCAGTACTAAAAAGCCAACCAACCTTGCATATATTAATCAAAATAAGCAATTAAATTCTAACAGACACGTTTACACAAAACATACAAGAAAGTTTTTCACTAATTTGTGTTAGCTTTAGCTTTAGAAATTACTGCTGTTTAGTGAAAAGCTTGACTGGTGGTCTCAAGTGTATATGTACAGGCTTACCACTGAGGATCTCATTGCTGGCCCCCCAGAAGTCTGCAGCTTTGGATGGCCTGTTGTAGAACTCATCTCTGTTTGCAGCCAAAATTAGCCTGAGAACATAACAGGTTAAAACTTGTAAAGGGGGCTCAGCCCCCAATCATAATGCCATGCATACAATGCCTTTACAATACAATTACAACATTGCATTACAATGTTAAAAAGCAATTCATTTAGTTGGATGACCTGTTGTAGTGGCTAAGAACCACCCTGCCACTCCATACACCTGGACAAGATGCAAACTAGAAATAGAGCTGTTTTCTCACCTAACCTCATTACCTGCCTATTTGCTCACCTGGTTCTTCGTGCTCCTATACAGTCTCTCTATCATCTCTCTGTCCAACCTCCTGGACTGACAATCGCACACAAATGCATGGTATTCAACATAACATAACATAACATAACATAAAACATAACATAAAACATAACATAAAACATAACATAAAACATAACATAACATAACATTATCCTAAGGGCTGGGAATCCACATTTGATATCAATATATATCAATATATGCTTATTTATGTGAAATCATCATCAGTGAATGTAGGCAAACCAATCGACACTGGCTTTGTATATCTTTTGTTGACTCTAATCACATGTCCACTACACTTTTTGCTCACTTTTTGATCTTTCTTCTTGCTGTTTTCATCCAGCTTTCTCCCTCTCTTGCCTATGGGACATTTATTTAAAAAAAAAAAAAAAGAAAAAAAAAAAGAATATTTCTATCATATGGTGAGTCTAATTCATTTGATCTTAACATGAAGGTAAGAACATATGCTACTATTATCCACTAGAGACTTATATAATTACAGTACATATATACATACAGCATCTGTAATGATGAAAACAGTAAGCGTTTGTGGTTTATGGCCAGAAGGTCAGTGTAAAAAATAAGCTCACAGACTGTTACAGTGCAACTTTCACATTTTCAGTATAATAAAGTCCTCAGATACAACCAGAAGCACTCATGTTAAGCATCTCATTTTCTAAATTGATTGAGCAGGAGCCAGAGGAGAGAATATAAAGGGTCAAGGCTGCAAAGAGAAGGTGTTTCTTTGAAGATGACCAAAGTAAAGAGGATCAAAAGGAATGTAACTGAAAAAAGCAAAAGGCAATAGAGTCAGGAGCTCAAGTTTGGAGAATTTATCCATATACAGCAGGCTTTTGGATATGATTGAGTCCCTCCATATAAAACAGGTTTATTTAATGAAGACGTGCAAAAATGAATTGTAACCTTCTTGCAGTGGTTGGATTTGAGTCACAGGGGTCTCATCCTGGAATGAGGCCCAGGATAGGAAAAGCAAGCCCAAAGAAACTCCATAGGTCCGTCCTCCTGTGGGCCCATCAACCACAGGAGGAGACATAGGATTTTAGTGTCTTGTGTGGATTGGACACTGGTCTCTGGTTACATTGATGGCCCTGCAACCTGAACTCGTATAAGCAGTAGTAAATGGATGGATTGATGGACGGATGAACAGTTACAGATCCCTGTAGTACGTGGGATGGGGTTGAAGTATGGTGTTTCATTACTATTTCCCAACTAGAGCAGCTAGTCATGTGAAATTTTGCAAGAAAATCAATTTTACACCAGCTCCAAGTTTCACAATCTGAAGCCAAATTCTTGAGCAACAAGCAACAAATTCCCATCCACTCTTATGTATTTTGAGACCATGTAACTCGTGGGAGGAAATCACTGATGTTTTTTATGAAATGACTCCAATGCCTTTGGCTTTGTGGTTTTATTCATTTTTAGAAACAACTGAAAACACTTTGAATCTTAAAAAACAAACAAAGAAACTAGAATACAATACATATTATTGTATTGTAAATATTTAGAATGAAGAGCTCAAAGATTCTGAACATTTGAAATAGACCAGGTTGAATTTTGGAGAAATATGCATGAGCATCTCTAAGTACTGACACAGCCACATAAATGAGAGTTTATGACTATTAAACTCTGTAACTATCAAATAGCTTGAATCAAGTGTTGGATAACCCCACTGCTGTTAGGAGCTACCTAAAGCGGAGAAAAAGCAGGCTATTAAGGGGTTAAAACAATTTGAAATAGTATTTTACAAGTAAATCATCTTATCTCAATCTCATTTTGCAAAGCTGGCTGTGTCTGCCACATGCACGTAACCTCTGCAGGTGTTTTATTCCATTTTAAATTTGTTTTTTATTGTCGAAGCAAGGCTACGAGACAAACATTTACTGCTGCAAACAAGAGCGAATAGCCTGAACAAGAGTGTGATCTGATTTCCAATAAATCCCCTTCAATGGGACTCTTAAGTCTGACACAGACTGTCTGTCAGTTAAGCGCTGCACTAAACTTTGACCTACAGTTTATTATTATTCGGAGTGAATCAGATTGTAATGACGCCATTATGCTCACAACCATTAACAGCAAAACACTGTATTGTGACCTGTATCTAATGCAACACCTGTTCTAACATGTGCCTTTATTCACGGGTCACTTTTTGTCATTTTTGTAGTGGGCTAGTATGTCCTCACTTAGCAGTTAAGACCCAACAATCACACAGCTTCACACAGCCCATCTTTCCTACTCAGATATTATGAAAAACAGTAAACATTGACTCTGTTCCTTGATGAAAAAGGTAACCTCTCTATTTCATGCAATTTGCGTAATAAAATAATCTGCACTATAGCAGCAAATTAATAACATAAACAAATAAAAAGCATCTGTCTTATTTTTAAGTACATATGGGGAGTGGCTTCGTATTGTGAAAAGATGCATTGAAAATACAGATAACGCATTTCAATACATCTTAATGCCAAACTATGTAGAATTATCTATGGCACAGAATATTATTAAAATGATTCAAAAAATCTCTGGAGAAATCTCTGTATACAGCAGCAGGGCTTTGCTGTGAAAGAGCTTGCCTATCTGTAGTCACCTATCAAAAACTTTTGGGGCAGTATGAAATGAAATATAAAAAAATGTTATGTTTTTACAAGCAATTTTTCACTCAGATGTCTAGCCTGCTTATAGAAATCGTTTAATAGCATCTCCACGGTTAAAAAAACCTGTAACTAAGTACTACTCTATTGTTTCATATGATTGAAGAGGGTAAGTAATAGGAGGTGCTGCTAACTACACCACTCCAATTGTCTAACTGTTCTTCAGAAACTGTGAGCGCCTCTATAAATGTGGACGTTTTAACTGTTTGTTGGTCTGGAGCATTCAGATATGTGTTAATACAATGCCGCAATGTTACCAAGAGTTGGGGAGCTGCAAAGTCACCCCAACGTCAGACGATGCAATGCTTAAAGAAACTGCAGAAAACCCAAGTGCTACCACTCAGAGTATGGGTGTCTGAAAAGGTTTCCAGGAGAAAGCCTCTTCCTCCTAAATCCCAAGGCTTCTGAAACAATGTCCTTCAGATAAACAAGACTACAGTGTAGATGTCTGGCCATTGTCACCTTTAAAAAACAAACCAAAAAACCCCTCCATCTAACATCCAACAAGACAATGATCTCAAGCACAGCAGCAAATCTTCAACAGAATGGCTGAAAAAGAAAAGAATCAATGTGCTGAAATGGTCCAGACCTGTATGTAGCAGGTCCTTAAGAGAGTTGTGCATAAGCGAATGCCCACAAATCTCAAAGAACTAAAGCAATATTGTAAAGAAAAGTTGGCCACAATTCCTTCACAATGATGTGAGAGACTGATAAAAGTCATACAGAAAACTATGACTTTAAGTTATAGCTGCTAAAGGTGGTTCTACAAGCTACTGAATCACCAGGTGCATTTAGACTGAGTTCCATGACAACATTTCTTCTTCATGACTGTATATATATGTGCCCCCCAAACATGCACAATTTAAATCTCAGTGTGTGGTGGGAGCAAGGGGGATGGGGCTGTTAGTCTGAGTATGTTTGCTTGATAATATAATCCCTTTTATATCGAGTTGCTTGGATATATATTTGTATGTCATATTTACTATTGCATCTGCCTCCCCAGAGACAGCAGATGGAAATGAGCTAGTAGCTAAATCTGTTATAAAGCATCACTCCTCCTAAGAGATGAATGCTTTTGTTCATGGTCTCTGACAGTCAAATAAATAAATAACTAAACTAAATTAAGGACAGATGTAAACATTCCCTGTCCCAACTTTTTTGGAAAGTATTGCTTGTTGCTGGCACTGACTTTAAAAAAATGCCATACATTAAAAAAAGGTTTGGTTTTATTTAGTTTTTGTGCCATTTCCAATAAATATAGGGTTTAAACTGCTTGTAAACCACTGCATTTCATTCAATATTTTTAAATATTTCAAGCAATTTTATAACTTCATCTTTAGATGTATTGAGGTAAAGACTGCTGTCATATGATTACAAATCATTAAAAGCCACAGAGGTCAGTGAAATGCATCAGAACCTGCAAATGTATGTTTTATTCCTAAGCTTCTAATGGTCTTCCTATTATTCCTTCAACATAGGAGCTTGCATCTTGTTAAAAGCAAACAAATAAGGCCAAATGACATAACAGGGGTCGACCTCTGTGTATCAAAGGCTAATGACAGCCCGTTCCCATGGTGCTTTATGAGCCACCACTGCTCCTGAAAACAAAGCTAACACTAATGATGCTACACAGGAAGAGAGCATCTGCTTTTGCATCCTGAGGGGCAAATCCCATGCAAGTTGCTCGGATCACAGCGTGAGTCAGCCAGCTGGATCATGTAGGAGGCACAGTGGTAAGGAAAGAGCTATCAAAGCTCATTGACACTCAACTTTGATTTCTTTCTATTCAACAAACACAGTGACTTATGTATCCAAACACATGTGGCTCCCATGGGATAATTTCCTGAGCCTTTGATAAATTTACACCAAGGCATGTTAATGTTAACCTCATGGTGGGTCTAGAAAGATAAAGGAATCACCAAAGTCACTAGACTTTCATTATCATCCTCTGGAGATAACGAAAGTCACCAAAAGCATGGACATCTTCAATTGTTGTCGAGACATTTAAGGTTGTGTCAGAGTGATGACCTAACAGGCATGCTGCCATCGTATATAGTGACCTTATCCCAAGAGGATCAATTATTTTATTTGCTGTTCAGTTACAGTGTCAACATGCTTACATCATGAATACATGCTTAGGGGTGGCTCCAGCTCAGGAGGTGGGACAGGTAATTTACTGATCAGAGGGTTGGTGGTTTTCTAAGCACTTAGAAATAGAAGAAAGTGCTTATATGAATGTGGGGTGAATGAGACATGTTGTATTCTTCTTTTAGTGCTCAAATAGAGTACAGAAGTGCTATATAAGAACCAATCTATTTATCATATACTATAATTTACTTGCAAAGAGCCATGAGCAACATGAGATAAAGAACTATTACAAAAGCTCTATGAAGGGCTGCCATTATGCTGTTTGTTTAGTACATCAGCATCATCTTTTGGTTAAAGGGATTGTAAGTGGCACTTTTATATTATGTTTAAATGACTAACCTTAATGAGAAGTGATACAATATATCCAGGTCAAAATCATATTGCAATGCTATTTGGTGGACTGCTGCAGTGCTTTTGTTCTGAGCAGCTGGTGAAGAAAAACACAGTGGAGACTAGAAATTGCATTTCTGAATACAGAGATCTCAGCATGAGGGTAATCAGCGAGTCATTTGTGTGGAATATTAACCCATTTAACTCCTGCAGATCCATTCCTGTCATTTTGTGCTGTGAGCGCTATAATAATTGCACTTAATGAAACTTTAATTCTGCCTTCAATCCAATTTTATCTTAGCATGCTGCATATTCCTTTTGATTTACACATTCGCCTGAGAAAAAGAAACTGCTTCTGCAGCCAGTACAGTCTATAAATAGCAGACATGATGCTGCATTAGGACACAGTGCGTTTCACCTTTCCCCAGGTTCAGGTCTGAGTCAGTACTCATAACACACCTCTGCTGTGATCTCCTTAGGTGAGGTCAGACTCCCAGAGGGAAGGACAAAGATGGACAATGGCCTGGCAGAGAGCTTGCTCTCAAGCTCTGGGGGATTATAATAAGCTGGGGCTCCACATACCATCAGGCTGTAACTCACACTGACTGCTTGTACTACACCGATCTGTGCTGTTCACTAAAAGAAGTTAGCATTTACTGCTGGGTAGGGCACACGGAGGTTGCACAAAGAGTCAGTGCTTTCATAAAATTGGTAGAGAGGCTGTTTCTAACTTTCCTAGCTGCAGGGAGTATCCGGCTTTGTGAGGGAATCACAGCAAAGATGTGAAAAAACATTGCAAGAGTTTGGTAGCTGCATGTTAACTATGAATTTTGAGAAATATGCTCTAAGTAAAATATTAAAACTGGCCCAAACAGTTGCATAATAAATCTGCATGAGAACATAAATGTTCTATAGAGTTTTTATCACCTCGCCCCCTAAAACATAGCGCACAGAGATGGCAATAACATTAACATAACCACAATGTTTCTCCACTTGCTGCTACACACTTGATTTACGAGGTTAGGAGAGTAATATTGCACTTAGAGTCTCTGCTGGAGTGTCCTTAGGCAAGATACTAAAATCTCTGCTCAGAGTGTGCAGTTCTGTGGCTGACAATGCCTCGAGAGGGTTTGCTGATACCTGTTTTTTGTGCTTACCTTGTTTTTGCTTTATTACCTACAGTCATATGAGACAGCTCTATTGTTTATCAAGAACTTGCTTCAAGTCCTTGTATATTTAATGCATGACTTAACTGCCTTACCTGTAGGCATTTTTGGATGCAGGCCGGGGGTCAAACTTGAAGAAAATTATACACATGGATGTGCTGGGGATTGATGGCAGGGCTTTCACTTGGTTCACATCTGCCTCTAAATCTCAGCCATACCTGACAAAGAAAAGAATATAGGAGTTATTCTGAATACCCTTTAAAGAAAACAAACAATCTAATTCCCACACCTTGCGATATCACAGCAAAAACAAAAACGACTAATGAAAAAAAAAAAAAAATCCTTGTGTACTTTAACTCCTATTTCTCTTGATTTCCCTTGAAGTGTTTCAAAATCTTGACTGATAAATTGTGGTAAATTTAATTAACCAGACTAGATTTGGAAAGGCACCTGCCTATATAAAGTCTCATGCCTGATGATGCACGTCAAAGCAAAAACCAGGGTAAGTCAGAATTCCTGCAGTGATCAGAAACAGTGCAGCATTGCAAAGCATGCTAAGCATTTTGCTGCAGGGAAAATTCCAAAGAACAGAATGGCCTTTATATTTCTTAAATGAAAGCAGTTTGGAATAAACAGGACTCTTGAAACTTTTGAACTAGCAGGCCATCCAATCAACCAAAAGAGCAGGGACTTTAGTAGAAGTGACCCAGTGGTCGTTCTTACTGAAATTCTGTGTGGAGATGAGAGAACCTTCAGAAGGACGCTCATCACTGCAGTACTCCAATGATATCGGGTTTATGGCCCAGATGGCAGGCAGAAGGAGGTTCCTCATATCAGACTATGAGAAAAAAGATTTCTAACCTGAGCAAACCAAGTCCTCTCATCGCCTGAAAGCGACAAGAGTGAGTGACCAGAAAATAGACAATATAGACTACTGCAGTTGGCAAAGACGTTCAACCTGCCAAGGGGATCCCCACCCAGACTCATGATTTATTCCACCGACAGTTTGTAAATTAAATACAAACATCTATGTATAAGCCTGTAAATATATCCCAGGTGACACACCTCTAATAAAACAAGGTTAATGTGATATTCACGTTTTCTCAATTAACATATTTTCTACGTTTTTATTTCGTCATTTTGAGGCGAATAAAGTTCTGAAAACTTTCTGAATACATTGTTTCCAGACTTAGAACACAGCACCCAAAAGTTTTTTTTCTGTCTGCGTTCACTCAGCACCTAGTTTATATGTGGAAGAAAAACGGTTTCCCTTTATAGAACAAGCTAATCACATTTTATTACAGTCTTTGCAGTATATTGTGTGTTCATGTCCTGCACCACATTCAGAAGGACTGGGATACAAGTCATTCAGCTACAGTATCCTAACTGTAATGAGTGCAAAGGTAGCAATTGAGTAGAGTCGTAAACTTAGCCATATGTCACAATGGCATTTAATGACTCGCTAGTCCGACCCCAATAATCAGCTGGTATTATGAAGCTAGAGGGTTGTGACAACTTGTCACAGTTGACATCAACTACACATTTTGAATGATACGAGGACACGAGCGACTAGCATTGTCGCAGGACATTAATATTTGATAGACAGCAACGAACTAGCTGAGTAGCATATCCACAGACAAAATATTAGTCGAGTAATATGGTTAGTTGAAGGATTAGTTCCAGGATAACTTCACCTACACATAACTAGCTAACGTTAGCTTAGTAATAGTTAACAGTATAACGAGGACACCGACCCAGCAAACTTTAGCTACCTACCCAAACTTAGCTGTGTGCGAAACAATATACTACAAATGATATCTGGCTTATCGGTTTTCTACACTGCTGTTGTGTCGCCTAGTTGTACTCACCACCCCTCAACACTCGGTGTTGACAGCTAAAAGGAAGTACTCACAAAGAGTGACCTCGATTTGAGTCTTCAGTCGTTTCATAAGGCTAAAAATCCGACGTGACCGGTTATTATCTGTGACGTGACCTTAACCCCGCCCGCCTCTGCATTTTACATACATAAAACAAGCGCATATGCTCAGTATTCCAGTATGATTGGTCATTTTACAAAACACGAACAGCCAAGCTCGCAGTAAACGGAAGCAATGAGGTTTCCGGTTTAGTTAACATTATTTTCAAAATAAAAGCATTAGTGTCAGAAGTGTGTTTTTATGTTACAATTCTTTAAGGAAAAACGGCTTGGCAAACAGGGTTTATTTTATTAACATGATTATGCCTCACAATACAATATAACTGAAAACTATATTGTCATTTGTTTTAACACATAGACTGTAGTACAGGGTAGCATTTTTCCAAATAAGGAACACTTTTAATTTGAAAAATATTCTGTAGACGTCATTTTTGTATTCCCGCGGGATTGACGATGTAGTATTGACATCAATCATGTCATATCAATAGACAGGAGAAGCCTACAGAGAAATGCAAGATGAAACTGATAAAATAAAATGGAATAAATTAAATTAAATTAAAAATTGATATAGAGTTTTATGAATTTTAATGGAAGGTTTACCAAAATAGTATTTTTTTTTAAATTCACTGACAGAAAAACTTAAACGTAATAACAGGAATAAATTCACTGAAAGTAACAAGTCTTTTTATGAATAATCGAATAAGGTTAATTTTCCTCCAATAGTAGTTTGAATGGGGCGGAGACACTCGCTGTGACCGACAGCATCCAGCACTGTTGTGGATGAGCGGGATAAAGGCTGCTCTGCCTTTCATACACTAGAATACAACTTCGCTGTCTCTAATTAACGTATTTATTAGCCGCTTCGAGTGCATCCAATAACTTCAAAGCCCATTAGGTTAGGTTTACTGTTTGTTATTATTTTTTATTTTTTCCCCGCTGCATGTGGAGCGACTAAAGGGACTCGCCGACAGCAACCTGCCAACTCCAGTTTGAGAGATTTGGCAGGTTGTGAGAGTAGTAGGCTCTCCCTGCAGCAGCTAGGCTAACTTGCAGGCAAAAATAACGGCGTTCGCGGTGAGGCTCGGAGTACTGCTCATCACAACGGGGAGTCACTTCGCCTGCGGGAGCAACGATGACCGGGAGAAACTGAGGTAACCAGAAAACAGCTCTGTTATTATCTCGTAAGTTTTATCCTGTTCTCTCAGCAGGAGGCGGGTGTGACAAAAATGTCAATTAACATCAGGAAAGCTCACAATAACCCGCGGGCTGTGTTTCCTGACATGAGCAGGTGCTCGTCTGAAGTGTAATGAACTGGACTCGGTGTTATTTGGTTAAAGCTTTAGCTAATTTATTGTTTAAATATACGTTTTTAGGGTGGCGCGGTGGGAAGAGATATATTTAATGCTCCTTAAAAAAAAATCTATAACAACGAGGGTTTGGATGAAATTGAATATATCTGCGCGTGCTCCCGTGTTGTAAACATTCATGGATGCAGTCGAAGGACGCGAGAGCCGCCACGAGCTGTCAATCATCTCATCCTCACTGCTCTATTGTTTTTCGCTCGTGCTGTTTGTGAGTGAGTTTCCATGGAGAGTCTTCCGGTTTCTCTACTCTAATTACCTTATTTGGAGAAGGGGCGGCTGACTGATGGAGTGCTGCTGTTGTTGGGTTAATAGTGCTGTATACACGCAAGCGCCCGAGTGAAGTGGATGTTTTGAAAGAGTTATTCTCAATAGACGCTGATGTATCCTGATCAGGCTTTTCACACTCGATAGCCTTCCGATGGCCTCGAGGTGCGCTGTTAAAGCAATTAACTGTGCAATTAATTTATATCTCAGCCTCGTGGCAAATCGAAATTTATAAACTGTCACCCAATCTGTTTTTTGTGACACTCAACATTCAGAACGAAAGCACGTTAAATTGGTATTTTGCAACCCCGCCCCACTGACCATTAACAGATCATCTACAAACCCACTATACAGCCTTATAATTTTCTTTCCAGATGAACATGAGGGTACTTTTTAAAACTTAAAAACTGTGATCAGTAGGCTTTGTCAGTGAACCATCATGCAAACAGTCTAGGTCTGAGTTTACACTTGTTTTTTAAAAAGTGTCTTTGGCAATTGGATGGCAAGTGAGCAGCTCAGACAAATCAGTGTTTACATCTGACTCTGATTTCCTTACTGTCTAAGTCACTTCCAGTAGAAGGTCAAAGGAACAGTAATGTAATTAAAGGAGGCCTAGCAAGCAAAATGACATGTTACAAGGACTAAGACAGTACATTCTGTTGCAGCTGTCCTAAACCAAATAGGACACCAAAGTATCCTACTAATATATCATTGCTTCATAGCCACATAGAACTCAAAAATATGGAAAATTTGTGCCCATTTAACAACATAAGACTTTATATTTTGTGACTATTTCACAAACTGCCTGATGCTTGGGTTTTTTCATTACAATTTTATAATAATACTAGTTATTTCCATTGAAATGTTGTGATAACCCTGACTGCAGGTTTATCTAAGTTCTAAGTGAAAGCAACTTGGCTTCCTTGAGTTTTCTATATACATTTAAACTTTTATCCAACTGACTGGTGGAGTCAGTTGGATAGGAACACCTTGTGTTAATGTGTGAGTTATCACTTAGATATAACACGACCTGCATTCCGAGTCTTTCAAGTGGAACTTGGATATACACATATAAATTATTAAATGCTTTTAATTGGAAGCTTACACAGACACCCATTATGGTGGTTTATGTGCACTCTTTTGTGTAAGGAATATGTATGGAGTGACCAGCCAAACAGTGGTGACACTATAGTGAGATCTGAGGCCAAAGGTCTGCACTATGCAGCAAGTGGTAACTTCAGGTTTAAACCTGGGTTTTCAGTGCAATAATTATGCTTGATTTTTACCGGGCACATTGCCATGGCAACTTATTCTTCAGATCTAACCTGTGCTGAAGAAGGTTATGTTGAAGATAAGAGATTAACAGATACAAACTCCCTGCCCACAGACAAGTCAATACTCAGGATTGCCACCATTCCTGGAAGATCCCTTATACCTTGGTGGATTTATAGTCTTCATCTTTCCCTGATGACTCTCACTAAGAAATATAGATCCTTAGAGGCAACTTTAATCCTTCATTTTTGTCCACTGCTGGTTGCATTTAGTTTAACAATATTTATTATTCTGTAGCCATTAATATATTATACAAATACAGTGAATCGGTTTGCATCTGTGGAGTTTATGTTAAATCTGCTGGTAGACTAAATCTGCATCTGAATTCTGTTTTTATTTTTATTTGTTACTTGCTTTCAGACCATTAGGTAGCACCTGGGCTGTAGCTGAAAAAACAAGGCTAAAATTGTCTTATGTAAATTTAAATATTAATTTAATAGAATATGCAAATATAATTTGGCATATGCTCCTGTCTTAATGGTAAAACTCATCTGGTAAATTTGCTACACAGTTGGTATTTTTGGTGGCTTTCCTTCATGGTTTTGAAAAAAAAAAAAGACTTTGTAAGTATCATAGTCCTTCAGCATTACTGACCAACGTGCTAAAAGTACACAGACATTCATACAGTGCTTTTAGTTGTATACTTTTATCCTCTCTCTCTGCGGACATCTCATTTGCAGAATGCTTAACCCTAACAATAACCATCAAAAATGAATGCCTAATCCTAAACCTAGCCAGAACCTAATAGTGACCCTGACACTAAAACCACATTTTGAGCCTCAAAAATGCCTTCAAACTTGTGGGGACGGCATTTTGTCCCCATAAGTGACTACTGGTCCCCACAAGTATAGCAGCATGCCAATTTTCTGTCCTCACAAACATGCACTCAAACAAACACACACACACACAGATTTCTCTGTACTGTGTTGGAGATTGGTCAGATGCTGCTAACACCGCTCCTTTCAAGTAAATGTGTTTGTAGCGAGAAAGTTAAACCCTGGGTTGAATGACAACCAATCACGTTGGAATGACTCCTGCACTTGAGTCCAGATGTTAAAGTAAATGAAGCCAGACAGAATAAAACCGAATAGAATAGAATAACTTTAATGTCCACATCGGTGGAACACTGTCTTTGTTCAACAAAGATAGGGATGTCCTGTGTATGTTGCAATTGCTTTGTAGTACAAACCCGAGGCACTGCTGACTTTGTCAACCAGCTCACATAGTGGATGTGTATAGATAACAGCCCTCATGCACTATGTAAAACAGTAATTTATAGTCTGAAGAGAAAGAAAAGAAATAAACATCTGATGTCTTTCTCTCTTAAGGCTTTTGACATTTCTGCAGAAGTTTTGCACTGACTCAGAATTTAGCTCATTTATGCATTTCAGACTGTGTTACAGAGAATGCTGCTGCATTCAGAAACATCCCAAAAGATTGCTTGATGTGTATCACTATATAGAAGGTGTATGCTACACTTTACAGCACAGTTAGTACAAACAAAATGCTCCTTTACACAGACTGTTATGTGTGTAGGACCTTAGCCTCTTAATTGTTTGCTATGGTTGACTTAGGTCATGACAATCATATTTTTAAAAGTTCCTCAGATGCTTTTTTTGTCAGAATACATTTTAGACTGATTGGTAATAAGGTAGGAGCTCATTTTGAAAATATTTGCAGCTCACACACAGTGAGCAGTCTCTGGACAGAATGAGAATCTCTGCGCCACATATGAGTGTGCTGAAAAGCGAAAAATACTCAATAACTGGGGGTAAACAAGAAGACTTCCAATGAATGCTAATGTTTAAAAAATCTTTGTTTTTCCCTTTGCTACGTAAGTTATCACACACTTCCCTGTGTGCCAACTGTCTTGTATTTATGTATTCTGTCTGTCTTGAGGGGAATAATGTTCAAATATTTGGCCATAATCATCTTAAAAAACAATTATAGGGGTTACTGCATGTTGTGCCAAACGCAGAAAGATGTTTTAGAATGTTTGCAATAGGAAAATGTTTTATCCTATCGATGGAGACCAAACCAAACTTTTTAATTTTTCATGAATTTTTTATAATCACCACTTAAATATCAGAAGGTTAAAATGGCATTTTTCTAATGAGCCTGACACGACCTGAGGTCATTTTAATCTTGAAAACAGTTTATGCAGTAAGGCACTAATTTATTAGGACGTCCGCTGCTTCAAAACTTAGTATTCTTAACTGTTAGCCCCGTGGCATATTTGTAATTTGAATGTAACTGTGTGAGCTGGTCAGATGACGTCTTTGTTTCAGTTTAGTGGCACTGTCTGAATTTGAATCCGTGTTTTGAATGTTATACTTTCCATCTATCCATCACTCCTTCCCTCCCTGACTGTGTCACAGGGGCAGACATAACAGAGCAGGTTGGTTTATGTGATACACGATTAGTCACATTTCCATGCCAATATTTTGTACCATTGCAAGACATCTTAACACTTGCAAAAGGAGCGTTGTAAACAACAGAAAAGATGTCTCCATGCATTCATTTCTTTTGCAATACACTGAAATAGCAGTTGCAGTGTATTGCAACAGACCATGGGCATTTTATAGTACCTGCATTTTGTGTATCTAGGACAACCAATACTACTAGCAGAGATGTAGTCTCTTAAGGGGGAATCATATTATGAAGTCAAATCAGGGAATTATCGTAGCCTCTAAATAAAGGATTCAGCCACTATGACATTTAATCAAGCTAGTGTTTTTATCAACGTGCCACCTTATTGTCTTTTTCTGTGCTGTCAGAGATAGCAAACACTATCCTAACAGTTTTTAGTAATATAAATGCACCCATGAAATATCCACCCATCTATTTTGGTTGCATTATAATGTTGCTTCATCCAGCCAGCCATTATAATCACACCAGCAGTAGCTGGGACACATTGTCTCATTGGAACAGGGATTAAGGGGCATCAACAGCAAAAACAATTGGAGATTCAGATGAACATGTATGCAGTTACAGAGTGTCATACTTCATCATTCTGTCTGATTAAAGGTAATCTTAACATTTTTATGAAAGCCTTTTAATAAATTGGTTACTCTGTTAAAACCCTAGACGTCTTTTCACAGCTTGCATTGACTCAGCAGCAAAGCACAAGTGTAATTATTACCACAAATGACGATTCTTTAAGGTCTTTAAAGACTTTTTTTCCATGACATTTATGAACCGTCAATGCAAGAAAAGCAGAGGTGTAACTGAACAGTGCTAACAGTGCTAGTTTAATTTGTGCACCTGATTACTTCTCCTGCTATGATGAGATAAAGCGTATGTTTCAGAAAAGGTAAACAGGTTTTACTGACTTTAATCTTTCCTCCTGATCATTTCCAGATCCACTTACCAGTCTACTGTAACTTTAAGTAAAGCTAAATGCAGCGATGATTTTCCAAATGTGTCTTGGGTAATCAGATGAAAACTGGACATCTGAGACACATCACCTTTTCTATGCCAGCGCCCAGCTGGGCCTGACTTTGTTACTCTCTAACACCTTGACTACATTTTTGCTGTGAATCTATGTAGAACATGCAACATAGCCTACACAACTGGCCAACACTGTTACCAGCATTCATACCTGTGTGGGCTAACTTGATGGTGATGTTAAATTTATAGTGAGGTGCAGTTCAGGTTACTGCAGAAGGTTTCAGAAGGGTTTATGGTTTTAAAATATTTGCAGTGTAATTGCAGATATGTTATAAGTTTTCATAAGTATAAATTCACTAATAAGGCCACAGTCACATCTGCCTAGAGACAGGTCAGAAACTTTGTGGCAACCACTGGTCACTAAGGAAAAGTGTACATTTTGCAACTGGTTGGCAAGTGATTGCAGGAGGTTTCCGTTAGTGGCTGAAATTGGTCAGAAAAAGCAAAACAGTCTTCTTTGCTATTAGCTGTGGTCACCAGTACTTTGCATGGAAGACGCCAGCTTGTATGAAAACACCAAAGTGGTATTGAGATTGAACTGTGTGAAGCAAACTGCAACCAGCTCACCTTGTGTTGGTGTGTGTGGCTGAGGTTTAAGTCCCTTACGCTAGAAGTTCAATGGCCCTGGCCACAGTAATTTTGTTAAGTGGAGGCTGGCAAGCAAAATGAAATGTTCCAAGAACCAATAAACTCTGCGAGCTGTTCCAGCAACACAAAGTCACATGAAACTTGTAGAAGTGGGGCAAGAACCAGAAAAAAGCACCATGTTGTGCAGAAGTGTCATATTTTCTGGTCACGTCCTTGATGAGGAGCCATCAGGACACATTAGGGTTGCAGAGTATGTTTGCACTTACACTTAATTTAATTTAGGCCACTTTTAGACACTTTTTAAAACTAACTCTAAAAAGGGTCTAAGTGGAGCACAGTCCTTATTAATACGATGGGTTACATGTATGATTTTCCTGCCGTGAAATGAAATAAATAAAAAACCTGCTGCAAACATTATCCAGAGGGGCACCATGGATTCCTTTTCTGTCTGGACACATTATTTTCTGATGTAAGAATGCAGACGCATAGGGCAATCTTAGATTACATGATTTCACAAATTAGGCACATGAACACCTGAACCTCCTGGGATGACTTGTGGAAATTTTGACCTTGCGTTTGCAGAACTGGCTTCAGTGTCATTCCAAACAACATAAAATACATGATGTATTAAAATGACCCTGTTCATCAGTGTCAACATATTTGTAGCAATGTTGTACATTGAGAGACAATGTTATGTTAATCACATTAGCCTTATACTCGTCTCATTATAGTTTCATGGTCAATGTAGCATTTCATTAGTGATTGTGCACGGGAATTATAGAGCAGCAGAGTTATATAGAAAGGGCATTGCGTGTTTGTCTATTCAGTTGGAGCAGAAATGATGTGCTTCACATCCTTGAGTGCCAAATGCATAAAGTAGTAGCGGTGTTAAAAATGTACGCAGTATTTCTTGACTGAGTCACGTAGAGAGGTAATTATCAGCAACGCTATCCTAGCACACATGAATTATTTCAAAGAGAACAAAGGCTGATTCCTGTGTGTGTTTGCTGCATATGGAAACGGAGATGACTGCGATTCATAACTTCTTCTGCTGAGATGGATCGTGCATGAGCTGTGTTTTGTGAGCTGACTGAAGCTGTCTGTAATAGTGAGTGGTCAGAAGAAAGCCAGCCCGGACTTGGAGTGAATGGGCCTTTGTGGGACAGACACCTGCAGAGCTCTGCCTCCTGCTCCTGAAGTGATTAACATGCACCTCCAACCTCCCTGGCCTTCCAGCTCCACAGTCCCTCGGCCACCCATCCTGGCACTGATCTGTTGACTTGGCACCTGTTCTACATCACCCATCCAGCAAAGGCTATAACTCATGTCTTTGTCTGGGCTGAGTCAACACAGTGTGACTACAGAATTCTGTTAGGATTGTATCGATTACCTCTGTCAGGGGATTAAATTTAGAAGTTTTGTAAAGGTAATAAAGTGCAGCTTTGTTTCAACAGGACCTGGGCAAAACACATTTGACTGTCTAGAAAGAACTGGGTTGCTCTGAAGGGAACAGAGATATTAACACAGAGACGAGACATGGAGCTAAAAGAACCCTGAATAGAAATCTATCAGAGATTTCTGAAACCTAATGGGAAACATGTCAGCCAATCCGTTACTAAAGCATGAACACAGTAGAGGATCACGATCGGGGTGTCTCTAGCTTTGGGCTGTAGCTCAGCAGGTAGAGGAGGGCATCTACTGATTTGAAAGGTTGGTGGTTTAATCCTTGGCTGCTCCAGTTTGTATGCCAAATATCCTTGGGCAAGATACTAACCCCAAGTTGCTTTCTGATGCATCCATCGGTGTATGAATGTTAGATAGAAATCACTCAAGAATAGGAAAAATTGCTTGTATGAATGAGGCATGTTGTATAAAGAGCTTTGAGTGCTATATAGGAATCCGTCCATTTATCACCCATGTGGTAACAGGCATGTCTCTCTCTTCATTATCATTATTGTAATGACAGAGGTTAGTGTACTTTTTCTTGCCTTTTGTATCCAGAACATAAATCAACGTGACATTTGTTCAGTACTCATGAGATGAGCTGTTGATTCTGTCAGAACTCTGGGTCAAAGCGGTAATGTTGTGAAATGTGCATGATTAATAATAAATAAACTTGCAGTGAAAAATCAGCTTTGTAAAGTCAAAAAACTTTTGAAGAATCTTTTGTTTGGATTTGGTTGGTGTTTCTACTCTCCTACTTCTCCTGTAGGGCTTCAGAATGGCTGCAAGGAGTCATTCTAAGATGGCAGCCAGTTACTTGGTTGGCTTTTAGAATGACTTTGGTCTGAAATAAAACAGAAACATCAAAATTCTCCCTCCTGTGGCTTTCTGTCAAGTGATTTGAGAAAGTGCAGCTACAAAAAAAATCAGCTCTGGGGACCTTTAGTGAAGTGACACTGTGAAAGTAGAGAGCAAATCCCCAGATATAATCAGATCCTTTTCTTCCACAAAGGTAATGCTTCATATGACCCGTATTGCTTAATATGCTGACCTTTTTGTAAAAAAATTGTTTTAAGTTAAATAAAATATAATCTTTCAACAAAAACACAGAGAAGGCACGATGTTCAAGTAATACTGGAGAATATAACTTGACTTTATGATGGTATTAATATTAGCAAGATGTAAAAAACATAGAATAAGGTCCTTCCTAATGCTGCAGTTGAACAGCTAATGTGCTTTTAAAGATTAGATAGTTATATATAGTGAATATTATTGCAGTGACAGTTATACTCAGTGAAAAAGTACCACGATAACTGAAAGAATTTCTTTAAAGTCTTTTAAGAGTCTCTTCACCTTCTCTGCCTCTCTGGGCCTTAGGTGGTTGGGAGAATGATAGGTAGATATTACCAACAACAACAGCCAGCTAGTTCTTTTCAGTTCTGATCTTTTCAATCCCAGCCTGTCGGATTGTTGTACACTATTAGCATGTTTTGCTCTGATTATTTAAATGAATTGCACCGTTTTTAGCTGAACCCAAAGGCTCACATATAATGAAAGCAGTCATAGAAGGTCAAAATTCAGACCATTTTAATTGTTAAAAGCTTTAAATGAGAATAACCCGAGACCATTTTGTTCTATACTTTGGAGAAAATAGAAACTAGATGTGCTGGAAACTTAGTGTGCCTATATCAGTGAATGCTATATTCAGTAGTGACTGTATGTTATCATAATGTCCTAAAGATGCTCTAGGATGGCATTCAGTCCCTAGACCCTTGGACCTACTGTCATTTGTCTCTCTTTAGGAGATCATTCATCATTAAGGTATTAGCTATGGCTAATAATAAAAAGCTAACATTAATGCTCAAGCTTGACAGTGAGTGATAGCTGTCCTGTTTATCTGTAACATTCATAGACTGTATTATTTTTAACAGGACAACACAGTTGTTTGTGTCTAAAAAGTGTTATATTTCTCATAATCCCAGAGGTGAGAGAAGCAGCTACAGTAGCTAGACAGAAACAGCGAGTCTGCTTTACTAACTCTAGGTTAGCAGCAGCAAAAATAAGATGCTAAGTGATAAAAAAAAAAACAACAACAATAAATGCAGGAAATAAACTGCAGCTGAAGATATTTGCATGAACCAGTATTGTTCTGTGCCTTTTACTTTAGTAAAAAAATGTTTGTCTTGAGTATCAAACATTTTTTCTGGGTATTGGTGTTGAACTTGAAATTCTATTATCGTGACAGCCCTAGTCTTTCTGCCACTGAGATCTGTACTGTTACAGATACCAAAAATATATTACTTTGCAGCTAATAAAGTAATTAACAGTATATATAAAACCGCTTCATATGCTTTACGCAAACCACCATCAGTAATTTCAAAAATCAATAACTACTATACAAGAATCTGTTTTTGTACTAAATTTCTATTAAAAATGTTTTCATCCTGTTCCCAGTTGCTGAGTTTGAGTCATACTATAAAGTAGGATGTTTGTGTGGGGTTTTTTTTCAAGCTGATGTTGTGTCGTGTCCTTAAATGCCAGGTGTGGGTGCAGGCAGCTCTCTACTACCAGACATGGTGACGCTTCTGTGAAAATTGGTTTTAAATGAGATTTTTTGTTTGAATCTAACCAATTGTTGGGACCTCAGCTTGTTGTTATTGTAATATCCACAGGACTGTCCTCTAACATGCTGACTCGCTCATAATCCAGTCGCCTTTCTTACGCCCTCTCTGTTTTTCATCGGCACTGTATTAACTTAGAGCGATGATTAAATTCTTCTCCTCAATATTCTTAAAACCTTCCCCCCTTTCCACCTGCTCTCACGCTCTCTCAGTGGATTGAAATAGCTGTACATCTTTATATTCCCTCCCTAATGTGCTGTTTATCAGCTGGCTGCCAACTGAGACACTGACCAAATCAGTCTGTCTCCCATCGCTCTGTCTATCCTTACTCTGCGAACCAGCCACATCCCCCTACTCCACTCCCAGCCTTGGATCTCTGTGCCACAGGAGGATTAACTCCACCCTCTACATTCTGGCCTGCCTTGATTATGTCCAGGGATAAGAGCTGCTTAATTGTAATCACTGAAGCTGTCACTCAGGAGCACCGATCAGCCCAAACCACACACTGAAACCAAATATACAGTAGAAGACGGAAGGCAGCAGCCCTCCTCATGTTAGTCTTTATAACATGTTGGTTGTCAGTTAGAATTAACTCCTTGAAACATATGTTAACGAATTATGTACCCTTCACACTTCCAGTTATAGTGAGGAGTGGTTTAAAAAAAAAAGAAGTATATATCTATATGTAAGTAAAATAGAGCGATTCTTAAATGTATTTAGCAGTTACAGCCAAATTAGAAATCTCAATAGTCCCAGAATTACTCTCTAAAAACTACGATGGTCAGTTATTATATAGTGTCATAATTTGTTACTAAAAAAAATAAAAACCTAATAAATTGACTGCATCTGTAGTTGTACTTGAACCTTAATCTTTATTGCAACGGTTTGCGAAGGTATAGAACGCAAACATAGGACGCTCCAGTGTGAGCACAGGGGAACTCAGTCGGACAGCATGGGAAGTCAGTTGGGAACAACTGGAACGTTCTGGAAGGTGGCCTGAAGGAAGGAGCACATTGAAACTGGAGACCTCATGCTGATGCACCTCCACATCAGCAGAAGTGGAGGTTTCCTGTATGTATGGCTAACAGAGCACACAGGCGAAGCCACTCAATTGGAGGACCCAGAGGATGAGCAAATAGGCAAGACCAGAAGTGCGGAAAAAGCTCCGCTGCAGGCCTGGTAGGAGGCTGGCAACCAAGGCAGAACCCATCGGGAGGCCTGGCAGGAGTCCTGTGAGTAAGATGGAACTATGATGGAGATGGCTCGATGCTAGCGAGAGGAGCCCTTGGGAGGTTATTGGAAACATCAGGCCGAAATCCCACAGTTGCAGTAAAGGCATCAGGCAGCACGAGCCCTGGAGCAGACAAAGGTGTTAGTTGACTCAAGCAGAATTTATGGTGTAGCAGATGTGTCCATTTGCACTGATGTTGAACTGCACAAATTTGGTTGTGGAAAACTAACCAAAGATCAGAGAACAGCATAAAATGTACAGCTGCGGTTTGGTTTCATGTCACTACAAGAATGTGGATTATATTTTATAACTTCTGTTTTCTACTTAAGTAAGAGTAGCCCACAGACCATATTTTTGCCATTACACAGTGGTGATGGCACAAAGCTACAACATGTAGAAAGACTGACCTGTGCATAGTACCAGAGCACAACCATGAAAAAGTCTGAGATGAAGATAAGTTGGCTCAGCAACAGGAAGAATGTTAGCTGGCTGGGGCACAGGCACAGATATTGATAGACTCTGGAACAGGGGAAGTGTTAGTTGACAAATGTTAGTGGAGACAAAAAACTAGGCAGCACTTTTCTTGCTGAAAAGAAGCTGGAAGTAGCAAAGAAAATCACCATAAGAGCTGGAACAGGCTTGGAGTCGACGATGTGCCAGTCCAGGTCTATACTCTTAAACTGGGAGCCCTCTTCCAGTCTGTGTACAAAAAAGGGTGTAAGCTAATAATAGAGTTGTTGTTTTTTTCTTGAACAGACTATGAGTAGAAAAGCCACATGGATAGAGGAAATCAATATAGCAATAGGACAAGAAGGGCATTTCTAAATAATGAAACAGAAGCATTGTCTGATGACACGCACACTTGCGTATCATCAGACAATGAGACATTAAGCACTGTCCTCTTAAATCACCAGTGACCACTCAGATGACCAGTAACATCTTCCCCCAAGAATCAGATCTGATATTGGAAAAATAATAGTTAAGGGAAAAATAATAAAACAAAAAGACAGGAACAAATAAAAAAATAATAATTCCAAAACCACAGCAAGTTGGAATAGTTGGGTCCATTTCCTTGCTGATGAGTCAAGAGAGTCTTTCCCAGGATGTAATATTGAACTGATAAACTGAAAACATATACAAAACACGTTCAAGACACGTTTTCTGGAATCTGCTGAGCTCAAGCTGCTTTGTGATGTCTCCTAAATGTATCCAACACTTTAGTCAATAGAAAAAATATACCAGTGATCATAAAAAGCAGTTGCAGTGAATGTGTTTAGCGATTTTATAGTTGCAAATCTTCAACCTTTCCTGCAGATTGTTTGTGGTTTGTCTTTATTTAATGTTTGCACCAGAGCTTAAATGTGTGAAGCAAAATTGTAAATTCAAGTGGGACAAGGTATCTGGATAGTAGCCGTAAATTGCTTTATTAGGTAGCCTGTTCACAGAGACATCCTGGTGGAACTTGATGAGATAGCAGGTTAAAGCTCATTTCTATTTTCCTGCAGCATTTACAGTGAAAATACCAATATTCTTTGCATACTCCCACTATCTGTCTGTCACTATTTTGTCTAATGTGTCTACTGCTGTTGATTTTTGGGAAACCCTGTTTTCTTGAGCTTTCTACTATGTAAAGATGGAACCCTCAATAAATGAGACAGTTTGTCTCATTTATTGAAAAGCGATGCCTTTGTAAGAAACACTGGCAAAGATTTTATTGCAGTCGTGCAGTATTGTTGTAAACAGTCTAGCACATCAGATAGGCCATCTGGCATTTTAGTTATGTCAGAGCTGAGGTCAAATCTCACTTGACCTGTCCTTGGCGGGCTATACTATCAGAGCCAATTACTATCCTTTTGGAATCCCCATTGAGTGCACTTTGTCCTACTTTTTTCCTCCACAGTGAGTGGATGCTACTAGAGCATGAATAATTTAGTTTCTTTAATATTGCATGTGCCCGTGTAACAGTTACAGGTTAATAGTTTAACTTAGCTTGGCATGAAGAGTGGAAGCAGGAGGAAAACCTAGAAAGGATACCAGGACTTATGACTTTATTTAAAAGAAACAGACAAAACCTAAAGCAAATGCCTCTTTAAGGTCATTGTCAGTCATAATACTATAAAATATATATGACATACTATAAGTATATTAGACCTATAAAACAACATTACAATTGGGGGGAATTATACATTTGTATAAGGACAATTCAGAGTATAACAGAGTGTTATTTTTAAGATATGCATGCAGTGGATTTTTAAATAAAAACTAAACTAATATATTAGGGCAGAACGGTGCCACTCCCCCTGCTTTCAGTTTCTATTCTGATCAAAGTGGATCCTAGCTCTGTCTCCGAATTTAATGGAATGGTATAACACTGGTAGCAGTTTGACAGTTAACTAACTAATCAACTGCTCTATGACTTTAAGTTATTCAGTAAATGTCAGACACTATTTGCCATAATTGGTAGTTTCACTGTATTTAGATGAAAAATTGAAGTTCTCCCAACTTTGAGGAACTGGACTTGAAAGGAACCACAAAAAAAGCCAGGAGCAGTTTTAGATTAGAGCCAGAACATCTTTATGGGTATAAATGCATGCTTTTATGTAAGAGCCTCATTAGAGTATTAGATACATCAGGGTTTTTTTTCTCCGACTCCATTGATATTTGCTCTCCTGCTGTGCTGAGCTAAACTATTTCATTTTCCTGAGCATTCACAGGATGCGTAATTGAGCCTTGGAAGGTAAGGTAAAATATGTTAATCAATTTTTAACAAAAAAAAAATCACAGCACAAATAACACAATTACAGCTAAATGAAGTAATGAAATCAACCTTACAGAGGATTGTAATAGTTTAATAATGCTGTATTTTCTAAGAGCTACAAAGACAACAATTAAATGGATCATTTTTTTGCCAAAATAATCTAAATACCCACTGAATATCTTCTAAATTTAATGATTTCTTAACCTGCACAGGCATAAATAATCTTTTAGCTTAGCTTAGCAGCTAGCTATCTTTACATCCAAGTCTCACAAATTACAATGTTGCATCAGTTTTGTAAAAATTGATAATTTCTTGGCCTGGAACAATGACTTTCTGCAATATGAGTTTGTCAGTTTGCTTTGGAAAAGTCTTTAATCCTCAACCTTTAGATATACATGCAGTGCTTTTAGGTACGTAGTCATGGTCTAGATCAGCGGTCCCCAACCCCCGGGCCATTTGGTACCGGGCCGCGAGAGTGAGACTCGGGTGTGAAATGCATGGTTTTCAGGGTTTTTATCGGTTTTCAGCGTTATTTTGTTATCGTTTTTATCGTTTACTCAGTTTTCCTGGGTCTTTTCACATGTGTTATGAATAAATCTTCTTTTTTTCGGTACCGGTACTAGTTTTATTTTGTTGTATTTATCCGCGACACCTTAAAGGCCGGTCCGTGAAAATATTGTCGGGCACAAACCGGTCCGTGGCGCAAAAAAGGTTCGAGACCGCTGGTCTAGATGAAATTTTAACTGAACAACAGAATGTGGAAGAAAGGTGATTTATGTGACTTTGAATGTGACTTGGTTGTTGGAGGTTCTGAATATTTCAGAAACTGGTGGTCCGGTGGGATTTTTCCATGTGCCGTCTTCAGGGTTTACAGAGACTGACCTGAAAAAGAGAAAATATCCAGCAGCAGTTCTCTGGGCGATGTCACAGGTCAGGGTAATGTCCATCCTGCTTTGAGCTGAGGGGAAAGCAACAGTATGCAGAACAGCATCTTTGAATCAGCAAAACATGTAACTTTGAATCAAAAAGTTACACCGGGTACCACTCCTGTCAGGAAAACCAGGAAACTGGGGCTACAATTCAAAAGGGCTCGTCAAATTTGTACAATAGAAAATTGGAAAAATGTTGCCTGATCTGATGAGTCTCGATATGTGCTGTAATATTCAAATGACAGGATTAGAATTTGGTGTGAACAACATGAAAGCATGGATCCATCTTGTCTTGTTTCAAAGGTTCGGGGTAGTGGATGTGGGGCTGGTGGTGTAAGAGTGTGGGGAATATTTTGTTGGCAAAATTCGTCCCTCCTAGGACTAAGTGAGCATCATAGAAATGCCACAGCCTCTCTGCGTGTTGTTGCTGACCCTGGTCTCTTTATGCTGACGCTAATCCCTTTATGACTACAATGTTTTCATCTTCTCATGGCTGCTTCCACAAGGATAATGCTCCATGTCACAAAGTTCAGATCATCTTAAACTGGTTTCTTGAACATGACAAGGAGTTCATTCTACTCAAATGGTCTCCAGAGTCACCAAATCTCAATCCATCCTTAGAACTTGATGAAACAAGAGATTTGCATGATGATGTGCAGCCAATTAATCTGCAGCAATCATGCTATTACTGTATGTCAATCTTAGAAGTAGTGTCATTATTAAAATGAAAGATATTAGCTCAGACATGTGAAATCAGATATATTATATACCCCTTTTAAGTGGCAGAAAACCACGCAGGGTGAAGGACAAAGCCAAAGTACATATAATAACATACTGTGAGCGGGATTTTACATTAGTTTGTACAATTGGCCTTGACATTTTAAATAAAAGTTTCAGCCCTACCCTTTCCTTTATACTATTAAAGGACTGAGTAATATGTGGAAGAAGAATACAAAAGTTCATTTTCTTTGTGTCCATTTTCACGCTTGTTACTGTGGCCAAGGAGCAACGTGACAGCAAATTTATGCAGGGGTCATGTGAGATGGCCTCATGAAGAGGCTGTCAAATAAAGACAGGAAAATGTTTTTCTCTCCTACTTAAGAGCTGGCAGCAAATATAAAGGGACACTGTCAGAACATGAATGTGGTGCAGGAGATGCCAGCGTATTCATCAATGCCAGGCTTTATGTGTGGGAGGGTTTTTGATGTGCACGGCTCACACTGCAGCGGTCTTCTGTGGACTGTGAAAGCCAGGAGCTTTGCCCAGCTGGGACTGAGTGATGGTGGATGCAAGCTGTCTTTCCTGCCTCCTACATTGGAATATTCTTCTAGGACTAGGGGAGAAATGACTGGAGCATGGAAAGTAAGAGTGTACCATCCCATGATAAGCCATTTTGGTGATTGGAAGAGACTTGTTCTGAGTTTGGTCCCAATTAAGCTGTCACAATCTGAAGTACTTTTTGGGTGCTGGCTCATTAATAAAGCATATTTTGCCTCTTCCTATCCCTCCCTCTATTTGAAATGTAGATGTCTCAGATGTGGAGCTCTGTGTACCTTGGAGGAGCATTGCAAATGAGGGTCTGTGTGTCACCCAATGTTGTGGTTGTGATGAAATCAATTCTGGCTGCTGCAGAGCTTTGCAGCATAGAGGGCAGTGCTGCAGTGGCTATGAGTGCTCTTTCAGCCATGGAAACAGATGTACTGCAGTAATATACATGCTCGACACAATCACACACAAAGTAAAATAATCCTGCCAAGCCAACAAATCATATGAGACTATAGGACAGATCAAGCTCAGTCAGCACTAGAATTCACATAATGAGCCTAAATTCAGCGGCTGGTGATTCTCAAACAGAAAAGGCTTGCCTAAGCGTTTTTGTGTCCTACTTTGACAAGTGCGTAGAATAACTTGAAATGTCTTTTGTTGTTGCCATGGTGTCTGTTCAAACTTTTCTTCATCATATGTGAGAGGAACAGTAATCCTCTTATCCTGTTAGATTCCCCCCCCCCTTGCAAATCTACAACTCACACAGGCCCTGTCCGAGCTCCTGCTGTGTGAGTTTCTGTTTGTGTCTAAGTGTTACCTTTACTCTTTAAGGCAAGCCCACTGAAGTCATTCTGGCAGCCCCACTATAGAGAGTCATGGAAGCCTGCAGGCACAGACATAGTATGAAATGCTGCGGATCGATCCGGGCAAGCCGAGTGTGCCTCTTCTTCATGCCTGTGTGGAAATCTGAGCCACAGTGATAGAGCTGTTCCTGCAGACATCCTCTTCTCCCATTTCATTTCTCCTTTGATAATGCTGCAGGCCTGTGGGTTGCTGCTTTTGGTAGGGTGATGGTTTGATGGGTGTTCACTCTGCAGCTCCAGCCTAGCTGCACAGACCTGGCATTAAGCCTAGGCTGGAGGAGGTCTATAGGGAAAAAGCAAGTGAAAGGAAGATGGGGGAGCAGAAATAGAGGGAAAGAGACAACTGGCATCACTAGAGCTTGGACTGATTTAATTATTCATAATATTTGCTGGGGGTAGTGTAGCATGTGTGTGCAAGTTAAGGGTTATAGAAAGAGTAAAGCTAGTGTTTGGGGAGGAAAAATGGTTCACTAATAATGATGAGAGAGGCAGTAAGCAGTCTCAGACTTCATGGTAATTGAACATTTTACCTTGGCAGATTTAGCACCATAATCTCCCTCCCCCAATTCAGTACAGTACCTATAAACCTCAACTATGAATGAAATCCAGCATACAGTCAGCACTTCTATGTTGTTTTAACTAAATCTAAGCAAGAAATGTATTTTATTAGCCTTGCCTGTCATTAATTATTCAGGTCCAGTCAGCTAAAAGAACAGAAGCTTAAAGCACATATTGCACATATAATCCTGGCCAGCAGTGTTATATTCTATGACCTTCAGTCAGTAATTTGTTATTGATACATATTAAGAAAAACATCCATTATAGAGTTAGGACCATAACTTTTGGAAAATGACACATTTTTTTCTTAACATTTTTTTCCTCTGTTAACCACTGCTGTGACTGTTGATGTGTGCCAATTAAAGATGTGCTTGATCTTTGATTCAAGAGGCTTAACAAAAGTATTGCACCTTCTGGGAATTGCACCCTGTTTTATACACAATCCCTCATTTTCAGAGGTTCAGAATTTAATTGGACAATTGACTGACAGGAAATTTCATGGCCCTTGTTATTCCATGACAAAATAAGTAGATAAAATGTCTGGAGCTGACTCCAATTTGCAATGTTAGGTTTTCAATGGAACTCTCAATATGAAGCCCAAAAGAGCTATTGATGCAAGTGAAGAAAGTCATCATTAAGCTGATAGTCCAAAATAAACCCATCAGAAAGATAGCAGAAACTTTAGGAGTGACCAAATCAATAATGGGGAACATTTTTAAAAAGACGGAATCCACTGGCTAGCTCAACAACATTGAAAGGCCTGAAAGACCACAGAAGACAACTGAACTGGATGATTCTAGCTGCAAAAGCATGCAGTTTCCTGTCTGCACGTTTTGGCACAGAGTGTACTCAGAGTTAGACCTTTCTTATATAAAGCAATGTAATCAGCATATGAACATTTAAGATGATAAATTTAAACCTCAACATGACTAAGAAAAACAGCTTCACAACAACACCCTACTCTAGAGAAGGTAGCCATATCATATTGTATAATCAGTCTACAATCAAAAGACACCTTCATGAGTGGAAATACAGAGACTTTACAACAAGGTGCAAACCACTGGTTACACTCAAGAACTGGATGTCCATAATAGACCTTGTTAGAAAACATCTAAAAGAAACTGCTCATTTCTGGATGAAAAACATCTTTGTAGAGGTGAAACTAAACTCAACTTGTACTAGAATGATTGGAAGATAAAAGTATGGTGTAGGAGAGAAACAGTTCGTGATCCAAAGCACGCCAAATCATCTGTCAGACATGATTATAGCATGATGATGTTTGGCTGTCACTGGAACTGGGCCACTAATGTTTTTTGATGATGTGACTGCTGAAAGAAGTAGCAGGATAAATTCTGAAGTGTACAGAGCAACTCAAGAGTTTCTCAAGGCAGGGACAGGATTTTCTTCAATGACCAGGTCAGTCATCTGATCTCAATTCAGCAGACTATGTTTTCATTAGTGAAGACAAAACTGAATGCATAGACACCTAAAGCCCTGGGAAAGCGTCAGACACAAGGAAAGCATCAGCATTTCCTGATGTCTATGGATTCTAGACTTCAGTAAGTCACTAACCACAAAAACATTTGATCCAAGCACTGAAAACAAAACTCATACTTGCCTCTATAAATGGGACAGTGTATATAGAACGGCATTAACTTCTACACAGTTCATGAAATACTTCTGTAAAACCTGTTAAAGCTTAAAGTTTGCACTTCAGTCACACCTTGACTGTTTTAGATGAATTCTGTGGACAGAATTGTTGACTTGTTGCAGTTACCTAGTTGCTTATAATCTTAGACGATTACCAAAAACCTCGAAATAGAATACAAACAGAATATAAAGTTATTTCTGTAAGAAAGAAATACCATAAACGAATTTCTTTGGACCACTTTGGCAAGCAGTAACCATAACACATATGTGCAACCCTAAAACTTCTTACCCTTGTGAGATGACTTGCTTTGAGTGAGTGTAAAGTGTCTGAGTTAAATAGCCAAAAGTGGGTTAACCACCACCATCACGTCATCTTAACAGACACACTAATTTATAGGAGAAATCTGTCAGTTACAAAGTAAAAATTTTGTATAGAAAACAAATATTTAGTCAAAGATGTTGTGACTTTACTAAAACTAACTGACTGCTGAACGAGCACAGGAGCCAGAATATTTCATTGACACTGAAGTGAAAATTGCCGTGTTAAACAAATTTGAATTTTTCTGAAAAGTGCTGATGCAATAAAGCTACCTTTTAAAAAGACATAATTGAAAAGCATTCCAAAGAGTCTTTAGCATCCATCAGCGAAAATACCATCAAGAACAAATCCAGCATAATGGCATCACTGACAATATCTAATTAGCAGTAATATGAGCTCAACAATGCATAAACAGACATGTAGAAGAGACTTATGTGAATTCAAGCTAATATCGCAGTGCGTGCTTGGAGGGTTGATCATTGTTTTGTCATTGTTTTTCCATTTATTTTACCATAAGTGTGCACTCTTATTGGCGATAACGTCATCCAGCATTCTCAAACTGCTTTAACAAGAAGCAGACCTGGTAACAGCATGTTAGTCTATGAGCACATTTAAGGATCAGAGCCCTGACCTTCATGTTAGTGCTTTTCATATGCAGCACGAGGTATATATGATATATATTTCTGTGGAATATAATCGGATCACAGAAGCAGCCTGCTGGCTATAAAATCAAAACAAGTTGGAATACTGTTAAACACTTGATCCATTCAGATCATATCCATTGCAATAATATTATTAAATATGTATTATTTTCTCTAGCTATAGTCACTTTCTGACATTTTTATACAAAAATATTGATTTGAGGCACTAAAATGGTATTTTGTTAAGAATACCACACTAAATGTTTTTTAGGCTGTATTTCAACAAACACTGGAATATAAGATTCATTCAGTATCGCTAAATGACTCATCCTTCATACACTGATATCAAAACACTATGTCACCCTGTCATAAACAACCCCCCACCCCCTTCACTTCACACAGATGCCAGAGCCATGAATGACAACGAGTAAAGGAAAGAGCAGAGGAGGGCTCTGAGGGAATGAGAGGGAGTGATGTGGGGTGGGGATGGATGCAGTGGATGATGGGATTGAATGGTAACTGATCCCTCGGTGTTGCCTGCATGGCACGGTAGAGGACGAAGTCATTTCCCACTGGGACCCATTTAGCCCAAAGAATTTGTTACAGTGAGTGATGTAACGGGCGTTGTTACAGGATTGTGTGTGTTAATTTATCTGTGAATGTGCACTGACACACTGTATGACATATGCCTGAGCTCTCCTTCTTAGACGAGGAGATCACTATGTGCAGGCTCGGCATGAATTAATTTACATTTGTAGCAGCATTCCTTCTCCTCTTCTCAGTCTCAGTGCTTATCATATTATGAGCGTGCATGGTATTTTATCTCCATATCTAGTTTTACACACTATGAGAAGCAAGCAAGATTTGTTTAAACCTGTCACTTAATACAGGCGACCATAGATTGGATCATGAGACATGTGCGTGAAATTAGTCTTTATAACCTGCACAGATTACATTACAGAACTCCCTTTCTCTTAGAAGATGATCGGTGGTGTGATGACAGGCATCTGAAACTAAAGATAAAAAAAAAACAAATTAGTAGTTGAAAGATTGTTTTTAGTATTACTGGAGTAGATCAAGTAGAGCAAACAATAGCATTTAATGTTGTTAAGCTGTTACTCGCACATATTGCCACTCAACTCCGTAGTTCCCTCATCTCTATCAGTTCTAGTCTTTTAACTCATTTTTTGTTTAAGGAGAACCAGCCTCAGCTGACTGAGATTGGATTTCAGCTGATTGGTCATGACTGGTGATTGGCTAGTCAGCCTCACATTCATAAATCAGATTTTTGTGCAGTCAAAGACTAACGCAGCAGCTGTGATTAGTTATTTATTTGCATATGGATAATGCCTCCATGAAACAAAATGTAATATGTAAATGGCTTCTTCATAACTCTAACATAACAGTGAACAATGTGCCAGTGTAGCCCTCTGCTGTTTTCTGATTTTCATAGTAGCTTTAGCAATTTATGTATGAAGTCAGTCGTCCACGAAATCTTCTCTTTCTTTGTTTTTGATTTTTTGTTAATGCTCCGATTCCAACATGATCTGCTTTCCTCAGTTAACATTGTTTAATGCACATTAAACAGCCTGTCAGTCTGTTAAAGGAAATCAACATCAGTGCATTTGTTCACATTCACCAGGTAGATAAATAGTAGGGGTGCAACGATACTCGTATCGATATTGAACCGTTCGATACAGTGCTTTCGGTTCGGGACGCATATGTATCGAACAATACAAAATGTTTAATTTATTTTATCAACTTTTCTTCTGACGATGCTGTCTGTGTTGAGCGCTCAGTGGATCTGTGTTCGACTACTCCGCCTAAGCTGCACTGTCGAGTGCAGATCCACTGAGCGCAGCGCAAGCTAGCAAGACAGAAGCTAAGCTCGTTGTAACATGGCAAATTGAACCTCCCCCACCCTCATTCAGATCTGGCCTTTGGAACTATTTTGGTCTTCATGTGAAGTATGACCCTGAAGGTAAGTGTGTCATGGACAAAGGTAAAACAGTATGTCGGATGTGCCGCGCAATGCTCAATTACATGGGTGGGAACGACTGCCTTAGCGCAGTTTGCTCGTTAAGGTGTTGACGCTGTCCAGCCCCACGCTCGGGGCGATCCGTGGCAGCTCGTTAAGGGAGATTTGCCGCGTTATGGCGTTAACGTCATTTCAGATTAACGCTGACAGCACTAGTGGGAACACAATGAATATGACTGCACATTTACTCCGACATCATCCTAGTGCAAAGACAAGTGGAAGCAGACAAAAACAACAAGCACGCATGCTATAAACTTTACCCGAGTCATTTAGACAGCTGTTAGCACATGATTCTCCTTATGGGGACCTGATATGTTTAATATGCTGCTGAGAATATAGCCCAGAAGAAGCGTATAGTAGAGCTTTTATTTTGGAAAGAGACATTTCTCTGTAATAAACTCTCTTTTCCAAAGATGAGTGATTTCTCCATCAGATAGATTTATTTTTTATTACTTTGTTGTTTCAGCAACATTAAATTTAAAAACTGTACTTTTGAGTTAAAATATATATTTATAATTTTAATAAATGACAAATTAAAAAGACATGAACATTTTTTGTATCGAAAAAAATATCGAACCGTGAATTTTGTGTATCGTTGCACCCCTAATAAATAGATATGATATATTTACAGACAGGCAGCACACTATGTAGCGAGTGGATTTCAGTTCTGATTGTGATAATGGATGGGGATTTGAGTGGAAGCATTGAAGCTTTTCATTTTGTTCAGTTACACCAGTGAAAACAATCATACATCAGTTGTCATCATCTTCATAAAAATCATTTTCTTTCATGAACAGTTTGAGTTGTATTTTTTTAAATTAGCTGCTGTAGAATTAATTACTACTCTTTGGGACGTCAGTGAGAGTTGAATGACATCAAAAGAAATGTTATTTCTTCGGTGTGAGAGAAACTACTTGCACAGACTTTTAGTGCTTTCAAATATTATTTGTCCCAAGTAGTCTTCTTTTTTTTAAACAGTAATAACCAATTTTTCATGACATTTTAGATGTGTATAACTCTTTAAAGTCAAAGCTCTTTTTAAATAATTCCAAAAAAATCTAATCTGGCTCAAGACTGAATTATGATGTTTTTCTGAAATAAAAAGAGTGCTTTTCATTCTTCTTCTCGAAGAAGTGCTATCTCAACCTAGATCTTCATTCCCGACCTTCAAATCTTTGCCAAACGCAGAGCCTTTATAACAAAAAACGAGGAGACTTATAATTTTCATGTGACTGCACCAGCAACCCTGTTTGACCTTGCTGACTGCATTGATTTAAGCTCCACAGCCCAAGTGTAATAATCCCAGCCCATATGTTAGGACCATATTCACTTCTACCGCAAATGTACACTTCACCCCATTACTATTAAACCCCCAGATGTTCCTTTGCCAGTCCGGTTTAATATGCAGAAAGAATCAGAAAATAATTAAACTCTGTGACAAGTGATATAACCCCAATTACCTCACTGGAGCTCTGGTAGCAGGGCAGACAAGAGGGCTGCAATTCGCTGTAAGCTTTGGGCACTGCAAATGTCAGGATCTGTGCAGAATCACAGCATGTTTTCCCTGATCAGGATTATGCACTGGGGCACACAAGGTGAAAAGCAGTACATTACCCCCGCCCCCCTTAAATTTGCTCCTGCGCTGGTGTGCTTTGTCATTTTGGTTTGTTTGCCTTGTATTGTCCTGCTGAGATTATAGGAAGATGGTGCAGATTAGGTTAATACAGTGAAGTCAACTGGCTAAACAAGTTTCTAATCCTTTAGACTGTGAAGCGTTTCAGGCAATAACGGTCGCAGCTCGAAATGCCGTCAGATAATCTCCTCTTGCAACACAATGCTGTAATGTTAATGTGTGATTTCCTTTTTTTTTACTGCACCAGCTAAACCAGCTTGTTTAAAAGTACATAGGATGTATACTACAGAGCTGCAGATTTAACTGGATGGCCACAGGCAAGATATATCTGAGTTCAGCTTGACACCAATTCCAAATGCCATGCCATCTTCTTGCATGTCTCTCCCCCTTTTTTGTAACTGCTCCCGCTGGGTCTGCGTCTGTGTTCAGCTGCTCGGGACAGCGTATGAATATTCTGAGCAGCTCTTTTGCATACAGAGCAAAGCACAACAAACCCTGTGAAAACATTCCCCTTAATCGTGACATTTGTTAAAAGATGCCAAGAGGCAGCCAGTTGTCAGAGCTCAACACATATTGAGTTGACCCACATAGACGGTACAGTATTGCACGCCCATGTTTCACCTCCATCTAAGCACCCATTTCTCTGCCCGAATGATCGACAGGGCTTCAACATTGCAACTTGTGATGAAAAATCGCCCCCGCCATCCTCCCCCTCATCTCCTCCTCCTTCTTGTTCCATCCTAATCTGCTCTTATGGGCCTCAGCCTGTGGCGTCTTAAACCCCTCCATCTCCCAACAGCTGTTGAGGACAGGGAGGTATGGAGAGATTAAATGAGTCTTTGCAGCCCCCAGAAGGAATCCACACGCCTCTGTGCTTCTAGCCCCTGCTAGTGTCTTTGATTTGCTGTGTTTTGCAACCTAGTCAAGGCCCATTGGGTGTAAGGGGCTCCTACACATGCCAACCTATATACAGACCTCTTTAGTCTCCATGAAGGCTGTTGAGCTTAAAAAATTTTGTTTAGGAAGCTGAAAAAGGCTCAGCTGCTTTCATAATACTGGAGGAAACCAGTGAATTGAGAGGTTCTTGCATGTGCTCCAGATAAATAGGGTTCAGTCAATCTTTTTCACTACGTATTCTAGTGGTTATGAACCACCAATGTCTCACAGTTGTAGTGCCATTGGTGTTTGCATTTACTTTCTTATAAACACTGAATATAAAGTGCAATACATGGACTCAGTCTCAAATCTGCTCTGGTTGTAAGGAGGATCGGATATGATGACAAACCTCTGAGGAATTCCTGCCACCTTATATTAGCCATCTATAATTAATAGCCTGGAATGGCTCTGGATGATGCACAGCCAAATAAATGAGCATGGATGCCCTGTGCTTCACCTTGCAATATAGGCAAACCCCACAGAGCTGTTAAGGGAAGAGACAAAGTCACACTCTCTTTTCTCTTTTTTCACTGCCTTTTATCTCGGCACTTTGTTAAAACCAGTCCTGATGCTTCTCTGTACATAAATGCATCTACGCTTGAAACCTAGCTCTCCTCATGAGTCAAAATACGCTACTGCTTGATTCCACTGTGTGATCCATTTGGGACACGTCTTGGCTACAAGTGATTTACTTTAACTAACAATTCATATGCAACACTGTGCTCGGTTCTTGTGCAGAGCAAAGCCTCACTGGCACACGATGGAAGCTGAAGCAGTGCATGTGAAATCTCGGGACTGCTGTAACCCTGGTAACGTTCAGAGGAAATTTGGAGGAAGGGAGGCAGATTATTCTCAGTGAGCATCCTAATACAGTGTGTCTCTCAAGTGTGTGTAATTTTCACATTTGGTCTCTGAACAAGCCTCCTCACCAAAAAACTGCAAAAAATGCACAGACTTCTGTTTAAGCACATGAATATCGGCAGTACTATTTGCTATATATGCTATAGAATTATATAGAGTTGTTTCAAAGCACTTTAAGGTGTAAGGTTAGCAGAGATACCCCATAATCTGATGATTCTCTCTGAGCAAGCACTTGGTGAAAGTGGGCAGGTAGAAATCAGTCAAAACCAGCAGTCCCCAGCAGCCTGAGCCAATAGCAACAAAGCTAAGGGAGGATTCAGGGTCACCTGATCAAGCTCTAACTAAGCTTTATAAAAATGTTAACACTTATCTTAAAAGTGGAGAGGCTGTCTTCCAAATCCAAAAAATGGGAGCTGATTCCATAGGAGAGGGGCCTCAACTCTTACAACTGTTAATAATAAGGGATTACAATAGTTCAGCCTGAGTACCGCCTGACTCCTCAGAATCAGCTGAATTTGTTTTTGTATGTTTAACTTTATACTATTTAATGAAGCCAGTCAAAATTGTACCTGTATACAAAGGAATGTGCTGTTTTAGACGGTGCTATTTTTAGCGGCAGCCATAACTGACCAGTGTAAACTTGTAGCACAGTTGTTTTTTTCACAGAGCTTAACTGTTTTTCTGCACTGAAAAATGTCACTTGGTTAACTGTACAGAAGAAGTTATGTGAGCTCAACAATTCCCCTCAAAAAACAAAAGCTGATTTGAAAGTGGAATATATTGACGTACCGCTGTGTAATTCGGGGGCATTTAGCTTAAGATATTCACAGTATAGTGTTAAATTTTGTATGAGAAAAGAAACTGATAGATGGATGGATGGAGAGATAGAGTACCTTCATACTAGTTGTTTAGTATCACTCTGAAACACGGTATTCCTAAATTTCAGAGTATTACTAGTTGAGTTCCTCCATCCATTCATTCTCTTCCGCTTATCCTTTTAACGGTCGCGGGGGGGTGGAGCCTAGCCCAGCTATCTTAGGGCTAGAGGCAGGGTACACCCTGGACAGGTCGCCAGTCTGTCGCAAGGCTAACACATAGAGACAGACAACTATTCACACTCACATTCACACCTATGGGCAATTTAGAGTTACCAATTAACCTAACCCACTAACTGCATGCCTTTGGACTGTGAGAGGGAGCTGGAGTACCTGGCGAGAACCTATGTACACAGTCCTGCTCAATTAATATATGGCTGAACTTTGTAAAATAATTTCTTTCATAAAAGTAGCGATCTTTCAACAAAGTGTAAAGTTTTAGAGTATTCCACAACATTTTGCCTTGTAGCCATGGGGATTTTCTTTGTCTAGACAATTAGGAGGCTGAGGCTGCATTCATCTGTGTGCACTCTTGACATTATATCCTCAAAGTTACACAAACCCTCGACCTGGAGGCACTTTTGATTTTCTGCATGGTCTGTCTACATCAGTCCTCGGAGCCCCATTCTCCTGAGCAATCACGACCATTATTACAGTGAGTGCAAAAATGCATTAGCTTTTCCTAGGAGCTACTAAGCCGATGCCCATCTGCTGCTAGAAGGGATTAATTAAATGATGCTGCCTGGCCTATTACCTTGTTAAACCTTTTTGTGATCTATTTGGCAAGGATATTTTTCTGTGAATCACAATGATGCTGCACGTTGCATTCAGTTGAAAACTCATTTAACTTGGGCTTGACTAGGCATAAGAGTACAGGGTGCATAAGTAACCATTACCACTGGATCTGGAGCACGAGTCATAATAGGCAGCCATTTATAATAATTTTCCATTATGACAGAGAACTTATAGAAGTAACAGCCGTTTTCACATTTGGCTGTATTACATGCTCTCTGCGTGCTCTGTGCTCTCTTCTAACAGACTCTGAGTACTACAGTATAATCAGTCATCATTATGGCAGCAGCCATGTTCTGCCAAGACTCACTGTAAGATTACATTATCTCAACACTGGTGCATGTTTACAACTCGATAGATGTTATGTAGCAAATTTAAGTCGAGTTCTGCTTTAAGAAAATTGCTTTAGGATTTAAAACTTTATGTTGGATGAATTTGTTTCCTTTGGTCACTTTATGATTCTTGTTTTTTACAGCCTATGGTTTACATGCTACAAGAAAAGTATCACATATAGCATCTATACTCTGGAGTTAAAGTGGTGCAGAACACTGCAGGCCTTGGTACTTTAGCATTTGGCTAGCGCTATAGAAGAGGAGCTGGCATAAAGCTAGTTTTTTTGTTTGTTTGTTTTTTTAAATTTCAAAGACAACATTTTTACAACATTTTTATTAGATCAACAAACCTTAGCAAACACACAGCCTGTTTGTGTGCAGTTTGTCGCACAGTGTGCTCCTAGCTAAAGATCCAGCTGCTGGATTTCCAGTGAGAGAAAGTGAGATAAGTTCACTCAAAGATGGAAGAAGATATAAGAAAGACAAGAGAGGGGAGGAAGAAGTAAGGTTAGATTTAAAGGGCTGCTCAGTGACACTTGATAAACTGCAAATTCAAAGATTGCATGTAATGTTTTGATACATTATGCCTTTTTATTTTGTGAAATGACCTGCAAAACAAACCAGGTATACTAACTTTGTGTTATTCAAATGTTGCATGAAAATATTTAGTTAGTAGTTCATATGGGATAAAGAGCTTGCTGTACTGTGTTGAAGTTATAGTAAAACAGTGTGTTGGACTAGTCAGTGTTGGGTTACATCAAGTGTGGTAGACTAATTTCCATTTAAGAAGATGATCCTTAGATTAAATCACTGAATCCCACCTTTGTACCAACTTTATACCAACCGTATACAATCTAATGTAGAGATAATATACAGAATATTGTTGGTGTAGTAAATGGAAATTAGCTAAGGTAGCTCAGCTTAGATCTTGCTGAATTCAATTGTGTGCATTCACAAAGAGCAGCAAGTAGAAATGATTGTGATTGTAATTCTTTTCCTCATGCTGAGTCAATACAACCAACCTTAGGGTTCCCCGACATTCCGAATCCCACTTTAACCACTGACTGTGCTCATTTTCCTGTTTAGGTGTGATGGCAAATATATATGTAATAATATAGCACAAAGTTTAGATAGATTTGCATACAAATAGATGATAGAAATGCTAATTTTTAATGCTACTTAAGGAGCTACTTCTGACTTTCTTATTTTGAGTACATTTCAAAGTGTGCACTTTTTCACTGTCACTGATTCAGTGCTTTTACTGTACTTTTGCCACCTCTGGTAGCTAGCTTAAGTTTAGTGAATGCTATGAGTGTAAATGTTTTTGCTTTTAATTTTAGAAAGGAGAAATTTTTCTTTCAGAGATCTCTGAGTTCCCTATTGAATTTTATAACCTTATTTTATATCATGCATATAAATATAATATGAAAATGATTGCTAGGACTGATTTTTAGTTTGAATTAAAGGTTCTAAGTTAACCTATTTAATCCCCAAATTTTCCCTGCAAAATAAGTGCATGCATTTTACTTCTTAGACTTCCCCTACACACAGTATGTTTATTTTTTAATTAATGTAATAGGGGGTAAAACAGCAACAGTTGTTGCTGGTGGGATTAAATGGTTAAGGTGAAAAGTGACTTGTGCGTGAAAATTTTTTTGGCAGCTTTTGTGGATTTGCAGTAACGTAAAATGTTTGCACATGGTCAAATACGTAGAAACACAAAGATATCTCCACAGTTTGCATAAGCTGCTTCAAACATTATTTACCTGCACAGAAGACCTTCTTTTGGACTCAGTAATATTAACTTAAGGCATGAGGTCGATGGGATGGAGCAGGAAGACTGACAGTGATGCACAGGGGAGGGAGGATTCTCGCAGATTCCATCTCAAAGCATCTGGGGAACATAGGCATTATTCAAATGACTTTTACTGGCTGGTGATAAGAGAACTTAAAGGGTTTCCAATTAGCACCAAGCTTTCCATTTTGAAATCTCGTGATCAGATAATATTTTTTGCACGTGCCAGTTATGGCAAAAGATGATGATTTCAGATACATGGATTTGCTGCACTTTACACAGGTTCCAGGTGTTCTTCAAGCGCAGGCAGCAAAATTTAACTCTGTTATCAATTCTTTCATATTTGAATGACTCAGAAAAGAAATACCCTCCTGGGAGGGATGTTTCTTGCAGCGCAGGAACAGGAGCACAGTTTTACAGTGACCGAGGTTGATGCTTAGATCCACTGCCTCACAATGCAGGTCTACAGGTGCAATCTGGGCTTGATTAGAAGTCCAAGGAGTGAAGCAGCAGGAACATGTTTGTTATTTTTCAGTTTGTTCTGAGTTCTGTACTAAACTCAGTGTCTTGTTTTTCACATTATTATTGAAGTATGTATCAAGCTGTCCACTGAACTTACACTAGAAAATGATACTATGCACTAGTTTAGTCCCACAGTTGTGAAAAGTTCATATCTCTAAATTGGCTCGCTTGATTTGTTTTGGTTGCAGGATGTGGATTCATAAGGAATTTGGTGCCTAACACTTGGTAATGGTTGATAAAATTATATTTGGTTTGTCACAAATAAATCATAATTTCTTCACATTAAAACATTTCATATTATCACTGCCTGATAGCATTTTTATTGCCGTTACTTATCCCCTGACGTCACGCTTATTTTTGATTTTTCTTTTTTTTTTTAAAGAAGAATTGCTAAACCAATCAGTGAGCAATTAACGCTGGCTCTTTTGGCTGTGGGAGGAAGCACATATGCAAATTATTTTTATCAGTTTTTTAGCTGTATGTCACATGCTTTGAGGTAAATGCCATTCAACAGGTCATGTCCTGTGCGCATACTTACAGCACAAGTCTGTGTTTATATGTGTCAGTGTGTGAGAGTAAGTGGGAACTACTGTCCAGGCGTTAGAGATTAATCGGTTTAGCGAAAGAGAGCTAATTATAGCAGGCTGGGACCTGCACTCAGTGCCCAGATTGCTGTCTTTCTCTGTCTCTCCCACGCAGACACATGCATGCACACATTGTACATCCAGCAAATTACATAACTACATGAGACCTGGAAGCCTGCGCTCATGTTTCACCTCGTTGTTGACCTCATTGTTACTGTGCAAGTCACATCCAAACCAGTGATGCCCGGCACCTGAAGGAGACCTCTTGGCTTGTTTGAAGTATAAGAAATATGATGGAGAATTAATGGAGATGATGTTAGCATCAGACCTGGCAGAGAAAACTGAATCTAGGTTGCTGTTAACTCTAGCTTTTACTCTTTGTTGTAATTAAGAAATTGTATAGTTACTACATATTTCTCCATATGCTTCTTTACTCTTGCAAAATGCTCCCTGGTGTTTTCCCTGGTAAATATAAAGTTATCAAATGCGTCAATAAAACACACTGTAGCATGGTTTACAGCTTTTACCTTTTTCTATTTATGGAAGAATTGAGAATTCATATAATAAAATCATGAAGTGCTGTTGAAATTCTTGTAAATCACTCCAAATACAAGATAAATGTCTGTTTATGTCCACCAGTCCTGCACATGGCTCAGAGCCAGCTTCTTCACTCTGGCCCCCAGTGACAAGTGTTTTAACAATGCTGACTGTGACCACTGTCCCCCTGTTTGCCCAGCAGCCATTGATGTGGCCTGTCTAGAATTATCGAGGTCAGGCTAAGCCACTCGGCAGTGGTTTCTAGGGCACGACATATCAGAACTGCGGTGGTGTTGAAATCTGGTTCAAACAGCAGCTGGGGGAGGAAAGTGGGGGGGGGGTGGTAAGTGAGGTGCGTGGCATCAGCTAAATCCCCCAAGTACAAACGTAACTTCATAACCGGCATAAACAGAAAGCTCTCAACCTGCTGGGGTAGTTTTCTGTTATGCATCCCTCATTGGAACCCGCAGGAGGTCGCGTGCTGTTAGTGCGGATAACTGGTTAAGCTGCACTGTGGGATTGGACTTCTCACTATGCTATTTAACTGTGGCTACGAGTGCATGGAGATGAACACAGGCCAAACCCTTTTTAGATCCACACGCGGACGAGTTGTACTACGTTGCTCTGCATTAGCCACTCAGATTGTTCACCGATTAAAGCCTCTTATGTCCCTGCCCACATTTTTGATCCTACACTAAGTCTGCAGTTTTTAACTAATGTGAAATCTGCTTATTTTTTCATGAGTGTGGAATTCTTTCTCTGTCATCCTTTTTTGTTATGGTAACAAAAAGTGTCACGTAAGGAACTTAACTGCAAGGAAAACGATCTTCTCTCACCCTCAACACTATTGCTTTTTAATGAGAAAATGTAATGGCTTGACACTCATAAAGTGCCTAAATGTTCACCCTAGCTAGGTGAAAATAGGGAACACACTGTGGCGTTCTCCCTATTCTTTTTTCCGGCAGGCCCGAAGGGACAGCATCTCTCAGGTTATTATCATCCTGTGAAAGGTTACAAATCAATACTTGTCAAGACAGGACTCTTTTTTTCAAGCACAGCTGTGCTATAAATGAGCCTCTCTAATCTCTTCCTCCTCCCCTCCTCCTTCAAAGCTTTGGATATAATAATCTGACAGAGTCGGCGTAATAGTATTTTTTCTTTTTTTGGTACAGTATGTGGATTTTTGGATTTGTGATATAACTACAGTCCTGGTACAACACATCCAGGACGCTGACAAAGCTGATCTGTCTAGCTATCAAGTTCAGTGATTATCTGACAGCATTTGAGAGTGTTTGTGCCAGAGATCACACGTAGGCCTGAATAAAATTAAGACAGTATTATTTGCCAAAGATCTCAGCTGTCTTTTTAATCTGAAAGAATGGTAAGAATCCTGAAAAAAATTGTGAGCAGTGTTTTTCTTTCCATCATTCCTTATTGTTTCACATCTGCCTCAGCTATGTGGAGCGCAGCTTCTTTCCGTTTAGATGCAGTTTGTAAGTCATTAGAAATAGCTTTACGAAAATCACTTGAGAATGTTTTGTTTGCTGATATCTTACAGATGCAATTACACCAAATTATCATTTTCATTACTGGAAAGCAAAAATCTCTTTAATGCAAACTGATTAAGCCTAAAGTCTGTTTTGGTCTTGAGCTTTTGATCGCATGATCTTCACCAGCAGATGAAATGTCTCCTTCATGTTTTCTTAAAAGCAGCGTTTTAGATTCAAACCCTAGTTTGAATTAGACGTCCTATAGCAGTTTTCATCCAGATGGTTCACCTTTTGGCACAATACTGATTAGACCTCAGAAACAGTTTCTGACCATCCTTGGTGGGTTGCAGCTAAAGCCGAGACTTAAACATGTGTGCAGAGACCTGAAGATAACAGTTCAAAATTCAGTTTGTCTGCGCTTGAGAATCTCCGTCAGGAACAGTTGGACAAAGTGCCCAAATCCAGGTATGAAAAGCTTGTTGAGACTTAGGCAGGGCAACTTTAAGAAGTAATTGATGCCAAATAGGTTTCAGTGAAGTAAAACATGGATAAAATTTGTGAATGAAAGATTTCAAATTCAGTTTAAACATAAAACAGTTTGCCACGCTGTTATTGAATTCTTTCAAATTCCACTGAGCCCAAGCACATACCGATGAGGCGCAATATTAAAACCACCTGCATAATATTGTGTGAACTCCCTCTTTTCCCCCGCAGAAAACCTCTGACATGTTGCAGCATAGATAAAGGACTTGTTCTGGGAGTCTGGCTCAGGGACAATGGCAGCGAATCCTTTGAGTCCTGTGGGTTTTTTGGTGGGGCCAGTTCAGTGCCTTAAGCTCTTTGCAGTGTAGTGTTTGAGGCCGCTGTCATCGGGGAGTGCTGTTGCCATGGGTGTAGTTGCTGCTTAGAATGCAGTAACATTTATAGGGGGGATTTATCTCAGAAGCATCTTTATAAATACCAATAGCCTTGGTTCAAGGTTCAGTTATCAGGGTTATTCATTTAATCTGTCAGAGACTTTAATGTTGACTGGTGTGCATGAAGTTATATAAATCATGCTTCTTTATAGTTTTTTCACAGCTGTATTTCACTGTATTTGATACATTATCTTACTATTTGCAGTACCAGATCATAATTAAGAGTTTTTATTCATTAGCCTGACATCATATTCTGCTAAATTAGACAAGGTCAAAATGAATGATTAGAACTATCAATGAACTCATCAAAGACGTCTTCATAATTCATTTGTATTCTGAAACTGATATGAGATTATGCTCAGAATGACAGTTTCACACCTCCCCTTTTCATTTTCTGCCTGCTAGCTCTCCTTCATCTCTGCTGTCTTTCACCTTTTCCTCTTTTCCTCTCAACCTCGACGGTTGCCATAACCACGTTATCAGTTGTTGAGGAGCTTCCAGCATATGGAAGGTGATCACATTTTAAAATTATTCAATATCTCACTAAGATGAAATCTTGCTGAAAACCTTTCTTTTTAACACAGTAGAAGGGATTTCTTTCTTTTACAGTAGGTACATTTTCATTTCTTACATTCATGCACGCTGCTGCTCTCTGATTTCCACCGATTCTTCTATGACACTCAGTTTTCTCCCTTCTCTCTCACTTTCTCTCTGTGAGAAACGTACTTTCCTCATTGAATTTCTTAAGACATCCTTGATTTTAGGCAGCATTTTCTGATTTCTTTTAATAATCTTGAACACTTTCCTGAATAATTTCCTCTCCTGTGGATGCCGGATGATTATAGTGCTGCTGCTCGGCTGAGAGCCCAGGCCAAACTGACAGGTGTAGACGTGTTAGGAAAGCCTTGGCGGAGTTAATTTGGATTAACTGACTTGGCACAGAATAGGATTTTTTTCACGGTGGGCTTTATCTCCAACGCAGCTCTTCTCGTGGGATTCGGCCTTCCCTCATGGATGAGAATATGTGAGACCTAATGACTGGGGTCCTAACTGTGCTGTCTTTTGTTCTTTTGCCTTAGACTAACTCAAGTTGAAGTTTGCTGTTTGTTCATCTTTTGTCAGTACCACCATCAATGATCGTCACATCCATGACTGGAAGGTAAATAGGCGTGACCAGTACCAGCCAAAAGTAGATATTAATGGGCTTTGCATGTTCTCAGGATATTAGATTATATAAAGCTAGTTGGTAAAAACTACAACACTGAGAAAAATCAGAGAAAAATGAAAGTGTTTGTGTTTCTGCTTTTGTGGGACCAGCTAAAGCCTCGACGGCTCTTCGCCCTGAACCTTCATTCATCCAAAGCTAATGAGGCAGAGAGTGATGCTTGTATCGGCCACTGACTCACCTTGTCTGAATGCTTTCCCATGAAATGCCCACACTTACTTTCACCTGCATTCCTTTTTGCCAAGTACCTATTTGAATTTGATGATGCAAGGAACTGTTGGGTGCTATTTTAAGAGATGCCTTCCTAAATTCATCATCACTTTAACTTGTAGGCTGGTGCTGGAACACGCAGAGACAATAGCATGCAATCTAAAACGTGTAACTATCAGTTTACCACTATTGTTTGTTTGTGTCTACTATTTAGTACTTTAATTTGTACCCTCGGGGTCAAATGAATACGCTGAAAACATAGCACAGGCATACTTTAACCATAGCAAACCTATCGCTGGGGGGATCTGTTGGCAACCACAGCCACATTAGCTATGTTGTAAGTTATGCATTGTCACTTGATCAGTCTGATCTTCCTCATTATGTTTGTTCAGTTTTGGTCTCCTCCAGCTCTTAGCAGAAATACCAAGCTCTTTAGCTGCTAAGAGCTTCACTATGTTTGTGAAGAGTTTGGCTATTTTTTATCTATTGTGCAATGCTGTGGCTGCAGAGGGCCTGCAACATGCATTACCTCATAATTTGTACCTCTGAAAAACTGTGGCTTTATGTTAAAAGGTGCATAGAAAAAAGACAAAATGTGCAAAAGTTGTGCCACAGTGACAGTTTTCTAACAAAAATGTCAACTGGTGATTTGGAAGTCATTTTTACGCCAGAGCTGGCTGTCACATTAGGTGCTTAATTCAAATGTCACATGGTTTACAAGTAATTATCCATGAAACCCAGTGATTCAGAGAGCTTTCAGCCAGTCGAATGAGAGTTAATGTTGGGTCTTTTTTCACTCTGATCTGTCCGAGGACTTCCGCATACACTCATAAACAGCGGGGCCATTCAGTCCTGCCTTATGCACTCAAGACATCTGGCAGCACAACAGGTTCTGACCCATATTCAGTGGATAGCATTCACATAACGCTAATTTGCCTTAACACAGGCAATCCTATCCTGCTTTCAGTAGTTTTCACCATGCTAACCATGCTTGCTATGGTGTTACATCAGATCAGCATGGGCTCAAAAATCATTCACTCGGCATTAGTGATGGAAGCTACTTACAATCTTTGCCATCTGGAGGATTTCAGCCAGACACAGAGGTCATCAGTCTCAAATAAATGATGGAACATTTGTAGCATAGTAAGGCAGGTCAGGTATGGTATATGTGTTGTGGACAGTTTGCCAGCTTGATTAGGGGAAAGGTAGAAAAAAGGTTAAATATCCAAAGATACACAGAAAAGGTAGGTAAATTGGCGTAAAGTTAGGCCCTGAAAAGCAGTGGGTTACTGTCACATATTTTAAAACACAATGATAATGTTGGTAAAAGGGAACGGGCCACTTCCTAAATCTTATATTGATGCAGGGCGTCACTCTCTCATACAAAGAAATGTTGAGAAATATTGTAGGGTAACGGTTATACTGCATTTGATATTAAAATGTACTTTTTGCTAATGGCTCTGTGTTAATTAAAACATTGAAAAAATGTTTTGAAATGGGATTTAAATTCTGTGTAAATGAATGGCTTTAATATTGCAGATGAAGCCTTAACGCCTTCAGTTAGAAAGCAGAGGGGTTGATTAAAATGTCAAGTCGTTTTCATACTTTCACAGCAGTGTGGAAGAAAAGATATGAGACATGAAATACTAAAATACTTTAAGGACGCCTGTTTTGACCCCTTCAGACAAGACGTTTTAAGATTTGTTTAAGCGATTGGTTTTCTTGGCAGATTTTCTGTTAAACTTGGAGCAAGACTGCATATTTCTCTAAGAAAAATAAATTTTTTCTGGAGGTAATGTAGTATGGGCTGTCTTCGAACACAGTGGGGTTTTTTTGCATTTAACATATTGGATGTAAGATGAAGCATGTTTACATTTGCATGATATCTCAGTGATTTAAAAAGCAATTCTGATACAGTTTGTGGTTTCAAAAACATGCTTTTCCCTGCTTTATTTCACTCTGGATGATGGTAATGAATATATATATATATTTTTTTAAAGAGAGCCATAAACATGGCATCAACCACCAGTGCTGCACTCACCCAGTGAGCTATGAAGGGATTGCTGGTACTTAGGTTTGTGGGAATCATGTGGCATTTAGTCCATTAGAATTCAGTGCTGCACAAACGTCTTGAGCCAACCCTCATTTCTTTGTGTTTTGCTAGGAAAACATGTGCAAACAAAAATATAAATAGAGCATATAAGGCAAAACCAGAGTTTGTGCAATTCTAATGAGCTTGAAAGACAATATTTGTTCTTTAACACAGCCTGAACTATCTTCAGTAAGCTTTCTTGTCATTTTTTTAAGCAGGCTTTAAGAATAGTTCTCCAGGCTTCTTGAAGGACTTTGAAAGCTCTTCTTTCAGTTGTTCTGTTCTCTGTCAAGATGATCCCACACTGCTTCACCTCCTCGGTATATACTTTTGATGATTTGAACCAGAAATGTAAAAGCTGGATTCATCACTCTGTACGAGCTGTTGCCGCTAGATTTCAGTCCAGTTCTTGTATAAGTTTCCCTTCTTTGAGAATGGCTTCTTGACAGGCATCCTTCCACAGAGACCATTTCTGATGAGGTTTCAGTGAACAGTAGATGGGTCAACTGAAGGGCCAGATGCGTCTCTCAGGTCTTGTGTTTGTCTTTTTTGTTCTAGTTCTTAAGAGCATGACTTTCAGTTCCTGTTGGTCTGCTGTAAATAGTTTTTTAACTCCTCCATTTGTCCAATTTCCTGGGTTTTTTTTAAGGACACGCTGCACATCATGCTGAAATATGCCACATATTCCATTAATCACACTTTGTAAATCACCTTATTGGTACAAGGTATTGGGTGTAAGGAAAATACTTTTTTATGCCTAAGGATACAATCAAAAGTAGTTTTTTTTGCCAAGTCTGTAGATACAATACTGAATGATCATGCTTTAAATGATTAATAGGTCATTCAAGTAGATTAACAAAGAAAAAAAGACATTGCTCTGAAAATGGCCAGGTACAAGGACTGGACTGAAAATAAGTGAAAAAGCAAACAAGATCCAGAGAAAAACTGAAATTTTCTGAGATTTTACTGTAGCCATGAAAACATCACTGTGGAACTGTTTTTAATCTGAACTTTAAAAATAATTCCCTTTTAAAAAGTGGTGGTATCATAAGCCCCCATGCAGATCGTGTCTACTCACGTCACGAAAATAGCTTCTGTAAAATTAATTACAGTTCTGTCTCCACATGTCTGTTAATGGAGAAAAATAAAAGCTATATTGACTGATTGTTGAAAATAACACATAAAATGCACGACATTTTATCAGTGAAGGCTATCAATAGACTCTTCACTGCTTTAGTTGGTCAAGTATTTCTCTTTCATCTTGATCATCTCCTCCCTTATTTCTAATGCTGTATTTTCTCTTCTGTTGTTGCAAACTTTGCTGTAAAGAATAAATCTTATTGTTAATAAATCCTGTGAAAAGGTTTAAACCAACAATGAACTGATCCTATTAATACGCCGTGCAGCCAAAGCTTGATGTATCTTATTCCTCTATGCCACAGAGGTATGTTATAACCCCCCAAAAAACATCCCAGTGAGCCTCACAGTTTTGCTGGATGGCCTTTATAGTGTTGATCATGGACTAATAATTGTCCATGGACTAATAAAAGTGCAAATAATTTAACCTTTTTTTGCTTAAATACAGAAAATTCACTCCCACATATTGTACAGAATGCATTTCAAATCTAACAAAACACAGATATGTTAAGTACCATTAACAAGGCAGCTACACAGCTTTGCTTCCATAGTGGTTCTAGTTAATACTTTGCATTTACACACGCTTTCATGGTTTTTCTGCATGCTTTCTTATTGCTTTTGTGTCTTTTGTAAAATACAGATTGTAGATATTTGTGTGTGTGTGTGTATGCAGATGTCTGTAGATTAGTGAGGGAATTGCTGAGCAAGTGCATGACTGAGCGAGCCAGTGAATGAGCAATTGAGCGAGCAAGCAAGGGACTTAGTTGAGTGTGGGCAAGCGACGGAGCACAGGAGGCTGTGTTTGAATGAGTGCATAAGTGAGTGATTCATTATTACTGATATAGTGTGCTTGTACTCTCATTGTTGCTGTAAATGTTGCTGCAGTGTGTTTTAATGCTGTCTGGCAGCCAAAGGTCTGCAATCCAGCATAATGGAGCAGTTGTTGCACTAACTGGTGTAACAGTCTAAGCTACTGCTTAGCCCCTCACCACACTACAGTGCTCTCTGTTCTCATTCCTCCTCTTGCTTCAGAGCTGCTCGGCTTTTCTCTGGCCTCTGGTGCGTTTGCCATGGATGACAGGGCAGTAGGAGTGGCAGCCAGGTCAGGCCCTCGTTCCGTTACCTGATTTCTGCAGTTCTAATGGGGAGAGTTTATGCAGCGTTTTTGACACGGGCATAGGGAATTTGCTTCATCTCTCCTCTGCTCCACAGGCAACGTCTGGTGCCACAATGCCAAACTGTATTTCAGTAGTATCAGATGAACACTGCCTAAGTCCAGTCTTTTTTATTCCTTCTTTTAAATCAATATCCTAGTTTTGTTAAACTATATTTAGAAAACACTATATTACAGCGTATATGGCAATATATGATCCTTCTGGTACAGACCATTGTCACCTCCTATTAGGGACATCAGTGTTTTTCCATTACAAATGTATTATTTAGCCCCCATGTCTTCCCCTATAAAGATGATAAAGACGTTTTCTACAAGGCAGTGCTGTGCAAGGAACACGATAATAGAATAAAAGGAAATATCTTTTAAATATAGCTTATTTGTATTACACAGACTGATGAATCCTTTTGAAACATCCTGTAAACATGATCTTGTAATGCAGTGGTTCCCAAACTTTTTTTGCTAGGCCCCCCTTTGTTTTACAGGAAAAATCTTATGTGAGATGAATTGCAGAATGTCAGATAGAGACAAAATACTGTTACTGTTAATCTGACTATCTTCAGGTTATACACGCGCACATATACACATGCAGTTACTGTCGCTCCATTTACAAAGGCAGAGGCGTCACGGTGTAATTATTTTACATGTAGTTGTTTTTTACCTGTGTAATAAAATTCAACATTGCTATCAATACATTTTTCAAAAAATGCCTCTCTGTGGAAAATGGGTTGAAAAACATAAACAGCTGTGGGATACTGTTTGTCCGTGATTTGAACCCAGGGAACAAATCGTGGCAGGATCAGCCTGATGTTATTTGTATCCCGCTGTAACTTTACTGTATAAAGAGCTAACATCTCCAAAATGTCAGGAGTAGTTAGTCATTACAAGAAGTGTTTGTGAACTAAAAATCAAGAATGTGGGATACTGTTTGTCCGTGATCTGGAGAGCCCAGCGCTGCTCCAGACGCAGGGAAAACCAATTTTGCAGGGGAGACCTACCTCGGCACTTGTGCAGGTGAAGCCAAAGGGAAGATTTGCTTCACCATATTTTCTAGTCTTTGGCCTGGAAGGAAGCTGGTTTGGAAACATATTCAGCGATGCTTCATCTCCTGCTTTGCGTTTGTGTGGGCGCCCCGTCAAAAACCTGTCCATTATGCTTGCAGTGTCCAAGCGTTCTTTTTTTTTTCTTCTTTTCATACCGCGCCCCCCCTGCTATAGCTCTGCCCCCCCACTTTGGGAACCTCTGTTGTAATGCAAGAGTGAGCTCCTGACTATTGAAATTGCTCCCAAACCAGCAACTTTCAATGGAAGAGTAGCACTGGAAACAGGAACATTCAAAACTGAAAAACGAGCTACAGTCTTATTCTTTCGTTTTCACTAAGACCTCCAGAATCGACTGCCATTGGAAGTGTTTTTCCTGGCAAAAAGAACCGCATATTTTCTCTTAAAACCACAACTTGACCGGCTTTGACATGATAATGAATGTTTTCAGAGTCGGAGATCTTACGTCTTCCTTTCATCCTCTCATGTCTTTGCTGGATCACAGATCACAACATGTTGAATGTGATCAGGGAGAAGGCCTCTGAGTGGCTGGAAGGATTCATGCACAGTTTTCCTTCAGAGCAGCATGCTTCCTACATCTCCAGAGGTCTCTGTGGTGCAGCAGAGAGAGGCCAGCCGGCTTGGAAATATGAACTGCGGCCTCCACACGCTCTTTGAAGCTCAGTCAGCGTACATGCAGACCTCATTTGTTTGGGCCCGCTCTATAAAATCTGTTGCCAGAACAGTCCTGTGTGTTTCCACCTTGTTGTTTATGGTTTGTGTCCTCAGATAGCATGGGGCACAGAGGAGAGAGCAAAGAAAAACACAGCCTTTCCTTGTGCTGTATTGAACTTGGCATGCAAAAGTATGGAATTCGAAAGCCAGAGATACAGGAGGAGTGCAGGCTGAGGTGGGGTGGGAGGTATATTCTACAAGCATAAAAAAAAATGATGTGAACAGATGAGAGATGCTTCACATTCCAAGTGAGCCAAATAGGTTGTACTGTGCCTAGAAATCCTCCTTTAACAAAAATGTCTCCATGCTGTTGGAGCGATGTTTGACGCAAATTTAGCAAGATAAGCCGTCTAATTAGTGTTAAACACCTCAGCTCTGACAATAGCACCTCTCCGTTTCTTCCAGCCATGATCCAGCAGCAGCAGCAGAAGAAGAAATCAGGGCTGCCTCTCTGCCAGGAGGTTGGAAGTATGTTTTCACACCCATAGAGGGCAGCTGTGCTCTCCCACAACATCGACTATCTCACTAATAGAGAAAGAGTAAGAGACACTGAAACATGCTGTTTGTATAACACAAGTTATCAGACGAGGTAGCGTGTTTTCCTGTGTGACCGCCCTGCTGTCAATGCCCAGAGAAATTCTGTGTTGTTTATGGTTTCAGCTTATTGGAGTGAAGCACCATTCAAATCCCTAATGAAATCATGCACCTACCACAGGATGCATGCTCTGGATCTCACTTTGTTAAAAACATTCTCGTTTAAAATCTTTTTTTTTTATTGTTAATCCATCAACAATGTAAAAAGTGATTATCAGTGGCTTAAACGACTGGGGCTAATGAATCACGGTGCAATGAATGGTCAGTGCAGAGGTATTCAGTACAGGCTGAGCATGGCTACAGCTTGTACTCTGACAGTGCAGTCGGTTCAGGAAAAGATTCTTGTGCTGTACGTGTTTTTGTTAAGGCGCAGAGAGGAGAAGGAGCAAGTGCTGGCTCTGACCCAGCTCTCTGTAGTCTGGGTCCTGGCAGACATTGGACGGTAATAAACTAAACAATATCACATTAACTCGCAAGGTCCGCCATTAATGGGGACCTGCTTTGGCCAGAATGCAATATTGAACACACACACACACACACACACACACACACACACACACACACACACACACACACACACACACACACACACACACACACACACACACACACACACCCTGTCTCTTCACTGACTACTTGATTCCGTGGCTGATGATTATAACTGTTATCTGTTGCGTCTGAAAAATTATTGAGCTTGTCAGCACCCATTAATTCACCATCGTAAATTAAGTGGCTCGCATTATGTTTTATGTTTTATCCCCTTCTTGCTGGAGACAACAGAGCAGCTTTTCCAGGGGCTACGTCTGGTTTACTGTACGATACTTTGCAGTTGACAGTCACTTGTTCTGCTTCCCTGTTGTTTAAAAGATTGTAGGCAATGAGATGAATTAGCCACAGTGGTGCACACGCACCTACTAAGAGATACAAAGCTCTGAAGTAAGCTGAGCTGTGCGTATATGTGCAAATGAGAAGTATGTGAGCTGGAGAGCTGCAGAATTTCAGTTCATGTTAACCACAGCACCCTTATTTTGCCATATGTTAAAGCAGAAAAGTCAAACACCTGAGCTGCTGGCGAAATCGATCAGCAAGCAATTATGTAATGCGTTTGCCATATGACGCTGTAACATGATTGGTAGTCAAGGTAAAATAAATCATTTTTCTCTAATCAGGCAGTGAATAGCAGCAGAACCATGTGGCTACCAGCAGGGTGAAAGAAAAAAAGAGAAAAAAGAAAGCGTGATTTTCGTCTATTGTGTGTTGAATTCAGGCATCACATTGTGCATCCACATGTGAGAGGAGCTGTTAATCAAAGCATGAATGCTTACTTCCTGTAAATGGTGAATGTAAGAGGTGGGGAGGGGACAACAATGGCAAACAGCAAGACAAATTACTCCAAATTGTACCCAGTCTAATCGGAAGCAGTCAACTTCCTGGCAAGTTGTTAATCACATAAGATTCCAGTTAATGAAAAGCACTTTCACTCGCTATGGCAGCTTCTGTTAAAGGTCAGATGTCAGAGTCACCTGCAGTTGACATTGTGGAAATCTAATGACTTGCCGAAGGACACATTAGCAGACTGGACGCCCATATTATGTTTCCCAGTGAATGACTGATATAAACGCCTTGTAAGAGAGAAGCAGCAGAAATGCAGAAAATCCAAAAATGTGTTTAAAATCAGTTAGAAAGAGTTTGCCTATTAGAGACAAACACATTTTTGTTTGCCTTTGTTAGCCTTTAATACAAACGTCATCACTCTGAAGCAATTTGCATCTGCAATATTGTTGGCCTGCATTTAGCCAATGAGGTATCTTAGCAGTAACTGTGAATATTTGGACCCGTTCATCCATGTATGCTTAATAGATTGCATGCAGATATGCAGATAGATTGCATTTCAAGTTATGCTCTAGTTTGAAGTTGGTGTTCACTGATGAGCAGAAGACCTCAGCACTGATGGGTGAAATCCTGGTGTAACACAGCCTGTTTGAAAAATACTGTAATTTTGAAAGTGTGGTAGCATAACTGCCATGGCTGGGGTCATGCAGTTCTGCACTTAGGCCACACAGGAAGCTATTCAAGGTGATATGGTTACCCGAGACCACAGATAGTCAATGATATTTGGGTGGAAAAAATGATGGTGTTGTGAAGTGGGAGGGTTCTGACTTAAACTTTTTCTCAACAATGTGATAAACAATTGAGATGACTCCCAATGAGGAGGCACAGGATGCTGGTAAATACATTAGAGGAATGACTTCTCAACCGAAGCTTGAAATGTCCAATAGTGACCAACAAAGTGGTTCAAAGTGATGTGTGACAGGGGAGCCTCTGTTTGAACTCAGCTTTAGACTTGCTTTTTTAAATGAAAAAATGCATACTGCACTGTGTATTGACAGTGGTCAGAAAGCTGAAGAATGTTGTATGTTTTCCATGCTACATGGTTGCCATCTAGGTTGCAAGACAGTGTAAAGAAAGGAACCATGGACCAGTTTTCCTTAAATAGAAATTAGCTACTTAAGGTCCTGGCTTTATGTGGTGCATGGAATTTGGATTTCAGCTTGGGTTCTCTCTCACAGTCACAGTTAGTGAAGTTAGGTTAATTGCTGATTCTAAATTGGCCGTAGGTGTAAATGTGAGTGTGAATGGTTGTCTGTCCTTATTGGCTCTGAGACAGTCTGATCACCTGTCTGTGGTGTACCCTGCCTCTTGCCCCATGACAGCTGGGATAGGTTCCGGCCCTCCCACATGACCCTGAAATGGATAAGATAGAGAAGTTAGCCAGACCTTAAAATAACAGCAGTAGATCAGGCATGTGAATTGCAGGGTTATTGTAATGCATGGTGAAGACATTTTCATTGTAGAAGAATTCAGTATTAGATGTTTAGTCAAGATGGAAATATTAGCAAGCATGACAGTTGCCTTCACAATCTTGTAATTTTCATTTTCAGCAATAGTAATGCACATAGTTTACACCAAGAAAGTGCACTTTGCATCCAAATTATACGGCAGCCATGGTGTTTCTAGTCTGTCTTTCTGTTTTCTCCACTGGGCCATTTTCCCTCTGACATTTTGTTCGTAGGATTAAGATAAGCAGTTATCCTTGGACACAGAAGGATTAAATCAAATTGTATGATGGACCACAGCTAAAAACCTATGATAGCGTCCTCTGTGTTGCACTTTCTATTTCTCTCTTCTCCCGTAAGTCAGTAGTGCAGATTTGAGGCTGTGGGTTTAACTTTACACTTTTAGAGCTGATGTGGCTTAGCCTTAAATACATTATCTGTGCAGTCAGCTGGCTCTCCTGATGTCAGGGATACAGTAGTTTTGAATATTTAACTGTACAACAGATTTTGTCAAATGTGAGTTTTATTTGGGTGGATAGCAAGTGTGCAGTCTTGCTGCATTTGGATGGATAAACAACCACAACTCTTGTTTCCAGAGAGAAGGAGAGCATTGATGCTGTTTGACAGCAGCGCAGTCAGCCAGCCTGCCACAAAACTCCCTCATGAGGGACTACCACAAGATGCAGAAGTCCACTGCTGCTCCCTAAATCCCCATCAACACTTCCTTCATCCTCTCTGTATCTTTATTTCATACCGTTGTTCTCTGCTCTCCCCCTCACTGTTGGTAGTTTCTATCTTTATCTTCCACGATTCATGTTTGAATCTCTCAGCTTCGCTCATGTGGTAGCCTGCAAAACCATTTAAAACTGGTCAGAGTTAATGTGTGTGATATAACACCAACAAGATATATTCCTCTGCTTGCAAACAGGCAAGGGTAGCTCTGTGTTGCTGTGGAGGAGTGATGTTAGACTGAACAAAATAACAGGGTCTTGGTCTGTTTGCATGTGTGCACTGGTGTGTTCTGGCCATTCTGAGGCTCATTACTTGAGAAACGTCCTATGCGTTCATCAAGAGTTTGACAACCCTTGCAATGCATCTTCTGTCATATGTTACAGTCCGGTTTGGGCTGCTTTGCTACAAAGGAAGTCGGTCCTGAAAGGATAAAATTTCACAGCTAACTTTGAGCTGCTGGGCCCGATTTCTGTCACTCTGCCTTCTTTCTGCTGCTTCGCTCTTTTCTCTTTGTTTACATCCTGACAGCCTTCGCCTTGTCCTCTGCTACAAAGTCTACTTAAAAATAACAAAAGATATATATAATATCTATATGTGTGTGTTATATACTCTATCATTCGATTTGCAGAGCAGCTTTTGCCAGTTTACTTAACTGCTGCACCACAGAGCTAATCTAACATGAGTTGGCCCAGCGTGGTTTGTTTACATTTTTGTTCTAGTTTGGACCCTTTATGCGGCTTCATCTTTGGAAGACGCCGTTCTGAATACCAATCTCTGTAGCGTTGCAGTGCTCGCTGCTGTTTCTGCACAGGTATTTACAGCTGCTGGATGGTTTCCAGAGTCAGCTATATGGCTGAAGGCTTGATGTCAGAAAGTTCTGCACTTGCACTTTCCTTTGGGAGAAGTCAGTAAAGTGTAACTTTGTTGGATGTTAAAGAAAAGGTGTGGTGTAGAGAGGAGGATATAAATGGAACAAAATGCACTGAATTTGCAAAGTGTTTGGGACACGATATCAGCTTGCACTTTTTTATTGGGGTTTTTTGGTGCAATATGTCTGCTATTGTGAGCAGAGTATAGATTTTTCAAGCGAGGTCAAGAAGTAATGATGACTTTTGTTCTGGGTTATAATCTTTTGTTGATATTATTTATGTTTGGCTGCAGCTTTTAGGACAATTAGTAGGGATGACCTTGCATTTAAATACCAAATCGTAAATGTGTGTGTGTGTGTGTGTGTGTGTGTGTGTGTGTGTGTGTGTGTGTGTGTGTGTGTGTGTGTGTGTGTGTGTGTGTGTGTGTGTGTGTAAAAACCTTGGGATAATACAGTGCATAATGTTTAACATTTGTGAGTGCTGCAGATAGGGGGGCCGGGGCAGTGATGAGATTCAATGGCATATTAAGTCTGTGTGAATGGATTTTTACTCTTTCATAGCACACTGTGCTCCGGTTTTCATAACAGTGTTGAATCACCATTTCCATTTCTCTAATTCTTTCCATCTTTTGTTGCAGGCAGCAGACTTGGCAACTATTGTTTGACACGTTACTCGTGCCAGAGAAAGCTGTGCGTGTGTGTGTTGGTGTAAGGGAGAGTTGAGAATGGCCAATCCATAAGCCCTAACAAGGGAATGTTGGTTTTAAAATCATATCAAGTGCACAGTTGTCTCTGGCAGTATTCGTTTTACAAACTGTTTGGATGCGAGGTTCGACACTTATGGGGCCAGTTGCTGTTAGACCGATTGGAAAAAAAAAAGAAGAGGCATTATTTTTACATTGACAGTGGGATCAAAATCAGGCCGTTACGTAAGAAGTTAATTTTAAGAACAGAAAATTGAAATGAGTATTTTAAGGATTTTCTGCAACAGAAGCAAATTGCTTTTTATTAATCCATGTAGCGAAGATAAAAGAACATTTTATGTGTGAAGATGGAGCGGGAGACAAGAGGTCATAAAGTCAAAAGTACCTGTATTGAATTTGTTCCGTAATTTAAGAATCTGTAGTCTGCAGAGAGTCATTTTTCCACAGTGATGGGAGTCACGACTGAAACTTTTTCACTTCAAAACCATTGAATTCAGCCTTTGAGGCAGTTTTACGAGTTTTTCATTGTGCCTCAGCTGAGTAATTTTGGAGAAAAATCTATTCTACCTGGGCTTTAGAAACTGTTCCTTATTATTAGCATGCATATGAATAACAGTCAGAGAGTGAGAATGGGTTAAAATACAAGTGGGTCTGATGGATTTACTCCCTTCCCCCCAACTGCAAAGATCCTTTACATTCTAGTTGTTTCCCCCTGTTGAAATCTATTAAGACCACTGCAGCCCCCCATCTATATGTCTTCATCCCATTAGCATTGAAGTCATGTGACCTACGGTAAACCATGCAAGGTCACTGATTCAGTAACAGAAGACATCGTTAAAGGCTACTGTTTGGGGCATTATAGTCCAGCACCCGTTACATAAGTGATGCATTGAGGCTTCCTCATTTGTTAGTCTATAGAAACAGTGAAGAGTTTAAATCGTACACTTGAATGAGATTATCATTCATCCATCTGTTTACGACCTGTGGGGCTAGAAAGCATTAGCTTAGCTCAGCTTAAAGACTAAACACCAGGGGGAAACAAATATTTCCCAACCTGTCAAACTACTGTTTTACTTGCACAGAACTGAAGGAGGTTAGTGAAGAGTAGCACATGCTAAAAATGATAAATGATACCTTAACATAAAAAATGAGCAATGTTTACGACTTTGGCATGGATTTATTCATTAGGCTTCCTAACACTGCATGTGGGAGCATGAGCAGTCTGGACAGAATCACTCCTGTTAACTCCCCACCCCTCCCAGTGTGTGTGTGAGGGGTACTGCCATTGATAAAGAAGCCAGACCTCTCTCCTAATGACTTCCACGTTAGATTACGTCATCTGTCAGCCTTGGCTAACCTTCCCTAAGCATGAAGCAAAGCCCTGCAGTGACCAAGAGCAGCAGACAGTGAGGATAATCTTTGCAAGTTTTTCTGAAAGGCCAGAAAAGTGGATGAGCTGCAGCTTTGAAGCCTGTATTGAGAAATCAAAGATGTGACGACTCTTGTCTCCCTGTGTACCACATTCATGGTCTGTTTAGGAGGTTGTTGGCTTGTTTATGGTTGATATTTTCAGTTCAGAATTGACCACTCTTTATCTGATGAAGCCAAATTTCAAGAAAATTCTTGTTAGTGTTATTCACTGTGTGTTTTTAGCCGTATAATCTCCACCTGTGCTGTTGCTTGGGCTAATACATAAACTCACTGGTCACTTTATTAGGTCCACCTGTCTAATACCAGGTTGGTCCTAGTTTCGCCTTCAAAGGTGCCTTAAACCTTCATTAAATAGATTCAGCAAGGTGCTGGAAACATTACTCAGAGACCTCGATCCATAACAACAATAGCATCACAAAGTTACAGCAGTTTTCTCAGCTGCACATCCATGACCTCCTGTTCCAGAAATCCCAAAGGTGCACTATTAGACTGAGATCAAGTGACCGTGAAGCCTATTTCATTACAGATAACTCATCATCATGTTCACGATAGCAGTTTGAGATGATTAGCGCTTTGTTGCACGGTGCATTATCCTGCTGGAAGCAGATATGAGAACATGGAAATACTGTGGTCATAAAAAGAAGGACATGGCCAGCAGCAATACTCAGGTAGGCTGTGGGATTCAAAACATTACACCACTACCAGCAGCCTGAACCCTTGGTACACAGCAAAATCTCCAGTGTTAAATTAACACTAGAGAGTGTGTATATGGGTCCACTCCTCTGAGTGTTAAATATAATACTGTTGAGTGTTAAATGAACACTTTTGACAGTGTTATATTTTTAAAAGTAACCTAGTCAGTTTTGAAGATTAACAATGACTAACACTGGGCAGTGCTGATTTTCTAACACTGGAAAATAACTCAATCGGGGCGATCGTGACTCAAAGAGTTGGCAGTTCGTCTTGTTGCCGGTTCGAGCCCCGGCTCGGACAGTCTCGGTCGTTGTGTCCTTTGGCAAGACACTTCACCTGCCACCATGGCGCGATATGGCAGCCTCGCTTCTGTCAGCCTGCCCCAGGGCAGCTGTGGCTACAACTGTAGCCTCCACCAGTGTGTGAATGTGAGAGTGAATGAATAGTAGAATTGTAAAGTGCTTTGAGGGCCCCGAAAAGCGCTATATAAATGCCATTATTATTATAATCTAGTAAAGCGCTATATAAATACAGGCCATTTACCATTTACCATTTATAAATATTCCAGTGTTAGAAAATCAGCACTGCCCAGTGTTAGTCATTGTTAATTTTACCCTTAGCTTTTTTTTAACCGACATGAATACTGCTGCAGTCCATCTCCAGATGTTCTTGTGCATACCTTGATTGTAGAGGTTATTTGAGTTACTGTTTTCTTCTTATCAGCTTGAAGCTGTCTGGTCATTCGTCTCTGTACTCTGGCATCAACAAGACTTTTTCTCTCAGAGAACTGACGTTTTTTGCTTTTTCAGACCTCTGTAAACCTCAGAGATGACTGTGTGGGAAAATCCCAGCAGATCAGCTGTTTCTGAAATACTCAGAGCACACTGGCTCCAACAACCATGCTGCATTCAAAGTTACTTAAATCACCTTTCTTCCTCATTTTAATGCTTACTTTGCACTTCAGTAGGTTTTATTGGCCATCTGCAGGCCTAAATGCAATCAATTTCTGTTAGAGCTTTTGAACAGATGTACCTGATGAAGTGGTTGGTGAGTGTGTACAGAACACATAGTTTAAAATTTTTTGTTAAGATTTATTGAAATAATTGTTTCTCTTTGAAGTATTCTGTTAATATTGACAGCAAGATAACCAATGGATCAGTTCTCCAAAGCCGGCCACACAGTCTCCTCACAACCAGCCAGACTCTGCTGCCTGTTCTCCTCTATGCCCTTCTTCCATTTTATCTTCACTCCTGCCGCTATTTCCAACAGGTGATCTCATACACATAGTATTTGTGGAATCCAGGGATTGTATTACAGACTCTATACTGTTCAGCCTCTTTAGACCATAATTTTTAATGATTAATCCGCGACAACCAGCTGATAGATAATTTAAACTGTAAAATGTAAGAAGATTGTAAAAAAGCCTAGAAATGTAAAATTACATCATAATATTTCAGAGGGTCAAAGTTTGTTTGGTTTACAGTCACACAAAACTGACAAGCAGCACATTTTAAATTTTAGAAATCTAAAAAACATTTTTTTTAAATGATTTAACAACTGTTTGGAAACCTTTTCAGAAGTAATTTTAAGAGTGAAATGTGTTCTCGAGAGAGCGGGTCCACTCCCAAGAAGAATCTATTAAAGTTATATTTGTTTCTAATTCTGAGGATAGACATAGTCTGACATAAGGAGATCTTCTTTTACACCATTCAGTCGAATAAACTGCGTGTTGTACTGTAGCATAGCAGGTGTTAGTGCAATGCACCTGAAGGAGTACCCTGAAACAGAGTAATGAACTTAGTTTGGTGTGAACCGTTCGTGTTTCTCGATTGCCTTCTGGTGCCAGAAAATAAAGAGCATCCAAAAGCATTCTGCAGGATTTGTGCTTTGCAAAAATTATGAACAGGTTAATTAAAAAAAAAAAAAATCTACAAATCTCAATGTGAAGATTTATATGTAGGAGCTGTTTTCTCTTTGCTATGTCTGTCAACCAGAAGACATGTGCAGCAAGCTAACACTGCAGCTCTGCTGAGAGGTGGGTGCTGTCACAAGCATGGAAGGACCAGTGGTGAACCAGCGACAGGGTCATGACGCATGAGGGGAGTGGCCTGTACGACCCAATCCAAGAGATGAACTGGTTCTGATAAAAAGGTGTCAGAATACAAAGGACATCGCAGGTTGTTGTGTGTGGGGCTGCATAACCTCGGACCAGTCAGAGTGCTCATGCTGAACCCTGTCCACTGCCAAAAGCGTAAACAGCGGGCACGTGAGCCTCAGAATTGGACCACAGAGCAAAGGGAGAAGGTGGCCTGTTCTGATGAATCACATTTCCTTTTAAATGACACGGATAGCTGGGTGCCTTGCTTACCTGGGGAATACCTGGAACCAGACCGCACTGTAGAAAGAAGGGAGTGTGATGCTTTGGGCAGCTGAGAAACTTCGGATCCTGCCTTCCATGTGGATCACTTTGACTCGTCCCACGTATCTTAGTGTTGTTGTAGACCATGCACAGCCATTTTGCAGAGCACAACAAAAAGTTTGACCTGTTTGGCCTCCAAATTCCTCAGATCTCAATCCAATCAACCATCTGTGGCATGTGCTGGACAAACAAGTCCTATTCATGGAGGTCCAACCCCTGAGCTTTCAAACTTAAAGTATTTGTTGCCAGATGGTGGTGCCAGATACCAAAACACACCTTCAGTGGTCTAGTGGGGTTTAGGAGGCAAAAGGGGAACCATCATAATATTATGCATGTGGTCATAATGTTATTCCTGATCAGTGCAGACTGGAGTAATCGATATGCAAAAATAGCACCTCAGAACCAAAAGAGGGATTTTGTGAAATGGATTATGGAGTGAAGTGTCCTTTAGTGTGTCCTCCTGCCTGTGTTTAAGTTTGCTCAAATATTCTGTATGTTAGAACAAAGTTTCAACTTTCTCTGAGACCAGCAGGGGCTGTTCAGATGTTTCTGGCTGGTCGCTTTCATGGTGCCCATCAGACTGTGACCGAGGCTTAGGCTTGGGAGTAGCGGTTGTGCGCGTGGGGTGGGGATGGAAAGACAGCATCATATGGAGGGGGGAGGGGTTGGGGGTTGTCATTTACGGTAGGAGTGAAGGGGCCAAGCGGAGGAGCAAATTGCTTTTTAATCGATCATATTCCCAGTAAAAGCCACTCCCAGCCCCCGCTCGCCTACTCTTCCCTGCTATTTATAGAAGCTGCACTTGTGTGACTACAGTGTGTGTGCTGTGTGTGAGAAAGAGAGAGGAGAGAGAGTGACATAGGAAAAAAAACAGCAGGCAGGGTTGAGTTTTGTTGACCACTTTAAGTCACTGAAATAGAACTACATTCCCTGTTGTTATCACATATGTATTTTTTTGCTCATTAAAACCTGAGTACTACAGGGACCTTGCTTTATTCATGTGGTTAAAGATGACAGCCTTTTTTTTATTTTAATAGCAAGCTGTTGCTTTGCAAAGGCAATGATTCCAGGCCAATGATACACGAGCACCAGACACTATTCCACCAACAATAAAAAGAAACAACACCACCCAGTCAAAGATGTCATGTGCAGTCGTAGAAGCCCAACAATGCTGTAATGTGATCAGTCTCCCAGCTCCAGTTTCTTGAATCTATTTTGAGTGTGATGCCCAGTGTTGAGACTCACACTAACAGACGCTACCGTGCAGCGTGCACGAGTAATAAATTATGACTCAGCCCAGTGCTGCTGCTGATTGTTGGATCCATTTTCCGTGATGCCGTTGTTTCTAGCTAATCTGCCCCTCGGGGCTTTTGAAAAGGAAGTTTAAGTCTTTATTTTCCTGCTCTGTTGAACATTTTTTTTGTTCTTTTCATAAAGTAGTGAATCATCCCCTTTGTTTAAAAAAAAAACCCCAAAACAAAATAAAGAAAAAAAAATCTCCAGCTGTAATGGTGTCACATAAAAGATCCTGCAGAACGAGCAGTACCAGTGAATGAGGCCGCCGCTTGCAAGCGCTCCTGTCAGTTCTCCTTTGCAGCCCTCCCAGGAATTGTAAATGTCGTCACAGTCTCAACAAGACAGGTTTGTGCTATTTGCTGAAAATGTTTAATGTTGGATGTGCCTCTGTTTTTCTGCAGTGCACCAAAAAAAATGTAGGATTGTTTATTATGACTTTGTAGAAGTTCAAAGACAGGATCTAAATGAGAAGAGCAGAAGCACGCTGGCTAATTTACTGTAACATTCCAGTAATCTGCACAGAAGTGGAAGGCTGAGCAAATTAAAGAGCTTAGAGTGAGAGGAGACTAGAAGGGGAAGGATGGAGAGGTATGCCAGGTTCCCAGCTGCATCCTCCTCTGTGTCAGCATCTTGTCACGGTCTGACCCCTCTGACCAAACAGACATGAGCCTCACCACTCCATGCCGCTGTCTGTCTCCCTCTTATACCCACTGTGTGCTTCTAACACAAAGGTGCTTCAGCAGCCTTCCTGTTGAGACTAGTGGGAGAGTGGCAGGCATTATTGATTGAATATTTTAAATCTGATACCTGCAGATCAACACTGACATTCTGTCTCTTTTCTTTGCACCACTAGGAGACATGTTGATATTATTACTGTTGCATATCTGACCAGGGAAACTGACTAGAAGGACTTTAATCAGCAGCTTATGGATATGAGCCAACAGATGTGAGATTTGGGTGGGGTGTCACTTTGAAATGAAATATTGCAGCATTGGGAGGTGTGGTGGGGCGTGGTCTGCGGTGCCGTGCAGGGAGGGCGGACGCACCTGCACGGCATCCTTAATCACGCCCGCCTAGTTAAAAACACGGGGACTGAGGGGTTTGGGGGTGTTGTGGTGTGGTGAGATGTAAATAAAGATGACTCTGAACGTTGCTCCGTGGTCCCGCCGTGTCTTATTCACGCCACATTGGTGCCGAAACCCAGGAGGCAGCACGGCGGGTCCATATCGGAGCCAGGGAATGGAGGAGCTGGCCCAGAGGGTGGCCGAAATGGCGGCCGCCCAGCGGGAGCAGGCGGCGGAGGTGCGTCGCCAGCAGGAAGAGCTGCAGGACCAGTCCGAGCGGCACCTGGAAAGGATTGGGGAGCTGGCGGCGCTGCTCTGGGCCTGGGCGCCACCCCCACAGGTGTGTCCCGAGGACAGTGAAGCGGTGGAGGAGCCGCGTGAGGCACCTCAGCAGCCGGAGGTGGCAGACGAGGCGCGCGGGGATCTGCGCCTGCCGGAGGAGGGGGAACAGCCAGGTGAAGGGCTGCTCCTGCCGGGAGTGGTGGATGAGCCGCTCCAACCGGAGGCGGCAGACGAGGTGCGCGAGGGTCTGCGCCGGTTGGAGAAAGAGGAGCTGCACGAGGGGCTGCTCGAGCCGGGAGTGGCGGCGGAGGGAGCAGTAGTGACGGAGGAGTCGCGCTATGGGCTGCTCCAGCAGGGAGCGACAGCGGTGACGGAGGGGCCGCGCAAGGAGCTGGAGGTCCCAGTGCCAGGGGAGCTTGCTCGAGTGGAACTGGCGAGCGAGGCGGGCGCCACGCTTGAGATCGCCGTGCTCGCCAGACCGGCCTCACCACCACCAGAGGCCTGTACACGCCACACCTCTGCCCAGCCACCTGTGAGCTGGGGCTCACGCTTGTGCCGGCCGCGCCGGGTGCACCTGTCACGTGTCCGACTTCCGAACCAGCTTTGCCTGCGCCGCTGGATTCGCGGGCGGCCGCCTGAACTCGCACCTCCCCGTCGCTTGGCCGGGGCCTGGGGGTGCCAGCTGTCCGGGCTGATTCCCTCTCCCACTGGCGGTGGGGGAGTAGGTTCGGCCGGATGGCTCCCCGGCCTCAATCGGGCGATGGGGGTATGTGGTGGGGCGTGGTCTGCGGTGCCGTGCAGGGAGGGCGGACGCACCTGCACGGCATCCTTAATCACGCCCGCCTAGTTAAAAACACGGGGACTGAGGGGTTTGGGGGTGTTGTGGTGTGGTGAGATGTAAATAAAGATGACTCTGAACGTTGCTCCGTGGTCCCGCCGTGTCTTATTCACGCCACAGGAGGTACATACAAAAAATGATTATGTGTCAGGCTACATTCAGGACTGCATGTAAATGAAAAATGCAAGTGAGCAGTATTTCACCCTTTTGATGCATAAGGCAAAAACCTTATTATGACTCGGTTGATAAAAATGCACAGAGAACTACAGTTGCACATTGATCTCTGAGTGGAGCCCAACCAAATGCCATGACATGTCGTTCTCATATCATTATATCAGCCAATGTTCTTCTGATGCAACTATGGAAATGCAGATAGAGATATCTGTGAAGGTCCAATCTGAGGTGACCAATACTGCCATGGGAAAAAGAAAGCTCACAGGAAAAACTAAGTGCAATCCATGATTCAGTTTTCCGGTTCTACCTTTAGAAACAATAACTTCAAGTAGTATGACTTTATCAGCCTTGATTAAATCATTGTGAATGAACTTTAGCTCACTCTTCTTTACAGCACCGACTCACTTCATTGAGGTTTGTGGTTATTCATTTATGCATCATTGTCCTGTTGTAAGACCCAGTTTTGGGCAAGCAAATCTCTGCTTTGGTCTTGTCTGTCCAACGGACTGTGTTCCAGAAGTTGGATGATTTGTTTAGGTGCAGCATTACAAAATTAAGCTGTGCTGCCATGTTTGCTTTAAAGAGAATATGTTCTCTCTTGGCAACTCTTCCAAACCAGCCATATTTGTTCTGTCTTTTTCTAATTGTACCATTATAAACAACTTTTACCTAATGCTTGTAGAGTCTGAGATTTGGTTTTTTGTTTTTCTGGGGCTGAATTAGCTGGGAATTTCACTCCTGGGAGATTAGAATGTTTTGCACCTGTGAATAAATTTCTTGCTATAGAGTGATGGACTTCAAAATGTTTGGAGGTGGCGTCATATCACTTTCTAGATTGATGGACAGCAATAATTGCTTCTCTCAGATCATTGCTGATGTCTTTGGCATCTGTCTTTGGCTTGGTGTTAACACTCGCCTAAATGATCCAGACTACAAACGTTCAAAACGTCTGCCTTTGTAGAGTTTACCATCTGCCTTTGACTGCATAGAGTCATGTGAGGACTTTGTTTTACACATGACTGTACAATCTCTATATGATAGATGATAGAATGATAGATATCCCTTTTCTTGACTGTACAGAAGTTCCTTGTTCTAGTTCTTGCAGTAATTTAAGTCATGAAATATTCTCTGCAGTAACTGTGGCTTACCAACCACAATAACTAAGATATTAAGAAGAAGTCTTTGCTTGGAAACATACCCATGCTCTTTATGGGTTTATATATAGATGCTATCTGTCCCCATTTAGGTGAAACCATATTTTTGGATTTATTCTTGTAAATTCATCCTCTTTGTCTAGTCCTCAAACAATTCTGAAATGTTTTTAATCTGTTTTTCAGGTACAGCAGCCCAAGAGTTGTGACTCTGCTCTGATAAATGTCAGCCTGCTCTGATATTTGTATGGGTCTATCGCCACAGCCAAAGGTGAGTTCATGCTATTGGCAATCCAGTTGTAATATATGTTGTTGTCAGAGGTTTCAACAGGTGCAGCACACGTTATGAGACAGTGTTAAAGTGCATCTGCAGAATCAAAGAAGCAGTTTATGTAGCTAATTTAACGTTTGGGTCATCCAAGTTCTTGACACTTCTTTTGTCTGCCAGGTCTGTAGGGATGCACTTTTATACAGGAACAGACAAAATTTCTCCTCTTACATATATCTTAGTTGGCTTTCTTGAATTCATCCTAGGAAAATGCTACAAGTACTCCATTTGACAGCCTTTTTTGAGTATTCTAACGTACTGATGTTCTTGTTTCAGATAGATACAGTAATGCCTTGTTGGCAGTTGACAAATAATTAAGGCCTTGGTGTTGGTTTCCTAGGAGCTGTAAACTGAAGTTGAACCTATTTGTGGAAGTTAAGATCCCCTTCCCCCCCAAAAAAAGAAGTGAAGAGAAAAACATTGGTCAGACTTTCTTTGCTAACTCTGAAAAGAGGACTCTGTTTAGTCGCTGATTTACTCGAACACTGAGTAGCAACCGTCTGTTGTTCCATTTTGATACTGTGGTTAATCTTGCTTCTGGCAGCTGAAACGGGGCATTTGTGTAGTGTGAATGAATACAAAGTATATCCCAAGTCCAGGTCATGTTTTGTTTCTGTCTTGATCTTGTACTTCTTTTTTAATGGGATTGAGCTATTGCACTGGCTGTTCTTGGGGGAGCAGTACATCACCGGAGCTGTGTTTGCCCACCTCAACTAGGAGTTTTATCCTGGCTTCAGATGAGAGACCAGCTTTAAGACCTGACAAGAAGAAGATATAAAGACTAGCCAAAAACAAAATTACGCAAAATCGTAAAGTCAACCAGGCTCCGGCATCCGGTATTGAAAGCACTGGCAGGGGATTTTAAGCCACCTCCACTGCCCCCTGGGGCTATGGTTCTGCCTCAATTGGTACCTTTTCTACTATTCCCCTGAGAGGCAGGAACAGACTGCTGGGAGAGAACCACTCAATGATACCTCAGTATCATATCTTTTTAGAATTCCTGCAGACGGGCGACGTGTTTATTTTTTTGATTTAATGTTTCATTTTTGTCCCTCTCTTTAAGTGCTAAAAACCTTTTCCTTTATTATTCATGCAGGTGGTAATAAGTGACCATCTGTGGACCCACTGTTTATCGCAGATTGGTTTCAAAAGAGGTGAAATCAGGGACACACACTCAGTTGCTCATTAAGCACCCTGCAGTTCATGCACTTCTTTTTTATAGTTGCATAGCAACTAAAATAATCAAGTGCACCATGTGCCGTTTAATCTCTTATTCTTGTTTGTTACTGGCAGCCGACACGAAACTTCTCATTTGTGTTTATGGACCGCGGGACAAAAACTGATGCAGTGAGATTTTTCTTTGTAAATAACAAGTTCAGTGTGACCTTTCTCAGTAAAACTAAAGCATTTGGTCTTCAGTTATAAATAATGTCCACCTCAGCCCTTGCCATACCTGCAGAGGATGTCAGCGTACAACAGGTTCACCATGTAAAACGTGCAGAATAAATGCAGGGCTGAGAAGGTTAAGTGGACTGACATAAGGTCAGTGTAGTTATCTGTCTGTAAGACCCATTTTCATATCAAGGTCATTTTATCCTGAAGTCCTTGGCTCCTCAAAATGGCATCGGTTTAATTAATTCTCTGGAGCTTCACTAAGAAAGACCATTTTAGTAGTAAAGGACCACATATTAATCTGCTGGCACGGGGCCAATTACGGTACCCTGTCACTGTTCGTGTATGGCTTGTGTGGACTAATTGACTTGTCCAGACCTGAGCTCTGTGATTTAAACTTTGGTGTATGGCAGAAAAGTGGGACTATAATAATGTAATGATAATGCGGTAATGTTAATACTGTAATGGTAATCGCATAATGTGGAATTTTTTGAATTTGTGGTGAAGAGTGCTGAAGAGCATTTTCATTTGCGGTTTGTAGAGTCTCTGCAACTATATAAATGTTGTTGTATCACAAGCAGGTAGATGCTACTGTTTCATGTAGCACTGCCTCTTCATCAAAGTTTTACACACTCCCAAAGCGTAACATATTAAGCTATGTGACCAATCGTTGGTAACCCAACACGTTTCTATGTTACGCGTTCGGAAAAAGAAGGAAACATGAGAACCGTTTGGACTCAATCTACACATGTACATTTATTTTACGTTCTCATCATGAATCACTTTGGAAAACACTATCTAGCGTGATTAAGGTTGTGGTTAGGGTTAGGATTAAGGTTAGGGTTAAGGCTGGAATACACAGCTGGAATGTGTGTTACCACCAGGAACGTCATTCTTCTGGATTTCATCCACAATCCGGCGCATACCATACGAACACCGTTACCTTTTGCGTTCTCAGAGTGTTTAGAGTGTTTTAGTCATTTATCACCTTCTCAGGTGTTTCTCATTTTCTTTGAAACATATACTTGCTAACTAAATATTTGAAGAGGTCTGACTATGGGCCAAATAAACAGGCAACTTCATTGGATCTTGAGCTTTGGGAATTTAGTTATTTCTATATGTGGGACTCCAGGATTAATTGAAAATTTTGAAAACAAAATCACTGTATCCCTGATTATGTATGACCATGTCAATGTTTCTACTACAAAGTGCAACAGTTGAAACCCCTGTTAAATCACAAATCTACAGAATTGATAATCACATTTTTTGGGGAAATCCGAGTTCAGTGAGACAAGCCACACCCGGGCCTGATTACTGTCAGACCCGTTGAATCAATGAATCACTTAAATTGAACTTGTCTGACGAGGTGGCGTAGGCTTAACGATCCCAAAAAGCATCACATCGTGCCACAAACTAAAGAAATTTAAGAACAGCTGAGAAACAAAGTCATTCGTCTTGAGGGTGGCTGTCACTCGTTAGGAAGAGCAGGTCATCTACTAATCAGATGGTTGGTAGTTCAATCTCCAGTCTCCAAAGTATCCTTGGCCAAGATACTAAACCCTGAGTGGCTTTTCTTTTTGAGACCAATTTCAGTCAGCAACTGCTGGTCGATGAGTTGGGAATTCCAAATTTTCCCACTAAACCTGTGAATACCAGATGGTGTCTGATGAGTCTTTAGGCCTGTGTGACTATGGCTTAATGTGTATATTGTTTATGTTGCCCCCGGAGATGATTTAAATTGCTTATATACTGCTTGGTTAGCTTTATGTATACTAGTACAGCATAGTAACTAAAAATAGGTGGCTGGGAGAGAGAATAAGCCTCACAAATACCTGTCCAATCAGTGCAGAGTCAAAGGGTTCCTTCTCTTTTAGTGGTATCTGGCGGAGCTAAGTATTGAGCTTAAAATCCATGCTTATGGCAGACATTATAAGTTGGCTCAGCTCTGTCCTGCAATTCAGCAACTGTTTCAACAAAGTTTTGAAGATTCTTTTTTTGACAGTGCTGTTGAATGTGCAGAGGAGGACTTTTAATAAGACAGCATCAGCCAGCAGTCACACAGCCCATCTCTAAGGACCAACAGGCCCACAGCCTGAACTCAACAGCTTTCTGTCTCTCTCTCTCCCCCCCCCCCATCTTTTTGTCTCTTTCACACTGACACCTTTGAGAATCTGGTGTTTTGTTTTTATCTGAAGGAAGAGCAACTGCTGGCCCATAGGCCAGTATTCCCAGTATGGTCAGTTTTCCAACGAATTGAGATAGAGGAGTATTTATTAGAGGTAATCGTGCTTTTTATGAAACCCACTCTCACGTTTATTTGTGCTTCTTTCACATTAGATTTCTTTTTTACATGATTAATCAGAACAATTGCTCAAGAGAACTGCTAGCCCAAGTGACACTTAGGCCATGTTGTTACTGAAATGATTTCTTGACATCCTCTCCCCTCCGCTTCAGGAAGTGTTCAAATAATGTTTATTGCACACTTTGATTCATTCAATGCCAGAACTAGACTGAAGCCACTGTTAATCATTTTATGCACTGGAGGCACATTAATGGTCTGACGAAAGATGACTTTAATAAGTTAATGTACGGCAAGTGAGAAGAGCTTTTTATGACTGGATCTGGCACCATGAATTGGTTGAGACAGAGCGCGAAATGGGTTTTCAGCCATGCAGTCAACTCGAGTCCACAGCTGAATGTGCAATCTTTTTAGGAAATTACAGGTTGTAATGATAAAGCCTTCGCGTCTGCTTTTACCACAGTAATGAGGCTGACCATACTCATAACATGCCATTTCCAACATTTCAGCTGCAGCAGAGAACTTGACGGTGAAAAAAACAAGAGGTTTTTCAGGCTTCTTCGATTGTATGTTTGACTTGAACAAAATTAGTGTGGTGCTGAAGATATGGATGGTGTGTAGAGCTCATATTTGCAGAATCCCAAAATATGAATGTGGTGGGGTTTAGCTGGAGCCAAAATTTCTGTGTATCTACTGCATATTCAACCTGATGCTATTTATTATATTCCCATTCTGTCACTGCAGCACATTAATAACACTGTGGAAATATCTTGGGACCAACTGCTCCATTTTAGTCGGTTTGTATAGCACTTTCGCTAATAATTACATCTTCCAGAGCAGTCCAGAGAGAACATGCACTTATCTCCAGTGGGCTGCTTCTTGGGTGACAATTGTGGGTGTTTTATTAAATGGTCACAAATTATAGTGCCACCCCAGGAGGGCTGCTATCTTTAGTTTCCTCTGTGATATTGTTATGGAAAACTTTAGTCTGCTGGCAAAAAGGTCACAATAAAGCCCGTCTGTGTTAAAATCTCTTCTCTAGTCATGGTTTTACCTATCTGAATTAAATGCCATAATGTCTGCATGCTAGAACAAAATGTTTACCACCTTATTGTAATTTGTTAGCATGCTAACACACTCCACTTGTTTTCAGGGAACGTACATGAAGTGAACATGTCTCCCTAATGACAGTGCATTTACAATATGAGCCTTTACTTTTAATTCTATGGTACTTTTGTGGTATGTTACTGTAGTTTTATCCTTGAACTTTTGGTAACAGAGATAACATCTCTTAAAGGTTTGTTTAACAGTTTTAAATTCACTAGTGATCAGCTCTCTAGCATTAAACAGAGAAGCTGGTGATGTATATTAATATTAGCATTCATGCATGTCCTTTCAACACCTTAAGCCCACTGGGCATTTTCTGTGAGACTGCTTGTGTTTGCTTGTGTCACAGCAAAGTAAATTTCCACTTCAGATGGTAAGTGAAGCTGTCTTATTCTTCTTCAGAAACGTTATCTCACAGTGCACAAACTACCAATGTACCCTTCAAGCATACTTCAAAGGACTACAACATAGGAGAAGGATTCCTGGAGTCCATGTCGAAATCTGAAATGGAGAATTATGGCTCCATCACACTATAGTCAAAATAACACAAGCTCTTTGCGATTAGCAAAAACTGGTAACTGCTCAGTGATAGCACTATTTTTTTCTATCAGAGACTGACTGCGAGTAGTTGATCTTAAGGTGATTGCACAGGTCATCTAATGGGAGGCAACCTGTCTCCTGGTCCAACTCGGACTGACCTGCAGTCACTCTCAGACAGATTGGTGAATAGTAAATGGACTGGTACTTATAAAGCACCCTTCTACTCAATTTAGAGCACTCAAAGTGCTTTCTGCTACAAGTCTCATTCATCCAATCACACAGCTTTTAACTATACTTGAGCACTTTCAATTAACATTCACACACACTCGAACTTCAATGGATGCATTGGGGTTTAATATCTTGCCCAAGGATACTTTGACACATGGAGAAACCAGGGAACCAGCATCCACCAACCTCCTGATTGGAGGAGTGGCTGTGGCGTGATTGGCGGACCTTTGCAAAAAACTGTCATCTAATGTGTAAACGCAGATTTCTACTGTACTGCGTTCAATTTGAGTCTGCACTGATGAGTGCAACTCACCTATGGCACGTCTCTTTGCAATAGGAGCCTCGACTCAAGTGGTTGCCAGCTGCTTGTATTCTGCAGTGGCAAATTGCATGCAGTTGCCAATTTGACCGCAGTCAATTGCAAAGCAATAGCAGACTGACTACATGTTATTGCAGTTTTATGGCTGTCTTGATGCATTCCTTTTATGTGACTCCAGCTGGTTAAAATTCAATTCCTCATCTAACTAACCATGCTGCTGTCACTGTGTGCAGGCAACAGTACACGCTTCACTTAACACTGTATTAATGGCAGAGCTGCTCAATGGTGGAGCACAAATAAGTCAACAGTTTCGTTACACACCTTCCGGCAATATAAGTATTTGGCCATAATTTGTACAGTAATTTGTTCCAAATTATTTAACATTACAAATTAGATGCAAGATTTGTGCCGAGCATCAGGTTGAGGTGAGATTTCCTGCAGGAAACCTAAGGCAGAGAGAGAACTTGTAAACTCCACCCAGAAAGGACAGCCGACCAGGAGATTTGAAGCCAGAATCCTTTTTCTGTGGGGCATCGGTGCTAACCAGTTTGCAGTAGTTAGCACTGTTAAAAGGTGTAAGGCTTCACAGAGTTTTGCTTTTAAAAAAGGTGGAGTAAACAACCAGCATCATTGTGATGTTCCAATGCTTAACTCAACTGCAATGCCTATTAGTAAGAAAATACATGTTCATGTCCCCGTGAAGCATTTTCCACACACTGTCAGGCACTCCATGCTTTATACATGTTGATAGCTGTTATTGCAACAATAATTAGCTATGAGCGCAAGCTGTGACAGAGCTGTTGTAGAAGCACTGTGATGCTGCCCTTGCTGTGATGTTTTGAGACTGTATTTGGATGCGGGGCGTTGATGCATTAGAGGGTAGCAGCAGCAGAGAGCTGGCGAGCATGACTAATCCGGGGATCTCCTGTGTGGTGTGTACGACTGGTTGTCCTTCATGCCTCGCTGATGGGTACTGCACACTCACGGCCTCACACACTGACAGAGTCAGGGAAAGATTTGGTAGTAGCTTTGTGTGGAGCTTAGTGCTTTATTATCACATATAGTGTAGTTTAGAGTTTCAGTAATGGGCCCAACTGGCAGCATACAAAGCTTTCAGGTCCTGTTGTGTTACTAGCAGAGATGGGCAGTAACGCGTTACTTGTAACGCGTTACTGTAATCTGATTACTTTTTTCAAGTAACGAGTAAAGTAAGGGATTACTATTGCAAAATCGGTAATTAGATTACCGTTACTTTCCCGTAGGAACGCTGCGTTACTGCGTTACTAAAACCGTGATTTTTTTTGCGAGAATGTCTCATGACAGTGACGTAAGCAAGTGCGACGTTGGTGACAGCAGCTGTGTGCAGATCAACAATGGATAATATATCGAGTGCGGGAGAGAGTATGAGCGTGCAGCGTTTAAAGTGTGGAAGTACTGACCTTACTTTGAGTTTGATTCCATAAAAAGTGACAAAAACATTAGCGTCCATCGTGCGTGGGAAGAAAACTTATTTTTACAGCGAAAAAAACCCCTAAACTTCCGAGCAAGAGACACTCGCGCGGATTCTTCAACTGACCGCAGCACACCTACACCAGGGTAACCCTCCGCCTACCCTGCTCCTGCTTTACAGGTGAAAATAGAGCAAAAGGACTGCTGAGTCTTTGACTTTATTTATTTTCTGCTGTGTTTTACTTGCATCTGTTTGAAAGAGTGAGTGAAAACACAAAAAATATTTTATTTTATGTGCTGGAATGTGTAGAAAATAGGTTTAAATGTTAAACTAATTTATTCAAGTCAGAGAATGTTGCATATAATTAAATGTTTTGCTTGATGCATAAAGTTAAAAGATTAAAACTGATAAAACAAGTTAAAAAAAGAGACTTTTCCATTTGATTACATTTTGTATGATGGATTATGTAGAAAAAGTAGAATTGGGCTGAAAGATCTATCACTTTATCACCTCTTCAGGTTGTAAATCGTGTTTTTAAAAAGTAACTAAGTAACTAAGTAACTAAGTAATTAATTACTTTTGAAAATAAGTAATCAGTAAAGTAACGGGATTACTTTTTGGGGGGAGTAATCAGTAATTAGTTACTGATTACTTTTTTCAAGTAACTTGACCAACACTGGTTACTAGTCACTCTGCTAAATACATTCTGTACTCTTTGGTAAGAATCTGGTGACATTGTCCGCTGTTATGCTTTGCATAGAAATTTCCTTCTTGACAGCAGAGAAAAGGTAGTTTAGATAGTGTTTAGGTAGTTTGTGTTTAGGTAGTGTTGATAATGGACTTCCATTATCAACACCAATAGCATCTTAAATTTCAAAGGATTGTGTTTAAAAACCCTCGTTTTAATTTGCCATTCATTAGATTCATTATTCAGTCTTTGACCTCTTTTGCCTGCACTGCCTTCACTTTATATGAATTCTCTATTATAGCTACAGCCCTGCGGAGACCTTAATTCTGTTTTAATGCTGCAATTTCATTTTGCCTGTTACAACAAAAATGACAAAAAATGATATATGAGGACATTGGCCAAAGCCTTTCCTTCTTAAGTGCCAAAGGAGAGACTCTGAATTAATAGGCTCGCTGTGTTGTTATTCTGCTGCACTGAGGAAAAGTCAAGTTACCGTATTCTCACTTCAGAATGTCAGTTACATGAGATACGGCACCATGAGAAAAATATTTACCCCCTTACTGATTTCTTCGTTTTTTGCACATTTCTCACACATAAATCTTTCAGATCAGCAAACAAATTAGACAAAAATAGTCCCAATAAATGCAAAATGCAGTTTTTAAATGATGATTTAATTTATTAAGGGTGTCGTTTTGGTGCAAATATAAATTATCGAATGTGCAAACTTTTATCAGATGCTTGAACCAATCTGATGAAAATGAATGAAAATAAGTGTGTGTTAGTATACAATAACTGCAATCATGCACTATGTAACTCATGGTTTGGGATTTTAAGATAATTCTGGTTCAGTTTAACCTAATAAAGAGTTGCTATAATGAGAACAACTTGCTGGCTGACCTACACACTGGCACAGTCCTCCATGAACACTGCTTTGTTTATCTGTGCAAGGATGTCTTTCAATGTGGACGTACTGTCAAAGTCATTCTGATATAGTCGTCTGAGGAAACGTAGCAGTAAATAAGTAGAATCATGGACCATTATATGGACAATTACTGACAATTAAAGAAATTAAGAGAGTAGTACTCTACGGTGGCGATAATCAAATGTACATGAGTAATTGATCAGCAGCAAGTGTGTGCACCTCTATAAAAGCAGACGTTTGGGAATTTGTGGTCTGGAGCATTCACAATGCCACAATCTTCCGAGTGGAAGTCCCAGCAAATTCATCTTAAAGTCAAACTGTGCAATACTCAAAGAAACTGCAAAGAAAACCAACCAAACAAAGAACTACATGTCAGTCTTTACAGGCCTCCAATAAGATTTTCAGTGTTAAAATTCATGAAAGCACAAAAGATTGACCAAGTATAGCTTTTTTGGAAGACCTGCCAGGAGAACACCTGTTGTCTCTAAAAAGACACGGCAACAAAGCTTAAGTTTGCAAAGTTGAACAAACCACAAGACTTCAGTGTCCTTTGGAGGGGACCAGATTGGAGTTGTTTGGCCATGATGTACAGTTTCAGATTTGGAGAAAACCAAACACAGCAAATCAGCACAAAAATCTCATACATCATCAGTGGTGGAGGGATGATGACTTGGGCTTGTTTTGCAGCCGCAGAACCTCGGTATCTTACAGACATTTAATCAACCATGAACTCTTCTGTATTCTTAAAGTCAAATGTGAGGCCATCTGTCCAACAGCTAAAGTTTGGCCCACCAGCTAGGTCTTGCAAGCACAGGAGTAAATCTACAGCAGAAAGACGGATTGGCTGAGGTGTTGGATCGGCAGAGTCAAAGTCCAGACCTCAACCTGGCGTGACCTTAAGAGAGTTGTGCATAAACGAAAGCCCACAAACCTCAATGAAATGAAGCAATGTTGTAAAAAATAGAGGCTAAAATTTCACCAACAGCATGACAGAGAAATCAAGCAGAAAATGATCGGTTCAAGTTATTTCTACTAAACATGCTTCTACAAGTCACTGGATCTTTTACATGTGTTTTTCACTTGACTGTATATACAGATGATTAACTTAATTGACATGATGTTAGCATAGCTATCACTTGTTACTCATGTGTCTTGCTAATGTTAGATGTGAATTGTGATGCACTAAGATTTAATATATTTGCTTGAAAGCTTCAGACTATTTGTCTCTGTATCACTAGCAGTCCTAAGCACCACGTGTTTCCCTTTTCTGCTGTTACTTTGTGGACGGGATGACCCGGTGACTCCAGGCCAGAATAAACATCTTTGTCCTCACTCTGCCCATATCATCTCCAGATACAGCCCGCTGCTATATAGTTCCTTGTTATGGTAGCCTTGACACTGAAGTATCACCCTCTTCTGTGAGCTGAACCCTGTGATTTCTATGTATGTTTTAAATTTATTTAAATTTATCTTTGTATGTGTTCAAGCATTCGTTCTATACTGTTTGTGTAAGTGTGTGTTTATATTTGTGTGTGAGAGGAAGGACGAGAGATTGGCCTCCTGTTCTCCTGCTGCAGAAACCCTGTGCTGGAATGTTAATTGGTATGACTGGTCTGTCTCTCTGATAAGATGCAAGGCCATGTTTAATAAACCAAAGATTAAGATGTCCCACTGTCTGAATGCACGAGGCGAGGGTAGAGGAAGAGTGTGGTTTTTTTTGTTTTTTCCCCCTGCCTTTCTCCTCACACAATCCACATCCCGTTGCCTCATAACAAATAGAAAACCAGCAGTATTACAGAGTGTGAGGTGATTCACGAAGAGGCTCAAAACGCATGTATTATTAAGACTGGAGCAGCGAGGTTTTGAAGTTATGCTAATGAGGAGCTTTTTGGTGCTACAAATCTAACCGTCGTTTGAATAATTCCTCTGCTCGTCCCTCCTCTGCTCCATTCTGCCTCTTTTCCATCTTCTTTCCATTCTACAAGAGTCGCACTTTCAAGGACGCAGCATTGGAGTGAAGCTGTGCACATGCTGTTTAAGGGAGGTGATGGTAGATTAGACAGCAGCTACAAGAAGCTCAGCACAGACCTCTGACCGGAGGCTTCTCCTCCCACATACAGCCTATAATAAAGAGATCATTTTGCCATGTAAATATATGTATATATAGAAAATCTGTGTGAATGTAGAGAATCTATATTTGTAATCATACATAAGAAGTATACAAATGCCTCCACATGGTAACCCCCGCTTGTCTGAGGAGGGCAGCTTTTAACTTTATGATCACTCATGTAATTTAATCCTGACATTTAGGGCTACATCCTGTATGCTGTATTCATATAAGACCAGTTATAGCATAGCACAGACCCTGATGAATATTAAACAGAAGCTTTTTGGTCAATGTAAGAGTGGTTTTACATGCTGGAGTTATTGCAAAACATTACAAGTATTCAGTGCGTTTCTATATCCAGCAGACTTTTATTGTTGACAGGTCAGCAATTAAACCCCATGCTCTAAGTCAGGCCAGGATGATACTACTGCTACTGAATTATTCATGCAAAGCTTGTTTATATATGCTTAAGTGTCCAGAAAGACGAGCAGAATAGTATTGACCTGGTATGCAATAAAAAGAGCAAACAATAAGTGCCATATTCATTCTTCTTCATTCAACCTAAAAGTAAGTCAGAGTGGAGTGGCTGATGATCTAATTAAAAATGTTATTGGTAAGATTTTGTAATATATTTAAAACGTAGCCGGGCTTTGTTTGGCAGTTAAACCCCTTGTGTCTGAGTTTTGAATTAACTGTAAATAAGATAAAGATCCTGTTGCAGAAGCTTGAGAGCAGGAAGGCAGTAGAACTGAGTGAGGTGAATAACAATGTTCAGTTCTCTGGTAAAGAGTCTACAGGTCTGAAGCACACTGTATATTTAATGTGGTTTGTAGGCAAAGACACACTGATAATCTTATAAAATGAGAGTGTAGTATTTCAGAATATGTGGATAAAACATTTCCAGTCTGTAATTAGCGTCTCAGTCGTGTTACTCGAGGACATTCTCATGCACAAACTTGTGAACCAGTTTTTTACGAAAATAAAACTGTTTACATAGTGGCAGTTTTAATAGATGTGAGAAGCATCTGCATAATAAGGAAAACTGATGTTGTAAGTGTGTATTTGTGTTAACCTAAATTTGGCTTGTCAGTTTGTTGTTTTAAAGTAGGCCCAAGCTGTTAAGTAAGATGATAAGAGTGTGAGAATTGAAATTTGTGTGTAAAAGGTTGGAAAATGGCAGACTATCTTGGTGAAAGAAAAAGTCGTGTTTACAGGTAGCAGTATACCAGCTCATAGGGCTGCTCGATTATGGCAAAAATGATAATCACGATTATTTTCACTGAAATTGAGATCACGATTATTTGACGATATTTATTTAACCCTTTAAGACCTACTATAGAACCAAGTCCACCAGAGCTCATATTATTTTTTTTTACATGCTGTAGTGCCATTTGTGGGAGCATTTCAAGTTGCTATACATCAATACAACTGTTATAGCCCATATTTTAATAATATGTATGCATTAAGTCCATAGTAATTACATAAATTGCAAAAAAGTGCAATAAACTACAAAAAAATTTGAAAATCGCTTTTGTTTTGTTTACATATATTTCTACTTGGAGAAATTTAAGAGGTTTATCCCTCAAAACTTTAAATACAATAAAGTTGCAAAAAATAGTTTCCCACCACAGGAAATTTATTTTGAGTGTCTTCATAGTTTTATTTTGGAGATACAGCAATTTTTATATATTGCAGGAAAAACAAAAAACAATCCTATGATGCAAATTTGCAAAGAAAACAGCAGGTGCATCATTTCACTGTGGGAAGTGTTACGAACAGCTGATAGGAACGGCAAAGCGTGTTTCTGGAATATTATGTTTTTGTTCCTGCAAGCGCTTTTTATGCAATTTTTGCAAAGCTATATGTGGAAGGAAACCATGACCGAGGACAAGCTGATGGCATCAGATGTAAGTACAACTCCTCCGGTTTCATATGCAAAACAAATTATTGCGCTAGCTTACACGGTTCAGGTTCTACAGGGATTTAAAAATAGTTACGCAAAACGGAGCGTGCTGCTCTGACCGGCTTTAAAGGGTTAACAATGACTTTAAAAAAATAATATAAAATAGTGTGCAACACCACTGAAGTTGTTTTTTTTTTAAACTCTCTTTTCAACCAACGGCAGTCACTCTCCAAATAACTTCTGCTTAGCTTTCCGAGCTTCCCTCGGGTCCTCTTAATCAGCGGTCTCCAACCTTTTTTGCGCCACGGACCGGTTTATGCCCGACAATATTTTCACAGACCGGCCTTTAAGGTGTCGCGGATAAATTAGGGAGGGGCTAATAATCGGCTCAGTCATTTTTAATGATCGTTGAAAGCCCAGATCGTAATCGTGATTAAAATTCGATTAATTGAGCAGCCCTACCAGCTCATGCACATATGAAGCGTCCTGGTTTGTAATAGTTCTGTGGTCTAGTCAACACCATGTTCGGACTGTTTGCAAGCTTGCGGTGCTTACAGTGTCAATAAGCTCCCCCACATTAGGTTTGTTGAACTTTGTGAATCATTTTCAGGCACAGGCTGTCTGAGTGCTGTTATTGATTTATATGGAAGAGGGCCTGGACTCGCCCAGTTGTAGAGGCAGTGTAAACTAGAAATTGTGCTTGTTCAGAGACACTGAGATGAAGGTTTGGTTATTATTTTGGAAAATCGCTCCTTAGTTTACGAGCTGCTACATTTGTGAATGTGTCCTTTCTAATAAAAGAGGTGGATTTGCTTTAATACATTATTAATAAATCAATGAACCTTTTTTCCGTTAAACAGCCTAAACTTCGAAGAGTCTCCGGACTCCATGAAATCAATTTCTTGAGGGTCAGGGACGATTGACCACATCTCCTCTTGGACGTGTAAAGTTGAGGTTCAGAAGAACTACGGCAGGATCAGGGGAGCCTATTCTTGTCAGCATAGTGAGGCCAACAGTGGCAAAGTGCATAGCTTAGTATGATGACAAACAGGAAAGCTGCAAGGGGGTCTACATGCAGGACATGAGGGTCAATGGTTAATGTGTCTGTTGATTTACATGTATATTAACTAGTTGCTTTTTTGTATTATTATTATTTATCAAAAAAACTGATGATGCATAGATAAAACACAGCACGTTAATGAAGATTTTGGAGGGTGTTTGACTGCCTACAAAACGTTAGGCCCTTATCATAGTGTAGAGGTTACCACATTCACCTAACATGCATAAGATCCCCTGACACAAGTCCCTTTGCCACTGTAGTTTCATCTCCTGCGGTGAACATTTGTGAAGAAGGTAGAAGCGAAGAAAGCTTCCGTTTTTTTAAGACCACAGTCGAAGCTTCCAGACAGTTGCAACAAAGAGTGACTGAAATAAACATGCATAAGTGAAAATCTAAATAAAATACAATACTCCTCCAATAGAGCACTTCGCTGTCAGACTGCAGGCTTACTTGTGGTTCTAGGGTACTTAAAAGTAGAAAAGGAGGCAGAGCCCTCAGCTTTCAGGCCCCTCTCCTGTGGAACCAGCTCCCAGCTTGGATTTGGGAGACTGACACCTCTCTTCTTTTAAGATTAGGCTTAAAACTTTCCTGTTTGATAAAGCATATAGTTATGGCTGGCTCAGGTGTCCCTGAATCCTCCTTTAATCATGCTGCAATAGGCGTAAGCTGCTAGATGGTGCACCGAGTGCTTCTTCTTCACTCACCTCCTTTCACTCTTTGTCTTTATATACCAGTTTGCATTTGATCATGAATTATTATTAATCTCTGGCTCACAGTGTGTTTTTCGTCTTGTCTCTATCCTCTCTCCACCATAACTGTCCCTCCCTGAGCCTGCTTCCACTGGAGGTTTCTTCCTGTTAAAAAGGAGTTTTTCCTTCACTCTGCTGCCAAGTGCTTGCTCATAAGGATTTTTCTTTTTGTTGGTGTTTTCTCTTTATTATTGTAGGGGAACTGACTGTTGTTGTGATTTGATATAAATAAAATTGAACTGATAAATATAATAAATACAGGAGAAGGACATTTAAAAAACAGAATATAAAACAATCAAGGTCAAATGTGTCAAAAGTTAAACAATATGCATATTAATATGTCAGTTACAGTTATGCAGAACAATTATTGCCCCTTTTTATGTTTGAACTTGTAGATAAAAGATCAGAATAGTATCCATTTTAAATTTTACCAACAAAGCACATACACTCTCTTTCTGAAATGTCAAATCTTTAAGCTGATATCATTAGTGTCACTTAAGGTTTACATGAGGTCGGTACATTAGCAAAATAATGCAAGTCATTTACAAATGTGTAAGTGGGTGTTTGTGTTTGTGGGGTGTTAAATTGGCAGTACTTTGTCATCCTCTTACAGCTGTAGAGAAAAGGTAGGGACCTCCTCTTAGGTCCATGAGCTCTATTGCAACAGGCTCAACAGTGGAGTGACCTGAGGAATAAATCTATCGAGTGGAAACAACAGAACAATTCAATGACGAGCACTCTGCATACGAATGGTGCACCTGATGATGTGAAAAGGGACCGTTACAAATTTGGCTACAGGCAGGAATGGAAAACATGGATCTGTTTATCTAACAACGTGCAGTCTGTATTTTCCAGCGAATCACCGATATCTGAGGTTCTGGCCGTCACAAGCATAGTTTTTCCACCAAGCAGCTTTACTGCAGCAGTTAGTGGATCAAAGTGCTTATTGAGGTGCATCTTGTTAACAGATGCCTAAATTTATCACTATCATCTCCTGTCTGTTTCATTGCTTAACGCCCACAAGCAACCGACGAGGGAGGATCAAAACATAACACCATGAATTTTTCCTGGCAGGGGCTGATTTCCTTTGATTGCTGACGGGCGACAATTTCTCCCTTCACTGATTCCTAGAATGGGCCCACAGTGAGACCTCAGGCTTAAGACAGACCACACATGGAGGTGGAGGTCTGCAGAGTCTCTGTCACACTGCCATTGATCTCTGTCATCCTTTTCAGCTTGTTTCTTACACCCTCCGGGCCAGTCTTCTTAGAAAGTTGACTTGGTGGCACTTAATGAATGTGTAAAACCTGATTTCTAGGACCATCATTTGGATTGTTAGACGCATCAACCGACAGCTGAGACAGCCTTCATCAAAGTATGTCACAGATTTGAGGACAAATTCTCAGAAGCCAATCGGCAAGAGACTGACAGGGACTGCAGGGACAGGGACGGGGATTACCATGTCCCTGTGTCTGTATTAAAGTGGGCAGTATGTCCACATTTAAGTCAATTTCTCTCTCTCTCTGTTGAGCAAGCCCTTTCTTTCACCACAGAAAGCTGTATAGATTGTCTTACATACAAAAAAGTACCCATCAGGACCTACAAACAGGATTTAACATGTAAAGACTGGTAGGTTTCACTTTTTCGTGAAATGAAGACTATGGAGCATTAATTGTTGCTCTGATTAAAAAAAAAAGTAAAACAAGATTTTGATGTTCTCTGACTTGGCTGCTTCACGTCTCTTTGTCTGAATGAGGGAAGCGGAGCTGGGCCAGCTTTGACCACCTCCCTCTGTTTCCCCTCACCTTCATTGTCTTCTCTTTATTCTCCACTAACCGCCACTGACGGCATCACTGCTCTCACATAACCCTCCTGCCTCTGTTCTCCTGTCCCCTCTAAAACCGGTGTGACCACTGAACGGACAGGACGTCAAAAGAAGGTGAAAACAACGTTCGGAAGTATCAGTGTTGCTTTCGCTCTTCTCCTGGGACTCGGAGAGAGAATCGATAGTTTTTCATTAACCTGTCTTCCCTCTGTAAAGTACAGTACTACACACTTAAGTAGTGGCGGTGTTGGTGGATGATTTCTCTCTGTCTTTCACACCAACACATACATTCCACCTGGTGCACATGCGGCTTTTCACTCTAGCAACTGAACTTGCTTTTAACATTGCAAAGGTGACGTTAACCAGCACACAAATGCACCAGATTCTTCAAAGAAAATCTGGTGCCTGAAGCTCAGTTTATGCAATAGAAGCTGTGCCACAAACTACCAGACTGCACCCTCTTGTCCATTTTCTTTGGTTATTATGGGTATTTATGGTTTACAAGCATCAGCTAATTCATTAAGAAATATTACACACGCACATATTATGGTGCTTGGTTCGCAAGCTAGTGTTGTTCACTTCAATTCAGTTAGATTCGATTTTATTTATACAGCGCCAAATCACAACATCAGTCGTCTCAAGGTACTTTATATTATAGTGTAGACCCTACAGCAATATATACAGAGAAAAACCCAACAGTTATATGACTCACCTATGAGCAAGCACTTTGGCGACATTGGGAAGGAAAAACTCCCTTTTAACAGGAAGAAATCTCCGGCAAAACCAGGCTCAGGGAGGGGCGGGACAAAACGTCTCACAAAGAATGCAGAATAACCGTCTCCTTGTAATTTTAAATATCAGAAGAAATATGTTCCCACAAATTTTACTTTGTGTTAAATCATTTATTCATTCTGTTAATTATACTACTGGGTGCACATGAGGGCCAAACAACTTTGGTTAGCCGGATTACAAGATAGCAGCTAACCACAGTAATCACAAAAGAATTTGTAAAGTTTATAAATTCTTGTTGACTCACTGACAAAAAGCCATTTCAGTGTTTGTCTTTCATTTGCATACAGAAATAACATTATGCAAAATTTTGGTCATTAGGCCTCTGAGTTTTCAGTTTAAACAAATGTTTAGCTAGCCTCACGATCACACTGAATGTTCAACATTTTCCATCCATACATTATGTATTTATATATATATTTTATTTTAATTTTTTTACATTTTATTTTCACTTGGTGCAGTTTACTAATGCTTCCTGTCATCTGTGGGTTGGAGCGTGGCTCTGCTAAATACAGAATGGAGAGATTTTTCCCTCCAGTTTCGGCCAACTTTCTGTTATGATGTTGCACGAATAATAATGTCTCACAAGCTTGTTTCAGTGGTGCCAGTGGAGTTTGATTCTTTTTTTTTTTGTTTCTTGTTTTTGTGCTTTCCAAACGCTGTCCTGTTGTGAGGATGTCTGTTTTTGTGATGTTCGGATCGTTTGCCTAATCAGTGACTGTGAAAGCAGGTGTGCATCATTAGTTATTTTTAGCAGCGACGCATGGAAGGGAGGTGCAGTTTATCTGCAGAAAATGATGTTCTGTTTAAGTTGGTGTACACACAATCCGGGATCGTGAGCAGTAACAGAGTTGCACAGGATTTCATTTTGTTCTTTAAAAGTGTAGCAACTCTTTACCTCACCTTATGATAACCTGAGCCCATAGGTAGGTAGGTTCCGGTTCGATAAACCTGGAGAAGTGTGAGGTCCTTCACTGGTGACTTAGTGTGGCTTAGCACTTTCTTATTAGTCCAATATCTGGTTTTGTAAACTTTTAGCTCAGACTGCACAGTAGTTTTGTTTGCTACAGTCAGATGTGTCATTGTAAACTGATACAATTCTGCCTTTTTGTGACAAGAGAGCTAACGTCTTGCTCTTTGCTACTCGTGTACCCCTTTGACAGCCCCTTTTAAAATTTTACACTACCATGCACCTACTGCCAGTTATATGGAGTGGCGGCACTATGATATTCATGAACCGATCATTTCTCCCTGAGCTCGACATTGGTTCTCTATAATTGCTTTTACAATCTCTCTCTCACCACGGACAAGCACATGGCAGAAGAGTCAAGACTATTAAACCGTCCACAAGACCTAAAAGCATTTCCTTTTACAATTTCTCTTAACAAGCTGTTGTCAAATGCCATAATTTTCTACCCCATTTGCGAGCCAGATAGCTAAATATAGAAATACAATTTGACTTTCTAATGCTGAGCGATGAGGGGATGTTGAGTGACTTTATTCACTCGCAGTGAGCTAGTACCACAAAGCACCCTGCATTTGCTTGTCTCCAGCACAGTGTGCTGCAAGGAACTGAAGTAAAAAGAGTATCTCCCTTTGGATTCAGAGTCATCATGTTTGAAGAGATAATTGAGTTTTTTAGAAATCTGTAAGGAACATATCCACACTATTCCTGCTCAAACCTGTGCCTGTAATAATAATTTAAGAAATGTTACATGAGCCAGTACCCCCTACATTACAATGGTCCTTCTATGTATGTACAGCTTTTTCTGCTTCTACTTCTCTCTCTCGGATCATCAGTAACTCACATGTCCGTCTCCTAACACAATGTAGCCAGTGTTTAGGAATGAACGTATTCCTTGCACAGTTCCAGCCTTCCATTTGAAATAGATGAATCCCCCTTTTCCAATCTGAGCATGCACCGTGTGCCCCATATGTTCCAAATGTGTGGGGACCCTGTGTAGCTTTATATTCTCTATTAATGTTGTTTGTTTCACTGGAGGCTCTCCAAGGATCGGAGCTAGTGGCATGTAGTGGAGAGCAGCATCTGTCAAAGCAAGGACATGGACATGTTTAGCACATGCACACCTGCAGCAGTTGTTGCAGCAGGCAACATCAACAAGTGCTGAGATGAAACAGATTGTTTGGGTGTTTTTTTTTTTTCATGTTGGCCATGCATAACTATCAGTGCTTTTCCTGGCACTGCCTTCTAAGTATGTCTTTACTGACTCAACGAACACTGGAGTGATGTGCAGGAAACCTGGCCAGACTTTCCTCCCTTCCATAAAACCAAGGGAAATTCAACTTTGAGTCTCACTGTGATGGGAAGCCAAACATGGAAGTGCTAAAGAGGCTGAATCATCTCTCACAGAGAACAACTGGTGAAATAATGAGTTGAAATTATCCAAGATGGAGAAATGATTCAGAGGAGGTGATTATCGCAGCCAGCGCAGGCTGAAAATGAGCAAACGTTTAGGAAGGAATACGTGATTAATGCTCGTGCGAGCATGTGCAATCCATTGGAGTTCATGCCCCGACAAACACAACCAAAGCAACAATGGGTGGGAAACTTGGTATGACGTGAAGCTCACAAGTCAATCAAGTAAGGAGGCTACACTGACTAAGCCTTCGAAATCTACCCATAACTTTCAGTATTTTGCCAATTGACTAGATTTTCAGAATAGAAAAGAACCGCTGAATGAGTTTGGTGACCTGCCAAAGTGGCTGGTAGAGCAGACAGATTTACTGGCTGCATCCAAAATTTATTTGGCTGGTGGCAATGTGCTGCCCTGAAGGGAAGATGAAGGCGGGATGACTGCCATGGCATCGCCTGGATCCAGATGGCCCAAGACAGAAGGGGATGGATGCACGCACTTTATCAGCAGCCTATATTCCGTAAGGCAGTCAAAGGCTCAAGTACAAACAAAGGCAACTATATGTAAGTTTGCCAAAGTTTGCTGTTCTTTGCACTCTGTGCTCTGCTGCCTGTATGATAATAGATCCCTCTGATGAATCATTGTACATAATTTTGAATATTGTGTGTGCTGTTGTTGTCTGCTGGGGGAAGAAACACAAGGTGCCTTGCAATCTGATGTTAGAGGTAATTAGAGACAATTTGGGAAGCTTTTATTGAACAGTTGCATAACACAACAGCAGAGCCCTGTGGCAAAAACTATTTGGAATTGATCAATAAGAATCAAAATACTTTATTGATCCCTAAGGAAATTATGGAACCACTGATTTATACCACTTTGTTTAATTTCCATCATCACACGCTTCACTTCCTGGGAACTGGGAATGGGAGAATTTGAATTTCCCGTCCCCTTTTCTTACTTCTGTAATCCACAATACAGGCCAGTTGATAATTCTTTTTTTTATCTTTGGTTGCATCATCTTGAGATTTCCTCTGGCCTCAGGCTGTTATTGTTGATCAAAAACTGCCACATTTGCTCAAAAACTGTAGACAATGTTTCACAGTCACTGGCTGAGGTTATTAATCGACAGTGTCCACAGGGGTCAGTAGTCAAATTTCTACATGTATATTTAAATTGTCAACGTGAAAGTTGTAAACAGAATGCCAGTGCAAGAAGTATTTTATAACTATTGACCACAAAGGAAAATTTGTTTCAAACAAAAAGGGAATTCAAAGAGCATTTATGATGAACTAACACCTGAAGTACAGAAGTTAAAAAGCCCAGAAGAAATATAGGGCAAAGTGCATCTTGAAGTTGGCTGAAGAAGAGAGGTTTTTGAAAGTAATCAGATTTCGGCAAATGTCAGATTTCCCTTAAGATGGTTCAAGCTACAGAAATATACAAAAGAAAAGAAGACTGTAAAAGGTCACTGTCCACTATATGGCTTTAGACAACACCAGCTAACCAGTTGTATTGTTATACACTGATCGGGTATAACATTATGATCGCCTGCCTGATATTGTGTTGGTCCCCCCTTTGCTGCGAAAACACCTCTGATTCATCGAGTCCATTAAAGCAGGTGTGCTTTGATATCTGGCATCAAGATGTTAGCATCTTGGGAATACTGTTTCCATGAAAGGATTACATGGTATACATCAGACCAGGCTACCTTCATCCATTCCTCTGTGGTCCAGTTCTGATGGTCACTTGCTCATTGTTGGCACGTTTGGTGCCAGAAAACAGAAAAGGCTAAATTACTCTAATCATGTTAATCCCATGTGAAAGATGACAAATCAGATTATTTCACTTGCATCCATATTGTGATCAAAAATAAATAAATACATTTTTTCTATGACAATCTCTGACAAACACAGAGAGAATTAGAACCATAAGCTGCAGCTCTGTTTGGTTTCCAGGTCTAAAAACCCATGGCACGCTATCTGCACGGCAGTTAAAGGCAGTAAGTGTACAGCTAATGAACAGCCAAGCATTTAACAGCTGAAGAATAAGATAATTCCCTCAGGAGGTTATAGAAACCGAAAATGGAGCTAAAGGAGAGTGAATATTTACCTACATTTGGCTGGGGGCGACTAATACAGCTGTTCCCTCCTGTCTTAGGCTTAGCTAACTGTCTCCTGGCTGCAGTCCATTAGCATTATGACTTCTTTTGTGCTAATGCTAAGGTTTACCATCTGCTGGGTGACAGTTAAGTTAGCTCCTGATAGTGTATGTTAACAGTTTTCTGACTGTAACACAGACAGAAGGGTGGTGTTAATGTAATGTAATACTTTCACCTAATTCTCATGATAGTCACTCAGCCCTACCCTACAGTATGTCTCAAAATATTGCTTTAAATATAGATGGGAAGAAAAAAAACACAACATTATTATGATCTATTGTAGAAATACTCAAGTCGGGTAATAAGTACTTTAAAGTGACACGTAACTTCGAACCACCTCTGCAAGCAAACTGTTTCTCTGGTGTACTGTGATGTCCCTGGGATCGATTCCTTCATGTTTATGGTGCTTGTGCCTTAAAGTGACTCATGTTTTTTGTTGAAATACATTCAATTGTAAAATGTATTGAATTATAGAGACCTGTTGTATGTCTTTGTTTTGAGCAAGGAGCAGGGCTCCATGACTCATTGTGATATCCTATGGGATCACATGCACCGTGAACTCTCCTCACAGCTCCCTGAGAGACGAAGCCTATGTGAATCAGACTGCACGTCTGTGTGGTTTGTCAGTCTGTCCGAGAGTCATGGATCACACATTCTCTGTGTGGTGCTGAGCCCCAGAAGACGCCCCCCAAAAAATAAATAAATAAAAAAATGCTGTGCATGCGCAGAGAACTAGCAACGGCATCTTCCATCTGCGACTCATGAATTCAAAACTTCTGGTCTCAGATTTGCTTAAAAACCTTTAAATTAATTAAAAATCCCAGTCTTCAATTAATTCAATACAAAATACTACATAGAGTGCACTATACAGGTCATCGGATGTTCAAGATGGGCTTTACATCTTCCAACAACTGCTCACACTGTCAAGGCAATACACCAGACAATTACATCCACGCTCTTTGGTTCTGTCCACCAGTGCAAAAGTTTTGGCGCGAGATATGTGAAGACTTATCGAAGTGTCTGAAATGTAACATTCCAACCTCCCCCTTAGTGTGTTTACTGGGCAGCTTAGATAATGTCACTTCAGAAAAGAATATCGCCCATATGATTTTCACTGCCCTATGCATAGCCAAGAAAACAGTCCTCATGAACTGGAAAACTAAAAATAATCTTAATTCTAACCAATATAGAAATTATCTATTAGATTACATTAGTCTTGATACAGCCTCTGTCACCACATCAGATCAATTGCTCTGGACTCCTTTTATCAGCTCCATCACCTAGTGGGGGTGGGGGGTCATAATTTGGTCCCACCTTCACTGTTGTGATTGGTGTGGGGGTAGGGACAGGCTTAGGGCGTCGGGGGGTTCCCCGGAGGCATCTTCCTTGGGGGGCTCAACCTGGGGTAGCGGTCATGTCCGGTTGGGGGCTCTGTTGGCTCTCAGGTGACTGTTTCCTCGCGGCTGCGTGCAGCGGGGCTAGGGGAGGGTCTGTGCTGACGGACGTGGGTTACTGACCTGGTAGCCTGGCTGGCCCTGGGTGGGTCCGGGATGGGTGTGAGGTTCTGGGGGCGCTCCGTCTCTGGGCTGGGGCCCCTGCCGGGCCTCGGGGGCTTGGATCCTGGTTGGTGTGTTGCCGGGGTTGTGGGCGGGTGGGTGCATGGGGGCCCGGCCCTGGAGCAGGGTGCCGCCGGTGCGTCGAACCGCCTGGGGGGCTCTTCAACTGGTGGGGGAGATGGTCACATCTTGCAGGAGCTTTCCTCTCTTCAGGAACTCTCTCTGCAGGAGGGGGAGATACAGGAGAGGTGGAGGAAGATCTCAGCCTGGGTGTTTATTGTCTTATGTAGTCTGGAAGATGAGTGGATGGTGGGGTGGGTGCAGTTTTCTCTGTGGTGGGGTTGGGTGGACTGTCCCGGGCTCTGTGGGGCCGGGAGGCGCTGCTGCACTGGGCCCCGGTCTGGATGGGCCTGGGCCCCCTTTCCCTGGCGGGTCGCGGAGTGTGGGAGTGCCTACTGGGGTCAGCGGGGGAGCTGGCCCCAGGGAGGGGTTACCTGCCCCTCCCTTCCTTCCCTCCCCATCTCCAGCTGCCTCTCTCTTCCCGCTCCACCACAACCACCCACACATGCAGGACCTTGGAGTAGGGATATGTCACCAGGGTGCAGAGGAGGCTACCCCCCCTCTGTCCCCTTCTGGCTGCCTCTACCTCAATTTTATCCCACAACTTAGACATTTACATCATTCACACTCTCATTACGCATACATATAGGATCTTGGGGGTGGGCACGATACACGGAGTCCAAATTACCATCAGGGTGTACACCTCACCCCTGGCGTCGTTGCCCACCTCTCAATTTTAAATACACTTAGACATTGAGGGCTAGCAGGAGGGACCATGCGCTTACCTGTAGCTCAGGTGGCAGAGCAGGTCAGCCACTAATCAGAAGGTCGGTGGTTTGATCCCAGGCTGCACCCTGGCTGCATGCCAAATATCCTTGGGCAAGATACTAACCCCGTGTTTGCCTACTGGTGGTGGTCAGAGGGCCCGGTGGCGCCTGTGTCCGGCAGCCTCGCCTCTGTCAGTGCGCCCCAGGGCAGCTGTGGCTACAATGTAGCTTGCTATCGCCAGTGTGTGAATGTGTGTGTGAATGGGTGGATGACTGAATGTAGTGTAAAGCGCTATACAAATGCAGGCCATTTACCATTTACCTGCTGCTCCTTGGCAGGTAGCTCCATGCCCTCCTGGGTTTTAATTGCACCTTAGAACACACATGCATCAACACTACAATGAGCGGGTGGAGGGAGGTTTGGAGTCTTCTCCCACCCCCATTCTCTGCGGCCTGCTGGAGCGGGAGGGCTAGGTGGAGTTGGCCGTCCGACTGCGGTCTGGAGTGTGGCGCCTCCCTGCTGCTACGGAGTCGGGGTGGTCTGCCTCTCCCCACCGCAGGGAAAAGGGTAACACCACCTGGGTCTGGGTGCGGTTCCCCCCTCCAGGGGCAAGGGTACCTAGACCCGGTTTGTAGAGTACGCTTGGGGAGTGTGATCGTGTGTACAGCGTCTCTTTATGTCTGTCTCCACGTTGGTTGAGTGTGGAGTGAGTGCATATGAGAGCATGAGGGTGGGAATGGATGTTTGTGTCTGTGTGTGCCTGTATGTCTGTGTCTATATGTCAGGTTGGGTATCAGACGCCACCTCTCTGGGGACACCTCAGGCCCTCCAAGGTTTGGAGGCCTATCTCCACCTACCACCACTTCCCCTGCCGGTGGCGGACTCCCTCAGGTGTCGGTGCGTTGGTGGTTCTTTGTGTCTGGGGGTGGGCGTCCAGGTACACACCGGCTCACTCCTTGGCGGCCGCTTATCGGGGCCTGGAGCCTGGGGCTCGCTCGGGCCCCTTCGGGGGTGGGGTGTCCCCAGCCTCTCGGCCTGGGGCTCGGTCACTCAGGCACAGCTGGCGGCCGGCGGAGCTCACGGGCGCGTCACTGCAACTGCCCCTGGCTTCTGCTCCGCGGCTGCTGAGTGAACCCTCATCTGGGACTCTCCTCAGCTCTTACTGGAACAGTGGCGCGGCTGCCCCTCTGTTGGTCTTCCATGGTTTCTTGTGTTCTGGGGGCCTCTGGATGTCTGGAGTTTTGATCTCCTCCATACCTGCTTCACACCCTGGAGGACGGGGCTGTGGCCCCCCCACACTCCCTAGCAGATCGTTACATGGAGAAACCTTTGGAATACAAGCGCGCTGATCCACACAGGTATGCACACGGGTGTTCACTGCTCGTAGATCCAAATTACACCTTTCTTGGCTGCTACTTCGAAGCACATCTGTCCTGCGTGCTGCACAACAACATTGAATATTTAGTATTTACTGCTGTTTACACTTAGCTAGATTAATGCGATGGTGTTGTGTTTAGTATGTTGCTTTGTTTTTTGTTTTTTTTGTCTTTTTTTGCTTGTTTTCTATTCTTCTCTCAACAGGTGATCCAGGAGATTTTTTATTTTTTTCTCCCCCCCTTTCTCACTGTCCCTCTCCCCTTCTGTTTTTCCTTTCCTTCCTCTTTCTTTCTCCCTTTCCTATCTCTCACTCATGTCTGTCCCGTCTGTAACATCTGAAAATAAAATATAATAAATAATAAAAACAAAGATCGACCAAATGGACCAATACGGCAATGCCACAATGATCCATTTGGCAAAGTAAATCCATTGGGTATCCTTGTTGGTCTTCAGACAACAATTCTGATGGCTAAAGAACCAAATGGGACAGGCGGGGGAAAAAAAAAAAAAAAAAAAAAAAAGAGAGTCATGGACCACACATTCTCTGTGTGGTGCTGAGCCCCAGAAGACGCCCCCCAAAAAATAAATAAATAAAAAAATGCTGTGCATGCGCAGAGAACTAGCAACGGCATCTTCCATCTGCGACTCATGAATTCAACCTTGCATGACTGATGCACAGAAACTGAAGGAGAACTGCAACCTCCGTCACTTCGCATACCCTCTGTGATCTTAACGCTAATTAAGAGTTCTTTGTTTGTATCAGCTCACATTTGGGATTTTGCACAATCTGAGAAGTCTGTTGCAGACTTAACTGTCAGCACTTTGATCAAAGTGATTACAGCGAGGCATCATGTCTAAGCAAACATCCGTGCACTCCTTCCCGGCCAAGATATGAGACTAATTTGTGTTTTGTTTTTGTGATACCCTACAGCTGCCATTTCTCAGTCAGCTGAGAGCCTCCCTGTAAGCAGACCATTCTAGCTTCGGGCTTCGACTTTGATAAGAATGCTGTACATGCATCATTTTGACTATGTCCATAGTTTGCCTTTATTTCCCTAGACACATCTGTAATTGCTATTCCAAGAATGCTCTTTGATTCCTGCTACCATGCCAGACAGCTCTGTGATACTGACTGCATGTCAAGAATAATTTGCCTGTGTTACTGGTGCAAAACAATCTCATATTTCAGCTGTTATTGTACGCATTTTTTTATTGAAAGCGTGAAGCATATCTGTCTTTGTTCTGATTTGATTGTGCAAACACGATAGAGTGATCAAAGTCGATACAGATTTTGAAATCTGTCTTTGAACTTTATCTTTGCCATCAGACTTGATCGTGATCACGTTTGTCTTCTCTTTGAGTCTCGAATGACATTTTATCTGTAATTTGTTGGACCTATTTCACCTCCATTTGCACAACAGAAAAGCCGCCTCTTTATTAATCAATACTGAACATTGTGTTTGTAATCACTGCCACGGCCATGAAAAAAAAAACAAAAAAAAAACAGTTTCCAAATTCAAATGTGGCAAATGGCCTCCTTAGTATCTGTCAATACTCGCGGTGAGCCCGATACGTGTAAATCTTTGATTTTTAGCTTTGTTTTCTGTGTTTGTGTGATTAACTCTCATTAGAGTGCATTTCACAGGTGTTCTGGGATGCGTGCCAGCGTTTTCCATTGTCATCGAGACAGATCGTCCATAAACATGCGGCAGGTTAGCCTTGTTTATGAATGAGGGTGGACATGAACCAGTTCAATCAATGCCACTTATGTTCCGGCTCATTTCTTTCTTCCCGACCTCCCCCACCTCCTCCTCCTCCTTCAGGTTTTCACCTCTTTCACCTCCTGCAGGTGCAGGATAACAGTAGCTTTGCTAACACACACAGTGCTCCAGCTATTCCCTATTACTTTGGTGATCATCTTATTTGGATTATACTGTTTGCACTTAGCTTTCCGTTGAATAAACAGATTATTGGAGCAGAGTGTTGCTGTCCACTCTTCCTACTTTGATTGTAGTCGTTACCTGTAATACATAATGATCATGTTTGTCTTCTTTTAGCTATAATCTCTAGATATTCTGCCAATTTTAGATTTCACTCTAGAAGCCCCAAGTCATTTTTTAAAATGACTTTTGCAGCTGAAAAATAATCCTCCACACTTTCTAAATGTGCCCAAACACAGCGACAATGTCACAGAAGCCGCGCACAAGCTTCTAACCCTTTTAATTAGTTTTAGCTCTAGTTCCACAGCAGGAAATTTCACCAGAGACTACAAACCTTTGGAGATACTACAGAGACCAGAGTCTAAATTAAGTTCTGGGGAAGTTGCCTCAAGGGCTACTCCTTTCTCAAAGTTCAGGAACTTTGAGGGTGGGACTTTGAACGCTTAAGATTTTTTTATTGGTTGAGCTTTTTATGTCAATCTTTCCAACTCATTCACCTTACTGTCAGTCTTCACAGTTACTTGCGAGATCAACTGCTAAAAGTCTAACATTGTGGGCATTTTGGATCCGTTTTGCTTGTCTGTTGACTCGGTGACCTCGTTTGCAAAGCAGCAAATTATGACATAAATACTGCTGTCCCTTGCCTTATATGGTGTCAATATTGTAGTAGATTTACATTCTGATGATAGTGTGGACTGGACTCTTTATTATGTAGATTTGAGAAAATAGCCATAGGTTCTTTGTGCCTAATCTTTGTTGGTCTTTACGTTGTGTTTTAACCAGTGTCCCCGAGAAAGCCTTGAGTTCCTTACAAAGCTTCCTGGTACTTAAAGTTCAGAGATCTTTGGATGGAAATACAACTTCTGTTCAATGTGGTTGCAGTTTGAACTTCATTAAGGTAATTTCGAAGCTGCAGATTTAATTCAGAATTTACACTTTTGGAAGCTAGATGAGATACATACGCCAAATATGTTTGATGCTGCAATTAGCAAAGAGCTCTGATTAGTCCCCTGGAAGTTTGCATTACATTTAGAGAAATGCAGCCAAGTGGGATCGGGAGAACCTGGAGGCACAGGGAAAACGTAACTTCCAAGTAGGGCTGCTCGATTATGGCAAAAATGATAATCACGATTATTTTCACTGAAATTGAGATCACGATTATTTGACGATATTTATTTAACCCTTTAAGACCTACTATAGAACCAAGTCCACCAGAGCTCATATTATTTTTTTTACATGCTGTAGTGCCATTTGTGGGAGCATTTCAAGTTGCTATACATCAATACAACTGTTATAGCCCATATTTTAATAATATGTATGCATTAAGTGCATAGTAATTACATAAATTGCAAAAAAGTGCAATAAACTACAAAAAAATTTGAAAATCGCTTTTGTTTTGTTTACATATATTTCTACTTGGAGAAATTTAAGAGGCTTATCCCTCAAAACTTTAAATACAATAAAGTTGCAAAAAAACAGTTTCCCACCACAGGAAATTTATTTTGAGTGTCTTCATAGTTTTATTTTGGAGATACAGCAATTTTTATATACTGCAGGAAAAACAAAAAACAATCCTATGATGCACATTTGCAAAGAAAACAGCAGGTGCATCATTTCACTGTGGGAAGTGTTACGAACAGCTGATGGATCGGCAAAGCGTGTTTCTGGAATATTATGTTTTTGTTCCTGCAAGCGCTTTTTATGCAATTTTTGCAAAGCTATATGTGGAACGAAACCATGACCGAGGACAAGCTGATGGCATCAGATGTAAGTACAACTCCTCCGGTTTCATATGCAAAACAAATTATTGCGCTAGCTTACACGGTTCAGGTTCTACAGGGATTTAAAAATAGTTACGCAAAACGGAGCGTGCTGCTCTGACCGGCTTTAAAGGGTTAACAATGACTTTAAAAAAATAATATAAAATAGTGTGCAACACCACTGAAGTTTTTTTTTTTTAAACTCTCTTTTCAACCAACGGCAGTCACTCTCCAAATAACTTCTGCTTAGCTTTCCGAGCTTCCCTCGGGTCCTCTTAATCAGCGGTCTCCAACCTTTTTTGCGCCACAGACCGGTTTATGCCCGACAATATTTTCACGGACCGGCCTTTAAGGTGTCGCGGATAAATTAGGGAGGGGCTAATAATCGGCTCAGTCATTTTTAATGATCGTTGAAAGCCCAGATCGTAATCGTGATTAAAATTCGATTAATTGAGCAGCCCTACTTCCAAGTCCTTTCTCTTAATGTGTTGTAATGTGGGTAATATAAAGTTCATACTAATTTTCACATTTGGTGTGACCTTTACCTTGACTCAGTTTTCACTGAAATTAAATCAGTGTGAGCTATAATTGGTATCTACAATCACACAAAATTTGAAAATGATATCTTGAAAACTGTCAACACTAGACTGCTAACAAACAGACACGATTACATATTCTTTTTATTTGGGAGGAAAATAAATAACATGGAATTGCTTTGTTTTTGCCCTGATGATGAACCAAGGATCATCTGGTAAATCTTGTATGCCTTTGGGTGAAACAGCCATAATATGAACAAAGTTTCATATAAACAAATTACCCACTGCTGATGGAAAAGCACAGAGAAAAGAACAAGACGGTACACATGGTCTACCTGGATCTGGAAAAGGCATTCGATCGGGTCCCCCACGAGCTGATTTGGCGATCACTACAAACTCATGGTGCCCCGGAAGCTTATGTGAAATGGACTCAGCCGCTCTATCGTAATGTCACAAGCACGGTCCGATGTTCAGCGGGAACATCACCAGCCTTCCCAATTACCGTCGGCGTCCACCAGGGCTCGGCCCTCTCGCCCCTGCTGTCCTCTGTGTGGACACCGCGACGGCTGATCTGCAATCACCACATCCATGGAGCCTCCTGCATGCAGATGATGTGTGCCTATCAGAAACAGAAAACTGCCTAGCCCTGCAAACCCGAACGCAAGCGTGGAAAGATTGGCTCTCCGAAAACGGCATGCGCCTGAACATCACGAAGACTGAGTACCTTGAATGCGGCCCCCAGACCAACAGTACCATCACTATCGATGGCGTGCCGCTGACTGAAGTTGCCCAATTCAAGTACCTCGGGTCCCTTGTCACCTCGGACTGCGAAACTCTACCAGATGCCAGACTCCATGTCAACACAGCGTGGATGAAGTGGCGTCAGGCCAGTGGAGTCTTATGCGGCAAGAGAATGCCAATCTATCTTCATTTGAAAGTCTATACGTCGATCGTGCGCCCAGTGGCACTCTACGGGTCAGAGTGCTGGCTAGCGACGACCAAACACGAACAAGCCCTTCACACCATGGAGATGAAGATGCTGAGGTGGCCTCTGGGTCTCACACGACTTGACCGAGCGAGGAACGAAGATGTCAGGAAACGATGGGGAGTGACACCGATCACAGACAAGATGCGAGAGGCGAGGCTCCGATGGTACGGCCATGTTGTCCGTAGCGATAAGAACTCCATCGCAAAGACAGCCCAGCAATTAGATCTGGATGGAAAGCGCTGGACGGACCGAATCACAGATGATATGAAGGTTGCGAATGTTACACCAGAAGACGCCCTGGATAGGAAGAAGTGGAGAAAGGCATGCAAAATAGCGAACCCTACATCGTGGGATATAAACCACTAGGAAGAAGAAGACCCATACACCTTGAGTTACCTCAGAGTGAAAAGAGTTCTGTTCTATTGCAGATGAAGGAAAATAGTGTCTCACTTATTCTTGTTCTTTCAGCCCTTTTACCATCAAGCAATCTACAAATGTAGGTCAAAATGCTGTTTGAATGAAGTCCCGACTGCACAGGATATATATTTGTGCCTTTATCGATCCTTGTGTTATACAGGCCAGCAGTTCTTTGAAATGCTTGTACTGCACCTGTTAAACATAAGAACAGCAGAGTTCTTAACTGTGTTTGAAGTCTTAATTCAGAGCCTGGTTACTCATGTAACAAAGTAACCTTGATGACCTCGGTTTGCATATCTTTTAATTTGTTCAGTCAGAGAGTTACATCACAAAGCTTAGCCTCTCGCAGGGTCACTGTGTGTGTCTGTGTGTGTGTTTGTTGCCAGGGCTCCAGCAGTCTCCTCAAAAAGAGCAGTTGCACATTTTATCCCAGGAGGGGGCAATGCTCCGGCCCCAGAGGGGAGCTAAGGTAGTGCAGGGTCAATGGAGATGTAACACCCCAGCTGCACAATCTGACAGATCTAATGCAGCTATTTGTAATGGGATTCTTCCCCTTCAGCTCCAGCCCTGTTATCAGTGGCCAAGCAAGCTTGCTGCAGCGGGGCTGAGGCCAGCTCATCAGTGCATCGCTCTCCCAGTGTCGTCTGGATGCTAAACAAATGATCACATTAGGCTGAGCGAACTGCAGCTGTGCTGGTGAGGCTTTTTTGTTGTGAGACCAAATCGATTTTTACTTTTGAACATTTTAACGCAGCTGTGAATGATACCACACTGATGTAGTCAGGTAAGGCTAAAGTGGTATACAAAAGGGAGAGGTTTTCCTTTTCAGATTCAAAGCTCATTTCTATAAAGCCGTCATCGGTAGCACAGAGGAGATATCAGCAAACAAGAGAAACTTTGAAGAGAGAAGAAAATAAATCTAGCAAGAGAAGCATTTATCATTAGCAGCTTTAAATCATCCTTAAAGCTGATAAGTCCTCTGACACCCCTGGTATTATAAGCAGTTGCTTTCTTACACCCTAATCTGACAGCTTTAAATAAAACACCTGTCCAGTTATTGTCTGTCCTTTTAGGAGCAACTTTGCTTTTATATATTTTAGATGTGTGTGGATTTTATGGTCCATGGACTAAACAGTAGCTGCAACATTAAACTGGTTTGACGCTGAATCCCCATACAGTCATTTGGCGAAGCTTTAAGCTACCATTATAAACTTGTGTTAACTGTGTGTGTTTGGAAAGCTGTCAATTTGCAACTCGAGCGGCATTATTGTTTATTTAGAGTTGCTTTGAGGGTTTTTGTTTTTTTTTTGGTCACCTGGCAAATTCCACATCCAGCTTTATTCCACCAACCCCTGTGGCTCTCTTTGCTGCTAAATTGTCCACTATATTCACCTGCTAATTGTTAACTTTCCATTTGCTGCTGGGTCGGTTGTGTGCAGTGGGTAGACTCAGAGATTTTTCACGGAAAATGATCTGCCTGCTGTGACTGGAAAAGGGAATGGATGAGAACAATGGGAGTGAAAGAAAACAGGAAAGTCAGCTGTGGCGCTGTACCAGCAACAATTTTCACATTACGCATACTAATTTCTTTATTTAATATAAAAATGGATTAGAGCACCTTTAAGCATATAAACACGAATATACTCTTTCATAGACTTTTTCTTTTAAAGACACCAAAGCTTTGTTTACTTTATCTTCCTTCCCTGCACTGCCTGTACTGACCTACAGAAAGGTCACTCCGCTCACACTGTAGTCATAAACTCATTTTCAAATCAAATTAAAGTTTAAAAGATTAATAGCCCTCGTGCTCTAAAGGACTTTTCCCCCCAAGTTTATAATCAGATAGGAAATTGCTTTATTATATCTGAAATGCTTAGCAAGAATGATGTACATCAACTCTCATTTACATGCCAATTCTGATAATCTGATAGTGTGTAGCTCTTTTTTTTTTCCTGTTAAGTCCGTGCCCACCTTCACAAGGTTTTGGTCGTGAAAATTGGAGCTCCCCTAGTAAGCTTCCTGCTCCATCCCATTGCAGCTGGAAAAGCCATTTTTAATCACCCAGATAGTGCTGATAGATTCTTCTGGGCTTTGCACAGATTAAGAGAGCATTACCTAAAAATGAGGGTGAGAAAATCGTCTTTGGTCCTTTAAATACTCACCAGAGAACCGCAATATTACAGCCTTTTATTTTGGTCATTTTCCTTTAGCCTGTGTTTTTCCATGATTCGCTAGGAAACCCCACCCCCACCCCTAATGTACACTGATACCTTTACGTAAACTGATACATGGGAACTGCTTTGGGGAAAGCACTCGGTTGAGGTTTGGTGCCTTGCTCAAAGGAGACAGCAGAGGGTTGCAATAACAAACTGCGCTCTATGAGCATATCAGATACTAGGATACAGTCTTTGATCATCCACCCTGACAAATTCCCTCAGAAGGATTCACTTGTTTTTTGGTCTTTTTTGGGGGGATGTTTCAGTTTGTGTTTGTTAGACGACTGTTGCGTTTAGGAGGAATTTCTGTCACGCACAGATGCTGACGTTTTTGTCAGACTGTTCCAGGTTTTTCCCGTCAATGTCAGCAGAAATTAAGGCTGCCTGCCTCTGCCCCTTTCTCTCCTGCTCTTATTTACATCTCCTCGTGCTCCCCCCCTCTATAATCATCACTTGTTTGTCAGCGCTGATGTGTGTATGTCACATAATGACTGTTGCACAGCAGCAGGACAGCTTTTTCTTCTAGCCAGAAAAAAAGCTGCAAACACCAGCCAAAAAGCACAACAAAGAAAGGATGCAAATCTTAACAAAGGGCATTTTTTATGGATTCCTCATTCTGACTCTGGTAATCACCGTCAACAATAGGCTTTTTGTAAATAAAATGCCTGGTGGTAGAGCTTCAGAGAAGGATGTCTATTTTTCCGGAATAGTTAATGATTCATTTGGGTAAACAAGGCTTTAATTGTCTCTCTCTGGTAAGGCCTGTGTACAAGCCCTGACATCTGATGCTAAATTATAGCTGTAAAACTCTGGCCAGTGTTGAGCTGCTTTTTAGAGCCAAGCTGGCATAGACTGTGGGACCTGTTCAATTAAGAAGTGCGCCACAGAGAGGTAAGGCAAAAGGGTCAAATTGATCGTAGGAGAGAAAAACGTGTGGCAAATAATGAGTTTCATTTTGATTTCTTAGCTGAAATGTGAGGAATAAATGGCAGCATTTACTCAGAAATACTCCGAAAAGAAGAATCAAAGATGTTTTTATTCAAGGAAAACTTGAATAACTTTCATTTGACAGCAGTGACATTTGGATGCAGCTGAATCTAGGTTGGATTGATTTGAGCTACGAGTCTGCAAACACCATCAAATGTAAGAACTGACTCGTTGCAGGGTTTTTGTTTTATATTGCCACACCTATTGGTGTGAGGCTTTTTCAGGAAGGAGCAGAGCAGGATGGTGCTGAACAGGGAGCAGTGTTGGATTGAGGCTCCCTGTCTCGCCTGGTGACGGCTCAGAGACAGTTTGGATTACCCTCCCATTGGTGCCACTGCCCCAGCTTGCACACTGTGAAAGAATATCGATACATTATGAATCCTTTAGCTCTTTGTACAAGTTTCATCACCTTCCACCTTTCTCCAAACTGAGTCCAGCGTTCAGTATTGCTGATTCATAGATGCTTTGAAGCAAAAGACTGTGCAGTGAGACTGACAGTACACTGAAAAACAGGCCATGTTGGATTTACTTCATTCAATAGTGGACATTTGTTGCACATAACTTTTTTGCTTTGGCAGAAACTTAAACAACTGAGTTAAATCAACGCAACTTATTCATATTCAATAAACCTGTGCATTTCGTGTTGGTAAAACGCGATTGAAACATGTTTAGATGAAGTAAGGTGAGCTTTTGGAATATTTTAATCCTTCGCAATTTTGTCATTTCATTTCAACACTATTCAATTACATTTGCCCCAATACTACTTGGTCACTTAAATACTACATGTTGTCTTCATATTTCATAATGTTTAACAAAGTCTAGAGTCTGGTTAACATAAGAACTGAATGGATCTACAACGACTACCGTCCTCCTATCTTTATACAGATTGCAGGGGGGCTCAGGCATAACCTGGGGGTGATAGAGTAAGAGTCAGGGTACACCCTGGACAGGTCACACTTAACTTTAAAGCATGAGGCAATTGTGTTAAATACACGCAAGATGCTTACATAAATCCAAGAGATGGTCAATCCCTTTTTTTCAGTGTAACAGCACAAGTGAAGCAGGCTGAGGAGAGGCTGGGCAACACGAATTCTTTAGCTCTGAGCTCAGTCTGCAGTATTTCGATTTAATGCTGCATTATACTTCTACCACACAGGACTTGAGCCATATTTTACTGTACTATTTTTTGGCGAGTTTGTTTGTTCCTGTAATTACTATCTTCTTTTTTTTGTTTATGATCCTACATAAGAAAGATTGAAAACAATCACGCAAAATTAAAACATGTGTGGTCCCTGCAGTTTTAGCTTGTTACCTTTTGCAAAGAGGTTATACCTTGTTTGGGCTACTTGTCACATTTTAAATGTCCACGAAACGTCTAATTACTAACATTAATGATGGATGATCCATTATTTGGTACTGAATGGAGAAATTTCTACTTGTTGTGACGTGAGCTAGATATGATACTACAGGGTGTGCATAATTATTAGGCAACGTCCTTTCCTTTGGCAAAATGGGTCAAAAGAAGGACTTGACAGGCTCAGAAAAGTCAAAAATAGTGAGATATCTTGCAGAGGGATGCAGCAGTCTCAAAATTGCAAAGCTTCTGAAGCGTGATCATCGAACAATCAAGCGTTTCATTCAAAATAGTCAACAGGGTCGCAAGAAGCGTGTGGAAAAACCAAGGCGCAAAATAACTGCCCATGAACTGAGAAAAAGTCAAGCGTGCAGCTGCCAAGATGCCACTTGCCACCAGTTTGGCCATATTTCAGAGCTGCAACATCACTGGAGTGCCCAAAAGCACAAGGTGTGCAATACTCAGAGACATGGCCAAGGTAAGAAAGGCTGAAAGACGACCACCACTGAACAAGACACACAAGCTGAAACGTCAAGACTGGGCCAAGAAATATCTCAAGACTGGTTTTTCTAAGGTTTTATGGACTGATGAAATGAGAGTGAGTCTTGATGGGCCAGATGGATGGGCCCGTGGCTGGATTGGTAAAGGGCAGAGAGCTCCAGTCCGACTCAGACGCCAGCAAGGTGGAGGTGGAGTACTGGTTTGGGCTGGTATCATCAAAGATGAGCTTGTGGGGCCTTTTCGGGTTGAGGATGGAGTCAAGCTCAACTCCCAGTCCTACTGCCAGTTTCTGGAAGACACCTTCTTCAAGCAGTGGTACAGGAAGAAGTCTGCATCCTTCAAGAAAAACATGATTTTCATGCAGGACAATGCTCCATCACACGCGTCCAAGTACTCCACAGCGTGGCTGGCAAGAAAGGGTATAAAAGAAGAAAAACTAATGACATGGCCTCCTTGTTCACCTGATCTGGACCCCATTGAGAACCTGTGGTCCATCATCAAATGTGAGATTTACAAGGAGGGAAAACAGTACACCTCTCTGAACAGTGTCTGGGAGGCTGTGGTTGCTGCTGCACGCAATGTTGATGGTGAACAGATCAAAACACTGACAGAATCCATGGATGGCAGGCTTTTGAGTGTCCTTGCAAAGAAAGGTGGCTATATTGGTCGCTGATTTGTTTTTGTTTTGTTTTTGAATGTCAGAAATGTATATTTGTGAATGTGGAGATGTTATATTGGTGTCACTGGTAAAAATAAATAATTTTAATGGGTATATATTTGTTTTTTGTTAAGTTGCCTAATAATTATGCACAGTAATAGTCACCTGCACACACAGATATCCCCCTAAAATAGCTAAAACTAAAAACAAACTAAAAACTACTTCCAAAAACATTCAGCTTTGATATTAATGAGTTTTTTGGGTTCATTGAGAACATGGTTGTTGTTCAATAATAAAATTATTCCTCAAAAATACAACTTGCCTAATAATTCTGCACTCCCTGTAGTTGAACCCAGAGCTTCAGCAATAAAATGCAAAGTAAAAGCAAATCAAGCACTCCCTAAATCACTCCCTGACAACGTGTCTGCATGCACCAGTCACAGCTGTTTCCTGAACCTGACGTTTCCTGGATGTAGTCTGAACAAGTAACACTACATTAAAAGACCAAATATCCAAGAGATAATAGACTGTTGAAACAAAAGTTAAATATTTGGCACAGCAGAAGATGAAGAGCATTTTCTACTTTTTCTAGAAGCAGATCATCATCCATTGGAAATACTTTAGTCGTATTAGGATTTAGAGCAAGTGATGTTATCCAAGAACAGAGTCCAAGAGCAAAGCATATGTAGAGCTGTGTCTGCACCACAAAGCAGCACAAGTAACCTATTCAATCACCTGAAAACACACCGTTAGCTGCACTATAAAAAAGGCCAAGAAAAACTGTGCAAGGGCTGCTATTGTCTTGTGTCAACTCAAACATCTATGAAAGTGAAGCTGTACTTGTGATACATGTTTTGCTAATCTATGTTAATGTATTATTGTAGTCTCTACCTTACAATATAAAGCACCTTGAGGCGACTGTTGTTGTGATTTGGTGCTGTATAAATAAAATTGAATGGAATTAATCTGCACAGAGGAAAGCAACATTTCACATTAATGTTAAACTATTTTAAAAAGCACCACAGTTGCCTGACATTAGTAACGTATCAGCATATGGGCTATATAGAGTGGGGTATTTATTTAATATTTTGCACGAAGTGAAACATAAGATTTTCATAAGATAAGAAATAAGATAAAAATTTCTAAAACTCACATTAACTACTGACCTCATTTCTGGCGTGCAGGGTTTTAGGACTTATTCATTACGAGCACAGTTATTAGTCATTACTTTACAGTCTATTCATAAGGACCCAGGGTACTCTAAGAGTTTATAGACTATTTAGAGCATTAATGAAAGCTTTGATTTTTTTTTTTTTAAATAATTGTTAAAAAGAGTATTATTGTTACTGTTTTGGGGTTGAGCATGCAATCCACATGCTGCAAAGTGAACGCAGAGTCCTGGGCGTGAATCTCAAGGCCATTTGTTGCTTCTCCCAGATTTCAAAAAAATAAACACAATTTTTTGTAAGGAGCAAGAGGTTCACAACAAACTGCAACAGATTTGGGCTTTTTTTGCTCATTTGTCACATTTAAGCCACATATTAACACAAATTGACAACTTGACTCTAGTTAATCACAAACTGATAGCCGACTGACTCCAGGTTATGTAATGTTTTGCCACCTTGATCCACCAAAGTTGTTTTACGACAAAGTGTGTAATAGACACACATGCAGAAGTTGCAGTAGCAGCAGAGGGAGCTATTTTATTTCAAGCCAACATGAAAATAATCACGGGAATAGACATTGTATAAATAGACATTATCAACACATTTACAGGTTAATCGTTTCTGGTGATTAAGGAGCCTGAAATATACTTCATACGTTTTTAGCTCTCTACTGACTTTGTGGCTTCAAATGTATTATCTCCCCCTGCTGGTAGTGCAACTTCTGCATGCAGTAATGCAATTTCTGCATGCGTGGACATTTCACGCTTTGCCTCTCCAAAACGTGAAATTTAATAGACACTGTTGTGCCTGGTAAACATTTTGCTGTGATACTAGGTTGCAAGTGGTTGCAGAAGAGGCCCCCCGTCTTCAAAACAACAATTTCAAAGGCAACAAGGCTGCAAGATCATTGCACATAGTTGTAATAATTTTGGTTGTGTCAGTAGTTTTTGTTGCTTTAACATTAATACTTTATTATTCACTTATCAGCAGTTTAACTATGCACTTATTAACTATTAATCATGGTTTTTTTTCCTCCTTAACTATGTGGAATGAACTGTATTTTGTAAAGGTTGATAAATGTAAAAAAACAAACAAAAAAAAACATACATGTAATCTCTTACTAATGTCATTTTTGTTTACTTTAACAGTAATTGCTTGTAACTATAAATTAATTTGTCTTTGAAATTCATTTAGTCACGTTGATAGTCATAGTGTTGTCTTGTGAGCTTTTTTAGGAGCCTTCAGTGGACTAAACTCATTAAAGTAGTTTAGACTTGATTCACTTCATCTGGCTAGAGTGAAATACTACATACACAATCATTAAGCATTAATAACAATCTAATAATGTAATGTCTATATAGTTTCCTATTACATTTTTTCTCTGCATGGGTCCAACTGAAAATAATATAAAATGAAAAGAAGTGAAAATTGAAATCTATTACACAGTAGCAGCCATTTCCCTTTTAGCTCTTTTTTTTAGATGAGAACTGCTGCAGTGAATTACAGCTCCCAGAAAATGGAAATATGCAGAACAAATAATTGAATCCGAGACTTTGTGGACACAAGTCTGAAAATAATTGTACCATATATTTCCAGATGGCATTGCATGGTTGATCAAAATCTGATCGTACTTTTCCACCATTTATAATTCCATCAATTTTGACAAGATCCCCAGCACCACTAAAAAGAGCCCCAAAACATGACAGACCCTCAGCTGTGTTTTACAGATGTAGACACGCACTGTTGTGTGTCTCTCCTGACCTCCTCTGTACATATATTTCCAGTCCAGTTCTTGTATAATTTGGGGCACCTCAGTCTTTTCTCCCTGTTTCCCCTCAAGAATGGCTTCTTGGCAGACACCCTTCCACTGATTTACAAGAAAGTCTTGCTGTTTGGAAGCAAAGTATGAAGAAATTAGAGGTGAATCAAGACTTTTGCACAGTACTTTCTTTTTTGGATAACAAACGTTCACAATGGAGGAGGACTCTGCTGCTGCTGTGGCACCTGTACTGACCCTTCAGGTACACTCCAAACTGACACATGCACACACACACAAACAAAACCATATCCGGTTCCAAGCCCCACTTCACATGAATGGCTGTGTTGTTGTGGTGTTTTTCATCAGTTAACTGCAATTAGACTTTGGATTGTCAACAATTAATCATTTGTTCTTCCCTGGAGTTTTTATCCATTTTCCACTGCTAACAATATGTCCTTCTTAATTACACAGTAATCGGTATAAACAGAGTGTTTATTTTTGTGTAATGAACTGTAACTCGTTAAAAAAAAGGGAGCTGCATCACAGTCACCTTTAATTCAAGGTTGTTCAATGCATCATTTAAACCAACCGAAGGGCAAACTGGGTGAATTTTCAGTCTTTTTTTATCAAACGTTTTAGACTGACGTCAAATTTAACAGCTTAAATTCTTTCTATATATGATTTTTTTTTTTATCCTGTCAGCCTGGGGCTATTTGAACAAATGATTTAAAGTATTAACTGCGAGTATAATTCATTTTTGTACATTCTGATCAGTATACCTCATAGTTTACCCACTTTTTCTTTGTGTTTGGTGATAAGAGTGTGACTGGCTTAGTGTGATGGCTCGTATTCTTATTTCTGCTGCAAAAATAGGCAGAACGGTGTTTGATTTTTGTTTGACGCCCTCCAGCATACACCTGCCTCCCGCCCTCCCACTTCTCATTTTCTGATACCCCAGATAACGTCGTCTGCTGTCTTTGCATATGCTGACAAGATGAGAGTGTTTCGCCAGGCTGCGGTGGTACACATTACATAACTGACAAAGGCAGGGTTGAGGCTGCCTGTCATGGGCAAATCCTCAGTTGGTTGTTTGAGTGAAAACAGCAGTTAAATACAAAAAGACACAAATAAATCCTTCCTTGGCAGCACTGTTGTTCAATGAGGGAGGCTGATCCTCCATATGCCTTATGTGATGCTGAAGGTGCTGTGGTTGAATTCACAATCACGCTCTCTGGGGTGCACACACACACACACACACACACACACACACACACACACACACACACACACACACACACACACACACACACACACACACTGTAAGAATTCCATAAATCCATACCCTGTGCTTTATTCAGTTGTCACCTGAGTGTTATCATTCGATCTTACTAAAACTGAGATTATTTGATATGTCACGGCGTTATCATTCGAGGGCTTTACGTTACCGATTATTCATCAATCTGTGACAGCGTTTTTAGCGCGTTACTGCCATTAATCATTTAGAAGGAGACGTTGTCAGCTTCTTTTTTTTATTACCAAGGCTGGATGACATCATTTTACTCCACTGACAACAGCTGAGTATTATGTTCTTGAAAACGGTGATGAATGTTTTCACGACTTCGCAGACAGTAATCACAGATAGATAGATTTACTTTCACTACCTGTGATAATAGTATATCCATTTAGGTCTACAGAAGTTTCTGCTAACCTCATCTGCCACATCTAATACTGAAATTCTGTCCCCGAGTTGGCAAAGTAAAACCGTGTGTCACAGGAGAGTGGACTCGAGGAGCAAAAATGGATCTGGTAACAGATTTCGTGCTGTGCCAAAGGCCCAGAACCCATCAGCGCTGAGTTTGGCGTTAACACATGCAGAGACAAGAAGTAGTACATTTTAGGATATTGCTTTTACTACTCACTTTGGATCCAGCCAGCTTGGTCAGGAATGTATTAGCCGAAATAGCCGGGATTACAGCCGTATTCTGTATAAATATGACCTAAATATCATTCGATTTCCCCACAAATCTTAAAAGTACATAGAAAGTAAAGAGAAGACAGTTATATAAATGAAACAATTTCTTACTTTTAATCACAGATTCATAAGTGACAGAGGTATGCAGATATGTGACTTCAGCACACTGGCTCAGTTTTGCTGCAATAACTGCAAAGAAATGGCTCCAGGTATTTCCACATTTCTTTTGGCCTACAGTCAGGACTTTGGCTTGTTCATTCCTTTCTCAGGATATTGTGTTAGCAGAAAGACTTCCAGGGATTTTTCCTTAGAATTTGCTTGCATAATTCAGAATTTAGCGCTCCATCGATGATAACAAGCCATCCTGGCTCAGACGCAACAAAGACAGGCCCAAACAATGCTGCTAATACAGTCATGTTTCATAGATGAGACAGGGTTGCTATATTGAAGGCCAGTATTTTGTGTAGTATTCAAGTGCAGCATTTTGCTTTCTCCAAACAGCAGACTTCTCCCTTAAACTAAAAACGTATATTTCAGTCTCATCCTCCCCCAAAACATTGTTACAGTTACCTTTTGAGATATTCATGTGATCTTTAGCAAGCTGCTGATATACAGCAGAGCCTTTGTTCCAGTGGCCTTCTCCCTGCAGCCCTGCCATTTACACCATTATTGTTGAGCGCTCTCCTGATGGAGAGCAGCCTTTAGTTACTTAAACAGCATGCCTGGTGTCACCCGATTATCGCTTTATTGATTGAAACTGTGTGACTCTGATTTCACCTCCATATTGATCACTGATCCTTGAGGTTCACATGTTGAACCCACATGTTGTGTATTGAAGAAACATTTGGTTTCCTCATGAGCACCGCGATATGATCTCAATCCGTACAGCGCCGACTTTTGTTTTGCTGGTTCTGGGATAAATAACGCCAACGTCAGTAATCTGGTGTCTGCTACCATCACAAGGTCAGTGGATGCAAAGGGGAGCTCAAACATGAAGCTGTGATGTAACAAACCTAAATGATGGTTTCATTCTCACAGTCTGCTTGTAATAAATGTGCAACAAATTCAGCTGCTAAAATGTACATGAAAGACCTCTAAATCTGTGCGCAGTCCAAATAACAAACAAGCCAGGCAGTTTCTCCTCCTTCCCTGTGTGCACCTTTCAAACTCCTCAGCGAGCTCTGTTACACTGTTTTGGCAGGAACTCTTTCTCTCTATGCCTGGATTTTTATTTTTTTGTTCTTAGTTAACATCTTGAGAGGCATTTAGTTCTGATGAGGTGGAATATTTTCTTTCTGCCTTAAATGAAAGCAGTGTTAGCCAAGGTCAGCTCTTCACGATGAGAAACCTGAGCTTCTCTTCTTTTCCTTGTGAGCCGAGCCTCTATGTTTGTCTGGACTAACAATGACGCTCTGTAGTTTCCTTGTGTAGCTGCTGCACTTTACAAACACATTCTGCACACAGGGGGAGCATTTATAGTACAATGTGTCTTAGCTCTGCTTTCAGCTGTGCAGTTACCTTGAACTGCGGAGATGTCAAGGGATTCAGTCTTAGAACAGCACGTTCCAAACAAGTTCCAATAAGGTGCAAGTTTCTTTCTTTCTTTCTTTTTAATCTATGAGAAGACAGACAAGGCTATTTGAGTCATATATAAACCTGAGGCATAACAATATTCCTCTCAGTGGCTTCAGCTGCTGTGTCCACATAATAAAGTTTGTTTTTGTGTTGGTACAGTGTGTCTTCCTTATAGCTCTCTGGACTAATATGCTGTGCTGTTTTGGGGTGGGTTTCCTGTTAGAGCACCGTATAGTTAGAGTTCGAAAAGTGCTTTGTTAGGGTTAGGTTAAGTTTCTTTGAATGTGAGGTTAGTTATTTCTGCCTCCAGAGTATATCTCAGCTGGTGTATCTATGTGTTGTAAAATGCTATAATGCTGTTAAAACACGCCAAACAACATCCTAGCAATACAGCATACTGTCTTCTGAATCATTATCGTAAAATGCATGAGGTTTTGTACCTTAATCTCCGACAACCTGTTTTATAATTTAAGTTATATATATATTGTGTTGGACCGTAACCCCAATGCATATTAATCCTCTTTAGTTTATATTTTAGCATTTACGTTTCACGTTGCATTTACATATTTGCCCAAACAATTAGTCAGATTGCACAGATGCAATCACAAGTAACCTTCGTATGCACCTCCAGTTCTGTTCGAGTGCAAAGAGGCGCTGACAGCTGAAGAAAGGCCTTGATCATTGTAGCATTCCCCAGACAGTCAGACCTTCAGTCAGTCAGTCAGTCAGCTCGCTAGCTAACCCTCACTCAGCATTCATTATTAATCACAGAATTACACTGGGGCGCTCTGTGGATTGAAGGGGGACAAGTCGTGATAGAATATGCAATTGTCTGCATAATACACAGCAGGCGAGGTATCAGGCGCTGATATGAAGCACGAATATTGCATGAGATTTCTGCACTTATTACTGTCAAATGATGGTGGCGGCGTCAGGGGCAACGGCGAACACTGTGAGCGCAATTCACAGAACCAAGAGCAGTGTAAATAAAATCTGATTGGCTGGGGATATTGTGTGTATAAAAATCAGCTTGAGGCATGCAGTGATTTGCCCACGCAGAAAACTTTGTTGAACCTACTAGCTTACAAAAATGTGTTCTTGTCCACTCGTATTCCTCCGTGCTGCCCAGTGATGGACGTTGAAGCATTATGACCTCCGAAGCTTGAGCAATATGTTAGAATTGGCAATTTACCAACACCTCTTTAGCTACAGGAAGCTTTGACTGCCAAGTAAATAGTCACAGTCTCCCACTGATTACCTCTGGTCAGCTCCACAGAATTGTGTGGGAGGTAAGCACCATTAGCTAGGATGAGACAGGAGTGTCATTCATTCATTCATCACAAATGACTGTTGATCTTTTCATTCCCAAACCGGCTTGTTGTTCCGCTGGCCTGCCACTTACAAGAGCATTGCATCATTTTAAATAGAATCAAATGCGTATGAATCAAAAGGAAACTCTGAGCCGTGACTGTGTGTTGACATAATCTCGATTCAAGAGCGATGTAAGGCCTCCTCTAGAATCCGACGAGACACAGAAAGAGAGAGAGAGAGAGATAGCAACAAGGTGAGAACTAATGCGGCCGGGTTTAGCTTCGCCTTTGATGTTTGTACCAGCAATCCAAGGTGCTCAGAGCCTATCTGTCCTTGAAGTGAACACACCCAGGAATCCCTGGAGAGGAGGAAGATATTCTAATCATTGAAAAAACTAAAACCTAGGGAGGAAAGTTTACTCCCCCCCCCATCATAGTTAATGAAACATTGCGTGCCATCACTACTCACGATGCATATTTGGCCTGGAGTTAGAGCGGCATCTGGAAATACTTAACATGGCGAGCGCGGTAGTTTATGTAGCAGATGACCATGAGTTCATGCAGACTTTAGGTGGTTATATTTGCTAAATTGTCCAAAAAAGTCTTTAAAATTCAGGTGATGTGGGACAATTTCTTTCTTCTCTCACGCTTCATCTACTTCACAGACAAGTAACTCTTTTGAAATCTGTTTTTTTTTTTTTTTAAATCAAAAATCTGTCAGAATCCCAGTTGTATCTGTGCCGAGCTACTATTTAATATTTTAGGTGAACTACTGATGAACTCAATTTAGGAACTGTGTTTATTGAGTGCAGTGTTTCTTGATATGAGGCAATTTTTAAGGAACCGTTACATCCTACTAAAACCATAGCTCTGAAATGAAAGTTGGCCTGCAAGGAAGTGTTTATACGCTTGTGTTTGATTTCATCATCAGTGACATCTTCAAGAGTCTAGTCAATCAAGCGGTTTTGCTGCCAGGCTTTTGTTTTCTCGGCCATCAAAGGAAGAAGAGCCTCTGGACAGGTTTACGTGAATGGCAGAATGATTCATCCCATGGTATGAAGCATCAAAACCAATTTGCACTGCAGTATTGGACACTGGCCTTTTTTCTTTCTTTCTGTCTGTGATGTCTATATTTCGGAGGCGTTACAGTGTGAATATTAAGGTCAGCTTGACATATTGGTTGGTTGAAAGTAGAGAGTGTGTTCCCTAATTATTAAGAATAACATATTCGTCAGAGTTCTGTCAGTCTCCTGTATTTATTTAGGAATAAATCAGCAGGCACAGTTTTTTTTTTCTAGGGGTCTTTCTGGGAGAATATTAGTGTCTGGAAAAATATCAGCATGTTTTCTACCTACTGATATGAACAGAAAAAGAAAATAGAGCACAAGTTCCTCAAAAAACCAATTATGAACTTTAAAAAATGAAAGTTATATTTGTCCATATTCGATGGAAACGCACAGAAAGGTCTAGTGGATCTAAAATTTAACCTTGTGGTACAGTACAAGTTAAAAGTGAGTTTAACTTGAAAGAAGCATGACAGCATCTCCAAGGATTGTGCTTTATATGTCTTTGAAATAACAGCTCTATGACAGATTTAAGTAGCCAGGTTTCCTTGTCATTTTTTAAAGGGTCTAGAGCAGAAGTTCTTCAGGCTTTCTGAAGATTCTCAGAAGGTTTTTTGAGGGGGACACTGGCATTGGGGACCATTTTTAGGGGAATGTTTTTTCACCAACAAAGTGATTAGCCAAAAACGTGAAAACTATTAGTTAAAATGTGGCTTATTTTGGCATCATGGGCAGTATGTCCTTAAATTTGTGGAAACTGGATAACAACATGCATCTTTAGCTGATCCATCTACTGTTTGCTGAAGCCTCGATCAGAAATGGTCTCAGTGGAAAGGTGGCTGTCATGAATCTGATCTGGACTGATCAACAGGTCTAATGGATTGATTCCAAATTGGTTACGAATAACTGTCAGTACATATGGAGCATGTGAGGAGAGAGGTGAGTGTCTACAGCCAGCTCTGAACCACGGTTGAGGCCCTGTCATGGTTTGGGGCTATATTTCAGTCAGTGTCGTTGGGGATCTTATTAAAATTGATGTAATTATGAACGCAGAAAAGTACGGTCGGATTTTGATCCACCAGCATGGCAATGATTTCAAACACATAGTCACTGCAGTAAAAGCCTACATAGATAGAAAAACACAGAGTGGAGCACAGTCAGTCGTGGACTGGCCTCCCCAGAGTCCGGACCTCAATGTTACTAAAGCAGCGTAGGGTCATCTTGACAGAGAACACAACAAAATAAAGTCAGTGTCCATAGAAGAGCTTTGAATGTCCTTCACAAGCGCTGGAGAACTATGAAGGGCTCTTAAAAGGAGTTTAAGAGTGACTTCCCATTTATGTATGCACATGTTTCAATAACTCATTGCACTAACTTCCCATTTACCTAGAACAAAATGTGGTTGTGCAGGAATTTGCATACTAATACATATCGACTATGCAGTGTCAGCATCTTTTTTATTTGTATTGATTTTTCTCAACATTTTGTGACCTGTTACTCAAATTTTATGGTTCATGGTTGTGTCAAAATAGATAGCAGCTGTTGGCCCACAGTACATTTTAAAGACATGATTTGGATAATTTAGTAAGCGTGTGCATCATTCCAAAACTTACAAAACATCCATCTTGGATTGCCTTAGTCCCCACAACAACGCAGCACATTTTTAAAAATTAATTTAAACAGTTTGATGACTAAAATCCCACGCTGCTCCAACAAATAACAAACGTAACCTTATGTGGTGTTCTCATGTCCCTTTAGTTTACAGAGCAATTGAAACTCCTTTATGCAACATCCCCTGACATCTACATGTCACAATAAAGCTTCTCGACTGCGGCTAGCCCCGGCATGTAGTGCAAGGGCCCAATTAGTCCTACTTGCAGCTTTAATTTTTCATGTTGTGTTTAATCCACAGATCTTCCCTGGCAGACTGAACAAACGAGTTGACTCCAACAGAGCTACGCCTCTCTTCAGTCTACTTGTGGTCTGACGGCACTCACCAACATCAAAGGTAAGCCCCCCTTTCTCTCTACACCTCCTGCTTCCTTTAATCACTTTGTTCAGTTCATCATTGCTGTAATTGCATTTCCTGATTTTTTTCCCCTTGTCTTGCAAATCCGAGACTTTGCTTTCTCTGTTATCGCGCCTCGAAGGAGCTTCCTTTCAATTGGCTTTGTCGCTCAGGTGCCTTATGTGCTTTTTATGTCAATACATTGAGAGGCGTTTTCTCTCTAGTAACTGTGCTCTTATTTCAGCGATCCAAACAGTTAAATCACTGGTGGTAAATGTCAGTAGAAAAGCAATGTTAGCTCTCTGCACAGACTGTAGTGTGTTTTAGAGGTGAACGGGAGATGACGTCGTTCTGGTCCAGTTTCTAAAAACAAACTGTGTAATTGAGTATTTGAGGTGTGAGTCAGTCATATATACAGTAAGTGCAAGACAAAAGCAATTCTCAAGTCTCAGTTAAGTTCCACATTGATGTGGTGGAAATAATTAAGTTCATTGCTTCTTCCGAAGCTTTTAAAAGAGCAAATATCAAATATCTTGATCATCAGAAAAGAATGCATTGTAATTATGAATGAATCAGTGCCTGCTGTGATTAAATTAAGACCTGGGCTTTAATCCAGTTTCTCTGATGCCTTGCTGTGGCTTATCTACCTGAGCTCGGGTCACCATATCAAAACCTGTAGACTATGTTACACAATCTTATTCAACAGACTCCCAGTTAATTTAGTTAGGGTGTTATCAGAGTCTAGCTGACTTACTAATGCCAGTATCTTGCTAACCACAAACACATAATGTTTAAGAGGATCTAGTCCCTCTGGATCAATCATAACATAAAATCTACTTGCATCACAGTGACTGTGCTTAATAAACATTCATGAGGTCTTTGAGTGCACTGGCATTTTTATATAGCTTTATAACAACACAGCAAACAAAGTAATGGCAGCCTACTGGGCTTACAGTTCAAATGAATGTGGCATTTAAGTTATATTGCATATTGTATCTACATCATGGTAAAAAGAAAAGTACACCCTCTGTCAATTCCAAAGTTTTATATATCAGGGAATAATAAAAGATTCTCTAGAATTTACCAGGTCTTAAAATGATGTAACAACTTGAGGTGACATTGTTTATTTTATTATTTATTAAGTCTTGTGTATTTATTTAACAATAATGCAGAAGCAGTGTTTGGAAAGCTGACTCTACAATACTTTGGGATAAAGAGGAGTTCATGGTAGACTGCAAAACAAGCCCAAATAGAGAATAGAATAGAATAATCCTTTAATTGTCCCACAAGGGGAAATTTGGTTGTAACAGCAGCCAAAAAGACACATATACAAACAAACAGTAGACAGGACACAGAACAGAAACATACACAATTTTTCTTACATATTTACATTAAGGACAATGGTTACCATATACAGAGAGTACTGTACAGTTATTAAATTAAATAAAAATAACTACAGATAAGAGGCAAACCAGGTTGTAGTGCGAATCGGTTAATTAACTTATTGCAGTTGCAGCGCAGATGTAAACATCTATGTTTGTTGGGAGCAGTTCTGATTGTACAGTCTGACAGCTGCAGGGGGGAAGGACCTGCGGAAACGCTCCTTCATGCATCTAGGATGCAGCAAATCATTACTCTACCACTACCATGCTTGACAGGTGATATGAGGGGTTTTTGCAGTGTTTTACCAAATGTAGCACTTTGCTTTATGACCAAACTTCTCTGGACAGATGAAGAGCCACTTGGCCAGGCTAAACAGTGCTACCATGCTCTTTTTTTTTTTATCAGAAAGACAAGACTTTCTCCTAAAAACTCTTACAAACAAGCCACATTTATTCAGTCTCGTTCCAATTGTAATATTATGAACTTTAACATTTAACTGAAGCTAACTGTTAACTGTGAGGTATAGCTCTTAGATTTTTTTAAGTATTGCATGCGCTGACCTTTGGATGAATTTGCTTGGACATCCACTCCTAGGAAGATATGTAGCTGTTTTGAATGTTTTTCACATGTGAATAATTTTTCTCACTGTACAGCCTTCTATTTCTTTTGGCTGCTCACTTTTGGACACCACAGCAGCTCATCTGCCTCACTTTGATCCTGTCTCTAGCATCCTCCTCTGTCATAGAAAGCCTCTGCTCGCCCTCCTGCCATATATTCATGACTCTTTTCTTTCTCACTGTAGAATCGTGGAATCTTTTGGAAACAGCCTTATAACCTTTCCCTGTCAGCAGCAAACTCTAAGATCATTGCTGATGTCTTTCCTGCTTGGCATTGTGTTAACACACACCTGAATGCCCAAACCAGCAAACTGGTAAAACCTCTGCTTTTTCTGAGGCGCTCACACTTGCTACTTACTCTCTTAAATCCTATATAAGCAGTAATCGTCTGCTTAGTTTCTTAAGACTGCTTCTGCATTTTAGTATATGTCATGTTTTGTAGCTTGTCTCAGGTTTTATTTGCCATATTTTGTAAAGGGGTGTACTTTCTCTTCACCATGAGGTTACTTTGTATGTAATATGAAGTACTTGCATAAGATTTTCCACATTATACAGGACAGGTAAACACCAACTGAATTTATTTTCTTCTAGCTGTGAAAATGTTTAGTTATGGAGCCCACACCTCGCTAAGCTTTGCTTATCCTGGTGTCACTCAACAATGCTCCTGTGGGCATTAGCACTCACTTTAATGTTCCTCAAAGAAATGCAACAGGAATACTAAATCAGAGGGAGGATCAGTCCCGGTGACCGTGCATTTCTTTCTTTTATTTCCTGTTGCATCTCTGTTGGAAGTGTTCAGAGCATCTTTGCATATCGGATATGTACTGGAAATGGCAGTCATCTTTCAGTAACATGTATTAAATAGCAATTCACTTAAAAAAATGCTTTTTTTACAAGTGTTTGATGAATCCTGTGTCATTTTTTCAAAGACAAAAAGAAACTATAAACTATCACTTCATCACTATAGTATCTGCAACGGCCTGCAAGTCCCACTTCAAGCTGACTTTCATGTTCTTGAGTAGCTCTTGAGCAGCTTATAAAGGTTTCCTGTGGCTGAGCAAAAATATCCAACACAGCAGCTAAGTGTCTGTCATTATAATGAATCACTTAGCTGTCAGTCACACTCCATGAGAGCTTTGACGTATTGGACTTCTTAGCAAAGGGTAAAAAAAATCTCTTAAATGGCTGAAATTACTGGCTCTGCGATGACACTTTAAGGTGGAGCAATACTACTAATATTTCCAATTTGTCTTCTGACTATATGAAACGTCAACAGCGGAAAGAGATTAAAGACTGCACACACACACACACACACACTCTAGGAGGAGCAGGTGTTTTTAAGTACCCAATTGTGCCGCTGTGAGCTGCATCCTCAGATGTGCATCAGATGGGTTTAGGCAAAGAATTAATTTGAGCTGCCTCTAGAAGGGGTAAATTGGCAGTAAGGGGTGGGGTGGACTGGGGGAACAGCACCACCCACCTAGTCCCTAATCAGGTGAATGTTCCTAACTCAATATCGGGCACCAATGGTCACACTCAATTATCCTCATCCTCTACCTCCCAATCTGTTCCCCCAATTCCCTAATAACCCCCTAGCCAACTCCCTCAAGATATGAGGCTTCTGCTCTTGTTGGCCTCCTCAGGAGCAACACATCCAGTCAGTCTTTGGTCTCTGATTCTTAAAATTTACCAAAGTCAAAATGAAAACAGTGGATATTTGGGGAATATGTAAAAAGTTTAAAGATTCACACTTAGCATGAATACTGGGAAAAGGCAATAATAGCTCTGTTGTAAACTAACCTGATGTGAACCTGAATCTCACAAATTAGCATGCCATATTTTATGTTTTATCTTGATTGAAAATTAGATCATGATAAATCAAACACTGGAAAAAATCCTAAAAACTAATATCGCATCATTTGACTCGCCTTAAACTTCCAAAATACCTCCCGGCTGCAAAGCATTAAGGGTTTAACACCCAGTCCTCAGTGGAATAACGGGTTATTTTTACAGATGCACTTGGCAAGTTTCCACATTGGCTGTTTCAGATGGTGATACGAGGTAAACTGCTGGTGTGTGTCTGTACACAGCACTGCTTTACACCAGAGGAGGAAAAGAAAGGACAGAGCTCAAATCTTTGCCGTTCCACCTTTCCACTGGTCAGAGCCTTTGTGTAATTTAGGCAGATAACCAGACCGCTGGCGCCTCACTCCTTTCAAGCTGTTCTTGAGAATAACATCAGTTCAAATGTCTGCCAGTTTACTACAGAGAGGGGTTTGATGGCAGAGGGTCTTGTCATTGGAAGATTTGTTTTAGGGGAGTCCAACAGACCTGATGAATAAAGTGCCAGGGATTTATTACAGGATTTTCCAGCAGGCCTTTGAAGTGAGCGACTGCTGCCTCTCATCTACCAATCCACACTCAAAAATGTGGCCGTGTGGATATATTTATTACCGGGCTATTTTTAGAGCGGTGAGTTTTTGCTAAAGCGAGTTCACTGCTGAGGAAAAGCCTTGCAACAGCGCAAGTGAAGCGTCAGCTCTGCACATGGAATATGAGCTTGTTTTCCTTTTAATTAAAGATGTTTACGCCTTAAGAGTAGTGAGATGTAACCCACTTCTCTTTGTGGAATTAATTAAACAGTTTTCTTTTTTTTCTTTCCTTTTTTTAAATATCATCTCTTTGATTAGTTTTCATTCCTTCCACACATAAACTTCATGTAGTGGCACACACAAGTGACACTCCACACCCCTGGAGTTGTATTTTGATATGTTTCCACCACATAAAGTTTGGGAGTAATTAGGGTGTATCTAAGAACATGGCTATGTTTTCATCCCCTCTGACCCAGGCCGTTATCAAACATCTGCTGAACCAAAGCCAAAAATAAAAAACGAGGGCTGTCATGGTGGAAGAGGGGAATTCTTCAGATGCCCCCTCCCTGACCATTCTGGGCTATTTTAAGTATGGCCAGAAGTTGGTGTGTAATGATAAGCTGTGGGGCGTAGCTGACATGCCTGCCATATAATTCCCTTTATGACTCAGGAAGCAATGGTTACATTGCCCCCCTAACCCTCCAGGGGTGTGAATCATAAGTCTGTCCGCAAATATGCCCAATCAACATGGCCTATGGGACTCTATTTCTGTCACTTATCTCAAGTAGTGGATAACTTTGAAAACAGACAAGGATGCTATTTTTGAGCGCAGTTTTCCATTTCCCAGCCCTGTTTCCATTTTGAAACCTGACCGGCTGATTACCGTAAACTCAAACCAGACATAAATGTTTTAGGAAGAACAATTCATTTAAAAATACTAGATTCTCGAGAGTTATAATGAGAGATTTTGTTCCTGTAAACAGAAAATGAAACATTTTCTTTTGTTCAGATGGTTGTGGAGTTTAACTTTGGAAGCACATTCTCCTTGGTAGTATTGCAAGAAAGAGCCAGACTCCACTCCAAATAAATAAATGATCAGCATGTAGGAAACTTCAAAGAGGGATTGTGTGCTTCAAAGGCCCTTATTGGTGCTCACCGGATCCTATTGTAAAAGAAGGCTCTTTTTATGCACACATGTACACACCCTTTGAAAGCCATACATTCTGTTTTGGTATCCAAAGTTGTTTAAGATTCAAATGCTTGCATCTGCATTGGTGAACCCCTGCTGAGCTAGACCGCCTCCTCGAGACAAGATCAGCTAGAAAATATCCAGAATGCTTTGATATAATGCAACTGCTGACTGAGTGTCAGCTCTTGATTTTTGTAGAGAACCTTCTTGTTTAACCTTCTAGTGTCTGCCACGTCAACCAATATGCAGTATACAGCATATCATGACTTTTAAATGAATGCAAATGTCTTTACTGATGCACACGGGAAAAAATGACAGTTTCTTAACATGTCAGGTCGTTAAAAACGTGACAGTTTGTTGGAAAAATATCTATATTTTTGTTTATTGGGCAATCCACTCTGGCAAAATTGGAATGTTTTAAATATTTTTTCTTCTTTTAACTGTGTTTTTCTCCCACCACAGACTTTCTCTATCAGTTGCTATTGCACGCTAACAATACATTTTCAATTAATCACATTATCACCCTTCACCAGTGAACAGGGGAATCTGGAGGCCCTGGGATAGCTGCCAACTTTGCATGATTAATGTTCTAGCTGTAAAAAATGGAGCTACACTTTGAGTAATGAAGCTTTTTTTTTTAAATATAAAAAGCATTTTTTTATTTTTTAATAAAATGTGGACAAACTTTAATAATGTGATGATGCTCCAATACTTGTTTCTTTACCTTTGAGTTTACTACAAAGTCAGGTAGTTAAAAGAGCCGTTTGGTGTTTTCTATGTTTCACTTCTGTTTTAATCTCTTCCATTTTCTCTTTTGTCTTCCCTTCATTTCTCTTCCCCTCTCCCAGCTCTCTGTTCCTTTTGCCGTTTCATCCCTCTGCTTCTGTTTTGAGAGAGGGATGTCTCTTTTCTAACAGCTCTCAGCCTGCTTATCTACTAGGTCTGTATTACTGTGGGTTTTGTATGTCCAACCACCCATTTGTTATTGTGCTGTCAGCCCCCTCGATATCACACCACCATCAGTTATGAATATCGGGCTGTGTGTGTGTGTGTGTGTGTGTGTGTGTGCCATTGATGTGCTCTGTAGCCTGCTAATGTTATTTGGAAATCCTGATTGTTTATGATAGATGGCGTGTGCGTGTGTGCCTGATACCAGGCCTGGGTGTCCGTTTGGGTGGCTGTGGGAATCTTGCATGTGTTGGATTTGTGCCTGTAACAGCGCCTGTGTGTCAAAATGCATTATGGCTCTCTGCATGACTATATCCAATGACAGCGCCGTTCCTCCACGCTTATGCCTACGACTGTTCATTTGTAGGGCTGAGATCGTATCCAGAAAGAAAACAAAACAAACAAACACAAAAAAAATCTTTGCTTTTGTGAGTCTCCACTGTGCTGTTGCATCCCCTTTGTTGTTTTTAGAACTGGTGGATTAGGTATTTATTTTTCATCCCTGATATTCTTGCAGATCTGCAGTGAATGCTATCTTCGGTGCCAGGATTGTCTTAATTATAAGAAAGGCTCAAACTTCTGAAAGCAAACACATAATTGGCACCCTGCAGTGCATCCTCATTAATGTGTTTGCTGTGCTGGCCTGCAGTATCAGAGACTTTGTAGTCACCCTTTATGAGGAGAATCTGAGCATGTCCCTTCAGGGTGTTGGCTGGAGAACGCACGGTCAGAGTGACAAAGATTTGTCTGTAACAGATACACTCTTTGTGTTATAACCCTGTTTCCCTTATCCAGTCACCCACCCTAATTGTTCTATTTTCATCTGTCACGGTGGTGTTTGTTAAAGCTTGTGTATCCTGTCTTGGCCAGCAAACAAGCCGTTTGTTTTGACTTTGATCTGGAGGCATGCGTCAGCCATTTGATGTCACTCATCCAGCCTTTTTTGGGTCTGGGTGTGTTAAATGACCTGGTGCCCCCTCTTCCTCCCCCTTTTCTTCCCTTGGAAGATCTGTAAAACCGCGACCGACACTGAACATGGAGGATTATGATGTTCGCTCAGCCGCCAGCATCCTGGCCTCAGTGAAAGAGCAGGAGGCACGTTTCGAGCAGCTGACCCGCGCCCTTGAGGAGGAGCGTCGCAACGTCAACCTACAGCTAGAGCGTGCCAATCTGCCTCCCAACCCCCCCACCAGCCAACCACTACCATGGCAGCAAGTGGTGATGCAGGTAAACGATGCCAGCACACTGGCCGACCACCCCCCTCCACTCCTTGTCCTTTTCAACCACCAACCTGCGCTATCATGTATCTCCCTCCATGCATCTCTCTCAAAAGTGACACCTCTTCTGCTCTCGCCTTCCATCTGAGCCGGCTCATCCCATCACCATGTTTGCTCGTGGTCATTGCTTTTCATCATTCGTGGGACCCCCCGCAATCTCTCTGTTCAATTTCCCTGTAATTTTGATACTTGTACCCATTGTATGACTCCAATGTCCTGGATGGTGTTCAGTAATCTGCTGTGCGGTGACTCATCTTTAAAAGCGAGCTAATGAGATTCAACCTCTCATTCTGTCTTCTTTCGCCCCCTCCTTCTATGCCACTGCCATCCAATCCCATCTCCTTTCGCCCACTGGTCTTTGATATTGTCTGGTGGTGGTGCTGATTGGATGTGGCCTTTTGCCCAGCCCTGGCCAGCGTCTGGGGGACATTAGATTCCTGGCGAGGGTTTCTGTCAATACTGGCTGACTCTGCAAGAGCAGGAAATGCAAGATGTAGAAATAAGACAGCTGCAGTCTCCTTAAAAATGACAGCAGTCACAACATGCACATTCATTTGCATGCTACAAACTGATGGAAAATGTTGCAATTAGAGCTTTTTTTGTTAAGAACGCCCTGGTCAGGTGACATGAAGTCTTATTTTTCTGCTTATTTTCAGTCTTTGAAGATCTGACTAACCTACACATTTCAATTTTGCTGACTTTCCCAGGCATAATCACTTCTTTGAAGAAACCCTTTCAGACTGTACACATGTTTTACTAACTAGAATTTGAAAGCACAGTTTGGTGATGCCGCACCTGTGGTGCTTGGATACATCACCTTTAATCACAGAGAAGGAGGCGGTCTCATGTATTATTGATATAGCAAGACGTGCAGAGAGAGAAATGCTTTGTCTACATTTGCCTGTGCTTGTATTTGCCCATAGTTACAATTTGTTAACAGTCCGTGCTAGTGTTCGTTTTTTTAAAGGGCTTGCTGCAAATTTGGTCTCACGAAGGGTTAATGAAGAGAATGTGGGAAAAGTGTAAAAAGGGTAAAATAAACTTGTCAGTCACTCACACCAAAAAGGTAATATATTGCTCTGTGTGTAAGAGAGAAGGAGGGAGAGCGAGACCCTCCCCTCCCCAGAGGTTAGCCTAATTTGGAGAACAGCGAATTGGCTCTCACTCTCAGACATCCCCCTACCCTAACTGTTTGTGAACCAAGGGGTTAATTTGGCACAACTGAATACTGCTGTTTACCTGTTTACATCACTTTGAAATGTCATTTTGCCACCAGGAATTTTCCTGCTGGCGTTATCGTAAATGCTTAAATGCCAGAACAATTTCTATGCAGGCATTTGAGGATGGAAGGGGACGTTGATCAGTGCCTGCTCAGCACCTAAGTCCTTGGCAACTGCCTTTGCCCAGCCTTTCTGTGCCAGGTGTTACCGTGTCTGTGTCGTGAGATGCTCTCCATTCAAATAACGATGTGGCACGAAGGATGAGGAATTATTATTTCTTTATCTCTGCTTCCTCCTTGTTCAGCTCCCGAACACACACACACACATACTCGCATGCAGTCCAAACGCTGTATGATGGATTACGATGGCGCATGGATCATTGACTCAAGGTTCAGATTCACAACCCCGGGGCCAGACACAATGCATAATTATTTCAAGTTGATGTCAGGAAAGAAAAAAGTGGACCTGCTCTGATGAATGAAATCACATGCAAGTAGACACCTAATGAGCGCAGTAAGCCACTGATCTTGATAGCACCCCACCACAGGGCGCTCACCTCGGCACAGACTGGGTCTCAGCATCAGTGGGCAGTGCGCGCTCGTTTATGCCTTTATCACTGTTGTCAGCTTTTTAACACAGGCTGCTCAGTGGGCAGCAAATAAACAGAAGCGATGGTTTATTTAAACATATCCTCACAGCACTTCATGACCTGTTACAAATGAAACACTCTGATGCTCAGTGCTCTCAAGTTTCTTTTATGTTGCCCTGAACACAAACTAATTGACTCAAATGCATCATACAATCATTTGGAAATATAGCACGTTTTCCACAATAAATTTGAAGCCAAGGCTCGTCCGTATAGTATGTATGTTGTTTGCCTTTTCACATGTTAAACTGAAATCCCAGTGACTGTTTGGAATTTGTGGAACTTAGTCCATGTGTTCATGGTCCGCAGAACATCATTTATTTATTTATTTGTGAAGACCTTTCATCTCACGCAACATGAGATCGACTTTTTGTTATTTGCAAAATGACTCAAGAACTATTAGATGAATTGCCATGATGTTAACCACAAACATTTGTGATGCCCACAGAAAAAATCTTTGGAAATTTGCAGTAGGTTGTCATTATGTTATTGTTTTATTACCATCACAGTGTATTGAATATATGAACGCTAACCGTAAACCCAGAACCAGCTATCCGCTCTTATTGAACAAGAAATTTGTGAAAAATGTTGAAATGACTTCATAAATATCCCCAATTTGAGATGGTACTTTTTGAGATAAACATAAGCGGGATTGAAGGATTTCCCTATATGGAAAATTTCATCTCATTGTTGATCCAGGTTCCAGTTGACTCCCAACTCTCTCTCAACTAGCTTCTTCTGTGCTAAAGCCGTTTCTCCTGTCTTGTCTAGTTTCTTGTCATGCTCATCTAGAACTTTCTGAAGCACTTGTTCAATATTTCTGGAGTCTGGAGTTGAGCTGTCAGAATGGTTGATGTCCAGGTTTTCCTGGTCTTGATTTACCTTTGCTGCTCTAGCATTTGTTTACAGTAGCAACTTTCCGTTCGATCCCCATGTACTGCTGCCTCCACGTATGCTTTCGCAAGTCCACTTAAACTTTTTGAGAATTCCAGCAGCAAAGAGTGGTGTGCCTCCTAAAGTGCCCCCAAAAATCCTATAACCACACCTTCTCAGGTTTGGACAAAGACTCTTGCATTGCCAATCCAAGACGACTAGGTCCTTCAGACCTATTCTATGAAGCTCTCAGTGCACAGTATTTTTGCTGAAGTTACTAATCTATAATAATAAATTACAATACACTTATGGCTCATTGTGGAATAAGGACATTTCGCAAATTGACTTGTTGCAACAGTGACATCCTATTACAGTACCATGTTCAGATTAATTTAGCTCTTTTCTCACTCTTCTTGCAGTTGGGACCCTGGCTTTAGTAAAACCATGGTCAAATTTGAGCTATGGTGTGGGCTATTGAATTGCAGTAGCCCAGAGGAGAATGAACATCCCAAACTTTATGCTACCATTTTTCAGGCTGTGAACTTTTTTATTTATTGCCATATTCACAACATACTTCATACCGTGTACATTATAACATACCGTAATAGACCCATTTCTGTAATATACTCACATATCTATATTATTGCTAATATATATTGTAATATATCTATATCACTAAAGCACTTCTGGATGGATGCAAACTGCATTTCGTTGCCCTGTACCTGTGCATGTGCAATGACAATAAAGTTGAATTCTATTCTAATTCTATTCTATTCTACAGGTCAAACATTGTTCAATACTCACTTTTTGAGCACATCGATGCAAAGTGATTGTATTCATTATCAGCTTTCAGATTCAGTTTAGTGCTAATTAGCAAAGATGCTTACATGTTAAACTAAAATGGGAAAATTGCTAAATGTTACCTTCTAAAAGTAGGATGATTCCTCCAATGTTAGTAGTACCCTCATACATCATTGAGTATGGCGACAGACTCGTGGTGTGTTTAAACAAAAAAGTTATTCAGGCTAAAGCTGAAATTTTGTTTTCTTGGACAAAAGATGTTCTATGATATTCTTTCCGCCAGAGCTTGGAGGCAAAAGAAAAGTTTGAACAATCAACAAATCAACAAACCACCCACTGTCATTTAAGTCTCCCCATGTAGTTGTCATGCACACATCTGAAGAGGATTAAGAAATATTCAAGATTAAGATGTTTCAAATATTTCTTTATTTTGTTTTGGACCTGCATGAAATTAACACAAGTTACAAAAAGGCAGATCGCAACAATATGTTTTAATCTCTCTATTACAAAAGGTTGTTGTAAACACCACTGCCCTACTTTCTAATTGAATTCTAATCCTCATTCACTTCAGGATAACTGTTTATGAATTGCTGCCAAGGAAGAGAATTAGAGTGTTTATGCTACACTGTCCTGTGAGGAAAATCAAAACGAGGCTGTCGGACTCTCCATTAGCTTGTCTGATGAAATTATCAGCAGAAATTCAGTGACACGGACCAGGGAGCCTTAGAATCTGTATCCATCAATAGGATCATGCTAGGATCACACGCTTCCTTTATTTGCTATCATGTTAGCCTCCCATAATTGATTTTGGCCTGAAGGAGTGTTATCACCAAAGCTCTAAAAGGTCAAGTAGTGCATGGTGACAAACCTATCTGTCGAGAAAGGCAGACAGCACTCAGACAGCCATGTCTGTCTGGAGTTGAGGGAGAAGGTGACCTCATTTTATATACACCAGACAGCTAATCTACCCACGGCACTGCGCAGGACATGCATAGAGCCCATTGAAAGGTGCATATAGCAAAGCTACAGTTTTGCAAAGCAACTTCAGTGAAAAGGAAACTTGGGATAATTTTTGCACTGTGGATGCTATAAAGTGTTGGTGTTTGGTTTTCTGACACTATAGTCAGTGGTCTTCTAGCATAGCAGAGGCATATCATCCCTTTGTGCAAATGATGTGGGAAGTTTTCAAAGGCTTGTGTGATTTAGAGAGAGGGAACAGTGCTGCCTTTGATCTGTGCTGCTGTCTGTGTTGAAGATGTACAGGCCCCGGCCCTGCAATGGCACCACAGCGCTCAACCAACAATCGCCCCAACCTCCCTCCACCCACTTTCATCCCCAGAACACACAGCCCCCCAGCCCTGGCTAAGCACAATGGATACAAAGGGCCGAGGGTGCTATAGCGACAGAAGCTCTATCCCTCCACTGGCAGGGCCCGGGAGCCCCTGTACCCTCGTAAATCACCTGCCTAACAATGAGCCTTAGTTTACCCCCCTCCCCTCCTCTGTCTTCCTCTGTCTTCTTCCCTTGCTGTGGCATCAAGAACCTTCTTGCCTCCTATAAACACTCTAATTACCTTGGTGTGAAAGTACCTCCTTGGTTTATTTTTGTGTGTGCCACACTGTTCCTGTAACCCTCCTACAACACTTTTGTCTCATTACAGAGCAGCCTGCAGAAAAGTCACATTAAAATTTTAATAATGTTGCTGCTTGTTTTCCATGGCTCTATATGGAACACCTAATTATGCCTCAACCTCAGTTTAAAGGGTCCTTTGTCTGCTGGATGTGACAGTCACAAAAGTTTCTGTTCATATTTTCAAATAATCTTTGGAAAGAGGCGCACATGAGGCAAATTGAAAGGCACTACTGTTGTTCAGGTGGAAGGCTGGATTGTCAGTAATCTTAGTGTTGATGGTACAGTTTTTCTTTACAGCTTGTTAACATCTAAAGCAGTGTTTCTCAAAGGTTCTTGTTTCAAGATTTGTTCATTTCCATAGGTCTTATCCATAATAGCAGCATGGCTCTGGGGATGACAGTGTAAGCTCTTCTGTTAGTTGCAGAGGGGCTTTGGTACTGAAATGACATCTGTTAGATGGATTGCCATGAAAGTTTAGTCACTGCAACTGGTGTCACTTAAAGTTTGCACACTACTGTTGACTATATAGGCAGTGCATTCTTTCTATGAACTACTATCTGCAGAGAATGTGTGTGTGTTGTTTTATTTTCTTGACAACTGCTTATCCACTCAACTTCACTTTTGTGAGGTGTATTGCTGAGCACCTAAAGACCCAATAGCTGTTGTCATTGATACCCTTTTCTACCTTAGTAGGAGAAGACTGAGTAGGCTGCTGTCTGCATATGTTATGTAGATATCTAGAAGCAATGTTAAGAAACATATATCAACTCTTCTGTGTTTTTATAAAATAGCAAATGTAGCTTGGTAACAGGCTTTATTGCTTTCAGAGTCTACATTTTAACCGTGATCTTTCCCTAACCCTAAGCACATTTGGTTCCTACATCTTAACAAAAGTCCATCTTCTGTTTATCCAGTTCAGGGTTTCATTGAGACTTGAGCCTCTCTCAGCTGTCATAGGTCAAACGGTTGGGTACGTCTTGAACAGGTCAAACAACTCACTCTAAAAATATGGGTAATTTAGAATCACCAATTAACCTAACATGTATGTCTTTGGACTGCGGGGAGGCAGCCGGAGTACCTTTAGAGAACTCATACAGGCAGATTATTCGAGCTCCACACAGAAGGGCCCCAGACACCCGATGGATTCATATCCAGGGGGCAACGGTGCTAACCACCACCCCACATTCATGTCCTCTTACCAAAGAGGACGTCAACGAAATAAATTAGAAGTTAAGTTATGAAGACAAGTATGTTCAGTGGGCTGCAGGCTTAGCCTGTCTTTTATGTGTGTGTGTGTGTGTGTGTGTGTGTGTGTTCACAGCTTGTTGATGATTGCAGCGTTTTGTAAACTCAAATGGTTACCACTCGCAGCTCATAGTTACTGAAACAACTGACGAGTGATTGTCATTTTTTTGGTCATGACTAGCTCATTTAGTCTCATGTTGGATCTTTAAGGTCCATGTAATTATTCTGCTTCCTGTGCTTCTTCTTTAGCCACTTCTTTGTTGCGTTGGCGGTATGTTTTGTGTCATTGTCATACTGAAAGACTGATCCACGACACACTTTTAGTGTTCTGGCTGAGGGAAGGAGGTTCGCATCCAAGATTTTATAGTACATGGCATGATTTGCAAAGACCTTTTGGGCAAACATCCTCAAAGCATAATGTTTCCACCTCCGTGTTTAACTGTGGGGATGGTGTTCTTTGAGTCATACTCAGCCTTTCTATTCTTCCAACCACGGCAAGTCGAGTTGATGCCAAAGCTTGATTTTGATTTCATCTGACCACAACACTTTCTCCCAAGCCTTCTCTGAGTCATTTAGACGTTCACCGGCAAACTTAAGAGGGGCCTGGACATGTGCTTTCTTGAGTTGGCGGATTTGCAAACTTGGAAAATCAGCAGGAGATCAAAGAATTATTTTCCCCCACTGTATCATGTAAAACTGGATAATGTCTGGACTGCAGTTTGAGAGCAATACTGTTGAATCATTGCAGCTAAATGCTGGCAACCTGAATCAGCTGTGTTGTTTGCAGGCACGCCCCATTCCTTCTCAAACAAATAGCTCCAATCAGTCACTCCCACTGAGAGCCTCAATCAGCTCATTCTGCACATCTCACTCTGATCATACACTGCACTAGTCAGGTTACAAATCTAATGAATGTATTATACACTTAGGTAGGAGAGACTTCTACCTACTACACTGCTCAACCTAAAAGTAAAATGCAGAAGGCATGTGCCATTATTATATGTTTTATTCAACTTGCTTCAACATTAAGAGTCAAGTTCGTGGCAGTGGCCCATGAATCAAAGTGGGAACTGCTCGGAAGGGAAGGGTAAGTCGTTTTTGTGTCTCATCTTGGTCCGGAGCTAACGTGGAAGGACAGAAATTTTTAATTCAAGGATTATGCAGATTCTTCTTGTTCAGGTGAACAGGAAGAGAGAGAGGTTTGAAGGGATGGGCTGTGGGCTATTTATATTCCTCTGGGCCAGCTCAAATCTTCATCCTTCAGATCAGCTCCAATGTTGGTGGACTTAATGCCTGTCCTGCTGCACCTCCCTCCCATTTGATCACAATCCATTAAACCATTACCCTCACTAAAAGCACTAAGAGGTGCATCTGAAATCTGCTTCCATTTCCTTTACCATGCATGACATAGGTGAACAGACAGGCTAAATATCTCTGAAGGGCACTACCTCGCCTCGGTGGGAACATTCTGCGTAACATGAAAGTCTACTTATACTCTTGAAGACGGGCACGATACTCTCCCATCTAACTGACTGTTCGGCTTGGTTGTTAAATCCAAAGACTGAACCGTGTGTTTAAAATAGAGCTCTTCTTTTGCACGAGACCCCCAGCGCCACCTGAGGAATGTGACCTAACCTTTACAAGCGTCCAGCAAGATAACTAAACAAGGCTAAATGGAAAACAGTCTTCGAACTTTATAGTATAGCTGGAGGTGTTCAAAGTCTTGATTTAATTATCCCCATGAGTTTAACATACCGCTGTGACATTTTTACTATGTGACTTACAAGCATGTAAACGGTGATCGAATGAGAAACAGAAGCAGCACAGAGCCTTATTTTTTTGGGAGGATTTGCCAGAACAAAGATAACTGTTTTTTTTAATAGATAAGATTTGGAATTAAACCTTTCTTTTCTGTTTTACTTGAGTGTTCTTTAATAAACGCTGATGCAGTGTGAATATTTAGGTACATTGCCAGATTAGGGAGCGAGTTTCATCCAGGCCAATAATTTAAAAAAATGTTTGATTGGCAGAGTTGTTTTCCAAGTTCTTAGGAAATATCTGCAAGCCTGCATTTAGGAACACATTAAAGGCGGACAAATCCACTAATGAAAAAAAAAAAACTCAGTAGAATCTACTCAGTAGGGGAAGCCTTGAATCTCAGCAGGTTACTTTACCTGGAATTAGTGTAAATTCTCAGCTCTTTTGATGGAAACAGAATCAAACCTCTTGGTGTTTGCTGCTTCCTGCAGAGCACCACTTTTGCACCTGTGTGCAATGCAGCCATTGTGAGCATTCAGACTCTTTGTGCCTGTCCCATCGTATAGCACCACAGATTCACTAATACTTGTTGACTCTTCAATGTGCCCGACGGACTTTTAATGCAACCTGGCATCGCCTCGGGCTGAGGCACCCTACACATCTGAACAGACTGGGAAAAGACTTGACATTATTTAGTCTGAAATTTGCGATGCTTTGCCATTGTTTTTTGTTTGGTTTTTTTTGTTTTTTCCCACTGGGTTGCACACGCACACACTTGAAAAGATGGCACAGTTTGTCTTAAACTGGAGCAGGGATGTAGAGTCCTTGTAATTGCTGGGATATTTGAAAGGAAAGGGGCACTAGTCTCTGAATTGCTTCACAGTGTCTAACAGTGATTGTTGAATGTAGAGAGTGATGACAATGGCACAGGAATGTGTAAAAATATCAGCGCTCTTTACACTCCTCCTTCTCCAGGGACTTTACTGATCATTCCAGGCCGAGATAAACACAGTCATCCATTTACTTTCATTACTTTTATCTATTCATTTCCAACAGAATTCCCAAGAAGCTCACTGTTGTAAACAGCGGCAGCCAATTCTCTCCAACAATTGTGGAATTTAAGCTGACGTGTAAAAAAAAATAAATTCTGATGTTAATTAATTGTTTGATTTTAACTCCAGAAAGTAAGCTGCTCAACAGGGCCTCCAAAGTGTAGCGCTTTACAAATTTGCCTAACAAGCAGAAGGTCTCCAGTTCAACTCCAGGATCGCACGCAGAGCCCTTTAAAGTTGTGTTACGAAGTAAAAGAAATAAAATCAAACATGTGGAGCTGCCTGCTGTGTTCGCCCCCTGTAAATAAAGGAGAGGCTGAAAGTAAGTTTTTCTGCAAAAGTAAGCTGCTCATCTGTCTCAAGATAGGTTTCTCAGGGTTTTTGGCTAAAAGATGGAGGCCTTAGGCATTAGTGCAACTGAAGAACTCAAATAATAACCATATATAACAATAGACATCCTCTTTGGACGACTCCATTACAGATGCAAAAGACATGCTCAGCTGAAATGAAGGCGACAGAAAGCATATTTTAGGCCGTAAAAGTTAATGATTTGCTGCATGTCATCGTCAGACGGGTTCAGATTCTGCTGTTTGCACCTCTTTCAGTGTCCCGATTATGCATGACGAGATGGAAAACAAGGAAAAGCTTAATCCGGTTATACTTGTTTTTATAAATCTCGCTGTGCAATTACGGCAGTGCAACATAAAAACAGAAAATAGAACCTTTTGATCTGAAGTGATGCCATTTAAAAGAGCTTTATTTCCCCAAATGAAGGGAAAATTGCCTTTTTGCACAACAAAAGCCCCCAGTAGATTGGACTCTAATCCTCTGCATCGCTGACTAGTCATTTTTCGAGGGGAAAATAAAACATGATAGTATTAGATAAGGGCTTTTTTGCAAGCTGTGCCATTGTTAGGATAAACAGCAGTCAGCCTACAGCAGAGCACATCATCTTGCCCTCAGACATACATATTGTTTGCCATCCGGCCCCTGCGCTGTGCAGTGATGGTCTTAAAACAACGCAGGGCAGCAAAGTCAGATTTATCTTTGAAATGACTTTTTATGCATTTTTTTTTAAATCCTGTTTTGTGTATAGTGGCATAGTTGGGCCAAACCTACTCACCCCTTTATTAAAGCTTTATGACAAAGTGCTGTTTCCTGAGAAATGTGTTCTGGGCTCATTGTGAAAGGAATTCAGAATTAAATGTCATTAATCCCTCTTTTGAAATTGAATATTCTACAAACATTTTTTACGTAATGAAGCGCCACATATATTTTCAAACTTCTGTAATGGCTCCTCACTTCTGGACCACCTTTTGTTACTCCTCAGTTTTTCTTCTCTGTATTTTCCTGCCACCGTGAAAAGGTGGAAAAGCATGATTTTAACAGATGTAGCTTCATCCGAGTTGTCTGGCTGTCAAAGCGTGCATTGTTGCCAAACATTAACCTTTCTACCATCTGTTTCACACCATACACCCTGACAGGCTAAAGCCGACTTCTGGACCTTTGATTACAACTCCTGGATTATTCATACACCTTGTACATGTTTTCTACAAGGCCTAGGTGTGGGGTTAACTAGACTCAAGGGGATACAGCATTTGTCTGACAGCAGTCTTCTATGCTGAACACATTTTAGGCCTTATTTTAATATGAAATCTTGATTGTAATGTACTGTCAGGGTTTTTAGTGTGCTGAAGCCTGTCTTCTCTGCTCTTCCACTGTTGCTCATTGCTGGAAGGGAATGCCTTATTATAGGTGCCCGAGGTAGAGATGAAAAGATCTGTTTGTCAATGAAATGATGAAGACTCGCACGCCTCAGTCACCGTGTGTGACTGTGAGATTTTGCAGAGATGCTGATGAACCCATAAAGTATGACTCACTCCACGATTGTGGTGATCCCTTGAGTTTCACCCAGAGCCAGACGGTTATCACTATGTGATGTGTACACGCTTCCCCTCCGGATGGGGAATCCTTCTGACTTATACTCTTACTTTTCCCTCAGGGGAGATTTTTGTGAAACATCTCAGTCACTGAAATGGACTGCAGTGCAAGCTGATATAAACATTCATGCTCCCCTTTAGGAATCATTATAACTGCCTTGGTGTTCCTCTGTGTTTTCCTATAATGCTATTATGAAATAAAAATTTCAATTTGCAACCAACCCATTTTAATGAATCACATTCCCATCAGCCTCACCTGCACTGTGCTTAGTTCCAATAACCAAATGTTAACACGCAAAATGAAGATGGTGAACAGATGGCAAGCTGATGTTAGCACAGCTCTGCCCAGGCTCTTAGAGAGCCACTGGGGTAGTTACAGATATATAATCTTGATTAAACTGCATGGAAATCTGGCAAACGATAAACACAGCATTAAAAACAATAAATTGAGCAAATGCAGAGCACGATTTATAGCTAAAGTAAAGAGCATTGTTTCTTTTCTCATCTGCTCCCTTGAGCATTCCAAAGCACTTAATAGATTTTTAAAAGGGTTATGAAACTCACTTAGTGTTTAAATGGCTTAAATGGAATATGATATCGCATATGAGAGAGAAATGCACTTCAACTTTTTTTTTTCTTAAGGTAATGTTGCTTGGCAGAATTCTAAATAGTATTGTTGAAAGTAAATAGATCTAAACGCAGTGGTGCATGCTGGGCCAGGTCTTTCATTAAGAACAAATGGAGCAGTAAGATTCGAGGACATGAACTGCCAAGCTGGTGGAATGCAAAACCTCAGCCATTTCCCCTCCGTTTGGGATTTCTCCTTTCTCCGTTTGAGTCTTTTAGTGCAGTCATCCTTTCTCTCTCTCTCTCTGCTGTCTTTTCGGACCTCTCTCAAAGTTGTCCTTAGCTAAGCTTCCATCTGGGTTATTAGATTAACATTCCTACTCGCTCTTGGTCACAGTCACAGATATTTGAATGCGAATTCTTTCACGTACGTCCCTCCCCTCCCTTATATCAAGTGCAGCGAGAGGAACGCCACAAAGAGCTGGAGCAAAGGAGCTGTGTGTGCTTGTATGTGTGCAGGGTGTAAAAATTTGCAGAGTATGGGGTGCCTCCGCTTCAATAGGGGCAACTTTTGTTTTGTGTGTGAGCCACTGGCCCCCCTACACCTCCCTCCTCTCTATCGCTCTCCGTCTATGCCAACAAGGGGGAGGGGTCGACAGGCTGACAGACAGACGCAGCTGGAGTGCATAGAGGGAGCTGGTCCCACCCCGCTAAGATGCCAGAGATAGACCCAATGAGAGAAAGAGAGGGAGAAAAGAGAGTGCTGCTACATTTCCAGCTCTCGCTGCCTGTCTGTGAACCCTCCTTTTTATTAACGCACCCAATTTTCTCAGCCCTGGAGGTTTTTATTCTCTGGCTGCCTAACTTTCTTTTTGTTGAGTGAGTATAGTGTGTGTATGTGCGTGAGCATAGGGTTCAGCTTGCCTCTGGTCCTTTTTTTTAGGCTCCTGCTTTTGCTACTGAGGGAAGATTCTGCCTTAGTCCTCTACCTCACCAGTCCATAAACAGCCCAAATACAACATCTCTCCAAAGGAGAAAGTAGGGGTCCTCTTTCATCTGTGAGAAACCAGCCTATTTACAAAATTACAGTGGATGTGAGAGGATTTGACTTTCAAAGTAAAAGTATTTTGGTTTTCCACAAGAAATGCCTGTTGCAAAGCACTGCTCAGTCTTCCTGCTGCCATATAAATGAGCAGATCAGCGATGTGGTCTGTTAGGTCATGGAATTCAACAGTCTTATGACATTCTGATGGAAGTGATGCAAGTGTCAGTGTTATTTTTGGCAGCAAAAAGATATCTATTGCAAAAATTGAAACTACTAGAAAAAAACTATCTACACACTACTGCAGCATTATAGACATAAATTTAGAAAAAAAAGAAGATGCATTATGCAGATATTCTGGAGTTAGGTGTAGGATTATTGCATTGGTAAAAAGTTATTAATTCTTTTGGTTTTGTTTGATAATTCTCACTGTAAACTCTCCTACATGTCTCTTAAGGTCCACACAGTTTACACCATTACTGTGATTATTAACCACATACATGACATTTTGAAGTCAAACTTTACTTGAGCAACTCAAAGCACTTTTGTCTCATTCACCCATTCACACACAAACATATTCTCACAAGCACTTTTTCTATACATCTTAGTGCCTATTGTAAAAGCGCTATACAAATACAGGCCATTTACCATATTGTCTTAACATTCACTCTCCAGTGAATGCAAGAGGAGCAACTCAGGGATTGCCCAAGGATACTTTGGGATGCAGACTGGAACAACCAGGGAATCGAACCACCAACTAACCTTCTCATTAGATGTTTTGCTCCACCTTATGAGTAGGGATGGGTATCGTTTAGGTTTTATCCAATACCAGTACCAAACCGGTACTTTTGAAACGGTGCTCGAACCGGTGCTTAAAGAATGGAGAACACACACTTTGTCCAAAAACCTCTTATGTTTAGCTGTTTTTTTGTAAAAAGATAACAATGTTAGCCTTTTCTGCAGCTTTAGGGCATATATGGTATCTATCTATCTATCTATCTATCTATCTATCTATCTATCTATCTATCTATCTATCTATCGTTTATGAGCGTCCGTAATCATTTTATTTTGAAAGGCACAGCGCCACACTTCCGGTGTTTCCCTCGCTAACTCCGTGTGGCTGGACGTAGCCGAGTAGAGGATGGCTGCCTGCATCTGAGCCGCTGCCTCTGCGCTTACAGAGGGAAAACCCAACGTAAATAAACCGGGAAAGCGTGAGGAGACGAGAGGAGGAGAGGAGGGAAAGAAGAACTTTTTCCGACAGGAGGAAGTATCTATCACACGTTTCCCCGGGAGCTTTTTCTTTTTTCCTTCTTTCTTTTTTTCTTTTTTTAAATTTTGCTGGAACCAAACGGGATTTTGGACCATGCCTGCTGAAGTGAAACAGGTAGTGCTGCCGTGCCCGCCGGTCTGTTTTCTGCCCCTCTTACCGTATCTCCAGCCTCTCGCACTCTTCTGCTGTCTCCCGTGCTCCCAGTTAATTGTTTGGCTTCTGTTGCGTTAGCGCTCATTTTCATCTGGTAGCGTCACTCTTTATGGCTTTCATGTGTTTTTTTTTCTTTCGCTCACTTGTATATATAAGAGCAGTGATTGTCAGATTTATCGATGTCCTTCAGGAGGAAAACGCGTGCGTGCGACTGGTTAGCACATACACTACATGGACACATGTGCAGTCCGTGTGCATGTGATGTGTCTGTGTGATATTTACATGCATGTGTGCAGACTGCTGCAGGACATCAGATATAAGAGTATTTACTTAGACCACTTAGTGACCATTTGACTCTGAAAACACGGCCATGAGATATGTTTAGTGGTGTCTCTGTGCGCGCACATATGCGTGTGCTGGTGTGATTGGCTTGCATCAAAGCAGCAAAGTGACTTACGACTTCTCTGACACATTCATGGGCTCTGATGTGTCAGTACCACCTATAGAATGACTGCTTACCCAGAGACGAGCAGTGAAGTATTGAAAGTTTGTCCCTGATCATCGCCTGCAAGGCTCTGAAAGCGCCCAGGCCAAGATTTATAGCTCACAGGGCTGTATTACCAGGAGTGTGAGAGACATGGCATTAAAACCCTTTTGTCTTTCACTTGCACAGATACCGCAGGAATGTGCTTTTGTTAGGTCTTGCCAGTGTGTTACTGTGTCTGTGTGGGTGTGTGCGTACCAGGGCATGATGTGCATACATTATTGGAAGTGTTCCCTGTGTTTGAAGCGCATCCACACAGGCAGCCTACACCATCACAACACTCCTTCCCCAGCCAAGCTTGGCAGCGCTGAGATGCTCAGAAAAAAAAAGAAGGAAGACGACATCCAAAAACAGAGATAGTGGACGAAAAAAAAATGACTGAAGGAGGACAGTCTATCATCCGCACTTGTTTCCTCAAGAAGGGTGGAGTTACTGAACCTCTGTCTGGCAGACTTAGAAATATTCTGTCAGCTTTCCATACGGCTCTGATGATAATATGCTAACAGTTGCCCTGTGGATGAGTGCCACCTAATAACCGGAGGAGCTTTTGCCAAAAATAGGATCAGATTTTTGGGCATCTGGGCAAAAAGTTGCCTTTGACTTCGATTATATGATTAAGATGAAATGCATGCTAACAACTTGAGAGCATTTCCTCTCCAAAAACATCTTGAAATGGGTCAGAGAGGTGCCCCTTAGAGTCCATGACCCTCGTAAGGTCAAGATGTTTCACATACTTTATGCTCTGCCGGCATCGTGGTGTGACCTTTTAAACTCAGATGGACATTCCTCAGATGGGGGAGCACCTGCTTTTGACAACGCAGTAGTTGAGGTGTGTTCAAGTCACCCCTGTGCCATAAATGGATTCATATCACGGACAGTGTTGGGTTTTTTTACTGGTCTTTTTATTGGGTTTTTAAGGACAGTATGGAACAGGAGGTGAGTTCAGTGCAGTCAGCTTAGATGGGATTTTACTGAACTCTGTGTGTCCCTCAAGACGTCTAGTGGCTTTAAATCTCTTGTTATGCTCGGACAATATACTCGGGGAAATGATGATGTCTTGACCTCATCTTAATACTGCTGCAGGGCTTATGGCAAATGAGTTTTTGCCCACTCAAGATTACTGCACAATCCACAATTGGTGGTGGTGGTGGTGGTGGTGGGGCCTGCACCAGACCACATCTGAGTTAAATATAACCTGACCCTTATTTTAGAACTACACCAGCTGGGTAGTGCTCAAATCCTCCGAATTTATTCACAGAGGCCATAGCATCGTCTGCTCGTGAAAAATAGAGTAGATCTGGAGAAAAGGAAAGCAACCCAGGAGTCATCAACTTGCCAAGGTCTATGAAACCCAGCTTTGCTTTTTCTCGGCAAACTAGAAAGACCTGTCTGAGTAAGAAAGTAATTAATCAGTTATGCAGCCAAAGACTAAAAGAGGTCTCATCTTCAGGCTGTGAGTTACTGCCAGATTCCTGACAGTGGGGTTTTCAGCAGCTGAGACTTCTCTCCCTTATTTGATGCTCTTTTATTTCTTACATAAATTAAAAAGCTGTCAAATTTCTTTCTTGTGGGCTTTTTTTTTTTTTTTTTTTAATGGCAGCTCAGTCCTTATGTGTATTTTTTCATTCCTTTCTTCAGGCTCTCCCTTTACTCCTGCCGAAGGGGTTGGGAAGATCAATATTTGAAGACATGTAGAGCATGCAAAATGCCATTGTTTCGGCAAGAGGATGTCATACAAATAAAAAAATAATGCCAATGACCGGAAACATATAAGCGTTCAATAGCTGCTGCGAGTCCATCAATGCAAGGGGCTGGGTGTAGGATGAGGGATGAGGAGGTGTGATCATATGGCGCTGCGCGGCTGGTGATACCAGATGGCCTTCCCATCACACAACCTGTCCATACTGGCCATACTCTGTATGTTTCCCATACCGTTCCCATGGCTGCTCTTATTGCATGACCTATGACAGAACATGGTTTGACATGTCACAGTATCCGCACGCCAATCACACCACCGCCTCCTGCGGCTCTGTTTTTGGTTTTAAGCAATCTGAACTTAATTTACAAGGGGAAAGCCGACACCGTATCTGTGCCGCTTCATGATAACTACCCGCTGTGATCATGTGACCTGTGCCGCTTCCCCCGTCAGCACATGTAGCTTCTCAGTAATGTAGGTTGCAGTCACTTTGTCTTTTTAAAATTTTTTATAAGCTTTAAATATTAAAAAAGACATGTTTTGGTCAAATGCTTTATTCATCCAGTCTTTTTCAATACAAACTGTTTTTCTGCCTCAGATGCTTTGTCATGACTACATGCCAGTGTCCCTAGTGTAAATGCTACGCCGCTGATACCAGACATCAGCCCAATACTGATTCAAGGATCTGTGACAACTATAATTAGGGCTGTTCGATATAACGATATATATCGGACGACGATATAAAAACGTCTATCGTTTCACTTTACGCTATCGTTTGTTTCGTGGTGTCGCAAAATAAACTGTTTGCGGCAATATTTTTTCATTGTTTTGATGGTCACTGTAGTGGCTATATTAATTTCTTAAAGTTCTCTCTTTCTCTTATATTTTATATAACTGCACTATGGATGGACAAGCGCCTGTTTTTATGCGTTGTCGTTAGCAACAACGACGGTAACACCATCAAGTGTCCGCTTGTTTATGTTCCACATAAACCTTTCACAATAAAGCTCAAGATCCTGTTGAGACTTTTCAAAATAAACTGAATCACGTGAAAGAGCAGATTATTTATGGATGAGAAGTAAAAAAGAGCCGCCAGGTGCTAAAAAATAAACCTTAGACTCAAACGTTAGAACAGGCTTTTCCCCGCAGCACGCCGTGTAATAAATACTCACAAAGAAAACGGCGGCTGTTACAACTTATGTCTAAAAATGTATAGTTTCATGCATCTGTTAAAACACTCGACTCCAGCTACATGACGCGCAGCTGGAAACACTTCACGCAAGACGAGCTGCCCGAGATTCACAGAATTTACAGAAAATGTTACATTTTTGTGATTTATGTCGTTATCGGGACGATAGAATTCTTATATCGGGATATGAGATTTTGGTCATATCGCACAGCCCTATTCTGTTCAGTTCTTTGTTATTCTATGATAAACATTAACTAGTGTGCACATGCCGTGCCATTTGCTGGAACATTTTTCTCTGCGTTTGAAAACATCATTGGGGAAGCCGTTTAGAGGAGCTACATGCTTTCTTTGTCAACAAGTTCTGTTTGCTCACGCAAATTTGTGATTTATGGGCAAACATGTTGTGGTCAGATGGGTTCACAATGACAGGAAAGCCTTAGTGGCTTCTCTTTTTGCTGTTTCCTTTGCTGAAAATGATCTTAAGCCAACTTTGAGAGAATCAGCTAAGGATGTTTTCTGCAGTTGGGCTTTCTCAAATGTAGAACGCATCAGGAAAGAGACAGATTTGCTTTTATTGGGAAGTTGGTGGCACTGAATGTAGGGCTGCACAATTAATCGTTAGAAAATCGCGATCTCATTTCCAAATGACAATGATTTTTTAAAAAAAGAAAAAAAGATGACGATTGTACCGCATTTTGATCCGGGACATAATCTGCATGAAAACAAGCACTCACTCTTCCTGCTCAGCAGATTATTTACGGATGAGAAGTAAAAAAGAGCCGCCAGGTGCTAAAAAATAAACCTTAGACTCAAACGTTAGAACAGGCTTTTCCCCGCAGCACGCCGTGTAATAAATACTCACAAAGAAAACGGCGGCTGTTACAACTTATGTCTAAAAATGTATAGTTTCATGCATCGGTTAAAACACTCGACTCAAGCTACATGACGCGCAGCCGGAAACACTTCACGCAAGATGAGATTCACAGAATTTACAGAAAATGTTACATTTTTGTGATTTATATCGTTATCGGGACGATAGAATTCTTATATCGGGATATGAGATTTTGGACATATCGCACAGCCCTATCTGGCAGTGTTGAGACACAGATGCACATATGAAATACACTGAAGCACAGAATAGTGCAGAGGAGGCACAAAAGCACTGCTGTAGATAACAGCTAAGCACTGAGCTCAAATCAGTGCACATAACTTTGGAAAATTAGATGAAGAATGTACTTGTGAGTCAGTATTTAATTTTTAATTTTCTCTGGTTTCTTGGGGTGAGCAGTAGGAGGTGGTGCTAGTATTAAAGTATTGATTTAATTCTTAGATAACAACAGATTTGAGTATTTGCATCCAGTCTAAATCTGTGGCTCATTCTTTGAGGTTTCCTTTTACCAGAAATGTGGTCCACCAAGTGTGTTAAAACTATAAAAGCTATTTGACCCCAGCAAGTGTTGCACTCCACTATACATTGTAAAGTTGTTGTTCTGTATTAAATGGACATGTTTATGGTGTTTGCATTGTGTGGCTGTGTTCTGTGGAGGACTAGGGGTCAACCCTTGGCACATCAGAGACCCCTCCACCCCCTTCACCTCTGCTTCCCCCTATATCTGTCGTAAGTGATTTGGCAGGCTGACAGTGTGACTGATGCAGAGCCTGCGCTCGCTCACTCACTGTCTGACCACTGGCGAGAACCATAATGCTCTCTCAGCTTTCATCATCACGCTGATGGAATTAAAAACAGGTGAGTGGCAGTAAATTGGAAGGCTGGAGATGGATGCCTTCATACGGCAGCCTTTGGAAACAGCAATGGGGAGGAGAAGCATTAATTAGATGGCAGCTTATTATCTTGTAAGAGGAATTTTTTTTGTTCCTTTCCAAATATGGTAAGTCTTCTGAAGGCGAAGTGTAGACACGCTATCAGCCTACTCTCCCTTCAACACACAAATATGCACACACACACACACACACACACACAGGAACAGGAACAGCAATTGGATCCTCAGCTTATTTACCCTGTTTGCCTGGAGGCTACGTCCAGGGCAGGTCTGTTTAGAAGGAAGTGTGCTGCATGGCTTCCCTGACTGAGTCCAATAAACACCTTCCTATCTGTGGCGCTGGAAGCCAACAAGCAACGAGCTGTGTTTTCGATCGGGTAGATAAGAAAGCCACTTACCCTGGAGAGGGCAAAAGAGGCTCTGTCACATTGTGATAGAGGCTGACCAGAAAGCCTGAGAAAAAGAACTCGTGGAACTTAAATAAAAGTTGTCCTGGAATCTACGTCGAGGCTGCAGTTGCTGTTGTGACAATATTTACATGATCGTTTCATGTCCTTGAGCTGGTGCGATTATATGATACTAACAGTGTGCTCGTTACACAACCTGATGGCCCGTTGTAAAACATTTGAGCGGCACTTTCCTGTTTGAGTTTTTACAGTAACAGACTGATAGTCATTTAAGAAAAAAACGAAAAAGGGACTCTTCTCCTTAATGAGGCGATCTGTGGAAATTATCTGGTGTGTGTATGTGTGTTGTGTCGCCACTGTAATTGGCTTTCCAGTAGGGACTGTGGTTTAAGTTGCAGATGTGACAGGTCTTTGGGCGGCAGCACGGGCAACTAAAGAGCCCGTTGATTGATGGCACCATAGCTGCAAACACCCGTTTCTCAGCACCTCCGTACTGTAGAAAAGAAAACTGGCAGATTTTGGCCCTAACTGACAAAAAGAGTGTACCGTAACTCTTTCACTATAACAATGACTGATTTCCTGCTAGGCAATGAAAGCTATATTTCAGTCTAGTTTTAAGACTCACCATAAGTGGTTTTACTGGTATTGTGTGTTCTATTTGTCAGAATAGAAGAAGAGTACACAAAGAGCTCAGTGGGGCTTCCTCGTTCCCTTTTCCCACTCTTCCGTTACTCCATGCTGGGAACACTGCTGTCTGAACCTTTAATCGGAGAAGGGTCTGGTTCTGTGGCTACGGCTTCTTTGACAGTTATCTATAGTTCATATATGGTTCCCCTCCTTCATCCTGCAGCTGGGGACCTCTTAGAGAGGCCCTAAAGAGGGGGGTCAATTCTTCATAAAGCTTCTCTCAACTAGAAACACAGGAACAAATGTCTGCCTACTTCTGCATCGCTCCTCTTTAACTCCCTCCAGTACTATTCACGTGGAATGGGCAGTACATGCAGCACAGCCACAGGGTCTGAAGGAGCAGGAGGGCGGCTCACGCTCATCTTGCATGTTTTGTCTGGACTTTCTTTTGAGGGATTAGCCCATTTCCTCCCTCTGGGCAGGCCACTGGAAGCAGTCAGGATGGTGGGGAAAGCATTGATCCGCCATCATTGTACCATCTGTCTCATGCTGCCTTCTGGGATTAATGATTCCCTCTGACAGCCCTTTAGTAGAGCTCCATCACTGCTGTCTGACCATTCAGATTGCACTGTCATGTGGTAGTGTGAGGAACGTGCACGCTGGGTCTTTTGGTTTATGGTGAAACATTAGACTCTGTGGGGGGGGGGTTTCAAGGCAGCTGATTCTTTCAGTGAAGCTACAGCAACATAAATGTACAATAACAAAGACACGCATAGCATACCTGAATGATTGTTGCCAGATTTGCTGAAGCAGACTGACTAGCTTAGTGAGGCAAACAGCTGCAGTCAGTAATATGCTTGTTCGTATAGTATGTGGCATATGTGGAGTATATATTTACACCAACTGTTAAATTCTGAGCCGATACAAAAGGTTAAAATAATTTTCAGCTTTAGAACAAGTCAGTCATTTAACTATTCATCACTTTGAACAGTTTCCCTGCACAAAATTAATTTCACACAACATTAAAATAATGACCACTAACACTTACCAGTTTAAACAGTGTCTGATATCAGTAACTGGCTAATGTCATCCTGTTTGCAAGTATCAGTTTTCAAAGAGAATATTAGCCATAATCATTTTTTTGCTATCTATTGGTGCATCCCTAGTATATATGGATTTGAGCTCGACTGATATTGGACTTTGGGGACTGGAGGTGTTGTGATATAAACTTTGCATAGTGTTAGTGTAATGTGTAAGGGAAATAAGGGAGTTGGTGTTCTGTGTAGTCTGCAAACCGGTGAGCCGTCTACTGTTAACGTCGGGTACTCTGCTACATGGGCTCCAGAGCGTGCTCAGTGTTGTAAACACTGATATACTGATTTATTTAACAGTGTCTCAGACTGAAAAACATTATTGTCATATTTGAAGTCTGTGTACATCCACCTTACTCAAAGTTTTTGTTTGTGTCAAGAGCACGGGCTGTTTCTGGACTCATAACTGTAGAAAAGAAATGCAAACTGATACTAAACTTTGTGGATAATCCCAGCATTTAAAGTCGTGACTCTGTTAATATGTGATTATTTTAGCTGTGGGGGATTCAATCGGAAAAAGAAAAAAATCCAACAAAAAACAGTTCTTATCTAACAGTAGTAGATCCATGTCTTACTGAGAGCTCAGTCACAAAGCCTGTTGGGTATTTGAAGTGCGAGCTAGCCGTTGCTGACCCGCTGGCAGTTGAAGTGCGCTGATGAGGTCCGCCACTTCATTAGAATGCTGCTCTGAACCCCACAACACACAATAGTTGTTGTAACTGCTTGTGGCTTCTGTCCAGGTTGAAAAATAAAATAGAATAACTGAGGAGGAGAGAGGGAAAGTCCAAACCACTGTAAGCTGACCGGCCTTGGGGGCTGCACCGGGCCTCAGCGCTGCCTCAGCACTGCCGCAGAGAAACGTTATGCTAACCAGTGGCAAAAGTTCAGCCAAACCAGGAACCTCCTAAAATGGGAAAGATAAACTAGTTCTGGGCTTTTTGAGAGTTGCGGATTCTGTGTGCAGACAGTGGCTTGTACAGAGTTCACCTCCCTCGACAGTAAGAGGCCTCCACACGCTGAGCTGCCTGTCGTATGATGGCACAGCATTGTTCCACATCTCCTCATCAACTCTTGATATATGCTCAGCCCCTTTCCCAGAGGAGCAGCTACTGAACAATGGAGCGATGCGCCTCCTCGCACATTCCACGAGGCTCGACTGAGCTGTCTAATGAACCTCTATTGCATGCGTGGACTCCCCTGACTGCTGGGGCTTCACCAAAAAAAAGAAATACCATCTTGCCCCATCACACACCCTCCCTCCCACTCATATTTAATTTGTTTGGTATGTGTAATAGGCTGTGAAGTGGAGTATGGCGCAGTGTTGATCTGTGCCAACCGGGTCTGCAGATACAGAGGGACAGGTGCCAGCCATCCACGCAAGGTGCCGTACTTAACACTCTGCACTGGGTTGGAGAGAGTACAATCCTGGCCCTGTGGAGCGGGCTTTTAGAGTTGCCAGTATCCTGTTGCTCCAGCCAAGCAAGCTTTTAGTTTAGTAATAGGACATCATGTCTGCATGTTCTTTTTTGAAGAGGGGGCAGCTGAAAGTTGCAGAGAAAGGGTTATCAGCTGCAGGCTGGTAGAGCCACAGTAGACATGAAATAAAGTGCATTGACTTTCTTTCTGCACACCCAGGGAATTTCAACGTGAACACAGAGAAAGCTAAGAAAGATAAACCACTTTTCTCAGTAGCGGTTCATTTGTTTACAGCCAGCATGACTCGGCTATCACAGTTCATTATGTAATGAAACACTGATGTGGTGTTTTACATGTAGCAGCTTAAATTGCATTTTTGCTGTATTGGGAGAGTGTCAGTGTCTGACAGAGTGGGCAGTCATGGTCTGATGGCCTGGGTGCATTAATTACTGAGCCATTAAAGCACCTTTTTCCATCAGCGTTTGTGCTTTTCACATCTCAATAAACACCCCCACCCAAAAAACAAAACAAAACAAAACAAAAAACCCCAAAAAACAGTGGCAATAATAGCTCTAACCTCTGGGCGAATGCAGCTGTTGTTTTTATCTGTGCTTGCAGACTTTCTAGAACAGAACTAGTACAGCTGTGGAGACTGAAACTGCAAGTACATCTAAACTCCGGTGTTTTTAGAGCAGTTTCCCAAAATGGACCTTTGGCTGCTATCACCATCACACTCACATGGGTATTTATTTCCCTGTGGCTTTTTCTTGGTTTCCCAGCTACCTTTCTGGATCCTTGGAGATTTAAAGAGAATTTCAATTTAACATCCTGGTTTGTCAGCAGCTGTATTTAGGCCCTTTTTCTTTTCTTTTTTTACCTCTTAGGATTTAGGATGTGTCAGAAAGAGTGCGCTAAACCCTGCAAGGATCTCGAAGTTAAGCAAACAGCGCCTGTTGACACAGACCTCCTCGAGTTCCCGAATTCTTTCCGTCATATTCAAGTACAGTTAAGAAGGGCTTAATCCAATAAAACCCGCTTTTCGTCTGCTTTCTGGTGCTCAGTCCCTCCTAAATCTGACTGTGTCTGCAGTGTGAGGGGTGGACTCTGTTGTTTGAGCCACTAGGGACACACAGGGAGTATTTTCAGTGTCAAGGAGCAGCTACATTCCAGACTTGAATTCTCATTGGGGAGCAAGCACTCATTCCTCAGTCTGCTTCAAGCTATAGCCAACCTCCCCCTGTTTTCAATGTGACACTTGTCCTCGGCCCTTCAAGTATAATGTCCCTGAAACACTGGTGCTAATTAAGGCTGCCGGTGTCTGTAACTGGCCCGCAGAACACGAATCAGTGCCCTGCTCGGCCATCGCATATTCGTCACTTACCGGCGAGAAAAAAGTCACAGGAGACCAGACTAAGTGCGCCCTTTCCTCAATCCTTCATGTTCTCACGCCACTCATGTTGTGACTTTAACACAGCGCTGTTAAAATCTTGGACTGCTAATGGTGATGAAAGCAAAGGGTGCTGAGTGCTTTACTACCTTCTATAATTACCTGCAGAAATGATCTCAGATCCTCAAATCTTTTATAGAATGGAAACATTTTTAAGTTGAATTGAAACTGTACTCTAGTTCTGTGGTCTTCAATCATGGGACTACAAACATTAAGATCCTCCTTGTATCACTATATGATTTGACAGTGGAAATTCCATACTGGCAGAAGCAGCTGTGGTATGTTAGTGGGAACGTGCCAATCTGGCACAGCAGCTGTAATAAAACTGTTGGCTTTCTGGAGTGCTGACGCATGTAGGTACGGGCAGATAGGACACCAGTATACTGTGACGCATGTTGTGTGCACTGGAGAAGTTGCACAAAGAAAGTAATCAAATGGGAAAATCAATTACATTTTAAATCTGCCAAAGAAGTGTACGGCATGATGCTATTTTAAAGTCCTGTGAGATTATTTTTGACCAGCTCGGTGATTGCAGACAGGAAAAAAAAAACAAGTCCCTATCTGATAGTGTTCACACATCACAACACATTGTGCTTCCACTATAAATGCAGTGTTATTTCCGTTCTATTTGCAGTGCTTTTAACATACAATTTGGCCAAAATGAGATGTTTCTTTGGTCCGTTTCTTTCTTTTTGTTCTTTTTTTTTTCCTTCCTGTTTTGTTATTTAACCCTAGCTGTAAAAAAACTAAACACCCACCCCCCCTCCTCAAAAAAAAAAAAAACCAACAAACCCACTCTGTATATCAGCTCTAATTCATTAGTACTTTATTTTTTGGAGTGCTGCAGTTTTCTCAATGATGAATATGCAAATATGTTCATGTTCCGCTATATTAGCAATGACAAATTACCTCAGCTCTTCAAATAGTCCTGAATTATTCCAACAGATCTCTCTGAAATATGGTCATCGCAGCAGTTGGATACTTAATCTGAGGGACTGTCTTCAAAGAGAAGTCTCCTGTAACCTCTGCCACGTCGCTGTGTGGAAAACACAGCGGGCACGTGCACAGAGACCGATTTCAGAATTGCAGGCTTCCGTCCACGCTCTGCAATCTGAAGCTTGCAGGCAGCAAGACTGGCATGATGTCTCCAGTGCTCCAGCCCCGGAGCCCAGATGCCACGAGCTGCCGCGCTGCACTCTGGGCTCGCGGTTTTTCTCTCCAACTTAGCTAATTAACGTTCGCCTTCGGCCAAATGCTTCTGCCTCTCTCCTGCCATGGCTGTTCATTTTGAGACGTCCTCAGTGCTTTGAATAATCTCTCTTCCTGAGAGTTTGAAATCCCAAACCTTGGCTGTTTGGTGCCAGTTTGCAGCACCTGATCTCCCAGAGGTTTGCTTAAAGTCAGACTTCAGCACATTATGCTGATATGCCCTGTTTTGTTTTTGGGGGGCGGGGGTGGGGTTGCAGAAATGTGCAGAGTTTACAGCAGGTGCTATACAGAAAGACTTTCTTCTCCATTTCATTGCAGATAACCTCTCAGGGGACAAGCTGACATGTAAAAGAGTTTAAAACGAGGTTTCTTCGGTATGTTAACGATGCAGAGGCGCCACGTTGCTGTTTGTGCAATTTGAGTATGCTGAGCTAATGTTACTGGAGCTGCTCTGTATGAATTCCCGGGTATTGTGTATATTTGGCAGAGTTGCCAACTTTGCGAGCAGCACTGCAGTATTGTGCAACGAGGTTGTGAAGTGGGTCACCCTCTCCACAGTGCTGAAGATCCTGTTTCCTCTCAGAGGAGTATGCATGAAACTTGTATCCAAGAGAAATCTACCACAGGCAGACTTAATCGTCATTGTGAGCTGACACAGTTCTGTCCCACATGGACACGGAGAAGGTAAAAAATGATATAAACTGCCTGAAATACGGCATTAATCGTCCCTTGGCTAATTACTCAAGAACTTATCTGTCTTTGCCACATCTGTTAAAACTTGGAAGTGCGTAAATTGATGATTTGCACATGGTTGAATTTCTTCAAGTTCATCTTTCTTTTTTCTTTTCTTTTTTTTTAACTTAAAATGCCGTTTTGGGTCATTCATGTTTCACAATGAAGGCATTGTATTCATGCTGCAGATTTACTGTAGTCAATATTATCATTATTATTTTTACAGAGTTGTTTTTCCTTCTAGAAGTTACTTCTTTTGGCTTGGAATTCCAGCTTGGCTTCTTTGAACGATGAGCCTTTGGCTGCTTGTGGATCTCTCAGTCATCCCTGGCAGGCAGAGCAGCCTTAATTGTTGCCTGCCTCTGGAACGTGCCTCATTAATGGGGATGTTGGAGTTTCAATCAGTCAGCACTGTGTTGTTTGTCTCTAATATCAGCTTTCTCCACCCGGGCAGCCGTGATGATGCAACAGGCTGCTATGATGTTGGTGACACCACTCAGAAGGCTGTGGCCTGAAAGAATGAATCTCTTTCATGCCTCTTTCAGTCTGTTTGATGCCAAGCTGGCATCCAGCAGAGATGACGGTTAATGTCGATATCTGCTGTTTAGTTTTTTGGATGTCACTTAAATAACGTGTGTGATGAAATATAATAGCCACAAACTGAATCTGTTTAGCTGTTACTCCAGCAAAGCCTCCATGGAGCATGGGAGGAGTGGGAGACGTTGTGGATGCAGATTACAGATGCTTCTGTGCTCCAGGAAACTGGCTCAGTGAGCACTCCATCCTAGCTGCTAATCCTCTTCGACGTCGCTAAACACTCGCACAGGTAAAAGGTCCTACAGATTGGAGTCATGGTGGGGCTTTTCCTGTAAAACTCCAGAGATTTGCATAATAGGAGCTTATTGCTCATTCTCCTGGACTTATTGCGGATTGCAACAGGAATGCCACCATCTTTTCATTGAAGGTGACTCATTGTGTGCTGTCCCACAAATTTAAAGAGGTGATTTGGGAAACTGGGAACAGCAGTGGTCTAATACCACAAATGAGTCATGATCCATGTGAACAGTCCCTCCCTCTTTGCCTCTCCTTGCCACATTATCCACTTCAGTGTCCTGGCCTGAGTCTCAGAGCAGGCCATGAGGGGTTGTTTAACAATTCAGATCAAGTATTACTTTTGCTCCATGCTGCTGGCCTTCTCTTTGCACCTCTCTGTTGCCTAATCTTTTATTTTGGCTCTGGATCAATTTCTGAAACTCCTGGCAAGGCAAGCAAACCTCTAATAGAGGGGAGATGTGAGGACCTTGTCACCATATGGGGTCTGGAATTCCACCGAATACCTCTCTAATCTCCACAACATGTTAGGAATCCAGAGCCCTTGTTTTTCAAGACAAAATAGCAGTGGGCTCAGCACGTGGTGGGCAGCATAAAAAGCTGCATTTGTAGCGCCTCGCAGCACTTTGACTTTTGAGAAACACGCACAGGAAATTTACTGTTGTCAGCAACAGGGCTGTGCAAACTACTAAGTGCTCTTTCACCTACTAAATGTACGCAGATTTGTAGCCATCATTCTGCTGTGCAAGCTCGTCATCAAGCCGGAGCAGATGGAGAGTGAGGTAGTGTTGGTAGGATTGGTGGCCTCAGCTGATAAGGTGTCTCCTTTGCTGAACTAAAGTACTTAGGTGTCAGATATGATTGTCCTGTTCCTGTGGTGCGATGTACTGAAGGGCAGCGAAGCAGCTGAGCAGCATTGCTGTTGCTCAGGGAGGTACTTCGCTGACTTGCTAAATGGCCGCTGGTGATTCAAGGCTGTCTGCTTTCCAGACTAACTGAAGGCCTCATCTTTTATTTTGCTTTTCCTTCCCCAGGTGTTGACACGTGACTTTACATGGAACCTCATATGCTTTTCCTTATTTTTTTCTCATATATGTATATAAACTGTTGCAAAGGCGGATGCTCATGTTAAACACATATAAATGTCCACGTTCCTGCTGAGGCATAAAGGAAGAGGACAATGCTATAAAACAAAGTTTAAACAAGGCCACCCTGGATCTGACCCTTCTACTACTGAGACCTTTTTGTTTATACAAGGGGACACAATCAGAAGAAAGTTTGCTCAAATGAAGGTTGATCAGCCCTGCTACTCTTGAACAGAAAAATAGAATAGAAAATAAATAAATAAAATAGAAAAATAGAAGAGGAGTTTAGTTTTGATTTGTTTAAAACAGATTCTCCTTCAGCAACAAACATTGACACATAAGAACCGGTCCATTACACATCGGTGAAAAACATTATAATATACCATTCCCAACGAAAACAGACAGATATGGCTCCAGTTAGTGGTGCACGGTTACAGTAAACGTTTCTGTGACAGCGGGTCAGTCTTACCGTGAGAGCTTGTTTTTGGTGTGGGCATCAAATGTGGAAGAATTTGTCGGGGTTGTGTTTTTGAGGCTTTTGGGGTGGCGGTCTGTTTTGGCGACACGGTAAGTGGTGCATAAACAAAACGAGTCTTTCTTGCTTTCCCAGTGTGTGCCAAATCATATGTGGTTAAGTTGCATGCAGTTTGTCTTCGCATCCCTTGGTGATAATCTGAAACAGGCCGTTTCCTTCTTTGAAGCATTCTAAAGCTTTCACTGAGGTCTTCAGATATCATCCTTCTTTACCCTTTGTGCACTGCATCACTGGACATAAAAAGTTGTTTTCATCATTCTGAGATGTTGCCTAGTTTCTTCCCTAGGCCGGTGGACTAATGGGCTTTGGTCTGTGGAATCTGCTTTAGTGTTTTCTCCCTCATTGGGCCATTTGCTGAGGCCCCAGTGGGGCAGACAACAATAGGCTTCATGTGAAAAATTCACCATGACGGGGGCATTCCAGCAAGCAGTTGATACGTTTGCAGCAGTTTAGTGGTTAGATAAAAATCTGCTACGACTGAAAAAGAAAAACACAACCCCAATGCTTCCAGGGACAGAAAATAAGATTGAGGATTCATTTTGTTATTGGATGGTGCCTGCCTGCTATCTATCTAACTGCTCTGGCACGCAGTACTCATGGCCTTGTCCTGTTCCTCTTTGTCTCAGTCAGAATTTCATTCTAATGAAATGAGGGTGCAGCTGCAGTCCCGAATTAGAAGTGAAACAATTCTTACGTATCTTATTTATTTGCTGAAAGTCCCATGGCAGAGGGACTGGGCTCACTGCGATGCTCCGCAGCGCTCAGGTTGCTGCAGCCCGCGATATGCGCAGATGCTCGGAGTAATTGCAGTGAAGTCTGGGGATCTCTCACTCTCAGAGATGGTGTGAGTCCCTTTTGAAGTCAGGATGGGTTTTCTCTCCATGCTCCGAACCAGCTCTCGAACGTTAATTTATTTTCATTAAACTACCTGCATGGCTGAAGCGAGCAACAGAGAATTCGGGTGTTGAGCAAATGCTCATTAATGCTGAACAACGTTCTTCTGTGGCTGTAAGCTATTTAGAAAGTTGCTTGATACCTCATAAATTGAGCAAACTAATAAGGTGAGGGGCAGAAAATATTTAGTATCCCGGGAAAATTACTTTCCTGTTGCTCAGAAAAAGCACAATTTTCATTTCCATCTTCTTTGTTCGTCTGCCATTGGAGTCTTTAGCAGCCTGCAGAAGTGCGCCGTAAAAGGTTGGCACACTGATTTTGGAAGGACGCTTTATTTTAACAAGCAGTCATGTGCATTTTATGCATTTAGCGTTTTCAACCTTCAAAAGCTGTCATGTTGATTTTTTTTGAATTCCAAAGTGTTTGTCTGTCACAGACAATCAAAGCCAGCAACAAAAGCCGTCAGGCAGAAGAAGAGGTCTTCAGTGCTTTGATCGATCAAACCCAAACTCGGTCAGTGAACTCATTTTAAGGAAGCGTGCAAAGAATTTTCAGTAGAAGAAGTTTCCAAGGGCCTTGAAATGTTCAACAATTCTCTTTGCTTAGTAACAGTGAAGATGTTGTGCTGTAGACAGTTATTTTTTGTTTTTTCGGTAATGTCTTGTTATGTTGTCCCTTTGTGTAAATGATGTTATAACCGAATTAAATTTTTCCCAGTGTTCTGACAAAAGCCATTAGACCACTGGGTTCCATTACATCCAATCAAAATCAAGACCAAACGATAGAGATTGGTGTGAACGGGAGTTTGAACGTTTGTCTGTTTCTCTGTGTTGGGACTGCAACAGGCTGGCGACCTGACCAGGGTGTGCCCCGCCTCTCACCCTGGTGGCATCGGCTTCAGCCCCTCCCCACTTGTATTGACTGTAAATGCACGCACAGTTTCTTCGTGCACAGTTTGTATTCACGCATTCCTGTCGCTTCAATATGTTTCCTTAACAGTTTGCAGTTTGCCACAGACCTTCTTTGTGTATAAATGCTCACATTCCTGCTGAGGCATGAAGGAAGAGGACAATGCTATAGGGCACAAAAGCACAGGATGTTAGCATGTATTGTGGTTAATGCTGTTGGTGTCGGTCCAACCCTCCAAGTCAGTTCCTACGCAGTGCTTTTGTAACCTCTGCAATCCTGTGTGAAAAGCTGACTAGGACCTTTTGAGAAAACTTGCATATCTGCGTCTTTTCTGGCAGTGTAAAGCTGACAAAAAAGCCCCGTGGTTATATTGCATTTTCCCAGAGAAAGATTTGCTTTCGATTGTGTGCCTGCTTTTTCTTACAGCTCTTTCTCATGGAGGATTATTGGAAAAGGCTGTCACTGTCCAGTAAATTCTTTTTTTCTTTTTTTTCTTTTTAAAAATGCTCAAATAAAAGTACCATGGCAGTGGTGTGTGTGTGTGTGTTTGTGTTGTGCTTGTGTGCACAGCTGTGTGTGTTTGAGAGGAGACAAGATTGCCTTACTGTTTGGCCACTGCTGACAGAAATATCCAGTGTTAGACAAGATCAGCATGTTAGCCGATACAACGAGACTTTCATTAAACATGAGATATTGGCCAGTCAGTCTTCCTCTGTGACCACAGCTAGAGAGTTTTATGATTATTATAATAATCATAAAAATGATCTCTTACTCGGCAAATGATTCCTCTGTGGCCTGATTTTACTCAGCAGCTTGAGGAGTCTCGGTCTCTAAAAATATGCTGTCAAAGCTGGCTCACCCTGATATAAAGAGCTGCTAGCACACTTTAAAGGTAACTTATAATGCTCATTCCCAGCTCCACATTTTAATTCTTGGACATTTTAGGAGAATAGCTTTGATTAAAATAATCTCTTTTCTTCTTATAATTCATCCTCTGTTAGTAATAAACTGTTTAAAAATCCACTGTCACGCCCTTCTTCTGATTGGCTGCCCTCTATAAACAGAAACCCTGGTCAGTAGTTGGGTGGGGTTTCTGTGATCCTGAGATGACCATATTAAGATTGTCCTCTCTCTTTGACATCACACAGAGCTGAGAGTTTAAAAACCTGTCAGAAACCAAGCATTTATAATAAAAAGCTCAGGCTTTAGCCTTACCGTGAGGCTTACATGAACATCCACCATTGCAACAGTGTATATCTGACAGACACAAAGGAAAACCATAATAGGTCCAGCTTAAGTAAAATCAACAAATGTCTGTCTTCATTCGGCGAGTCAAGCATTTTAAATTTGTAAATTCCGTCTGGGAACAATTTCCAGCCTGTCTCTCCGTAGCTATAAAGGACTTGCACGCCTGAGTCTGTGCAGTACATGGTTCTGGATCTGGATCCAACACTGTAGTGAGTTATTTTTGGGTTCACACGCTGTAGAACTCAATGCACAGCAGTGAGAGCTGTTGAATGCCGCACCCCCTCCCACTCCCATTCCTGACAAAAGGCTCTCCACACTGTTGGTCTGGCTGCAGTCATCTCACACCCTCTTCTCTATTTTAAGCCTTCAGACAGAGGCCCACTCCCCTTGAGTGGACTCTGCTCTCACTGTGTGGGCTAGAGAAAAGGGGCCTCGTCTCACCCAAGGCATTTGCACCCACGCACACACATAACGCAGGTCCTGCCAGCTGGTGCAAAGGTAACAGTAGAGGTAACTTCCCAGATGGAGCGGCCTCAGTAAACCTCTGCCCCAGCTGCAATGAAAGTCTGGGGAGGATGCTCATTAAAGTTGGCTTTCTTACAGGGGAGCTGACATGGTTGTCAGGGATATCCCTGTGGATCAGCGCACACATGCACACACTGAACTCTCCTTACTCATCCTATGACCTGAACGAGTCTAAATCCAGACCCAATTATTATGAATATTTTTATTTGTTTGAACACTAACATTTGGTGTTTGGCTTTGATGAACAGTGGCTTTTTTAGTTTAGATGGAGTCATCAGAGTGAGTAACAACTGCATCCTGTATCCTGACCAGAAAAGTACCAATATTTTGGGCAATTATGAGAGGGTGATTAGGATAAACTGATTTGGAATAGTGGCACGGCATGAGAATTGTGTTAATCAGATGGCTGGCGTGCACCGGACATCCTCTGTCTGACAAACACACAAATCTCTCAGTGTTCCTGATAATCAGAGTGGTAGACAGGAAGGCACAGGGGATCTAAGCTTGTTGTTGCAGTCTCTTCTTCAGGTCACGGACTAGCCTGAAGCACCATTCACTGAAGTGTCCGACGATGGCTGTTGTTCTTATGGCTGCGTAATTGCTTTTAGATTACCTACGTTCCCCTGGGTTAATATAGCTGTGGTGTAGATCTGAAGAAAAGTGAAACCTGGACATCCCCAGGGGGGTTTTGAGGAGGTTCCTGGGGGTTCCCAGGGATATGATTAAATGAGTACCCACTCAAAATCAGCCACAAAGGAGTTTGTGTAAGTGTGAGTTATATAATCGTGTGTTTCTCTTATTATAGTGGTCATGACACTTCTGTAGGTTGGCCAGAACAGAAAATCTTGAATGATTGCAACACAAAAACTCCTCATTTGTATCAGTGAGCTCTAACACAGGTTCCTACTTCTATTAAGCTGCATGTCAGTTAAACGTGTTTGCTTAAGTGGTAATTCCAGGTGCAGGTAATTTCTTAATTTTCTTTCATAGCCAACCCCCAAAATAAAGTAATAAAAATGACTTGAGAGTTCAAGTCCTCTCTGAATGTTTTTAACAAATGAATGCTGAGGAGGTCAGTAAGCGAAACATTGAAGTAAATATGATTTCTTTGACTTCTCACAGTCAAGTCCCATCTCATTAAGTGCAATCAACCAAACCCCAGCTCCTCTTCACCTCTTACAATGATGGAATAAATAGATTTAAAAAAAAAAACAGCTTTCTTGACTAGGTAATGGTACTTTTGTTCATCAAACAGTCTGGAAAACAAAAAAAAATAGATTAAGGGAAGTGCCTCAAGCAGCAGTTCTAGTGGCCAAGAGTGACCCATAGACTGCCATGTTAAGATTCCCAACTTCATGGTGACAGTTTGGTCTCTAGACGTGATTTCATCCATTTGGATGATATGAAGACTCACAATGAGAAAAGTCACCACTGGTCCAGATATGGTTACTTATAGTTCCAAAAAATATGTGTGACAGGGCCAACACAATAAAAGGTCGAATTGCGAAGCCCAAGTATCCAATGGGTGACAGCACAGTTATAGTCTATGGGTTATGCAGACTTATTGTCTTATTAACAATAATTATTAAATCTTATTAACCTGTCGGCCATCAAACTGTGGTATTCTCCTGAAAGAACAAAAACATGTTTTGTCATTCTCACCATATACAGCGGCTACGTGAGTGTCTCTGTATAGTTGTGTGGTTCAGGATTATGCGCAGCTCAGCCTGATGCCTCCGAGGAGTTTGAAGTGTTGGGCTGAAACTTCCTTCCTTTAGGGAGTCGTGTCTTCAGCAGGGTTTTGATGATATCTGTCATGCAAACTGCCCTGACCTTCCGTGTCACAGCATGTGCAGCCTGTAGGCTGTCATCACTCCTCTTCTAGCTACCAGCTATTTTAGGTCAAGATCCTGTTTACTGGATACCTAAATCTTCAGAAGTCAGCATTTCCTTTTCACAGAAAGCGCCAAACAGCAGCCAATACAGAGAAGAGGGGGGCGTTTCATCACGGGTGGGAGATGGATAGAGACGTTTGTGTGACTTTTCGGTTGATTAAAGGCAAGCGGGGGGTTAGTAGCCAGATGCTAGACCTGCAGCTGGCTGGCTGAGTGGGAGGGGAGCTACATTGAAAAAGCTGTGGTGCCAGCAGAGTGGGGCTTAGCTAGACACTGAGAGGAGATAATCCATATTTCATCTGCATCCTCCTCTTCCTCCCTGCCACCTGCAGAGCAAGACAACACAGCATGAATAGTACATGATACAGAAATAAAATTGGAGGAGTGCTAACACTTCAGCGGAAGGAAGATATGCCCTAGTGTGGGTTTGTTTGAATGAAGTCGCGGGGGGGACGTTAACGTAAAAGTGACCTGTGTCTGAACGCAAGCAGCTACATATGCAGCCTCTGAAGAGGGACCACACCCGTTAAATTAAAGAGAAACCGCCCCCCCTCTTAAAAACAAAACAAAACTTCAGCTCTGCCCACTCCCTGCTTCCTTTGCAGCAGTGCATCAAACACCTCTCCCATTCAGATCCAGCCAAAAGGCTTTAATCTGCATTCATAATATATACATTCTCCAGGGCGCTTTCCTTGCCACTGAAAACACAAGTTTTCCCCAAATTTTGAATTCATCCAACAAATGTTTGCGATAAAAACCACACTTCTTAGTGAATAGCCACATCTTCAAAGACACTATTTATATTTGTACCGTGGCCTCTTGTTGAAAATTTACTCTCTGCTAATTTAGCATGCAAAAAAAAGGCTCGCTACCAAAACTGTATTTCAGATATCCTCTCTGCTCTCATTTTAAATATTCATGATCTGCTCGCAGCTTTGAAAGTGAGCTTAAAAGAGTCTTTTACTCTCTCAGCCTCACGCACACACACACACACACACACACACACACACGTTCACGTATATACTCACATGCTCACAAAGCAGGCGCCTGCTCTTTTTTCTCTCTGCATTTTTCACCCATAGTCAATAGTCTCAGGAAATCAGGTAGTCTTGTATCCACTCGCTTGTAAATGAGCTATTGCTCTTTTATTGCCATTAATTTCTGATTCAACACCCTAACGGCAACACGCTGTCATCAATAGCAAACCAATACAGATTCTGTTCCCCCTCCCCCGTTTGTCTCACTTGTGTTTACCGCTGTTATCACCCTTGTCATGAAAAATGCTCTTCGCGTAAACTCCAACTCAGAGTTTTTCCACATCCCACACTGTGGGATGAGAGGAAGCTCTGTCTTTGCTTTGGAGTGATAGGGAGGGCATCTTGTCTGTGTACTCTGGTTGACCCGCACATTTCTGATGTGGGCTTGTGTTTAACCGTGAGCTCTGGCTCTCAAACCTCTTCTGACTCCGAGGTGACTCTGTTTGTGTGGACCCAACGTTCGGCTCTCCATCTTTATTTTGCCAGAGGGAAGTTCTTCCCGCTAACATTAACATTATAATAATGGCTGTTAGCTTGATGTAGACTGACACTTGAATTAAGTCATCAAAAGCAAAAAAATGTTCCCACATTTACTGCGGGTTTAAAAAACCCCAAAAAAACAACAACAGTAAATTGGTAAGTTTTATGTGCCTTTAAAATCATACAAATGTTATATCTTTTTATCTGCTGTGTGCACGTGTGCGCCAGAAAGAGGAGAGGCTTCAGCTCAGCCAAAAATGACTCTAAAATGCAGTTGCAAGCATTCAGAATAGGTTATTACAACCAGGTCACACACAATAAACATCAGATGCCAGATCATCCAGCCCTTATGCACACATGTGTGACTACAATAGACAACACAACACACAGTATTTGTGTTGACTGTGAGAAAAAATAGTAAAGTTACTAGACTAGCTCAAGTCTCCTGACAGATTTATCCAGCAGCACAATGGCTCCTTTGTAACAAACACATACATTTTGCTTCACCTTATCACTTGACCCGTTGAAGGTTAGCAGTAAATTGGCGGGGATTTCTCCATCAGCCTGTTCTTGCGGCTTGTCCTCTAGCTCTCTGACGCCGTTGCCCACAAAATAAGCCCAATTCTTTTTACCCGTAGGTTGGCGCAAGGCCATAAAAACATCCCCAGAGGGGACTTAATCACATTTGACCGAGTGCATATTTGAAAAGCAGTCGCAGTTATTGTGATAGACTGTGTTAGCTCCGCGAGGTGTTATCTATGCGTACGACAAAGGCTTTTTCGGAGAGAGGTTCCAGTGAGAGGTGCCTTTGGGGTACGGGGCTCCTTCAGAAAGTGATGGGGTTTTCCTGCCAAGATGAGGAGTAGTTTCATTTGCTTCAAAGTGCCACAACTAGAGAAGGCATAGGAGTGAGAGCAGAAGAGTTTAAATCTTGTGTTACTTCTCTAGGGCCAGTGCAGATATTTATACAGTTTGAAGATGAAGCACAAGTTTGCCAAACAGGTTTGAAGGGTCTATTTTCTAATCCACTTTCCACACCCCACAACTAAAGTCCCACCAGACACTGAGTATTTTTCCTAAAACAGTTAGAGAATCCTGCTAAGCCTGTAGTCTTCCATTGCAACAGCCCTGGGCAGAGTTGTTTCTGCACAAGAGAAACCAAGAGAAAGTCAGCGATGGAGGAAAAAAGGGGGGCATGGGGAGGGGGATTTGTGTTGGTTTGGAAAACCTGCGGTTGCACATGAAGACAGTTTTTAGAGAAAAGTTGTCCGGGGGCGGGGGGTTGTTAGTACGCTTTGCACTGGTAGCCTGACCGGATGTGGAGCATATGTCCCCTGTCCAGCTCCCTAAATCTCCAGTAGACCTCACATGAACTGAGCTTCTGGCAGCGCTCGTCTCGGAGCCTCCGCCGCGCACTGCATCACCCCCCCCCATTCTAGTCGCCAGCCCTCTGTGACAGACTCATGCTGACAGTGATCCAGAGGCTGAGGGGAGGGGCGCTGCAAACAAGCCCCCCTCTGGGATTCCAGAGTTACACCATCACAGCAAACCCACCCCTGCCCCACACCCCGCCCACCACCCGCCGAATGCGGCAGACTACCTCTAATCTGCTTCTGCAGCGCTCGGTTCCTCCTCTCTGCCCCGTCTCTCATGGTCACACCCGCTGTCCAAATAATCAAACCACAGCTATGATTGCCGAACCCTCTCCGAAGCTCATCGTTTTGGTTTGTCCTATAGGCTCCAAGTGGTTTCTCCTCCTTTTCCTTTTTGTTTATTATCCTCCTTCCCCTTGTCTCCTTGGCTACTGACCTAAAATCTGCACAATTTATTTATTTTCGATTTGCTGAGGCCTGCCATGAATTCCATGTTGAGATTGACTTTCTGGATGTTGGATTCCTAATCTGACTCCAGGCTATGAATGACGAGGAAAACACATGTGGTATGTGATTCCGTGTGTGCGCAAGTGTGTTTGTGTGTTACGGCATGTAATTGATGGCATATGTAAGAAATTATCCGAGTTTTCCAAACATCTCCTGGCCAATTTGGATGGGAATATCTGCCTTTCCAGAGATTAAGCTGGTGTCAAATGTTGCCAGGGGTTGAACTGGGGTTTCCATCTGTCACTTAATATCCAGTTCCGAGTGGGAAAATATGGTCGCGATGCCCTGTCGGGAAGCAATCGAGCCTCGAGTCTGTCAAGCGGCTTGGATAAGGTTTGTCCCGTTTCTAGGCGCTGGTACGAAGGAACAAAAGGGCACATCGGCGGAGGGTGGTGCAGGAGGGGGAAGTAGGGGGGGGGACTTCTGGGAAGAGGGAGAAAAGCAGGTCTGGGGTGGGAAATAATGGAAGCGTCTGAAACCAGGAGACCAAGCGTGAAAGAGATGAGAGAGGAAGAGAAGCCCAGATTTGGCTCAGGATCAGTCACCAGAGGAGGAGAGATTAATCATTCCCAGCTGCATCATTAGGAGTTTGATGCTCTCTCTTTAGTTAGTCACCTTGCGGCGCCAAGGTTTTGAATCCACACAGGCTATTTGCGTAATTCCGGTAGATCCGCGGTGGAGGAAGGTTTGATTCTGGGAGTACAGAGGAAGGGAGGGGGGATAAAATGAGACGCTTGCCATTGAAGTTGACAAAATACAATAAAAAAAGGAAACAAAATACAAATCTGGGGGTCAGTTCCTGAATGCCTACTACAGCATGATCATGATAACCGCAACTGGCCGATATCACGATAGGTATGGTGATATGTAATCATATTGTGATGTAACTTTAGGTATAAATGTTATGCCACAAACACCATGAGTGCTAGTTTGCTAGTAGCTGCATTTTGGCATTTTCTTTGTGCTAAGGTGCTTTTAAAACCATCATAACCATAAAGTGTTTTGAATTTGGAGCACTTCATGTAACAGCTGTTTTAGACATTCAGCTGAAATAGACCTGTGATATATTTCATTTTGTCACTTGGGATGGAAGCAAACACATAAGCTAAACTGAAATTGCCTTCCCTTCTCATCTTAGAGGTTGTGAAATCACTTCATAAACATGATATCTAAGCTCTTTCTTTTAAGGGACAAAACAGCAAGGGACCCCCAAGCTTACATCTTTGCCACATTTTAGACCACTGATGAATTTGCTGCCATCAAAGCAGTTTTACATCTTTCACAAATGCACACACGGATCCTTGCAGCGCCAGGTCAGATAGACTTCTCAGTTATTCCAGAGAGCTTGGACCTGTGCCCTGGCTGTAACTGAGATGAGGCTTGGCTGAGCCATCCTTGGATGTGACTGAATGCCCCTTTTATTCTGTTGTTGTTTTGGGTTTTTTTGTGTTTTTTTTTTTTTACACTTTTTATCATGCTGTTTTGGGCCTTTACCACACATTGTCAGCTTGTCCAGTTCCCCTTCCTTTACTTGACTTCCCTTCTGCCTCCGCTTCATCCCACAAACAAGCCTTCTTTTGGTTGGATGTTTGGATCACACAACCACATTTGCTTTTTCACCCCAGCGCACTCGCGTCTCTCATGCTCCTTCTTCCTCCCTCCCTCTCGTTTGAACTTTTACCATTTGAGTGTTTTGACTTGAAGAACTGCAGTGAGGGCAGGTGGTGGAAACAGAAGGGGTTGATGGGAAATTGGCAGACCCAAGGTTAAACAGGCGATCTTTGGTAAAGGATTAATTGTGTAAGAGCCATGTAATGATTGCTGGCGTGTCTCTGGAATGAAATCCTGTTAGTCACTCTGCAGGGGTCAGGCTAAAACTGTGCATGTCTTGCACTTGTGTGTGTGTGTTTGTGCATCAGGAAGGTGACTCTGATCACACCCGCATGCATGGCCAGCTGGCGACCTGACAGGTTTTGTTGTCTTAGAGGGAAAGATCCACAGCCTCCCTCCCACAGTGTTTAAATTAAGACATGCACATCTAATTTCTGCTTTAGTGGGGGAGTGAGTGGGAAGTGTGTATACCTCATATATACCTTGCAGTAATTGTCTCTTTTGACATTAGATTCATTTTACAAGCTAATTATATTTAACTGGTAACACTTAAATATATTTAACACTTGAAATCTGATGTTTGCAATCCAGATAGCAACCCTGATCACTACAGTATTTTTGTTTTTTTACCGGTGTATTTCAAACCAGCAGAATTGAAGCAAATTGCAGACACTTCTGTAGATCTGTAATCATTCTTTGATCAAATAGTTCCCGATGTAAATAGTTAAGTTGCAGCTTTGGACTCTTTCATGTAAGATGAATATGTTAATATGAACTGTGTTGATTTGCAACGTCAAGGTTCAGACCTCTGCAGTTCTCACAAGAAAGCACCAAGCTCAACTCAAAGCAAAGTTTGGGAAATTGGAGATAAGGAGGGCAGATCAAGGGAAGCTTAGATCTACAAGTGTATGATGGGGTGGAGGTGGAGCTCGTGGCGGGGCTTGGAAGTGCTGGGAGTGTACAGCAGAGGTGGCAGCAGCAGCAGGAATCTCATCAGCTCTCAGGCATCACAGACTAGAGCTAGCATTGTGCTGGATTATGCTTGCTTTAGGATGCACATGCTGGCAGCTGTGTACACAAAGGACGAGTACTTGTTCTTGTAGTGTTTCCTAGTCTGTTTGGAGGACACGCGTAGTTGCTGTCCTTGCAGCGTGGTCAAAGGGGGGGAAACAGTGTGTGAAGTAAAGTGATGGCTGAGTATCATCAATATGACATCAATAAACTGAATGCACAACTTTCACTGCACACCTTGAGCAACGTCTTCAGAAAAGACTAAATCCAGGTGAAGTTTCCTTGTTGTGATTCTGTCCTGATTGAAGGAGAGCCTCTTATCTTGGTTCACTCCCTCATTTTACTCTATCTCTCCGTCCTTAGACAGCCCTGAGCAGCTTATTGAACACAGATGATGAATGGGTGCGGATTGATGGCAGATAGCAGGCTGCTGCTAATTGACACCGTTGTATCGCTTAATCTCCCGCCTTAGCATTCCTACTTCTCCTTTTCTTTCCTTTTTTAGCACAGCAATCCATTATGGTTTAGATTAGTTGCTTTTTAGGTGTTGTGTGTCCCTGTGTAATCTATTGTAAAGAAATATTCTTCAGAGGCTGCTCAAGGGCTCTTGGTTATTTTATTTTACTTTTTTGGAGCATTGATTTTTTGTGGACATTGTCGAGATATGGAGACCTTAAGGTTTGTTCTCTGCCCGATCTACATAAAGGTTTAATGTGTAAAAAATGTCAAACATTTTTATTTAGCTAAAGATAATCTAAAATGTACATTACAGTAGAAGCACACTCTAAGCACTTCTGATGGAGTTAGCCGGTGTTATAGTCTTTTTGGTCTCTGTACTGCTTGGAAAGATGAGGTTTCATTATTCACCAAGTCCTCAGCCACGCTGGACTGAGTAAAGTGCAGGTTGTACAAATCCTTGGGCCCTCTTGTGCGCCGAATCCCTGTCCGTTTGATGCTTCAGCTTCTCTGCTACCATCGGCTGAACAGAAGTGACTTAACTAGCAAATCTCTTGCAAGCTCTTTTCTCCTCATCAGAGGAGGTTCGAGCTTTTGGCAAGGCTATATTTTAGGCAAGAAGACAAAACACCTTTATTTTTTTGCCTTCTTTTCTTGGGCACAGGAACTCCAGGGCGTGCTGTACTTCTCTGGTTAAATCCAGTCCTTAACAGACAGGCTTTGCTGGGTTTATGAAAGGGTGTGTTTTGTTTTCTCTATGAGGCACTCTTAATTTCTTTATCTTTATTTTTCAGGTTTGACTCTTGCTGAGACACACACATACACACCAGCATAGTTGTACTAGTGGGAACGTTTTCATAATGATACCCTGCTCCAGGGACTTTTATTGAAGCTTAAAGTGTCGTCTTCCTTTGTTACTTCTCATGCTGCATTTTGGGATCATTCGATTTAGTAGCTCTCCTGTTTAACGTCGGACGTTCTACTCACCCAGTACACAACCTCAAACGTCTTCCTCCTTCCTTATCACGTTTTTCCTCATAACCCTCTGACACTTTATCATTCCCCTCTCGCCAGTCAACCATTAGCTTAACTGTGCTCTACTTCACCCTTCCTTGGCTGAAGGGTAGGGCTGGGCGATATGGCCTGAAATTCATATCGCGATATAATTTGAAACATGTGCGTTAACGATATATATCGCGATATATTCTTTTCTTCTGTATAACGTATTTTCCACACTATAAGGCGCACTTAAAATCCTTTAATTTTCTCAAAAATCTAGAGTGTGCCTTATGTATGAATTCTGGTCCCAGGTCCCAAAGTCAAACGAACACTAAGAGTTAAAAACAGTCTAAATTCTTTCATCTTTAATAAAATCATCAGCGTTGCTGCTTTACCAGGTGTAACAATTAAGTTTAACATCCATGCATCCATGAAAACAGAAGGTTTTTTTGGGGTTTTTTTTGGTTTTGTTTTTTGCCTGTCCCGTTCGGCTCTTTTGCCATCAGAATTGTTGTCTAAAGGCAAAGAAAGATGCCCAACGGATTTACTTTACCAAATTGACCATCCCAGCCTTGCCGTAATGGTCCATTTGATTCACCTTTTATTGTTTATTTTATTTTCACTTACTGAATACGGGACAGACTTGACTGGGGGAAAGAAGGGGAGAAAGAAAGAGGGAAAGAGAAACAGCTGAGAAGAGGGACGGGGGAGAAGGGCAAAAAACAAAAACCAACAGAATGAGCAGAAAAAAAAAAGAAAAAGAAATAAAAAAATGCATATATCGATCACCTGGATCACCTGCTGAGAAAGAAAAAAGAAAACAAGCAGAAGAGAACAAGAGTAATAGAATAAACAACATCACAATGATATATGGGAATATGACAGTAAATACTAAATATTAAACATTATTGTGCAGCACATAAGATCAACAGAACACAGTGTGCTTTGAGGTAGGAGCCAAAAAGGGTGTAGTTTGTGGGTGTGATCACCCGTGTGTACACCTGTGAGCATGGGCGCGCTTGTTTGTTTTTTTTTAAAAAGGTTCCTTCATGTAATGATCTGCTAGAGGGTGTGGGGGGGCCACAGCCCCGTCCTCCAGGGCATGAAGCAGGTATGGAGGAGATCAAAACTCCAGACATCCAGAGGCCCCCAGAACACAAGAGACCAAGGAAGACCAACAGAGGGGCAGCCGCGCCACTGTCCCAGAAAGAGCTGAGGAGAGTCCCAGATGAGGGCTCACTCAGCAGCCGCGGAGCAGAAGCCAGGGGGAGTTGCAGTGACGCGCCCGTGAGCTCCGCCGGCAGCCAGCCGTGCCTGAGTGACCGAGCCCCAGGGCGAGAGGCCGGGGGCACCCCACCTCCGGAGTGGCCCGAGCGAGCCCCAGGCTCCAGGCCTAGAGTGTGCCTTATGTATGAATTCTGGTCCCAGGTCCCAAAGTCAAACGAACACTAAGATTTAAAAACGGTCTAAATTCTTTCATCTTTAATAAAATCATCAGCGTTGCTGCTTTACCAGGTGTAACAATTAAGTTTAACATCCATGCGTCCATGAAAACAGAAGTTATTACATTTAACTGAGTTAGAAGTTAACAGGAAGTTAGCTCGCTAGTTTACACCTAAACATGACATACCATGTTCTGACTGAGAGATTTTTGAAACTAATTCAAACGTACAGCTCTGCTACCACTTCCAACATAATGAAGACAGGAAACTAAACAGCAGTGACGTTTGTAGGGTTACTGAAGTTGGACTACCTGGTATATAATGTTGTGCTACATGAATGCTAGCGACACAGCTATGTTAGCATAACATTAGCACAGTGAAGCTGGAGGATGAACGCCAACTTTTTTTCCACTCGATAAAAGTTAACGTGAGGGATTCTGGTGGTCAGGGACAAATGCAGTCGCATAGCAGGATGCTATACACGGGCCAAACTTCAGTCAGGAGAACAACTGAGATTATTCATCCACAATACGAGGTTAGTTATTAATATACTGCAACAACATGGGACTGGAACAGCTGCGAGAGAATTCAACATTAATGAATCAATGTTACGGAAGTGGAGGAAGCGCAGTTTTTGTCTTTCCCCATATTTCAAAACTGCTTCATCTCTTTGCTATGACTGTCGCCCGGCATAATTTGCAGATGATAATGGTTGTAGCCGCTGCGATGCTTTCGACCAAAACAGGTGCAGCTTGATGACATCATCAACATGCGCTATCGCGATAGAGCGGTATAGTCAAAATCTCTATCGTTGGCCGAATTTATATCGTTTCTATCATATATCGTTTCTATCGCCCACCCCTACTGAAGGGTATGCTTTCCTGAGGCTCCTTGACTTGGAATCAGCCTCACCTTTCCCCGGGGCCCTCAGAAAGCCTGACTGTGGCCAGACAGCTTTTAATAATTTATTTAGGGGCAGTAATGTCGAGTTCGACGCCACGTTTTAATTTATTGCATGCTGAGTGCGGGAGAAGTGAGCGAGCAACCTTGCATTAAGCTTGGATCAAGAAGCCAGTTTGTCAGCGAGCCCCTAAGGATCCCTAAGGACAGATATCTTTTATCAGAAGTGGAAGCCAGTGACTGGCACAGGATCCACAAAAGGCTGTGCACGTTCCACTGGACCTTGAATCTTCAGCAAATGATGCAGTTCTGCAAACAAAGCTTTATTTTATTACTACTGGAAGACATTGCATATTTTAAATGAGTTGTGTACACACTTGGAGAGTCTTCAAATAACTTATTTTCCATTCTGTTTTTAGCGCTGGGCACTGAGTCAGGAGGGTAATTTGCATATATAATTAAACAGAACAAGGATGCAACTAATCAGTACTGACCTTTTTCAGAATGCCATTAGAACACTGTTCCCAGCAAAGCTGAATTTTATAGCCTGCGGTCAGTTGTTTAAAAAAATGTCTTTTCTTCAGCTCACAATGATTTTGTGTAAATAAATGTGTCTCTTTCTATGCAGCTGATAGCCTTCCCAGTCATTAACCCCAATAATGGGGCTTGGGAACCATTTTCCAAGTGTAATGATCTAACTCGGCTCAGTTCAGAGTGCTAATTGACTCTAAGTTACTGAATAGAGTGGGGCAGGTAAATGAAGGAAGCAGTTTTTATTTTTAGTGAGCTGCTGAAGGAGGTGATGCGTACCGAGACTGAGAGCCCAGGTCTTTTTTCCCATCAGGGACCTGGAGGCTGGAGGGTTGCAGAATTAGGGGAGAGGATCCTAGACGTAAAAAGTGCAAACTTTTTGACTGATCAGCAAGAGGGAGGAGCAGATCGATGAAGGGCGTGTGGGGCTTTGAAGCCTGAGAGAACTTGTCCAATCAATGGAGTGTTTGCTTATTAGTGTCTTCAAAGATGTGAAGAAAACAAGCTGTATTCCTCCACAAAGTGTCACTTAGTCTTTCAACAAAAGACAACAGGGAATAACACAAAAACTTTTCCTCTTGCTCGCCTGTTGGCCTTCGCTTCATTACTCCTGTGAGCTTTGTGTAATTGGGCAGACAGAAATAGTCATCATTACAGCATGTGAATGAATTTGCAAATAGATTACAAGAACTTGGAAGGATGTCACTGTTGGAGATTATTTAAATTTGTCTTTAAGAGAAAGACTGAGGGGTTCAAAAAAAAGTAAGAAATATTTTCTGAATGGAAATATTTGCATTTTTTTAATGTATTTATTTAGGCAAACGAACTCAACAACTTCTTCAATAGGTTTGACCAGCCCACAACCCCCCCACCCTCACCTTCACTACAGAGTCCAATCCCCACTCTCCTACCTCCCTCGCTTCCCCCCCTTCCTGACACCATGACACCCCCCTCCTCCAATCCCTCTCTCAGCAGCAAGACATCTCCCCCCCTCCCCTCCTCCCAAACATCTCCCAGTGTCACAGTGGATCAGGTCAGGAGACAACTGAGGAAGCTTCGCCCCAGAAAGGCAGCAGGCCCAGACAAGGTGTGTCCTAGGATGCTAAAGGCGTGTGCTGCTGAACTTGGGGAGCCGCTACAACGAGTCTTCAACCTCAGTCTGCGACTGGGGAGAGTGCCCGCCCTATGGAAGACATCCTGCATCGTCCCGGTCCCCAAAAAGAACCGGCCCAATGAGCTGAATGACTTCCGACCGGTGGCACTGACGTCACATCTTATGAAGACTCTAGAGCGGCTCTTCCTCAACCTCCTCCGACCACAGGTACAACATGCCCAGGACCCACTACAGTTTGCATACAAGGCGGGTGTCGGAGTGGAGGATGCCATCCTGTACCTCCTACACAGAGCCCACTCACACCTGGATGGGGGAAAAGGCACGGTCAGGATCCTGTTTCTTGACTTTTCCAGTGCCTTTAATACCATCCGGCCCTGTATGCTTCAAGAAAAACTGAACAGGATGGAGGTGGACCCCTGCCTGGTGGCTTGGATCTCCGACTACCTCACCGACAGACCACAGTACGTCAGGCTGAAGGACATCACGTCTGACACAGTGGTCAGCAGCACAGGAGCACCACAGGGAACTGTGCTGTCCCCTCTTCTCTTCACCCTGTACACCTCTGACTTCTGCTACAACTCTGAATTATGCCACATTCAGAAGTTTGCAGACGACACAGCCATCATGGGGTGTATCTGGGATGATCAGGAAGAGGAGTACAGAAGTCTGGTGAGGAACTTTGTCGCATGGAGTCACACAAACCACCTGCAACTCAACACCTCAAAGACTAAGGAACTGGTTGTGGACTTCGGGAGGTCTAGAGCAGGTCCACTGCCGGTTCAGATAGAGGGGGAGGAGGTGGAGGTGGTCAACAAGTACAAGTACCTCGGGCTGTGGGTGGACAATAAACTGGACTGGTCATGCAACACAGAGCACCTGTATAAAAAAGCCCAAAGCCGACTGTACTTCCTCAGGAGGCTGAGGTCTTTTAACATCTGCAGGAAGCTCCTGAGGATGTTTTACCAGTCGGTGGTTGCTGGAGTACTTTTCTATGCTGTGGTGTGCTGGGGGAGCAGCACAGCAAAGAAGGACTCATCCAGGCTGGAGAAACTGATCAGGAAGGCTAGCTCTGTGGTCGGCATGAAGCTGGACACTCTGGTGACAGTGGCAGAGAAAAGGACATTAAAGAAACTGATGGACATTATGGACAATGCCAGGCATCCTCTGCACACGGCCATTAACAACCAGAAGAGTCTGTTCAGTGACAGGTTGCTTCTCCCAAAGACAAGAACTAACAGACTTAAAAACTCCTTTGTCCCACACGCCATCAGACTGTTTAACTCCTCTCTGGAGGGGAGAGGGAGGGGAAACAGGAGGACAAAGGAGGGGGGAACAACTAAGCTGTAGTGCCTCTTCACCTCACTGTGCAATACCTTTTGTGCAATACTTTTGTAAATAGTCAACGGTGCAATAGACTCAATACTTGAAATGTGCAATTCACTTGTATTTTTATTTTTATTCCTATTTATTCTATTTATCCCCTTCGTATATTTTATTTATATTGTCTCTGTATTTATATATATGTGTGTGTGTATAACTCTGTAACTTCTGTCGGTGCTGTGCTTTTTTGGAAATCGAATTTCCCAGAGGAACCCACCCGAGGGATTAATAAAGTTCTATCTTATCTTATCTCTTATCTTATTTATATTTTACAGAATTTGTTAATACATTTCATCAGGGTCAAAGAGAACAGGAAGTGCACACATTATTGTGGCATTTCTAACACCCTGAACAAAGTCCTTATGACCAGTACAAGCAGACTTCCTTTTTCCTCCGACATAAGAAACACTCTTTCTCCCACTACACCGTCCAACTGCAAGCCTTTCCCTCTCCGCCCTCTCTATTACTTTCGATTTCCTCTCCCTCTCTTGGCTCCGTGCTGTTTTGGTTATCAGTGATTGCTTCAAATGCCTCCCTTTCCCTCTCCACCCTGAGAGCTGTAATTTTGTCACACTCCAGCGCAGCAGCGGGCCATGACAGGGCGTTGCACCTCCGACCGTTGACTTTGTATCATTTTCCATCAGCAGGAAATGCAGCACCTGACCTTGTTTCTTTGAACAAGGTCAGGTGGGTTATGCGGAACCCCATATTCACTGTCACCTGTAGCCTATAGACATGTTTTTTTTTCTTTTTGAAATCCACGGCCTTTCAATGAAATATGAATAAAAATGGTCCTTCTGATTTTTCTTGCCTTGAAAGAAGCTTTAACTTTAAGTATCAAGAGGTGAGGAGCTTGTTGCCTATCCTGCATTGCAGTGTTGTTATCCTAATATCAATGCTAAGTTATTAAACCTCCACGCTTTGTTAACTCTTGTTCTTACAACCAGTGCACTATAGCTGGTGCATGGTATCATAAGCATATGGTTTTTGAGCTGCCTGTCTTTTTTTATATTCTGCTCCATGGAGCCAGACTTTTATTAAAGTTTTCAGAGTGGTCTTGACCAATATTTCCTCAGGCTTTCTGAAGGTTTTTAACGTTTTCCTTTGGCTGCTTTTTTCACTAATTTTCAGTCTTGTTCTTGTTCTTGTACCTGACCGTTTTCAGAGGATTTGTTTTGTTTGTCAAGCCAATTAACACTGATCAGTGAATCATTCAAGCATCATCATTCTGCCTAACTCAAGCGATGACTCAGTATTGTGTCTACGCATAACAGACAACTTGGCAAAGAACACCAAATTGTGTCTTTAGGCACTTTGTTACTAGCAGCCTGTTGCAAAAACAGATCATTTGATCATAGTTGAATCTACGAAAATGCCAAAGATAACACAGTTAGACAGGAATAAAATTATATTTTTGTACCAACAAGGTGATTCCCAAAGAGCTGTTATTTCTCAGCATGGTGTACAGGACTAAAGGGGAAGTGGCAGCAAAATGAACAGCAGCATATTATGTGAACTCTCAGCAAAGGTCTATCGTTTCCCCTTTTTTCCTGTCTAGAACATCACGTTTATTTAAAGACCTATGGGAAAATAAAGAGCAAAGATAGTAAAGACCACAGAAAAGGAAAGAAATGGAGAAAGAAGTAAAGATAACGCACATGCCACAATGGTGTTCGCTGTTAACTGACTTTGGGACGCAGTCCTGAAGAAACAACTTATGTTAGGACAATAACGTGGAAACCCAACTGAGTCCTTGAAGAACTTTATTAAGACCAAACTTTTGCTCTCAGACATCGACCTGGGGATACAAGACTGCTGCAAGATTTTTCTTTTGACCATGGCTACCCAAAGTTATCCAAAAAAGAAGGGAATATGCTCCACTGCGTAAACTGTGCAAGACACGAGCCCCAGCAAGGTTTCGGGTCTATGTTGACAGCCCCATTACATATAACAGAGGAACAACAAAGGAGGATTAAAGGCCAAAAATTAAGGGCCATTCGTGAGTAAACAACTTATGGAAAAGTTACGGAGTAGAGACACAAGTAACTGTTTATCAGGACAATTTAGAATCAGAAATGCCGCTCTCCAAATCACTAGGTCACACTTGGGAAGACATTTTGATAATAAATGTGGTTTAATCTAAGTATAATATGGCGCAACTTGAGAGTAGGGAAGCACACACGCAGAACCAGAGAGGATCTCTGTGCTCCCAGGAGGGGCCCTTCATTTGGAGGATTCCCTTCCCTGTTCAGAACTTCACTTTTGGAGTTTATACTATACATGTTTGCTTAGGGGAATATGACATAATTCCAGGAATATAATATAGTAAAATTAAATGTTAAAGCCCTGCAAAGCCCAATCAAAAGGAAAAGAATTGCAACCAAGATGAAAATGGAAAATGAAGTCATAATATTCTGGTAAGGGATGCGTATAAATAATATGGAACATTAAACAGTTAAACAACTGGTTTTTAGACATACATATTACTCATCATACAAACCAGGACATGCAAGAGGTGTCGCAATATTAATCTCTAATAAAAAAAACCTTTCAACTAATTAGACAAAGAGGGGCTATATATCCTAGTAACTGGACTCATTGACCATAAGCCATGTTTACAGACCACTAGGTAATGGTAAATGGTAAATGGCCTGTATTTATATAGCGCTTTACTAGTCCCTAAGGACCCCAAAGCGCTTTACATATCCAGTCATCCACCCATTCACACACACATTCACACACTGGTGATGGCAAGCTACATTGTAGCCACAGCCACCCTGGGGCGCACTGACAGAGGCGAGGCTGCCGGACACTGGCACCACCGGGCCCTCTGACCACCACCAGTAGGCAACGGGTGAAGTGTCTTGCCCAAGGACACAACGACCGAGACTGTCCAAGCCGGGGCTCGAACCGGCAACCTTCCGATTACAAGGCGAACGCCCAACTCTTGAGCCACGATCGCCCGTAATGACCAAATGCTAATTAAGAAAATATTTAACATGATTACTGAAGAGACCAGAGGTACCCTTATGTATGGCAGAGACTGCTGCAGCCCTCTCTTGACTCTACTAATACAACTAAAAGAATGAATCTGAAGACATGTACAGTGAAGAAGGGTTATAAGGTTCCCAAAACATTATCTGAGATCTATGATATAAATGATTTACTGATTATAAGGAAGGTATACATAGATGGAATTTGTTATGCAAGTCAAGTGGTAGTAGAGTTGACATAAACAACTCGGTCAGTCCTGGTTGAAACACCAATGAAACTATTTAATATGTGGAGCAGAATGCTCTCAGGATTCATATGGAAGCCCAGAGTGAGATGCACAACACTACAGCTTCCTGCAAAGTCATTTTAAAGCTGCAGAATTGAGATATTTAATCTACTGGTGCAACCCTTCCTACAAAGCAAAATAGTAAGGTGGACATGACTCAAATAGATTTACCATTTCAAACAATAATCGGAGACAGAAAATCACATTTAGAACTGAAAGAAAACTGTGGGACAAGAACACCCCTAAATATCTGGTTTGGTTATATGAATAACAAAAATTAGGAAATCCGATGAAACAGCTACGGTGGGTAGCATATGATAAAGAATTTGCTCCAGCCCAGCAAGATAATCGCTTTAAACGATGGTCAGCCAGAGGTCTTTGGACATCAGATGCAGGGGAAATGCACAGTTTTGAAAGACTTAAGGGCAAACATGATTGGAAAGGCAAGACTACTTCCGATATTGGGGGTTAGATCCTATTTTAACAGTAACATGGAACCTAGGGATGAAAGTAATACTGGCCTAATCATCCTAATAACTGATACGTACAAATCTAAGATTACACAACTGAATAGATCTAGTTCAGGTCACGGGAGGGAATTTGCATTGGAAAAATATGATTCGATTTTTCTTACTACTCAGAAACTAAAATGAAAGCAGAAGGTCCAATGTAAACATGGACGTTGTTGGAGACAGTGTGGAGAACTGGTAGCTGATCACTTTCACATCTTCTGGGGTTGCCCAGCTATTCAACCATATTGGAGTGAAATTGTAGAAGTAATTACCCAGGGAGCTGGTAAGAAAGCAGTTACCAGGAAATGGCTAATGAGAGAACTCCCAGTACAGACAGAATGGAAAGAAAAAGTACAGGAAATATATAAAATGGAGAATTCACTTTTTCTGAGTGTAGAATGGATCAGTTCAGTAAATACAGGAGGTAATGGGAAAGCTATATTGTAGTTAATATGTGGAATAAGGTATTTTGACAGAAAACCTGAAGTAGATATGTATTTGCTTGTTGTTAAACCCTTTTATTGTCAATGAATGATGTAATGATGCCTTGCAAAGCTCCTTTTCATCTGATCCATCTACTGTTCACTGAAGCCTCATCTGAAACTCAGTTAAAGGGAAACAGGAAGTAAAGACCGAGGTACATCAAATTATATAATAACTAGACTGAAAATTAGTGGCATCAGGTATTTTGTAGTGTTAAATCCAAATTTGAAATTTCTGATTCAAATCAATGTCACTATGAATTGGGGAGATCAGGAGAGAGGTTTAACAGTGGTGTCTTTAGCCATTAATAAAACATGGTAGAGGCTCTGTCGTGGTTTCATGCTGTAGTTCTGTGAGTGGCTGTGGGGATCCTGTCAGAAGTGAAGGAAATATGAATGTAGAAAAGTACCATCAGATTTTAAATCGTCATTGGCCTCCTCAGAGCCCAGACCTCAGCATTGATGAAGCAGTGTGAGATTATCTTGACCGGGATCAGAGCTCAAGGTAGAAACAAGAAGCCTAGAGAAATATTCCTGAAGACTACTTAAAGAAATGATAAGAAAGCGTGTCTAAAAGAGTTCAATCTGTGTTGAAGAGCAAAGCTGGTCACTCCAAATATTGATTTTAAACCTGTTAGAACTGTATTAACTCTGCTTTTTCTTTTTTACTGTATTTCAATTTAAGTTTTCCACATTTGAAGAAATTGTTTCATCCATTTTCCTAGCAAAATATAAAGAACCAAGGAATGGCTCAAGGCTTTTGCAGAGCACTGTGACAGAGAGAGTTGGGAGAGAGGGAAAGAGTTGTCAACAGTTTTTCAGTCAAATGAAGACACCTGGCCACAGTTTAAGTCACAAACTTACCTGCCACAAGCAAGACGTGTGGAATACCTCCAATCTGCTGACAAGTTGTTGTTATCTTCCTCCGTGCTATGTTAGGTTTTGTTCTAACAATCACTGCGCTGCTGCTGACACGTGGTATAGTAAACACAGAGCAAGACCGAATCCAATCGATTGGCCTATTGTCATCGATGTCCAGTCTAGCTTTCTGAGTCACTGTCCAACCACTATCCAATTCAATTACTGAATCAGTGCATGTCTGATGTTCCCTATCCTAAATCTGCTGCTGTTACAGTGACAATAACGTGAACATTTCAAATTCAGCTACGTCCTTTTTTGAGTGAACCAGTTGTGCATTTGTGTTTTTAAACTGTTTTTTTAAATCTTTGACAGTGTATGTACATTTTCATGACCTATACACAAGCAGGGACAGACTGAATATGTTTGACACACTGAGTCACTGTCGTTGTGAAAACGGCAGTATGTTATTTTTAATTATATCCATACAATACAGTTACATTTTCATATTTCAGTTATTTTCATGAATATTTTCTGCAGCCCTTTTTTTCATACCGCATCGTGTTTGGAAATCGTAAACACTTATTATTCATATCCGTGTATTTTAAAGCGGTTATTTCCTACACATTATTATTCACGCCATGCGCTTCACACTTTCCATCTACTTGATGTTCAAGTGTTGCATTGCAAATTGCAGGTGGCATTATATTTAATACACTTCATTTGCAATGTTCTTATTTATGCTCTGCTTCTCTCTGCTGGATTCTAATGTCATTTGTTGCTGCTGTGGCCCAATTAAAGTTTCATCTTGTCGTATGTCTAATGGATGATTACCTGGATGCTGTTCTGTTTTTCTCCATTCTATCTTAACAGCTTTTTTTATTTAATTTTTTTTTAAATCTGTCGGTTATTTCAGTTCAGTTTTTCTCAGATTCTCTTTTTTACTTCTCTCTGCACAGGAGCAGAGCCCCAGTAACGCCACATCCCTGGCCATGATGCAAGAGCCGCAGGAGGTGGTGGAGGAGACGGTCACCATTGAAGAAGACCCCGGCACCCCCACCTCCCACGTCTCAGTGGTCACCTCTGATGATGGAACCACACGGCGCACAGAAACCAAGGTAAGACGCAAAGCTGCACACACAGCATGGTCACAGTGCATAGGCAGTGGCTGATGCTGATCCTAAAAAAAAAAAAAAACTAGTGACGACATGATTAAATAGAAAGGTCAGTTATACAGGGGGGCAAATTATTTGATACGCTGTTGAACTGGTGCATTTCTAGCATTTAAATGGAGCAAATTTCTGTTCATTTCTTTGCAAGTGACCAAACTTATAAATTCAGCAGGGGATCAAATCATTTTTGTCCCCCACAGATATATTAAATTAAAGGAGTGATCCAGTTAAAATTTGAAACTTTAAAATGTTTTTTAAAATAAAGCTATGACCTGTGCATAACACTGGTAAGCCATACTTTTTCTGCGTACTATCACACGAGTAGGACTCTTCAAAGCAGCGGCATTGTTTTGGCACATTGATCCCAATAACCTCATAGTAGCAAAACTCCCCAAAGTCCCTTTGATCCATTTCAGTATTGCTCAAATTATGCTTATGGATTACTGCTTGGTACCGTATCTCCACTCCCAGACTTCCATTCTTAAGAACTATAAATCCCATAATCCTACAGCCCAAAGTGGTTTCATCTCCTTCTCATGGCTTTATTTTCTTCATTTTCTTTCTTTTATTTGTTATTGTTATTATTATTATTATGAGCAAATTCCCCTGATGTTCTATCAGTTTTGTGCTCCTCAAAAGCTCCTTTGTTGATTCGTCCTTTACTGTGTTCTTTTGTTTTTCTGTAAGGGTATATCAGCTAACGTGAAGGTGAGTTGACTTTTGTACCAGTATAGCTTTTCCCATCACGCCACCATTATTTGTGTGCCCATACAGGCTATAGCAGCAGCGTGCAACACAACTCTGCATCATCACAAGCTAAAAGCGACCTCTCACTTAAGCCACTGCTTGCTGCTTCCACCTCGGTTGATCTGTCCCTAGCAATACTCTCTTTTGCATAGTTTTTCTCTGTCTTTGTTTTATGTAGTGTCTCAGTATTCCTTGGTGGAATCATAAATTATAAGAAAGTCTATAATTTATAACTTTGATATACAGCTGCAAGCAAAAGCTTGACAGTCTGTGGCCTTAGCAGTAAATATGGAGGCGACATTAGAATCAGACTCTTTGAATCAGTGAGTTTGGAAAAAGGATCAATCAAAGTCGGACCTTCACAATAACGTCTGAGAAAGCAAATAATGGCACAAACACATCAGATTTGTGGGTCCTGCACAAAAACAGCAACTCATTATGCGTTCTCTCTAAAGAGTTTTGACTAATGCAGTCCATTTTCCTTAATAAATAAATGTCCAAGTCTAGTTTTTATCTATATCTAATTTTAGGACTTTTGTGAAAATCTAATGACGTTTTAGGTGATATTTATAAAGAAACACAGTGAAGTGTTCACAAACATTTTCCTGAAACTGTACGCTTTAAATTATAAGGTTGGGGAATTTTAATATCAGTGAAATTGTTTTAGGTTTCTTGAAATCAAAGTAAATTTGGTGTTTGTTTAACATGTAAACCAGGACAAAATCATTTGCTACCTTGCTGAAGATCTCAGAGCTGTGAAACCTTTTCAGGCGGTATCGTTATTCTGCTAAAGCCTGAATTCATTGTTGTATTGGATTTGACCAAACAGCATCATCAGAATAATGCTGGGATTGAAAATTCAGTTTTTGCTTCTACATTTTAAGGCGTTCAGAGATAGGGTTGTATTGCAAAATCTTTGCGGGGGGATTCAGATATACGCCTTTGTGGCTACAGTCAGCTGCTGTAGCTGGAGGCTTCCAGAGCAGTGGTGAGGAGCTGTGTGGAGCTCTTACTCCTGTGACTGTGAAACTGTAATTAAAAAGCCTGGTCTAATCCCTCATCAGGGAGGACCCGTTGCCCTCCAGCCTGTTTACTGCTAGGGAATTGGCCACACAAACTCTCTCGCACGCTTTTATGCATTACAGCGCAAGACTTGTTAGGAGTAACACACACAAAACGCACGCAGTAAAACATCACACTAATCAAGGGCTTTGCTGCCGAGGACGGGGAAAGAACGAGGCTAGTTTTAAGGGCCTGCCACCCTGCTGAGAGGTGGGGTTGCCTGTTTTCTGGAAGTCACTTTGAAGGGGAATGTAGATTAAGCAGATTGCTCAGGGTGAACTTGTGGAAGGTTGTAGGTCTGTGGTGGTAAACAGATCCAGACCCAGTTGAGAATTTACAAAGAGAATTTTGTCCTGCTCGCTTTCCTTGTCTGTCTTTTTCCTCAACTCCTCTCCTGTCTTTGACTCCCTTTTCTGAAGTGTTCCTTTACCCTATCCCTCTTTCCATTTCTCCCAGCAAGTCAGTTGTATTTATGTGCATACGTGCTCTTTTAACCCAAAGGTTTGCCATGCTTTCTAATGCTAACACACTCCTTTCCCTTTATGGTTATCCCCCACCTGACTGTTTGAAGTTGAAGCACTGGAGCTTCTCCTACATTGCTGATTTGCAGGCAAAAAAGGAAAAAAGTTTGTTCAGTTGTAAATATTTTTCTTTTAATTCAGTATTCGGGAAAATTACTTGGTTGAATAATGGGAAAGGAAGAGAAAAGTGGGGGGTTTTTCCCCCCTGATTGTCCGTTGGGAAAAAATAAAAACAGATGGGACTTGTGTTGTAGAACTGTGTGGTTGTGCAAAGAGACCGGTAAATCTCAGGTGACAAATGGAGTTAATCTTGGAAATTTCTCATTTAAAGCTGCAAAACAGCACTGAATAACCTTTCATTGGCAGATTAACTGCTGGTTCTGTTTATGCGCTCAATCAGGTCAATTCAAAAGTGAACTGGCCCGGACCCTGAACGTGCGTATGAGTTAGAACACATATACATGCTCAATTAGATCCACATTCTACCTCCTGCCCTACAATGCCATGCTTTTTTTTTTTTTTCTTTTTTCTTGGCTGCCTCCCAGCCCTCTTTTCCTGCTGGCAGACACTCTGAATAAAACACCGGTCATTTCAGTGCTAAAGTACAGTTGGACCAATAAAAGCAGCCTTCTTTCTCATTGGTCTGGATGTGAGCTAGTGTGTGTGTGTGTGGATGCAGACCACCAAACCAATAGCAGCAACTGGTTATTATCTTCCAGAGGGGAAAAAAAGGCCTAATGGTGATTTATTCATGTCTGGCTGTTATTAAAAAAAGAAATTGTCTTTGATGAAGATAGACTGCACACTCATCAAGCTAGGCAGTTACTAGAGCAGAGTAAGAACACTTTTCTCTCAAGATGCAGACAACTGCTGTAGCCATGTGACATGGTTTATAAGTATGGCCGAGCCCGGCACATAATTAGCTTTGAAATCTGACAAGAGTCTTAATTTTCTTTATCCTCCTAAAAGTTGATGATACACTGCAACAGTGGTGTCAGATATATTGTGAACCCCTTTTTAAAACTGGCTTCAGTGGAATGATTGCTAACGAAGCAGCTAATCAAAGGAAAATTGCCACCTTGGGACGTTCTTGAAATCGACACAGTTGTCAATAGCTCCGTGTCTGACACCCACAGGAAAAATGATTTGACTGGTGCTTCGGATACAATGTATTCAAAATTGCTGAATGGGTTTCTCAAGTCTTTGTCTATTCTCACTGCAGGAGGCTAATGAGAGATAGCAGGCTAACTCTGCGTGGGGCTACAGAAGTTGAAGCTTCCTGACAAATGCTGGATTCAGAGGAATAATTAACAATCGAGACAAAACTGAATAATAACGTCTGAGTCACGATTTCAACAGGCCTAGTGTTAAAGCCCACTTTCCCCCAAACATTTTATGCGACCATAAAATGCATGGAAAAGCAGCATGTAGCCACTGTGACGTCATCAATCGTTTAGGGAAGTTCCCTGGTGCTGAGCCATTTAACGATTGCCACCTCGGTATTTTGAAACTAGAGACAACAAGCGAGAAACTGATCTGGCTGAGAAACTGAGGGACACCACACGCTCGTATGCTCTAAAAGCCTGTTTTATCCTCCTCCTTGGCTCTAACTGGAACCATAGCTTACAGAATGAACATGATGTTGCGTTTATGAAGACTTGAAACTAGCCATTAAGACCATAACCTCAAATAAATCAAGTGAGAGGTTTCCCCCCCATAGGCTTCTACATCTGGACTTCTTTTTTAAAAACTGCTTTTAATAAGTTAGAGAGGTACGTTTAACCTGAAGTTTCAGTGTCACGAAAAGGTAACCTATGCTTAACACATTATGTTTGAATTCTGCTATAAGTGCCATACAGTGGGGCAAAAAAGTATTTAGTCAGCCACCGATTGTGCAAGTTCCCCCACCTAAAATGATGACAGAGGTCAGTAATTTGCACCAGAGGTACACTTCAACTGTGAGAGACAGAATGTGAAAAAAAAATCCATGAATCCACATGGTAGGATTTGTAAAGAATTTATTCGTAAATCAGGGTGGAAAATAAGTATTTGGTCAATAACAAAAATACAACTCAATACTTTGTAACATAACCTTTGTTGGCAATAACAGAGGTCAAACGTTTACTATAGGTCTTTACCAGGTTTGCACACACAGTAGCTGGTATTTTGGCCCATTCCTCCATGCAGATCTTCTCGAGAGCAGTGATGTTTTGGGGCTGTCGCCGAGCAACACGGACTTTCAACTCCCGCCACAGATTTTCTATGGGGTTGAGGTCTGGAGACTGGCTAGGCCACTCCAGGACTTTCAAATGCTTCTTACGGAGCCACTCCTTTGTTGCCCGGGCGGTGTGTTTTGGATCATTGTCATGTTGGAAGACCCAGCCTCGTTTCATCTTCAAAGTTCTCACTGATGGAAGGAGGTTTTGGCTCAAAATCTCACGATACATGGCCCCATTCATTCTGTCCTTAACACGGATCAGTCGTCCTGTCCCCTTGGCAGAAAAACAGCCCCATAGCATGATGTTTCCACCCCCATGCTTCACAGTAGGTATGGTGTTCTTGGGATGCAACTCAGTATTCTTCTTCCTCCAAACACGACGAGTTGAGTTTATACCAAAAAGTTCTACTTTGGTGTCATCTGACCACATGACATTCTCCCAATCCTCTGCTGTATCATCCATGTGCTCTCTGGCAAACTTCAGACGGGCCTGGACATGCACTGGCTTCAGCAGCGGAACACGTCTGGCACTGCGGGATTTGATTCCCTGCCGTTGTAGTGTGTTACTGATGGTGAGCTTTGTTACTTTGGTCCCAGCTCTCTGCAGGTCATTCACCAGGTCCCCCCGTGTGGTTCTGGGATCTTTGCTCACCGTTCTCATGATCATTTTGACCCCACGGGATGAGATCTTGCGTGGAGCCCCAGATTGAGGGAGATTATCAGTGGTCTTGTATGTCTTCCATTTTCTGATGATTGCTCCCACAGTTGATTTTTTCCACACCAAGCTGCTTGCCTATTGTAGATTCACTCTTCCCAGTCTGGTGCAGGTCTACAATACTTTTCCTGGTGTCCTTCGAAAGCTCTTTGGTCTTGGCCATGGCGGAGTTTGGAGTCTGACTGTTTGAGGCTGTGGACAGGTGTCTTTTATACAGATGATGAGTTCAAACAGGTGCCATTCATACAGGTAACGAGTGGGGGACAGAAAAGCTTCTTACAGAAGACGTTACAGGTCTGTGAGAGCCAAAGATTTTCCTTGTTTGAGGTGACCAAATACTTATTTTCCACCCTGATTTACGAATAAATTCTTTACAAATCGTACCATGTGAATTCATGGATTTTTTTTTCACATTCTGTCTCTCACAGTTGAAGTGTACCTCTGGTGCAAATTACTGACCTCTGTCATCATTTTAGGTGGGGGAACTTGCACAATCGGTGGCTGACTAAATACTTTTTTGCCCCACTGTATATGGAACCATGACGCACTTAAGATGAGGTTTTTTTATATATATACATATATCTGTTTTCTGTGTATTATTGTAGGGTCTTTACCTATATAGTATCCTATTAGAATCTTCCAGATTCCTGATCTGATTCCTGATCTGGCACCTCCACCACTCCTTTCCCCTTCCACATTTCTACCTCGTCCTTTTCCAGCTCATCTCAAGCCTCATGCACTAAACTGAAATCAGAGCTCTAACACACTAAAATAGGCATAAACACGCCTTTTCATTCTCAATTTTGTCCCAGTTACTGTCAGCAGATCAGAATTGCTACCCTCCCATCTTCGACAGTTACCAAGAGCCAGCTAAACAACAACAAGAACAGCTGGTTATAAGCTAACATTATGCTAATGTTTGACTCCAGCAATGATAGCTCCACCTCAAAGAAAGCTTCAGTCACTCAGGCCAACAGAAAAGTTGAAATCCTTAAAAATGTTGGTGTCGCTGTCATCCATCAGAAGTGAGCTTCATTGGCTCATCGACCTGTTTCAGCCTCCTTTCACAAAGCTTTACAGCCTCCTCCAGACTGAATAGCTGTGGATGCTCCACACCCGACATTATAACATGAACAGTCATCTGACGGATTTATTGCTAGGTGTTGATGTTATTAACATATAGTGTGTACAAAAAAATTTTTGATCCAAAAAATAGAAACACTCTGACCGGCCAGCTGTGGCCATTTTGGGTTTCAAACAGTTAAAAGAAAGAATATCACAGTCTCATGACGGAAAACACATAGTAGCTAAATATCTGAATTATGGGAAGAGCTTTACTCCTTCACAAATATTTGACCCCTCCTCTAAGGTCCCACTGGCACTGGAGGAGACTTCTCTTACACATCTGTGGTTTAGTGGTGATTCCAGCTCATTAAAATAGCAGTGTATCTGTTTATTAGATCATTTTGTTATTCCTAAGCTGTTTCTCTTTTGCACACCGTTGCTTGTTACACTCAGACTATGTGAATCAGAACTGTATGGATCAGTGTGTAATGAAACAAATTTTCCCACGAATCCCTTCAACTTCAGGTCACCAAAGTGGTGAAAACCATCACCCGTCGCACCTACCATCCATTGTTGGTATCTGACAACTTGTTAGTGGAGTCCAGGCCTGCCACACGCACCCCCACCCCGGTCACCAACTCGACCCCCACCCTATCTGAGACAGACCCAGTAAAGGACGCCGAACCTGTGTGATTTGTGTTGTTTCTTGCCTCCCCCCGCCTGCCTGAATTTTCCCAAGATATAATAACAGTTTTAATTTTCCTCATTCTCTTTAAGAGAAGATGAAAACTAATCGAAGGTTTTGCAATCACAAGCTGCTCAAAAATCTGATCACTCCCTCAGTTTTGCCTCACTAGCCCATGGCCACCTTGTCAATTTAAGTGCCCGATAAAGTGAATGCCACAGAGGTTGTGAAATGTCTTGCAGTGCTGTAAAGTGGACAGTTTGGCGCCTGCTACTTTCCCCTCTGTTTTAACAGTTTGATAAACCGTCTAGGACTGTGTCTTAACTGCCTGTGGGTTTTTTTGTTTGCTTTGTTTTTTTGTTAAACATTTTTCAGTACTGCTGTCACTTTCCAAGCATGTACAAACACAGAAATCTTGAGTATTGCTACATATTCATATATATTTGCAACCAATTTAGCAATTCTCTTTTGAGCCTGTTTACACCACTTGAGCATATTTCAGAGGCTCTTCTGAAACCCTGGTCCCTCGTCTACCCGTGCGTGACGGTTTAACGCCTTGTGAACTTGAGCGCACATCAAAGAGCGTTTGAAACCTATCCGATAGCTCCCTTTGCAGCCCTTGCAAATCGCCTAAAAAGCTGTGTTAGTACAAGGCAGCCGGGCGTGTCGAGGCTGGGAAGCTGTAGCATTCAACGTACCCTCGTCTCAGTTTCTGTCAGAATAAAATAGCACCAAATATTAACCAAATGTGATTAAAAAATACTAGAAATGTTTATTTATTTATTGTGCACATGTAGCCACCTCATGCACGGTATGACATTCAGCCTCTAGCTCTTGTTGGGTCACCGAAGCCCAGCAAGTAGCACCAGAGCAGTCTAGACTTGAGGTCCTGCTATGACCTGCCACAGTGAACAAGATGAAAGCAAGCTCATTATTGTGATTCTAAGGTCATGCACATCCTTTAGCTGATGTAACTCAAGCAAATGAGCTCTTTGGGTTTTTTTTTAACTATGCCACTCCACCTCAGCTTTGTGCAGTTAGAAACAAATGCAAACTATTCAGTAATTACTGTGCTTAAAACATGGAAATGAACCTTGACGTTCCTGAAATAGGCTGTCTTATGTAGCTCACAGTGAGAGTGTAACCAAGAAACAAGGCCAGTGAAAATTTCTATTTGTTTCAAGCAAGTTAATGAGGATGCCGTGTTTAACAACTGATATGTGGTTTATGCGTTTGCTCCTGGCGCCGTCCTTTGTGGTGCGGTTTAATGCTTCATTGTGGTTCCATGATATTATTACGTGCCTCTGCTCCTGATTAAAATCAGAATCATGGCATTGATGGGAAAATAAAGACGGCGTTTTCAGATTAACAGGGCCGGTACTGAAAATGAAGCCCATCGGAATCAGGAATGAGCAGGGTCTTTTTTTGTCTTTTTCCTTAGATTTTAAGTTTTTAAGGGAACAAAACTCTCTGCAACACCTTGTCAGGCACGACGTGAACTACATCAGACCTGCGCCCCTTGCAGATGACAGTTAATTTTCATCAGCTTCATTAATTTTAAAGATGAATTTATAGCCACGGACAAAATAGCCAATTATCAGCCACAGCAGAATTCAGTGGGCAGCAAATTGCTTTCTATATGGGCAGAGAGCCCAAGGAGGGAGTCGCTGTCTGTCATTCTCCAGCCAGAAAACCACAGAGACAGCAGAGGAAGCAGAGTTATTTAGCTCAAGGATGATGCGAATTTGAGAAATGCGTGCACGCAGGTCTGGCTTTAACAGTCCCTCAGCTATGGACTGTGATGCTACATTGCTCATCTGGAGCCATTCGGGACTCAAGGTCCAGTGGAGCTATACAACTTCCATCAGGCTCAGTTGCAGCACTATTCAGCCTGAATTTGCACTTCCTGTGTACACACAGCATCTGGGGTTTAAATTTGGAGCGTTTGTCTTAAAGCAGATCGGATGTACTGCCTGCTTTTTTTCTAACAACCAACGTGTTACACAGGCTGAAAATTGAATATTGGTCAGTTAGTACTATGCCTCGTTGGCATGAGGGTTTAAAGATTGAGTTAAACCTTAACATTTCCAAGTGCTCACATTTATTATGTGTGTTGTCAGCTTAAAGCTGACCACTGTAGCATAGGTTTGGTGTAACATTGTTCTACGCTGTCTGACAGTGTGTATCTGTTTCCCCATGCAGGTGACTAAGATGGTGAAGACGGTGACCACTCGGACAGTGCGTCAGGTGCCCCTCGGCCCCGATGGCTTGCCGCTGCCTGAAGGCACGTCCCCGCTGGGCAGCTACACCGATTCCATTGACCGGCGATACCTGAAGAATGGAAGTGACCGCTTCATAACGCCTCAAGCAACCTCAACCCTGACGCGCTCCTACAACAACTCCTACAACGATTCATACGGAGAGACACCGGAGAGCCAGTACATTCGCCATTATGGTCTTCACGATGGCTACACCGATTTGACGGATAACTACGGCAGTCTTTCTCGTGGTGTCAACTACCGGCCGCCGCGGTACCCATACATGCCTAATAGCTACCGGCCGGAGAATAGCTACACCCTGCCTATCAGAAAGGATGATTATGGCCATGTGGCGCAGCCCCAGGTGCCTATGGGCAGCAGCACTGTGGATCTGAACCGCTCACAACCAGAACGCTTCCAGCCTGAGCCGTATGGTCTGGAGGATGATCGCCGCAGCTTGGGCCCCGAAGAAGAAGAGCCATATGAGCTGGAGCCTGATTACTCCACTGCCAACCGACGCACCCTGCCAGGGGCCAACCGTGGGCGCACCCACCGGGAACCGCTGCGTGATGGCCCCCGAGTCAGGTGAGGGTTGCTTTTACAAAGGAGTCCTTGGCTAATATTTGACATAGTGAGATTGTAATATACAGCCATTTATACTGCTACTACTGCTTATGGGGAATAATTTGGTAAAGGTGTGCAAGTTCATACAGTGTATATATTTTAGTTTTTTGCACTAGAATTCTGTTTTGGAGTATTTTATGCTTAAGATACTTTGTGTTAACACAAGTGAACTCTGCAATGAGAGAGAAGAGTATTTGTCTCATTTACACCATAAAAAAAGACTACATCATAGTAAACAGATGTCTCTTGTCTGTGAGCACCTTGTTTGAGAAAGGAAGCAAAGAATAAGTTGGTTTTGATTGCTGTTTTCCTCCAAGTAGATAGTGAACATGTTTTTATGTCAGGGGTAAAGAGGTGGGAATGAGAGACATGATGAGGGAGAGTCGGAGAGGACAGCGGGCTTTTGTCAGCTATCTTTCAAAGCCTTTCCTTTTTTTCAGGATCCTTTGTAGAGAGAGGCATAAAACTTGGCTCCGCTGGGCAGAAAAAAGCTTGTCAGCCTCTAACAATAAGATCCCAAAATGGACCCTTGTCTCCTAATAGTTTCCAATCAGTTTGTTGCCGCCCAAAGGAGAACCTGAGAAAAATGTCCACTCTCAAGTAAATCGAAGAGAGGGTTTGAAGTCGACTTGGTGTGTCTTAAAGACTTCTTTTCAATCAGCGATCTGTAGCAGATGGATATTTTCAAGTTCCTACACCTTTCCTCCACCAATCTAAGGGCTAAAATGTTTGGGCCTGAAGCCAAGTCTAAAGACAGGCTGTGGAGGTTTAAGTGCAGCAAAGAGCAAGAGAGGAAAGAGTCTGGATGTGTTTGGTTTTAGTTGTATTTAAAGAGGCTCTCCATAACTTCCAGGACATCATTGTTATTAATGACATCCACGTCCAGAAGGTTAGCCGAAGTTGAGAATTTGAAAGATAACATATTAAATTATTGGCACCATTAGAAATGCAATAGGAAGGTGTAACTCAGAATAAAGACGGAGTGGCAACGGCCCCATGCGGCTCATGTCATCGTCAACTCTACACGGATGGTGACAAATATATTTTCTTTTATTGAAAAGTGTTGATCTAAATATAAATCATAAACCTAAATAGCTTAATTACTGCTACATATGATTGTGAGCAGTGTTTAAAACGACACAAAAAGAAGAAAGAGAACAGTTTTGAACATTTTGTTACAGGTCAGGCACGTTAACCCTTACATTAATATCAACAATAGGGGTTTTTAAGTGGAAATATAGGAATTTCCTCTCTCTGGCATTTGTTATGACCATCTTTGACCCTCAGTTAATGGTGTAGAATGATAAAGGTGCACGAGATAGGAAATAATGTCAATTCTTAAAATGTAACCCCTCTGGTGACCGTTAAATTGTAAGTGTAATAAGCATAACAATGTGCAAATGTTACATTTGAGTTACCTGTGTAAATTTAGCTAATACACGGAAAAATAAATGTTACTTTGTATTTGAAGTAAACATCTGTATGTCAGTTGCCATAGAGACATTATGAATCTTGTACACTAGCTGAAAGATCAGTGTTTCTGCCTCAATATCAGCATGTTGAAACTAAAGTTGACCAATGATACATGCTGCATAACAAAGGTATGGCTACCGGAAAATTAGTCTGTTTCAGTACAAAGCAACAGTTACTTATTATTGGCCAAAATCAGTATCACTTGTCACTCTACACATATCATTTAATAAGCAATGAGATTAGCAAGCAGGATAAAGTTAGCCATATAGTGGTAACTGAGCTACTCTATTATTAATAGACTAATCTGAAAATTGCCAGACCAGGCCCAGGAGTTCGGAGGAATTAGCAGAGCTGAAGCAGAAAGTTTCTCCTTCTTATTCTCTATGTGAAGTTCTTGGGAGCCAGTCATTCGTTGAACAGTTTGTTAACTTGAATTTTCTAGCTAGTGTTACTCACTGAGAAAGGCACTTGTTCATAGAGTTCAGGACATGACATAGAAATCCTCATTTACATAGAAATCCTCCATAGGCTGCTGAAGGAAACCAAAAGGGTCGTGGAAGGTCTCATTTCTCAGTAGCAATCCGTCATCCAAAGGCATGAAAAAAGCAGGATAGCACATGTTTTACAGTGATGCAGAAGTCTGCTTTCATCCAGCATCTTAATTAAACTTATGTACAGACCCACTTGTGCATTTCAGAGTACACTGATGCGGATGAGGCTCCGAAGAACAGATGGCTAATCAGAATATCTGTCTTTACACACTTTTGACTTAGCTCTGAGTCTGACAATTACACACATAGTACCTGTCTGTGTCTCACTCACTCACTCACTCACGCACACACGCACACACGCACGCACACACACACACACACACACACACACACACACACACACACACACACACACTTAATAATAATCCACATCTTCACAAAATGAGTCACTCCCCCATCCGCTTTGTGAGAGGCGCTTTCTTTGACAGGCAATTTGTAGCCTGCCTTACATGTGTCACAACACAGCCCTAACAGCCACATACACCCCTCAGACATGCACACTGACAGCTGCTCATGTGATTGCCCACACAAACTTGCGCACACACACACAAACACAGATTTGTAGCAGCTCTTGGATGACTGCTGTCCAAAGAAAGACGATCTTTCTTTCTTCTTTGCTTAGTTTTTCCTGCACTCGTGTCAAAACAACAGCATCCAAACAGCCTTTTCCCTTCCAGTAACAGTAACAGTGACAGTGAGCTCACTCCCGAGTGCCCAGTCTCTCCTGAGCACTCGAAGCACAATTAATATTCTTCCAAGAAAGCACTGGCTAACCCAGCGTGCTGTAATAAATCTGGGAATTTAAGGACTTTAATAACAGCTTATCATTACGTTGCAAGCCCTCAATTATGCTCAGAAATGAAGATGTTTTGTAATAAAACCTCTTTATGCATTGGAGTCAAGCACTCATTTTGTCACCTCCGTGGATGAGTGTTTGCTCATGGACAGAAATGATGATGTCTTTTTGGGCTTCTCTGGATGTGCCTCATTTGAAAGTCTTGTATTACCATAGCTATCAAGTACACATACATACAAAAATGCAGAGACTTGCATACGGTCATTGAGCCAGAAAGGTGAACCATAACATGACAGGATGTTAACAGATGGATCACATCGTGAATTTCTTTACATGGCAACATCTGCATTTGCTGTTTCTCTTCTTCAACCTTCAGCTTCTCCCTTTGTCATCTGTTAACACAGTCAAACATTTTTTCAGTAATCTTAGTGAACATCAGACATGAGATACCTTATGTCCTGTAAAAGAACTTAACTTTGAATCTCTGCTTTGTATCTGTGAGCCAACCATTGAAAGGAGGGATCATTTTTTTACGGTTTATGTTCATGAAAGAAAACTCCAAGCAGCAGGTGCTAATTGTAGCTTCCGTATAGTGTGTGATGTGTAGAATTAGACAAGCCTGATGGAGCTTTATCTGATATTTTGTTGGTGCATCTAATTGTCTGGGCACTTTATACTTTGCCATATCTTTCTGCATCCATCTATCTATCTATCTATCTATCTATCTATCTATCTATCTATCTATCTATCTATCTATCTATCTATCTATCTATCTATCTATCTATCTATCTATCTATCTATCTATCTATCTATAGATATAGATATAGATATAGATCTAGATATAGATATAGATCTAGATATCTAGATCTAGATATCTAGATCTAGATATCTAGATATCTAGATCTAGATATCTAGATCTAGATATCTAGATCTAGATATCTAGATCTAGATATCTAGATATAGATATCTAGATATAGATATCTAGATATAGATATCTAGATCTAGATATCTAGATCTAGATCTAGATATCTAGATATATAGATATATATATATATATATATATATATATATATATATATATATATATATATATATATATATATATATATATATATATAGCATCTCTTTCTTACTCCTGCTCAGGCTTTGCAGATACATGTTGCTCTTCCTTCCTCTCCCCATCCCCCACACTGTCTGAATGTGAATGCCTAGCACATCCTTAATGTGTGTGTGACACACTGTGTGTGTCCACGAGCACCTTTCAGGTGTGGGTGTCCTCAGGGCCAGGTTGATTAATAGCTGCTCTTGAACCCTGCCAGACTACTGAAGCTTTTTTATACCAGTCTTTAATGGCTCATCTCTCCTTGGACAGTCAGCGTTGGGGGTCACTCCCCCCACACAGACATGTAAATACATGCAGACACATTTAGTGACCGCTTAATTGCATAGTGTGGGGTGGGACGGTGGATGGAGGGGGTCATTTCTATCCTCTTTTGTCTGTAGTGACACTAGCCAACTCAGGCATTTTCTCCCTTGTCCCATCTTGTCAAGAGGCATTCAAATCCAATCAGAGCAAGAGTAGTTTTTCAGTTTTTCTGTGCTCCTTTTGAAAAAGTTACAGCTGTGTTGCATCACCTCAATAACACTTAAAATAAGGAGAACAGTTGTTGCAGTTTTGAAAGCAAATTGTTTCTTATTCTTGCCTGATGCAGGATTTCACCTGCTCATCAGCGTCTCTAGTGTTTTTACAGGGTGACAGGTTTGGACTGCAGGATGCTATTTTAGCATCCAGAGTGCTAAAACAAGCCAGACCTGCCATGAAATCGGTTCATATTGTTAAGTGCATGAGTGCATTTGTACAGGACACTCGTGCACTGCTGCTCCATGCAAAAGATCTTTGGCCCATAGCAGATGGTGATGCTTCTGGATTTTGTATTTGTGAGGTTGCCCTGGACTATCTTTGCTGATCATTGTTTTCCTGAGCACAAGAAGTGATATCTGCTCCTGCTTTGTAATTGCTGTTTGTATAGCAAATCATTCTGATGACCTGTTGCTAAACAACTAGTTACAAGATATCTGAGATTCCTGTTTAGCATTACTTACTTTATCTTGTTCCAGTGTCTTTGACGTGTGTTGCTGGCCTCAAATTCAAAATGAGCATTTTTTTTTTTTTTAATACAGTTGGTCAGTTTCCAGTTTTGATTTGTTTTTGTCCACTTTTTTACTACTTTTTTGAAGTTGCTGCATTCTGTATTATTCCCATCTGTGGAAGCAGGGTAGTTATACTTCCACTCTGTCAATGAAACAATGTCACTTTATTAAAAAAAAAATAAACAACTCAAGTAGTTATGTAAAAGAAAATGCTATCAGAAAACCAGAGTAATTAAAAAGTGACTGGATGGAAAGACTCCAGCTCTGTTCCTTTCACTTCCCATTTCCACAATGACTTCTATGCACGATAAAACAATATTAATTCAAAATGAGCAAATTGTCAACAGGGACAGTCACTGAAAACCTCATAAATGCCAGGATGGTATTTGTACATATGAAATCCAAACATCTTCTAAGCCTGTAATCCTTCATAGTCGCCTCTTTTTATGGGCCTGCAGAAGACGAGGCTCATGCATGGCCGTGACTGAAATGTGATGCAAGTAATTGACAAACGATGAAGCAATGGGAGCATAGTGAGGATGTGACAGAGTTCAAACAAATCGATGAATACCAAACTCTGCAGCCACACACACATCTCATATCTACTGTATCTGCTTATCTTTTCTTCTTTGTTCTTTGTGTCATAAAACAAAACAAGCGCGCCCGCGCAGTCGCACACGACACAAATAGGCTGGACATTTACCAGCTCGATTAACATGAGGAGAGTGATCTTCTGTAATCATGCTCAGAGCATCATCATATCTGGCTGCAAAGAACCCTTTCACATCCTATGAATACACCCTACCCTGCACGCACAATGGCGCCAATTTAAATGCAAATCCTGACATTCCCATCACTCAGCCTCAAGATGTCTGCTTCACCACCGGCCCTGCCACGTTGGCCCAGATCTAAATGAGGCACGATCTGCACAACTGTACATCTTATCTGTGTATTGAAGTGCACGTTAAAGAAAGTGCATGAGAAACACGGCACGGCAGATAATGTGTCTGCGTGTGTGTGTGTGTGGCGGGTATGTGCAGTGTTGTTGATGCTGAGATTGTGAACTTCCCTTCTTTTAGAGCGGGGTAATTTCTGCCTTTCTTTGCCTTGTCAAGTCAAATACTCTATAGCGAAAGAGATCTCTGAATGTTGTTGTATGTGTTTGGATCGTGGCGTACACATGGAAGCAATTAGTAAACCAGCAGCACGTGCACATGCGCTTAAAACTTCCCTCCTTTTCCTTGTAGTGTGTCAAGAAGCTCAGTGTTTTTTTGCCAAACCTCAGAGCAGCAGTTGTTGTCCAAATGATGTGCTGTAATCAGGCTTCTGCGCTCGTGATTGGCCCCTCCTTCCATACTGTGGTTACAGGCTGCTATTGAGATTTGTGGCTCCCCAAAATGTTCCATAAAGATTAGAGAGGAAAAATAAACTTTTAAAAGAATCGTAAACACGGAGAATACACCAAATGCCCTTTGCAGTTCAGGTTTGTTGTGACTTGACATATCCCTTCAAGCTACAGCCGTTCAGCACCACAGCTCTTTCAATTTAGTTAACTTGCAGCATTTAGCCGCAGGGCTGTTCTTGACAGCCTTGTTGTCTTACTCCATCTCTATTAATCCTCCTTCCATCCACCTGAATAGGAGATTTAGAATCTTTTTACAATAGTTAAGCAGGAGTTTTTCTTTTAGTACATCTCGTATCGATTTTTCTGGCAGTAAGACGCACCAAGTTGTACCATAAAAGCCAAAATGTCAGTTATGGGAAAAACAACGCAACAAACGAGGGAGGGCACGTGTCCTGCAGCCAACTTTTAACCAGCTTCTATCGATTATACAACGGCCCCTAAGCATCCAAGTCTCTTATCTGGCAAAGAACGGAAAAAACATTGAGATAAACTGAGTGCTCAAAGTTTAGCACAAATTAACAAAATATATTTTATGTGATGACTTTAAAAGCAGTAATAACAAAATGTCCTTTTTGTTCCACCGTGCTGAACTTAGAAACAGAGAGATGACTGATTTAGGTGTGCAAGCACTTAACGTTGTGCTATTTGCCCTCCAGCTCTCGTTATTTTGTGGAGGGCTTTTGATAGCACACAGATATGGAAAATTGTCTGCTGCTGTAAAGAGTATGCAGGACCATATCAACTTGTCGGCCTTAATATGCTTTAAACACTCTGTTCTATACATATTTTGCCCAAGGAAGGTCTCCAGTACCTTTGCACACTTCATGCACTTGAGATCTGTGAAAACCTGATTAAATTTGTTGCACTCCACAGCTATCATTACAAAAGGTGCTTGTTTCAAACAACCCACACTATGCAAACCATCCAAAATCTGGTTGTAACATAGAGTGGAAATGAAACAAAAAAACTGACGTACACCTTCACAGCTTTCGTCTTAATAAGAGGAGACGTGAACGGGAAAGATGCTTGTGGGGAACTTCCAAAAGACCCGCAGCTTTGTGTTGTCACTTTTCTCCTGTTGCATCCGATACATTTAGTCAGCTCATTATAAGCAATGACTAAGAGCAAATGTCATGTCTGTATTTTTCTTTCACAAGCGATCTCAGATAGCAATTGAAAATCGCTTTTTGAAATGTCAGAGATTTCTCCTGCCAGCTAGTAAACTACTCACTACGGCGGCTGATTCTTTGGAAAACGGCTTGGGCTTAAATTTCAAGGGGAACAGAAAATGTGTTCAAACCGGGGCCAACATCACTACAACCATTTGACATTACTACCTAGACTGCATCGCAACATAGAGAAGGTGAAGAAGTAGAGGATTTTCATTTGAAGTAAGCACTAAACATTCATCAAATTTGTTCATAAAAACAAGAAAGTGACGATGCGTGGGAAGCATAATTAATAAAAAACACATTACAACTAGAGCTCAGTCAGCTTACCACTGACCACCATTTTGTCACACCACTAACCACCATATATCAAGTACCACAAGCGGAGAGCAGCTGTATTATGTAATGAGGGTACGCAGTCTCAAGCTGTGGAGTAGGCGAGGTATGATAATGGCTGTGCGTAAGTGCACTCATGTAATGATATTCCTCTTCCCATATTAAGATTTTTACCTACTAAACATTCTCCTTATAGACAAAGGAGACATGTCAGTGAAACAAGCTTCAAAAATGTTCCTTTGAACTTTTCTGCCAGTGTTAAATTTGGCTTACCTGAGCTGCTGCAGTTGAGCCCAACAAAAAAAGAAAACCTTTCCTATGATTAAAGAAAAACAATAAGTCACCTGAACTCTAGCAACGATGATCTGTCACTGGAATTGAGCGCCTATTTTTTCATCCATGTTCCAGCAGGAATTTGATGAGACTGTCTATGGAGTAAAGAGTTGTAAAGAGCAGGCTCTGAGAGGCTTTGGAAATAGGGGATCATTAAAGGAACCTCCCCCCTCAGCGGACCCCATGAGCTCCCTTCTTTCTCTGCCACTCAGTTCCATTGCAGAAAAATTAGCAAAGCTGAAGACCGTTTAGGTCCTTAGCTGTAATGTCAGTAGCGCTAATAAGTGTAATGCTGGTAGAAGCGTCCCAGAGTGATGGTCATTAACATTTCAGCAACTGTATGCTAGAGTTGGCACTGTGAGCAAAGGGAGCCCTGGAGGTATCATAGGAGCTCATAGTCCTCCCTGAGGGGACAGCCGAGCTCTCGCTGTTCCCTGGGGGAAAAGACATCAAATCCTTTCTCTGCCGTATGTGGTGGCTTCTAGAAAAAAAAAGAAAAGGAAAAACTTCACAAGGCTATCCTTCAAAGGATTTTCTTTGGTATTGCCTTGTCTGTTTCTTTGTGAAGTGCCCGTCTTTTCTTTCACCAGTCTTTTCCTGTCTCTCAGTCACTCCTTCTAAGACTTTATGTTTCTTGAAGTCTGACTTTTTTGTTGCTGCCACCTGGCAGGGAGGAATAATAAGAATGCTGCATACTATATGTATTTTATTGCAAAGAACTACCATCACAGTGCTTCTGGCAAATCTGGTAAAATCTGATCTGAACCACAGATCCTTCTCTTTCTGTCCAGTACCGTGTCCTTGTCCTGCTCTGTCTCTCACTTCTTTTCACCTCTTACTTGCCTTGTCCTTTGCTTTCTCTTTTCCCCTCATTAGTCAGCAGCTTTCACCTCAGTTAGCTTCTCTCAGAGTGTTTCCCCCCGGCTGCCTAATTCTTCTCTTGGACAAATCTGTCTGAGTCACCCCCCATTTACCTCGTCCATCTTCCTCGTCCTAACTGTCCTCTCTTCTCTCCTCATCCAGAGGGTATCCAGATGACCCCATTGAGGCTGAGCTGATCGATGAGCGCCACCCTTACATCCATGGGATGTATTCAGCACCACTGGCTCAGCCAGAGAGGGGTAGCATGGCCAGTCTGGACCGCATGGGTGGTCGTCGCTCACCTTCCATCGACAGCATCCGCAAGGACCCACGCTGGCGGGACCCAGATCTCCCTGAGGTCATTGCCATGCTAGGCCACCCGATCGACCCAGTCAAGTCCAACGCCGCTGCCTACCTGCAGCACTTGTGCTACGAAAATGACAAGATTAAGAAAGATGTGCGTCAGCTGAAGGGAATTCCAGTTCTGGTGGGTCTTCTGGATCACCCCAAGTCTGAAGTCCATCGTAAGGCTTGTGGTGCCCTGCGCAACATCTCCTATGGCAAGGACAATGACAACAAGGTGGCCATCAAGAACTGTGATGGCATCCCGGGCCTTATCCGCCTTCTGAGGAAGACCAACGACATGGAAGTACGAGAACTCATCACAGGTAAGATACGTATTTCCAACTTAAATTAATAATTTGTAATTTTAGGATTGCACTCATTTCCTGTTGTGGTTGAAGTTAGAGGAGATTGATACTATTCAAGTCTCTTGTGATGGATACGATGACACATCAGGCAGGTGTTTCTCTTGGCTTTAAGAAAGCAGGTATGAAACAGTTAACCTAGCTTTGTAGACAACCAATAATCCTCTAATCTTATTTAGTATTTCATCCAATTTTTTGTATTAAAAGGTCAATTTGAATTTTTTATTTGTTTGATTTATATGAACTATTTCTCCACAGTCAGTGTATTACCTATAATACATCTTGTCAGCATGCCCCAGTATGGAGGAGCAGTAGGAGTACTGGGAGAGATGCTAAGCATTTTAGCCACCTAATGATATGTATTTTTGTAGTTTGCTACATTTAACATTTTTCTGTGTAAAGCTACCAGATTTCTGTGAACAACAACAGTAATTTTGCATTAATGGACAAAGGAGTTACTGGCTTATCACTGCCAGTGGTTAGTTTATTTAGTATTATTGTGTGAGTTGGGTACGGTGGCCCTGAGAGGTCAAACGCAGACAAAACATTACAGAAGTTGAATACAACATGACAGAAAAACGAAAAACCCACAAAAAACAAAAGATGTTTGCTTTTCTTTTTTTGACTTCTTCCGTTGTCTTTTATCCAACTTCTGTTGCGTTTTGTGTACTTTTGGATTTTTCTGCATTTTTCTATTTCCTGGTGTTTCCTTAAGTTGCAATGTGTTTGGTGTTTCAGCGTAACTTGGATCCAAACTAACTGTAGACTCACACAGTAAAACAAACTAACAGGTCAAAGCGCACAGTGGCTCTGTGGTTAAAATCGTTCCACAGCAACAGCCCGATTGGTTTGGCCCTGTTTGAAGTTTGCATGTTCTCTATGTGCTTGCATGGGTTTTCTTTGGGACCTCCAATTTTCCAGACTCCAGACTTCACTTCCTGATTAAAAAAAATGAATTTAAAAAGACGTGGTAGAGCAGCAACCTCTTTGTTAAAGTAAAATAACTGTTTTGTTCTTGGAATCTGCCATAATCCCTTTGTCTCTCTCTGCATGGTACTGCAGGGCTGTGAGTCATGCTTTATTAAGAAGCAGATCTTTAACTGCTGACACACGTTACTATTTAGCATTATTCATATCTATAAATCATCTCAACATTTGCAATAAGTTTGTTTCTAACATACTTGCCTAATTAGCACTGAATTGCATAAGTCCCTGTATGGCAGTGAAGATCTAGACAAGGCGTTTAAAGCTGTAATTAGTCCTAGTTAGATCCCAAGAAGACGTGTTTTGAGTGCACTGATAGGTGTGGGGGTTTTCTCACCACTTATTAAACGTAACGTATGTTAATGAGTAAAGGATCACCAATGGTCACGGATATCAAATTTCAGATTTGATTACTTTAACCTCACAACGTAGTACTGCGGAGACAGATGGAAAGTGGAGGGATGATCTATAGGACAGCAAAAAGCATATAAACATCGATTTCAGAAAACGCTATTAGATGCATCGGGTAATGAAATACTGTATGTTTTTAATTCCTTTAAGAGGAGCTATTGATTCAGATGCTAGGATAGGATTTCTTCTCCTTGACCCGGTAAATGTCATTGATGTGGGGAAAACACTCTGTGTATGTGCATTCAGCTAATCCCTAACACAATTGGCTTGACCTGACACACTTTCGGCTGGTATTGACACGTTTGGCATCTGAGAGTGGGCTTTTGTTTTCGGTGTGAAAAATGAGAAGCACTTTCAAGTGAGAAACTTGACCTTTGCGAAATGCAGTATACACGTTAGCCCAAAACAATTAAAGGAGTTGCTATTTAGGTGGCAAATTAAGGGAGGAAAATTGCTGACAAATCTGATTTGGGCAGATGTAGATAGTTAGCTAGGTGTTGTGTTGTCGATATGTTTGAGACTGTGGCCCTTTAAGGGGGAATGTTGGCTATATTTTGGCTATTGACAGCTTTAGTCTGGCCTTTAAAAACCACACACATGCATTTGTGTGTGTGTGTGTGTTGTCTGCCGTGACAGAGATGTTGCAGTGAGCGATGGCTGTGCTGCAGCAGAAATGATTGCCTTTACAGTACCTTGTTGCTCTCCTTCGTAGCTAAAAATAACCCTGCACCACAAGACAAGGAGGGCAGTACGGAGGAAGTTATTCCCCTCCCTCCTAGCCGTAATTATCCAACCCTCCCTCCCTCACTCGATCTAATTTTTTTCTCTCTTTCATTCATTATCTATACTCTCATTCATTTTCCCTCTGTCACGGTTTCCTCCCTATCCCTGCCTCAGTCTCCAGCTTTACGTTTCCATTGCCACTGCTCCGTCCCCAGTGAAAACGGGCCCGTCACAATGCAAGCTCAGCTCACAGGCTCAGCTCACAGGCTCAGCCGGTGCGGCTGGAATTGGCTGTGTTTTTCCTCAATTAAATATAATTGGGGGGATTTAAATACAGGCCCTTTTCTTAGTCCATGTGTTTAAGAGTTTGCTGTTGGAGTTTATGCCGTCCCTCAGAAACCACAGTGAGCTCTGTTTTCTACAGGGGAAATGGGTGACGTGGAAAGAACCGAGCAGTTTCTTTTTCCAACACACAAGTTGGGCAGACAGTGGAGTCGTTCATATTTTTGGAGCTTTGTATCGTTCAGAGTAATTCTATTTTCCCTCCTGGTAGGCTCAAGGCTGTTTGTGCCCTCCAGCAATTCCCACTATGGAAATGTAGATTATTAAGCGGATTTCTCTCCTGTTTTCCCTGCAGGAGACGTCTGGTTTTTGTGGGCTGACATTCAAGCAGGTGCCTGCTGCAGACCTTTTGTTGTTTGAATGAAAGATGCATATGGTTGGCAGGGATTTAAGCTAGAGGAGAGATAATGTCTAGACACACGTGTTTGTCTCTGCCCGGCTTTTGTGCTCTTGTCAGTAAAATTACAGTGTTGTCTGACAAGAGTTCGAAGCATGGGAAACATTTCTAAAACTGTAACTGTAACTTCAGCTTACACAGAACGCCTTGATCAGTTTGCTTTGACCAACCAGCAGCCAGTTTAACCAGATTCAATTAAAATGATCTTCATTGTCCAGACTCCTCCTGGTTATGTTTTGTTTTTTTAAATCCTTCTTGTGGTCGTCACTTACTGTAGTTGCCTTGCCTGCTGTTGATTGCTGAACAGATTGATAGAATGATTTTGTCTCAGACTCTCTTTTCGCTGAAAACAGCCACCTTCCTCCTGCTACTGCTAACAGGGAGTGATCCAAAACAGTGAGCTGAAAGACATCAAAATGCACTGGGAGAGTCATCTGGGCTTTTCTGCCTACTAGCTACTTCTTTCACATTGCTCACAGATTTTATCGGTTGTTTTTAGCAAACCCAAAGCACAAGATGAAGCCAGTGAGGAAGCAGTGTAGTAGCGACTTTGTAGTGATTAATGCCATCTGACTTTATCCAACACCCCCAACTTTCAAACGGTAAACCATTTTTTTTTTGACTTTATTTATCCCCAAGGGGCAATTAACATACAACAGAGCAGCATAACGTTGAAGATAAGGACAGTAAGAACAGGCAATAAGAGTGAGATAATAAATGCACAGAATATACAGTATAGACAGTTTTAAAATTAAAGTGACTGAAAGGTGAATAAATAACTGTGAGTGACTAAAAGTGAATAAAGTGTCGGTAGTATAAAAAGAGTGTAGTTTATGTTTCTGGTGTGGGAAATGGTGTTATCGGCTGGTGTTAAAAAGCAGAGTGGCTTTGGGGACAAAGGTGGCGCTCCTCCTCTCAGTCCTGCAGGAAATGCAGCGGAGGCATCGCCCAGAGGGGAGGCATTGAAATGCGGGGTGAAGAATGTGAGAGGGGTCGTTGATGATTTTAGCTGCCTCTCTAAGGGCCTGTTGGCTGAAAACCTGTGCCAGAGTTCTGACAGCCAGCCCAATGATTTTAGAGCACACTGTTGCCGTGTGCTGCAGTCTGTTCTTGTTCTGAAGGCTGAGGGAGTGGAACCAGCAGGTGATGGAGAAGGTCATGATGCTTTCCAGGAAGGCATAGTAAAAAGTCATCATGATGGGTGTGCTGACTCCAAAGGAGTTGAGTTTCCTAAGGAGGTGTAGCCATTGGTGGCACCTCCTTAGTAATTGCTGCGTCCCATTTAAGTGCCCCACTTCTAAGGCTTTGATATTTTCCATGCAGACTTGCTTGAGCGGCTCACTGATGCACTTGATACGACTCTGTTGGTGTTATTAATTACTAGAGATGGCACGATACCACTTTTTTATGTCCGATACCGATATCATAAATTTGGATATCGGCCGATACCGATATAAATCCGATATAGTGTTTTTTAATCAATAAACTGTTTTTTTAATATCTTGCTGCATTTTTTATAAGTTCATACTCAAGTTCAAGCAAAAAACAAACAAACACTAAAGCTATTCTGTTATACCTGTATGCAAAAAATACACTGCACCCAAAATATTTCATAGTTCAGCAAAACTGATCAATCTAATAAACTTAAACCTACTCAATCCTCCATATTCTGGTATTTTAAAGAGTACTTAGCAGAAATATTAAGCAACCTAACTAATAGGGTTGCAAACTCCCAGCAAAAAAAAAAAATAGGGAAGCAATAAGTTTTCATTAAGTTTGGGATCAGACAGCATTGTTTCAGCTCATACGGATGCCAGCCGATGGTCAACTAGAAAGTCCCGTACCTGGTGTCGGCAGGTGCCGTCACATATGCAAACCGCTTTGCAACCCAGCTATACGCCAGCTTCTCCTTTTTATGCTGCAATTTGTTACTGGAGCTGTTTTGTTGTGGGATCTTGCTGCTGTAAATCACTGCAGACATTGTGTGTGTCTGTGCAAGCGTACTGTAGCAGAGATTTTTCTTATTCTGTGGACATTCACAGAAGAACGAGTCCACTTTTTGAGGTCTCCCTCTTCTCTTTCTCTTCTCCTGCCTCTAGCACGCCCAATCTCTTTCTCCCTTCTTCTGAACCGTGCCTCCGTCCCTCTTTACCTCTCAGAGTGTGATGGATGGCATGAGAGGTGAGGAGGAGAAGTAGAGGAGGAGAACGGTAATGGGCAGAACTAAGTTAATAGCTGTGCTTGAAGAGCAACATGCCTGCCAGTGGTGCCTGGAAAATTTAATTAGCCCAGCCACAGCTCCAGTCCCTTACCCAGTCCTACTCTTAGTTCCTCCAGCCGTCATATCCAGGTATCACAGAGAGATGCAAAAAAAAGGGAGTATAAGAGCCGGCAGTTGGTTAATATGTAGTTCAGTCTGTTGGTTATATCAGGAAAAAACGATGAATCCAAACTGCCTGTTAGCAACAGTATATGATGGAAGAGGCAGGTTATAATGTGCATGTTAAGCTTTCCTTTTGGCTAGATTGCATTTAAAACAAAGTCATCAGAGGCTTATGAGAAAACTCAATCACAGTAAAAGATTGTTGCTGCATATATATATATATCAGATAACAAGGTTTTTCTGTCTTATGCCATTTCCTGTTTATGCAAACTGAAGCACAGTTGCCTTTGGAGGGTTTTTTAATAGCTGAATAAGTTCTGTTTACAGGAATATATTCCAGTAGGTTTTACAGGTTATTTAGCATATTCATTTTATTACACGCAATGTTTTAGAAAATTATTTTCTGGACCAACTCAACTAGACTGCTCCAGAACTATTTCTCGGCAGATAAACAACATTAATAATAAACCAGAAAGAAAAGTTAAGGCCTGATCATCAAAGTGAGGGATTTCTTTGCATTTTTAAAAAGCACACACGCACCAATAAATCACAACACTGATTTTCTTAAGGCGCTTTGTTAATGTGAGGAATAAGACACTACAAGATTAAAAAACAAACAGAACAGGCAACTAACCCTGGTCATAGGAGGTGTGTATTAAATCTAATGTGATCTGTCGTGTCAGTAAAGCTTGCAGTGTTCTCATATTTTTATTACTGAGCTTTATTCAGAGTATTAATTAAAGTAGGTACTTGCATTCATTCAACTCTGTTTGTTTTCAGTTATGTTGCAGCCTAGATTTGCTCTTCTCACTTTTTTAAAATTTCCTTTGGAAGTTTTTTGTGTTTTTATTACTTTAATATGATAATTTATTGATCAGGGAATGGTGCAGCGGATTGGCTGATTAGATATTTGTGTTAACGAGCAGCTGACCATTTATACCCAATGAAGTGGATGGTGGATTGGTAAATATCACCCTATTAATAAGCATACATACTTTCACATGTGAGAGATGGAAAATTTGATCAAATTAACAACAACTACAACATTTGCTTTGATTATTGTTTATTTTTTTTAACCCATATTTTACTTTTTAGATTTGTTTATATAAACTGTAGTGACCTCAATGCCTCATACTTTTCTTTGTTTGTGTCCTATTATAAGACTTTTATAAGAGTTTGCTTAACCTCCAGAGACAGATGAAAATCAGTTTATATTTGTGTTCGTGGAAAGTTCAGGCAGAAGTTAGACTTGTGCACTTTTCGGGGTTTGGATCACCTGGACAGTTTGGCTTAGATCAATGCAAATTGACTGCAGCTCTAAAGTGGCTCCGTATCGTGCGCCAATACAATAATTAACCGAAACTCTTAGCTCAGCAGTGCATTTTTGACAGCTGACGTTTCTATCCAAACTAAGTGCAGCGTTCTTCATTTCTAGCTGTGAAGAGAAGTCTGGTTACAGCGTATATTGTTCATGTTGCCTGTTAAATTTAGGTGTGAATGGCATCAAATAACCAGCACACACACATGAGTGTTTATGAGGGAACCCGATCTTTTTGGCATGACAATTGCATGGTGTCTGCCTCCGGCTTGCAAGACAGCGGTACATCCCTAACATGCCCACCTCTGACAAGCTGACATAGGACAGCAAATGGACTAAAGCTGATACAGTTGTTGGCCTGAAACACTGGCGGGATGCTGGATGGAGACGGTCGCTTCCACAGCACTCTGTCATCTTAAATAACATTCTGTCAGTGGGCTGTATGCCTGTCGTACTTGATGGATCACAGCCACGGCAAAGACATGCCTTTTCCCTCCCCTCTGGCATATGTGATCTGTGCAGAGCTGACTGATTCCACCGGCCTGAGCAGTGTTTCAGTTGGAGCACTGAAGGTGACGGTGAACTACCAAAGGAGCGAAAGAAAGTTTGTATGGTGAACAAGAATCTGGTAACTTTAAAGCACAGAGCAGTCTTTCAACATCCTGGGTACGACAGATCAGGGATGCATGTATGCCGTATGCACTTCCAGCCAAGTTGAAAAATGGACTGCAATCTAGAAACAAGTATGCACCATTGAAATAAGGGGCATTATGCACCATTTATCTTATAGCAGGGAATACACATCGGGCTTGGATGCTGGAATCATAGAAATGAATGAACAAGACTTTGTCTGAATATTATTAAAGTGCCGTCTGTTTCTTCCTCCTCTGTGGCACGTTGCAAAAGTCATAAATTAGCACCACTTATTTCTGTTAGGACACCGACAGCACAGTGAGAAGTTTTCTTTGCCTTTCTTAAGATCCCATCACTCATTGTGAGTTGATTGCATGTTGCATTTTGCTTGTCACGAGTAAAGCTGATGCTAATGACACAACAGTGGCAGTAATCAAGCTGTCAGGCTGGCAGGCATGAATGTTAGCTAGCTGTCATCATACTAAAGTACAGACACCACAAGTGCACGTTTGTCTTTTAATTGGATTCATGCCTGGATGCGGAGATTTCCTCTCAGATGCTCGAATGTGTTTGTTTGGGAAAAGTGACACAATTGACCCTGTGGGGAAAAATAAAAAGCAGATGAGATGGAAATGCTACCCTGTTGGGTAGTGCTAAATTCTGTGAGCGTCGTCTGCGCCAGTATCTGTTTCACACTCACATAGTGCCACGGGATACTGTGACTTCATAACGAGGCCAAAATTCAGATAAAATGATAAATGATTTTCCACCGACTGTGACATCTGTCTCTGCTGATGCTAACACACCTGCGGCTGCGAGCACTGCACTATTTACTTATTTTCTTCCGATCACAGCTTCAGTTTTGCTGATGGAAGAACATCCATATGCTAAAATAAAATCTCAGCTTGTTTTGCACCAAGTTAAACGTACCATGAAAGTGCCTGTCTAAAAAAAAAAAAAAAAAAAAATCAATATTGAATTTGTAGAGGTATGAAATTTACAGTAAACACCTGAAGCTCAAAATTAAACATGCTTTTCTTTCTACAATGTAATTACCTGAGCGTTGGTGATTTAATGCTCAACGGGATATTTTTCCCTGAATTTAGCCTGTAAGGTTGTGTTTACTCTCAGGACGTGACCTGCTCCCAACAAGCTGTGAGTCAGGTGGAGTGTTTTAGGTAGAGTCACGGCTGATCGTACGATACGCACCCTCCCTCCCAGGAAAGAAATAATCACAATATCCCTTGTGTGGAGCCACACCCCAGCTTCCACATCTAATAGCATCCCACCCTGGTGGTCTCTGACGCACAGGAAGTCTAGTCTAGTCACCAACTGAAAAAACAGCGAGTGGAGCTCCGGTGTTTCCACTTCAGTGGCCGATGTCACAGACATGTTAGCATCAGCAAAAATGTATGCTACATTCAGTGGAGGTTTATTTAGAAACTGCGAGACGCCAAAAATTCAACTGACTTTAAACTCGACACCGCGCTTCCTCACCAGCAATCCAGCTGCAGACACACCCGTGCACACGCACAGGGATTCCTTAACTTGGTAGTGCGTGATGGCAAAGCAGAGCGGAAGAAGGTCATGAACTAAATTAAGATTTACTGTTTTGTAAGAGCGCCGCTTAAGTGTTTTAGTTACATTATGTTTTTTTTAACATTTCAAAGGAAACGGTCAAACAAGGCAGAACCACATCAGAGGGACTGGAATTATTTTTAGTTCAGATCTGTCCGCTGAGACAGAGTGGAGAGCATGATTTAACAGGGGAAATATTGACCGTCTGGAAAATGTACAGAAACCATTTTAAATAAGTGTGCCAGGAAGTATGACTGCTTCACTGCTCTGCTAATGGCCTGTTTATGGGACGAGAGCGAGTCACACGCTCTGGGTGCATGTGAATACAGAACTATATGAATGCGTTTATATGTGCAAAAGCTGCGAGTCTCTGAGCACTTTGGCATGTGCGAGTGTGTAAATATTTGCTTAATCTTAATCTTAGCCCCCAGCTGTTAGTCCTGTGGACCAGATTGGAGTGAGAGGGTGGGGTGGGGACGCTCGCAAGGAAGCCGGTGATATTGTATGAAATAAAAAAGGACAGGTGTCTGCTACGTTTTTTTTCTCGAGAAAAAAAAGAACGTTTCTTTCTGTGGTTCAGCTGGCAAATTTGGCTCATCCGTCAACACAGTCGGCACTTATCCGGCTGCAGTTTCTGCATTCATGGAGGCATGCTAGATGCTCTGGATGTCACTTGGCTTTAAAAACAAAATGCCAAACTAAGGTGGGACTTAGACACCGTAAACAGCGTTGTCTATAGCTGTGAAGCTACAGCTGATGATGATGATAAACCTCCATACATTCCTTTAGAAAACATACTAAAAAGGCTCATATAGATTTTTGCTGATGCCTCCCTTCCACCGTAACCCAGAAGTGAATAAGCATTGTACTTGCACGTTCACAAGTACAATGCAAATGCAAGTTGCTAAGAGCTTTTCCAGCATGCATGGATTAAGTTGCTGCTGCATAGGCACAGGGTTTTAGGACCAAATTGTGAAAGAGGAAAATAAAGGGTGTGATAAATGATGAGAAGCAGAAACAGAGACCTGAGGGCTGGATTGATGAAAACAACAACTCAGGAACGTGTCCAACATGGGCTTGAGCGAGGTTTTGGGGGGTTTTTGTTTTGTTTTTTTGCTTTTAAAGTGTTTTCCTCTCCTCAAACTGGCTGCCTCGCTTCACAGCTTCCATGTGTCTGAGTGAAAAACCCATCTGATGCTTGATGCTTTAACACAGCATTTTATTTTTCTGTGGGTTTGGCTGTCTGGCTGTGCTCCCAAAAATTCCCCTCCTCTTTTCTTTGTGTGCCTGCCTCTGTTTTGTGAAGCCCTGGGATGCACATACCCAGCTCAATTTAGTTTACTTTTTTTTTCTTTTGCTGAAGTATAAAATTGGCTGGCTGTTAGTGAGATTTGCAGCCACCTAGAAAATGCTCTTTCTCCTGCTTGGATTTCTTGGGAAAGATAATGGAGGACAGGGATGATTGAAACGGGGTGTGCATGTGTGTGCTGTTGGATAGAAAAGCCGAAGCAGATCATTTATCCCGATCCAATACACACACAATATCTGCAGGACATGAGATCCGAGCGGCACATTACGTGCAACAGCTGAGAAATAACATGATGTACTGTAAGAACGCTGTGAACCTAATATTGCTGTTGACATATGAGGATATTATAGAAATATCACAGCGATACGGCTGCTGTAAACTTTGTATTTATTACAGCAAAGTAGCAGTCAGCTATGTTCTCATGGAAGAATAATAAAAGTATTACAGTGGGGGGGTTTATACAGTGCAATATGGTCCGTTGGTATCATGCCTGGATAATGAACACCCAGTCTTCTATTATTTTTCTAAAACATATTTTTTGCCAAACTAAATGTGTTTCTGATTGCAGTCTTAAAGCCTGGACAGTAGGCTCCTTTGTTTTTCTGTTATACGGCTGTTATTAAATCGCATCACTTTCAGTTTGTGTGCACAGTTTCTCTGTTCTGTTCTTTTTTTTTTTTTGCCTGTTTTGCTACATCATTCCTGTCAAGCTTCACCTTCTTTCATTCTCTTGTGTTTAAATTGTCAGCTACACCACCCTCACACCATCTCTTTTTAAAATGTTCTCTCTCTTTGCAGATATATGTGCATGTATATACGCCTCCTTCGTATATCCTCTCTTTCTCCTCTCATAATCCTCTTTTTTAACCAACTTATTGCTATCCTCTTAATTCGTCTCTGCATTTTCCTCCCATCTGTGCTCCCCTGCAGGAACCTTGTGGAATCTGTCATCCTATGAACCCCTGAAGATGGTGATCATCAACCACGGCCTGCAAACCCTGACCAACGAGGTGATAATCCCCCACTCGGGTTGGGAGCATGAGCCCAATGAGGACTCAAAGCCGCGTGATGCAGAGTGGACCACCGTGTTCAAGAACACCTCCGGCTGTCTCAGGTAGGATCCGCCCTGGACTGGATTACTGGCTCCAACTAAATTATGAAGATAGTTCAATAACAGTTTCATCCACCTGTTAAACATAGCTTCTGTGGTGACTAATAGATTTCGGAGAGGGAAAGTTCAGAAATCGGATTAATCAAACGACTGCATTTCCATCAAAATAAATGTTATTAGTCATTTGACTCAAGTGTTAATATTTATAAATGTCTCAACATTCAACAAGAAGCAAATGGAGGCTAAATGTGTGCACAGGATAAAAAAATGATCCAAAATTGTTCCAAACATATCAGAAGTGTCTCTTTCACTGTTTCTGACCTGGAACAATGTGTCAGTTCAATCCTTTGGTTTTTCAGCTGAAAAATAATTGACAAATATTTTTGATAAACTGTGAGTCACCAGCTATTTGCCATGTAGGACCTGCCATATCTGCTTTTTGAAGTTTTCCAAATACATGGACGCGATGCCTTCTTTCGCCACATGTGGAAGTAATCTGTATTGGCTGTAAGACTCATGATTGGACAGGACAAGCAATGTGAAGATTTTACTGTGGGGCTTAGGGAAAGTGAAATCACTTGATGATATTTTACAGTCGTATTGATTACCTGTAGAAGTAATTAGCCAATCCTTTACTTTGACTGCTCACCTAGTTTGTAAGGGAAAAAAACAAATCTGCAAACAAAGAAAAAGTGCAGCTTATACTCCCAGAGTGTCTTGAAAGACAAGATACCAGTCTGCAAGGATACCAGTTTGCAAAGATACCAGTTGGAGAGGTGGACAGGTGTGATGCATATAAAACTGCTTGATGACCTGTGACGGGGTCACATAACCTCCTAGAAGAATTTACGATAGAGCAGTTGCTGTGGCTCCTGTGCATGCCTGCCTGTGTCTTATACATGGAAAGTGTGTTGGTGTCTGCAGTAGAGCTGCTTGGTGACTTTGGTCTGTGGCTTTAGGAAAACATTAGGCTATTTTTGACACAGTGCAAACTTCTAACGTTACATTTGTTCACACAGTGCGTTCACACTTCTTGTATTTTGGGAAATAGTGCTCTGTTGTCCTCGTTTTCTCTGCTTGTCCCTTATTATTTTAATATTAGCCAGGTGACTGACCACCCCAGCTAATGAGTTTGAAGCTAAGACTAAACTTAACAGGTTACGTTTAAATAATCAAACAAATGAAGTTAATCTTAAAGTGATGAAGGCTGAGTAAAGGTAAATTTAGCCCACAGTGCAAAGTGTTGCTGCTGACAGTTGAATGTTTCTTGTGGAGTGCTCCTTTATAATGGTTGGAAAAATACACCATTCAGAAGTTAGCATTAAGTTACAATAAAAATATTACTTCTGAATGAATGTTAAGCTTTTATCCATAACCTGGAGTTATTGCCGTCTCTGGAAACAGTTCTTAGATCAAGTATTTTGTTTCACGCAGCTTTCTTCATACCTCTTTATGTGCCCATTCGTTTATAAAGTTAAGTTTCAGTTCTGAACTTCCCACATGCAGATACTCTTAAGGCCTTGATGGTCTTCGTTGCAAAAGTTGCAAGCTCACTGGATGCCTTAAAACAATGGGTCACTTCATTTTGACCTAACAGAGTTGACAAATGGCAAATTCGAGGGGCTTTGAATAACAGGCTCATACAGCTCTGTTATTGTTAGCAGCGAAGTAATTTTGCAGTGGCCTTGGTTAACTACAATATATCACTTTACGATACTGAGGTACATACAAGTACTGAGGTAGAGGTCAATTAGTAAAAAACAACAAAACAAAGTAACAATACCAAGTACTGCAGTTAAGGATTCTTGAATTTTAATTGACCACATTACTGTTCTTCCTCTTTCCCTCGCAGTATCTCTGTGGGTGCTGCTGACTCCTGAGCGCCCACAGAAGCATTGTCACTTATTTCAAAATAGCTAAAAAACACAGGTTTCTCTCACTGACATATATTTCTGCTGATTTTGTTACATGATGGCACAAAGGTAGAGCGGTAATTTTCCCAGTATTGCTCTATATGTTATATGTAGTGCCGACGTAGGACAGTTTTTCCAATTTCATTGTACTACTGTACTATGTATGACTGTGCAATGACAATAAAGAGTTATCTTATCTTATCTTATCTTATCTATGAGATAAATGCTAAATAATTAAATAGGTGTGTATGTTGTGTGCCTTAGATGTAATTATTAGAGTGCTGATTAGATACGTTTTATTGATGAAATCATTCATGAATTAATCCCAGAGAATAAAAAAGAAACATTTGCTATTCTACGTCAAATATAAGGACAAAACTAGCCTAGGGAGTGTTTTCTCTGGAAACGTTAAGTAAAAGTATAACAGAACCGCTAAACACTTTAGTTAACCTTGTAACTCTTAAGGAGTTGTACAGTAATGATACAGAATAAAGCTGAAAAATATCTTCTAATCTCTTTCTATCAGGCTTCAAGCTTTTAACCACTTGCTTAAAACCTTTTCCGCCACAATAATTATCTCCATCTACTCTTCTAGTGCTTTTGTAGTGGCTCCCCCTGTAGTTACTAAATTGTCATTGGAGGCTGACATGGTGCTCTCACTATCAAACATGCTTACCTGCTGTCATTGCTGTGCTGTGCTTCTTCTACCACTCCTACCAATGCAGTAGCAGTTAGTGCAATCTTTCAGTCTACTGTAGTTTATCGTTTACCAGGCCTGCTGCGCTAATCATGCTGAAGGTTATGAAAACTTAAAGTTGAATGTATATTTTACCCTTCACACTATGTCATAAAGCAAGGCAACTCAAAATAGATTCTTTTACAATTTAATTTATCTCCACATGAGCTTTAAAGGTGTTGGCTCGTGGTTTTATACAGTGAGTGCTAATTTCTTGTTGTTAATCACTTGCAGGTGTATCCTTAGACTGCTAAGAAGCTTCGGCTTGATGTGTCATTTCAAACTTATTGCTGGTGTGATTTTTTTTTCTTGCTTTTTCAGGCCCAACAGGCATAATTTGAAAAAAAAAAGCTGGATCTGTATTGATTTGTTAGCCTGACATTTGTGCAGTTTACCACATGCAACAAATAGGCAAAGTACCTAATGTGCCGCTCTGTCTCTAACAGGTAAATTAAAGGTATTTTGAGCATCAGGGAAAAAAAGAATCCTTCAAAACTTCTCTTCATCTTTCTTAAATCCTGTCGTCAGCTGAGGAGGACGGCATGAGTGCAGCATTGTGTTCCTGTTATTAACTTCCAAGTAGTTTCCCCTCTCTTTTTTTCTCCTCTTTTACCTTGGCCACTCATTTTGGCTTCGGCTCAGAGTGACAGACTGTAGTAAAGTGTGAAAAACAGTGAATGTGTGTGTGGGTAATCGCGCCTCGTGCCTGGCTGTGCCATTTCTTCCTGGGCCAGCCAAGCCTGTCTAGACTGTAGTCCAGAATTCCTCCCGCAGTAGATGCTGCGGCTTGCTGGTCGACATCCAGAACGATATAACATCCAAGTCCAGCGCAGACCCAAAACACCAGAATGTATTTCACATGTTAGTTGGCTTCCTTCTAGTTTTCCCAGACAGAAAGTGTTGAAACTTGCTTGTAATTTTAGAACATTTTCTGCTGAGTTGAAGAACAGCATTAATGAACCTGGAGGGAATAAATGAAAGCTCTGATGAAGTTGAGGAAAGTCAAAGACAAGTCATAGAATATTTCATGGAGGCCACAGTGGACCTACTGCTCTTCTTTCATTATCTCTGATATTCCCTCTTTGTGTTGTTTCTATCTAATGTTTATTACACAGCACTGTATCAACCTTGATATCATCATTTCTGTCACATATCACAATATCTCGCCGCCGCTCTCGCTCCTTTGACCCTCGATGCAGGCCAAGCTGACAAGAATGTGTCTCCATGGCAACTGTTACTAAGCCCACAGTTGCTTAGACGCAGGGTTTGTGCACCGGGGAGAAGTGCTGATGCCAGGGAGAATCTGTTTACTCACGCCAACAGAGCTTACACCTCAATAAAAACTGGAATAGTTTTATTATAGCAGCCTGCCTCCGGTGTCGATAGGAGCCTGCTTATTTACAGCGTTTACGCTGTGGGCTTGGTGAAAAGGAAACAGAGGCTGTGTGTATGTGTGTGTTGTTGTAAGTGGTGTTGAGAGTGGAGGGGGTTACACAATAAGACTAAGGCTGGAAAACAAGACCTAGTTTTGAATTGGAAATATTTCCAGTAAAAGAACGGGAATGCAAGTGTTTTGTGATTCTAGCTTTTAATTAATGCAATTTTGAGCCAGTACTGGACCCCCCAGTATGCTTGCATGCATGCTGTTTATAAATGGCTGCTTGTTCAAAACAGACAAATGATTGAGTATATACAACGAATGATTGTTATCTGAATCCTGGCGAGCGTGGCTGCATTGTGGAATTGCAGAGTCTCCTGGAGCTGATGGTGGATGCTTGAGATTCCACTTCAGCGTGTTTCAGAAGCTTTCCAGAAGTGGCTCTCCACTAGGTTTGGCTAAAATAACACACCGACAGAAGTGAAGGCAAGCTGCAGAGGGTTAATGAGGAATTCAGAGATAGGCAGGGTATGGCCTATCCACTCAGGTTTAATACTAAAATGAAATTATTTCACACCAGGAATAATCGATTAGAGGTTTAAATAGTAGAAATGGTATAACTTCCTACGGTTCAGTCTCATCACGTGGATGATTACATAGCTTACCGAAAATCTAGGAAACCTATAGATGGGATAATATTCACACTTCCACATTAACATTTCCTCTAATGACAAGATAAAATTCAGAAATACAAAGGACGCCAATTTAATAATTTATTAACAAAAATAAGAGACTTGTTTCAAGATTATATTCAAATATCAAGTCAGTGGAAAAAACATGCAAGTAATAAATCGAAATGCAAGTATGAGAAAGAGTCTGAGTTTTCCATTTCAGAGGATGATTGGCAGACTGTGTCTGATGCTGTTGACCTCCACCAGCTCAGGTGCTTGGAGAGGATTCTGCTGGCAGAACCTATAAAGATATTTTATAACCCCCATGTTAAAGTATGCACACACAGGTGAAACGACTGGTTTGTGTTGGCAGAAGCGTGGAGAACAGCTGGCAGACCACTATCATATATTTTGGAGTTGCACAGTCATCTTGCCCAGCTGGTGGGAGAAAATAAGGGCACTACCGACTATATTGGGAAGAGAGGTGGACTTTTTGGTTCAACTGTGTAACACTGTGAGCAATCTACTTATACATGTATATTCTACTTAAATACTTCTACATGTAAATGTTTGAAAAGTGAATGCCCAACTAAGAATAACTTGGTTACAATAGTGAGTAACTTCCAAGACATGGAGGGAATTGCTTCTTTATGGACTGATCCATTCTAAAAATTTGGAAGAAAATTTATGCATTATGACGTTCTACATTTGAAATGCTCTGGTACAACACCACGTTTACACAAGGTTATACAATATTCACCAACTATAAGAAATAAAAGCCTTTGATCCGCTTATCTGAACTTAGTGATCACCTTGATCCTGTGATAAAACATTTCTACCCACAGCTGCTTTTTGAATGATATGAATCAAAAGCATTGGCCTTTGCAGGATTCTTAACCCAACACAATAGATTTTGGAACTGCAAGTTAGATAGCACTCTAAATCGCTGTCACCAAGACAAAAATGGAGGAAATATATCTGATCTTCCAGTCAATCAATGCAAAAGCGTATCGCAGCTTTTCTGGCAGCATGTGGTGACTGCCTCAAAGGGTCTGATTTTGTTACTTAAGAACATTTTATTGTTGCTGATACATGAATGTTGTTTTTAAAAGCAAAAGCAAAAGTAGCCATATTTTTCTGCAACTTGGACTCTGCTCATGTGATTTTTCTATGGCAACAGAAAAGAAATCAGCATTCTGGAAAGTCCTGCTTTGCTGAATGTCAGCTGAAGCAGTGCGACAAATAAGCCAGTCACTGCATTACAGTCAACCCTCCCATCCTAAATAATTTAGAAAAAATGACGAGATTGATTGATGGGGTGTGTTTTTGGCACCTTAAATCTTGCTACACATTTTGCTTACAGGCTCAGGCATTATGAAAAGAATCTCAACAAGGATTAGATACGAAGCTCAATCCATACACTGAATCAGAAATACGATCAGCACTGATAAACCTGACAGATACCAGAGCTGAGGATACACATATGGTCCCAAATGCTTCTGCTGACCTTGCAGGGCGATAGCAAAGGTCAGCCAAGTCTTCATCCATCTCCATCAGTGCTGCTCCACTCTTTTCCTGCTCTATTGTCCTCCGATGACCACATGACTCTTAAGCGACCTTCACACCCACAATTCATCTGATAAAGCAGACACACAATATACACACTGACGAGCTGATGGGGTCTGTGCAGACTGAAAGACAGACAGACCTCTGAAAGCACACCCGCTCGTTCTCTCAGTTTCTAACGGTAAAATATGACACGCCGAGGTCCAGAAAAAAATACATTTTCGGAATTCTGAAATTGTCAGATAATTGGAGTACGCAAGGCCGTACGATGAGCTAAAAACTTTTAAGAATGAAGCGTTCTCATAAGGGCACTGACCCATTGTGGTGTCCTTTTTATTTTTGCAGAACCACTGCACGCTCAGAAGCAACAGTGTCCTAAAAACATGTCTTTCTGCTTAATAATAGAAGACCTTGTGTTTTTGAAGAACTACATGTTTTCAGTTACTGCACTTGATCATCAAAAAGAAAAGAAAATGGTCTTGTTTTTCCAAATTATATAATGTTATTCCATTGTTGTATTATTTTACTCTGGTATTTTTTACTGCGTTCTACAGTATCACCGTCCAAACACGACAATCAACTCAGATTTGGCATAGTGAGTGCCTATAATTGTGAGCGTGTTGACATTTAAATACACTGCTCAAAAAAATAAAGCAACACTTTTTAATCAGAGTACAGCATCAAGTCAGTGAAACCTGTGGGATATTGATGTGGTCGGTTAAATAGCAGAGGGGGGCTGTTAATCACTTTCAGCTGCTTTGGTGTTAATGAAATTAACAACAGGTCCGCTAGACAGGCAACAATGAAACAACCCCCAAAACAGGAATGGTTTTACAGGTGGAGTTCACTGATATTTTCCACTCTTCATCTGTCCTGACTGTTTGTTCTCTAGTTTTGAAGTGGCTAGTGTCAGTGTCACTACTGGCAACATGAGGTGATACCTGGACCATGCAGAGGTTGCACAGGTAGTCCAACTTCCGCAGGATGGCGCAACAATGCATGCCATTGCCAGAAGGTTTGTTGTGTCTTCTGGCACTTTTTCAGGACCATCGAGTGTATGCCAGGAGACAGGCAGCAGAGCTGGACAGGGCCGTAGAAGGTCCTCAACCCATCAGCAGGACAGGGATCTGCTCCTTTGTGCGAGGAGGAACAGGATGAGCACTACCAGAACTACAAAACAACCTGACTAGATGATATGACTAGGAACATGTCTGACATAGTCAGGACATAGAAACTACTGAGACCATTTTGAGTTGCTGCGATGAAATTTCAACAAAATAGATTGGTCTGCCACATAATTAAAAAAAAGGTGTCTTTGAATTCAGCCCTCTGTAGGTTGGTAATTTTCATTTCCATCAAACAGGGGTTTTTGTTCCTAACACATGACCCAGTCTAGATATTTTCGGCATGATCTTTTTCCATAGAGATCTCATGTGTTTTTAAAGTGTTGCTTGAATTTATTTGAGCTGTGTATACAAGTAACGGTTATATTACACTGGATAGAAATCATTTAGATTCTTAGGAGGTTCTCACCACTGCTGGTGTCCTGTCCATTCCAGGACTGCAACATTCCAAGAGAATGTTGTAACATGCTGGGGTTTCTTTGGAAGTGGGTTCAGTTTTCTCTAACAGTAACAAAAACACCCACGATGTGACAGCTGTTCCCTCTAGTTCCTCTATTACAGAACAAAGGTACAAAAGGATTGAGAATGGGAACGGATGAGGGAGGTAACGTTAGAAGAAGGGATTAGTGGCAGACAAACAAAGCCTGGTTTACTAGATCTCAAGTCATGCATTTGAATTCATCCAGTAGTTGCAGACCATCAGTCTGCACTCAGGTCATAAAATGACCAACTAACCAGCTGTTGGCTTGGGTAAAAACCCAATAAAATTATATGTTTGCTGCCACATTGCTATTAGGATTGGTAGAATGATGTCTGTTGCCTGAATTTTACTGCAGCTGCATTATCTTCCGACTCCATCTGATGCTGTTGTACATATCCAAAGCATCCTCATGCGTCAAGCATCTATGATGCTGAAGGTCAATTTTTCACAGAAGCCACATCAAATAGAATAAAACGAATAAGAAGGACAGGAAGTTGGAGGAAATAATCAATAACAGACCAGGCTAAATCCGGGTGTGATGTGACCGTGCCGGATGGAGAGGCAGCGTCACAGATCCACACCGGGCGTATTCATGGATACAGGTGCTAGTTGTTAAAGCAATGCATGTCAGTTTTCCAGATATACAGATATGAGTGAGTAAATGTCACAGCAAGCAAAGTTATGAGTAATGCCAACGGCAGGCAGTCAAACCTGGCCTAACATATTTCTGTGGTTCCCACATAAAAAGAAAGTTTTTGTAAAGCAGTAACAGTTTGTAAAAGGCAGGACAGCTCGATAATCACTAGTACATATAGACCATAAATAGCACAGCGCCACATGACCTGTCCATAAAGAGACAACAGCAGCTTTCTTCACTGTCTCTACTGACAGATGTACCATCTATATACCTCCAACAGGACAACTGTTCCCTCAAAGACTGCTGGAAATGAAACAGCTGACAATAAATCCTCGTGTCTGTCTGCCCCCAAATTCACTTCTGTCAAATAAATCCAAGGTGAGCGCGCCACTAGATTTGTGTACAGGGGAAATGACACCTCTTTTTTTTTTTTAATACCTGGAGACGAATGGGGTTAAGTAGAGATTGTCGATCCTTTCTGCACTGTCTCCAACCAGGGATTAGTTAACGGTTTGTACACTGCAGGGTGATTCAGTAGACAAATGGTAGCTTTACCTAAATACACACATCAAAAACATGCCTGGGATTAAAGTGCATGGGTGTTTTCACTTGTAAATTAATCATTTTTGAGCAGAGAAGCATCTCCTGATGCAGTTTTTTTATGCTCAGTTCAAAGAAAGACCCAAACGCAGGACACCTGCAAACTAAAGCCAATCTTTATTTAAAATGTGCTTGTTGCAGCACATTGCAGAGACTGATGGAAGAAACAAATAAAACAAGACAAACAAGACAAGGAGGAGTCTGGTAGACAGACAAAGACCATAACTGCCAGCTAAGGGGAGCACTAGACTACACGGAGACCTGAGTTCACTAAATTCGTTGAACGCAGGTAAATGATTAACAAAATACAAGAGAGAAAAAAGCAGAAACCCCAAATGGCTCCACAGTGTTTGCAGTCTAAAATGAACCGTTCAGCACTGTAGCAGCGGTAGACCTCATACATGTTTCAGTCCCCACGGCACAAAAAAGAGGCGCAGTTCTGCTTACCTCGGCAATGCTGCCACTCTTCCAAAGGCCTAACTGGGGGTCAGCTAATGGGATTATGTGAGTTGGAAGCCCTCATAAATGAAGTCCCCGGTGAGGAGCGGGGAGTCCCTGCTATCCCTTAACCCTCTTTAAATCCTTTCCCTTTCACAGTCAGACAGGCACACGAAGACTGCACCAGCTCTGCTGCCGTGCTTGTAGGAGCTGTGCTCAAGGCGCTGGGTGACGCTCGCCCCCCTCCTCCCCCCGTACCAAAAAAAAGAAATTTATGTTAATAATTTTTTTAAAAGATTATTCCTAAAGCTGTCTAGCTTTATTGCATTGTACATCTGAGGCAGACAGAGGATGGAGGCCGTGGGTCACATGGAAACTCTAAAAATCACACGGCTGGGGAAGACTGATATGGGTTTACATGGCACTTTTATTGAACAGTGAGACATCTGGCTGTAATTGTCATCCTCTCTGTATGCTTGTTATATTCACTTCTTTAGGACTATTAAAAACACTTTCACTGCCTTCGGTGCTTTCCCTCTTCCCTTTCCTAATTTTTGTGAAGGTATAAATAGTAGTTATAGGAGTACTGTTTATAATTAGAGCAGGCTCTCAGTGGATAGTTGTACTGTGATTTAGTATCCTTACTGCTTTATTGGTATTTCACACTGGATGCCAGCCAGAGTCAATGAGATGGGATTCTGGAGACTGTAGTGTCATATTTTGAAATGGATAATTTTATAATTATTTTTAGCACAAACTATTGACTTGTGATTATTCCAATTTAAAAAAAAAACCCCTATTGGTCAAATTTTCATTCGCTTCCTCAGACAAATCTTCGTCTATGCACGCCTCCTAAGCTTGATGTGTGTTACTTTGTTTCTGTAGAAATGTGAGCTCAGACGGGGCAGAGGCTCGGCGCAGACTGAGGGAATGTGAGGGATTGGTGGACGCTTTGCTGCACGCTCTTCAGTCAGCTGTAGGGAAGAAGGACATGGACAACAAGGTGAGACAACATCCGGGTCATCCACTATCATGGATTCAGAATGAGCTCATTCTAATAGCAGCTTGTTGCTGTAGTGTTCTTATGAATTTATGCTGTTCAGTATTCCTGTGATGAATGTAGCTGGTAATTTTCCCGTCTTTGTTTCACAGTCTGTGGAGAATTGTGTTTGTATTATGAGGAATCTGTCCTATCACGTACACAAAGAGGTGCCGGGGGCCGAAAAGTACCAGGACCCGTCGGCGCTACAAGCCCCAGGTTCAGCGGGACCACAAAGGAAGAAGAAAGACGATGCTGGTTGCTTCGGAGGCAAGAAGGCCAAAGGTGAGAGGGAGGATGAACAGAGGAGATGAAAACACTGTAACCAAACAATCACAGCTATCCAGTTCGTAGAAGATACAGATGCATGGATGATCTAACTCTCAATACAAATGTGTGCAAATAAAGGAGTTACTCACAGCAACACAACAGCTCTTAATGCATGTGTTGCTTCAGAGGTCTTAATCAGTGTTCTCCTGTGACTGTTATCTAAATGATGCCGTTATCGCCCAGCTGTACAACAGTAATGGCCGCCATTAATCAGTCAGCCAATGAGATGTGACTACCTGCCAGTGACCCCTGACTTCTAATGGCTCTTTGGAGAACCACATTAGTTTAGGGTTCAGGACAACACAATGCTTAACGTGTACAGAGATTAATAAAGAAGCCAGTTAACCGCTCGGATGCTTTCCGACGTGTAAACACACGTGCAAAGTGAATGATTACAGCCTTCAGACTGTACAGCAGTAGGCTAAGTTTGGCCTCTTCTTCCGTTTAGTGTTGCATTTGTTTTAAAATATGACATGATAATCAGCACGCACTCGTGCTTTGTTTTGGCTAATAGACAGCCTGATTGTTGGCTCTTACTTCAATCTCTTTGAGTACTTTTCTCCCCCTCCCACGCAGTCTCTGCTGTTTTATGTGTATTTCACCTGCCCTCTTAAAGCTGATACTTAATGTTTTTTAAAATCTTTCCCTTTTCCTTTTTTTTTAAATTCTTTTCTCTCTTTCTTGCTTGCTAACCTATCTAAAAACCCCTTTCTCATTTTTCTTTATATCTGACACTTTTCTCTGTCTTTTACTGCCCTCCACACACCTTAAAATCTATCCCCATGGGTCCCAGAGACCATCTATGAACTGCTAATGGCTTGCTATCTATACAAAGCACCGTTTCCTTTCTTTAGTCTTTCTCTCTTTATTTAGCTTATTTGTCAGTTTTCTTTTCTCTTTCACCTTTCCTATTCAGTAACAGATGACTCCTTTTTCTGATAAAAACTGTTCTCATGTATTACACAGCCTCGTGACACAGACACACACACACACAGCACACTCCTATTTCACCATGGCTCTTCTCTCTTCTCCCTGCTTTGTTTTTTGGCATTGCTGCTGCTTCCTTGGCTAACTATAGAGGAATGGTTTAATCAAGGTGAGTGCCCCCCTCTTCAACCTTTCTCATTTTAGCTCTCTCCTCGTCTCCATCCTCTCCCTGTCTTCCCCCACCTCTTCCTCCTCCTCCTCCTCCTCCACCTCCTCGTTCTTTCCCCCTGGCTGTAGAATATAGTTAGAAGTAGTTTTGGGTGTCCTCCAGAAACCTGAGAAAGTTCCAAGGACTTAAGAAAATCGGGGGTTTCATTCATTCCACACACATTCCCTTACCATACCTACCGACCGTAGCTCTGAGCATTATAGACTTCCACCTGTCCCAAACTCCTCAGTTTGTTAGAATTAGTTGGTTGGATTTTTTTGTCAGTCCTCTAAGAAAGGTGAAAGGTAAAACGAGTGCTAAAACCGGTAAGTCAACAACAAATCTGTCTTTGTAGTGTTCTTAAGTGGAGCTTGACTAATCCAGCGAACCAGAGATGCTGAAATGGAAATTTGCACATCTATCCCCAAATTGAACTTTGGTGTGAATTCTTTTAGACTCCAGATAAAATGAATCCTGACAGCTTTGAAGAACACCGCTAACGGTATCCAACTGGAGCTCTTCACCCCTTTCTAGTACACTTAAGCATAAATGTCAAGCTCTGCTGCACACTCAGTTTTTTTATGCATTTGTTTGATCGTTTGTGATTTGAAACTTCTGAGGATGTCAATAATTAAAGCTAAAAAATACTTTATTAAAGCTGCCTGGATCGTGCGCTACAGTTTTCTATTATCTGGAACATTTAAGCGTGCAAAAAATATAGAGGTAAATGATTCTTTACGGATTTGAATGTTTGGGCTTTTTGGGTCTTGCAGACTTTTTTTTTGATGCTTTCAGACAGCAGTGCTGGTTCTTTGTTTGCTGTGGTGGCAGCGAGGGAAAATTCTGACACCATGGCTACTAGCTTCCCATCTTACCAGCATCTTGTTTTGCAACACTAAAGCCTCATTCAGACATGGATTTCTGTGAATCTGACGCCTGGCTTCATGTCGTTTTTTCATACAAATCGAGCATTTTCACTGTTTACAATCCTGCAGACATCTCTCTCTTAGCCTGTGTGCAAGGAGCATGCGAAGCCACACACAGACCCCGTGACAACTGCATTTACATTTCACTGGAGTCAAAGCTGGCCAAGCTTTTTCCATGTGTAGTAAAAGTCATGTGACCTTTCACGCTTGGATGAAGCCATGATGTCACTTTTTCTTGTTTAGCCAATGAAATAAAAACCATCTTTACCTGAACAACAGCATAAAGTCACTTTAACAGAATGATGACTTGACTTGAAATGTGAAACACTTTATAAAAGGCCAAGCTTGAAATATAGAAATAAAATTTTCCATTGACTTACATTTAAAATATTTTTTATAAACTTTTCTTTAAATAAATCATATATAACTATTTGGAGGAGACAACTAACACTAACTTTATTTGTTCAAAAAAAAATCCTCTATCCTTGAACCTGGATTTAGACAACTGATGTAAATTATTTCCTGAAGGGAAGCAGTTTAGTGTTTGTACATATCATGTTGCTACATCTCTGTACTGTGTGTACATTTAAACACTTGTACGTTATTTGTTGTTTGAGATGCATTTTCTGCCCCTACGGTCCAAAGATTTTGACATCATCCTCAGCATAACCCTGGGGTCTCTTTTCAATATCCAGTTGTCTGACACTGACGTCCTCGTTTCCTTCCTCTCCTCCAGGCAGAAAAAACGGTGAGAATGACAAAAGCTACGACACATTGGATCTGCCTAAGCGCACAGAGCCATCAAAAGGTAGGCCTTTGTGAGCAAAACATTTTAACGCTAAATCTATACAGAACATCTCATCTAGTGAGTGAGTGGTTGGGTTGGGTGGGGTGGGGGCAAGTCGTTTCTGTGGTGGTCAACAAGAGTGTGGGAGGCCTTTGAGTGAGAAAGAGGCTCTCGGCTAGCTGGCTGTTGAGCTAGCTTTGTTTGATGGTTTTGTGCCTCCAGTGGGACGGTTGATTGTTTGCAGCTTGTGAGAGCATCAATTCTGTAAGCCCTTCTTTTTGTTAAATGCTGTGACAATGCACTGAGGCACAACAGGCAATAAACAGCCTCTGACTGTATACGGAGGCTGAAAATCATCTTTTGTTAAATATGTTGAATTGCTCTGTGCTCAAAGTTGTTTCTGACAGTGCACCTTAGGAGTGGATGGACAGCATCTTCTTTTACATCATGTATGTTCAGTATGGGTGCTGTTGTTATAGCAACGTGGCTCAAGTCTCACGATGTCATTTGTGTGTTGCCGGGTTGCAAAAATGGTGGGGTTGATTCTTGTGAAGGTGTCGCTCATGACTCATCCAGTGGCGTCATACCTTGGTCAATCAGTGGAATACAGTCTGACGTCATATTTTCAGCTCAACTGAGCAAACGTAGGATGCTAAAAAAGTACCTGGTACCAGGTACTTCCACCTAGGAACCAATGTTGATGAGTACCTCATAGAAATGGCGCTTTACTGATCATCTGGCAACCACAGGTCATGAAGGAAACATGTGTATTCCCTATCCAGTTGTAGGTGGTGGCAGTTGCTCTGAAACTGATTGCTAAAGCATCAGTCAACAAGCCTACAGACCACACTGTGATCCCCTGGCAACTGCTGGTTGCATTCCAGGACTGGTTTGGCAAGTGGTTTCTGAAGGTTGCTGTCAGTCTCTTGTGTGAAACTGGGGTTCAGGAAGTCACCAACCAGTGTCAAGTCTTGTGTGAGTGAAGTCTAAAGCTCACAAATTTAAACAGTAAACACAGGTGTAGCAGCTCTGCCAGGTAATTTGATTTAAAAAAAAAATCTTGGCTCTGACCAGTAACTTCCCAGAGTTTTTTCTGGTTCTGGTTTTAAAAAAACAAAAACACTTAGGTCCTCTTGAACGTTTCAGTTTTCAAGTTTTTTTTAAAAGCTTTTATTGTTTGTGCCATCACGATATAATGACTTAATTAGCAACTGCTGAGGTGCTGACCATCTCCCTGCAACGTTAATCATGTTAATCATTCATGATAAGCCACATTGTTTACAGCAAACCTTCTGCTAATACAGTTGCCAAGTATTTACACAGTGGAAAAGTAACAAGCTGGCATGTCATAACTTCCTGATTTAGGTTGACTACGTTCAAAAGATTAGGAAAGTCGACCTTACCCTTACCCAAAGGATTTATTATCATATAATAACTAGAAGCCACATTGCTTCCACCCTGGAGTATTGTAGAAAATGTTTGTCAGCAACACACAAAGCTTGAGTATGAGATGTCTTTAGCTGTTGCTTGAGAACTTGAGTCAGTGTGGTTACTGGGAAAACATGGTTGTTTGAGGCCTTAATTTCAGTCTGTGAATCCACAAACTGATTATTATTTATTGATCATAGTCAAATATTAAAAGACTCTTATTCTCTCTTCTCTGTTGTCTAATGCATTGTACAAACAGACATGATGTTAGGTAACATTGCAGGGGGCATCATTCCCAGATTTGACATGTGGTTCATGCAGTAGAGTGTGTGTGTGTGTGTGTGTGTGTGTGTGTGTGCGCGCGTGCAGGCATAGCCTCTCTGCTGTTGGTATTTGGCAGTAACAGGCAGTTGACTGTCATAAAAGCAAATTAGCCTGCAGTACAAACCTCATCGAGTTAGGAGAAAGATGTATATTTGCTCATGTGTATGTCAGTACAGTACATTACTCTGCAGTAAAGTGTCCGTGGTGTCTGTGGAATTTGCATGCCCTTGTTAAACACCCCTGTGTGGTATTAACACATCAGCACCTTCATTACCAACCACTTAACTTACTGCAGGAACCTTTGGAGGGACCAGCATCTAAGTTTGTGGAAATTGATTTATTCCCTTGAAAGTCACCGCTCCGCAGCTGTACTTTCTCAGAGTTCAGCAACTTTGGGTGTGGGGCTTGCTGTGCTGATTGGCTGACATTTCACCCTGTCTATCTCTGCAAACTCACAGACAATTCTGGTAAAAAGCTTGCAAAAATTCACCACAGTTGTGTGTATCTTTGGCAAGTTTCCTCTGCCAAAGTGGTTGTATCCTCCAGAGTGCCGTCTCGCTGCTCAGATTTACCTGTCACAACATCGGCAGATTACTTTTATCTAATGTACTCCGATGCTTGAACAGTGAAAATGCAGACAACCATTGTTCTCAAAGCACCTTTTAGTTACATTAAAAAGTTTTTGTAAGTAGAAGCTTTGGGTACTTTGGATAGAAATGTGGCTAATGTCTAGTGGCAGGCACTCAAAGTCCATATCACTTCCTGATTGACTGTTAATTAGCCACATTAACACGTCAAAGTGGGCCCTCGTTAAACTAGATCACAATTAATTGCTGTGCTTTTCCAAGTTAAGCAGATTTTGCCTTTTTTTAAATTGCCCCTAAAGTAAAGGAAAGTAGATGAGCTACTAGGATAATAATTAATATTTTCCACTGGCTGGGTTTTCATGGGTAAAAGCCAAGCTGCCACACTGCAGCTGAGGATCTATAGCAGCTAGGCTGGTGCTGCGATTGCATTACACAGTGTGAAAACAACTCCCGTCAGAGTTTAGACTCCAGAGAAAGCAATTATCGTTATAGGCCTAAATGTCATGCACAGCTGAGATGAGTGTATGGGTTCGTGTTGTAGAGAGCGGCCCCGGCATTTTCTTGCTCGCAGACAGACAAATCATATTTGACATTTATTAGCTCAACACACAGCAGAATAACAACAGTGAGATGCATGGATAATAAGCTTAATCACCAGAGCAAAACCCACAATGTCTTTTAAAGCACATTTATCACTTTTTCTTCACTGGGAAACATCAGGGATGGACGCGCTTGCTACTGAAAGACTGTAAAAGTCCTCTGGGTGCCTTGTTTGTTTTTTCTGTGAAAATGTGTATTTGTGTGATTGGGGCACATACTCCACTACCCACCTCCTGCACCACCATCACCATCACATCCGCTGGTCACCTGGGGGGCGTTTGCAATGAGGGAGCGAGAGCAGCTCCCAAGGCTGAGGGAGATATGGGAGATTACATGTGTATCCCAGTCCTGATCTGATGTCAGGCAGGGAGAGGTCAATGCAGGGAGCATGCTGGACCTGGCAGTGGGCAATGATTAATCTTGTTTATGTGTGCGTGTGTGTGTGTATGCTGGAAAAAGAAGAAAAGAGGAGACAAGAGAGCAAGGGCTCTGTGGGCATTTTATTTTGACAGCGGTTGTGATTAGAGGGCTGTCTGATGCATGTTTTGAGACAACTTTTTAAAGATACTAAAAGCTTCAGATGTGAATAAGTAACACAACATGCCCGACACTGACTAATAGCAGTTAAATGCTGTACTTTGTGTGTCTGCTAAGTTGTTGCTGGGCAGTCAGAGTACATCAGGTTTTTCCAAAATTGTTCTGTGAAAGCAGATGGCCGATATAACAGAGACCTGAGCTACGAAGCAGGATTTGAGCTTAACTATGTAACTTTAGGATTATTATGAAGACGGTTCACTTCTTACCAGGGTATATTACCATGATAACGTACGGTGTAGACCTAGCCTGTGTGGGAACAGGTTATTTTTCAGATTATGGATCAATAAGCCGATATCACAGTCCAATGATAATTTGAATCTCTGAAAAATAGCCCTCTGATCTGTGTGCACAGATACTATAAGGGCCTGTAGTTTTTCAGTAGCATCTAAAGGCTGTTAAACACCACCAGGGCTGAAAGGATAAAAACTATAACTGTCTGACATTAAAACAATAATTTAACAAAAAAATCGTTTGTGAACTTTTATAAGATTGAATGATTTAGTTTCTTGAAAACAAAAGTGAAAAGTTGTGTAATACCTGTAGGAAGTTTGCCCACTGCAAAAGTCCAAGGCTGTAGTTCCAGCATTGGTGTCATTTGACTACAACTTTATGTACTGTGAGCACTGGAAGAGAAATAATGTAGTTCAGGGATTAGAAATAGCTGCTGTGTAAAGTATGGCTTATAAAATAATGTTATATAAATGTCAGCATGACTGAAGGTCGGAGTTATTTATCCCGTCATTAGAGAAGTCCAAAGTTACTGGGGAGGGGAGCTGTAACAAAAGTGATTAAGAATTGTGAAAAGACCCTTTCCATTAAAGAGCCTGTGAGTGTGGCAGCCCCTGAGATGTTGAAACATTTTCCCAGCAGTTAATTGAAACCACAGCTTTTACCCTTAGATTGGAAAAAGGTCAGGAGAGGAGAAGGAGGTGGGAGAACGGAAAAGATGTGAAAGGGTTTATGCAGTTAACTTATAGATCATACTTAATCAATTCTAAAGCATTAAAAGGTTTATGATCAGCCGACTCCTTAGCACCAAGTCCGTGTGATGTCCTGTTGTGCCGATTTGCAGCTGTGTGAGAATAGCACATGTGTGCTGCATACGAGCAAGGACGACTGTTCCAATAATAATGTTCCAATTTGGTTTTTCCAACATATGTGAAAGTGGCTTAAGAGTGGTGAGGGGGGGAAACCTGAATGGAATCTTGGTTCTTCCTGGTTTCTTCCAGCCTGAATAAAATATTGAAAGGACAGAGAAACAGTTGTTAGCTTTCCTTTGAGGAAACACTGTATCTAATTAATTAGACCTTACATTTATAGTCTTCATATGTTTCCCTTTATCTGTGCTCTTATGCTTTACTGTCAGAGTACTCTCATGATGCAGGAGGGTGGAAAGCACCTCACACAGCTGAGGATGTATTTGTGTTTTCAGTGAGCCAGAGCATCCAAAGTGTGCGAGTACAAGAGTTCAGATCATAGCCAAACCAGGACTAAGAGCGTTTTACCTTGAGACATAAAAAAACAAGCTTCAGCCTTTAAAAATCGACCAACTGCTCGCTCAGCTAATAAAAGATTTTTTTTCCCCCAAGTGAATTAAGATAACTTTATTTGTGGCCTGCAGTAAAATCATTCTTACACATGCCTCCGACCACAAATGCATATATTATCAGTGGGATCAGATTGCAGAATGGAAAAGCTTTAAACTCAATGTCATTATGGGCACTTTAAGATGAAGACTGTGTACTTACAGCAGTCATGGGGGGAGGCCCAAAGATCCCATACTTGCCAGTGCATGTCAGAGAACAAACCAAACCTTAGTCCTGGCACTAATACGCCCAGAGGGTCAATCAGCCCCTCAGAGAAACTCAGGCGAGTCTTCTCCAATCACGACATCCCAGTGTTTTTGAGACCCAGCCAAGACTCGGCTGTACATCTGCATCTAAAGGTCAAAGGTCACTCTTTCAAGGATGCCAATATTCACATTTTGGACAGAGAAGACAGATGGTTTGAAAGAGGAGTGAAAGAAGCCATCTATGGCCACTGTGAATGACCATATTTGAACAGAGGGCGGGGCTTACGACACCAACCGTCTGCCATCTATAATCCAGATTCGAGATCCCTTCCCAGACGCCTTAACGCCCACTCACATCTTGGGTCATTTGTTCTCAATAAGTCACATGATAGAGTGTGGAAAGGTGTCAAACCTTGGCTGACTATGACCCACACCAGTTTTCACACCTTGGCTCGTGTGATCAGGGAGAGGAACAAAAGGGGGTCCATGACCCTCTTTGGCTACGTCCACACGAATGTGTTTTCATTTGAAAACGCATCGTTTTCTCTCCGTTTTGGCTTCCCATCCACACTGATACGGTGTTTTACCTGAAGGAAAACGCAGCGTTTTGAAAACGCTCTCGAAAACGAATACGTTTGAAGATGGTGCTTTTGCGTCGCAGTGTGGACAGCGAAAACGGAGACTTTTGAAAACGATGACACATTTTAGTCATGTGATGCAGTCATGTGACCAATTAAACAAAGATAGCAGAGGGCATTATACAGCAGTTGTTTTGTTTGCTTTGACAGCCCTATTAAAGATTAATCAGTCTGTACATGCTTCACGTAGCTTTTCTTCAAATTCTTTAACTCTCACTCACTTTTTGCACATTGTACTTTTGTGTTACTCGCAGCAACAACTCCACCTCATTGTCAGTCCATTTAAAAAACTCGGTGCTTTTCCTCGACATTTTGCCGTGACGTTTCAAAGAGCCGGAAAGTAAATAAACAGCAGACAGAAATGAGGCAGGCTGAATCTTCTTGCGTTTCACGCATGCGCAGTACTGGAACGTAAGCGTTTTCGGCCATTTCATTGTGGACGCACAACTCTGTGAAAACGACCGAAAATGCTAGTGTGGACACGGAGTGTTTTCAAACGAAAACGCAGTTTTCAAATCTATCCGGGCTAGTGTGGACGTAGCCTTTGAGTCCAATAGGACTCTCCGCCAATTGCTCTTAGACCTGAAGAAGCTTGTTGGATGAGAGGTGAAACGTCTTCCAGAAACTTAAAGAAGTCCACACGTCTTTCTTTCCAAGCTCCTTAGACCAGCGTTTTTTATTGAAGCGACGATTCCCATGAATAATATAGAGACTTCCATCTAGCCAGATCGTCTTCCATTTTCTTTAAAAGTGCAATGTAGTTTAGTTTATTTAATTATGCAACCCTAGGAGAAACATTAATACCTAAATATTAATATTGCATGTTCTCCCCGTGTTTGTGTGGGTTCTCTCCGGGTACTCCGGCTTCCTCCCACTGTCCAAAGACATGCACTTAATGGGGATAGGTTAATTGGTTAATCCAAATTGCCCATAGGTGTGAATGTGCAAGTGAATGTGAGCGCGAATGGTTGTCTGTCTCTGTGTGTTGGCCCTGCGACAGACTGGCGACCTGTCCAGGGTGTACCCTGCCTCTCGCCCTATGACAGCTGGGATAGGCTCCAGCGCCCCCCCGCGATATTTAATATTTCCAGATTGCAATAGGGTAGAAGAAGAATTATGGAAGGAGCAATTAATCAGAAGAGCTGCAGATTTTAACCAGTTCATCAAATAATCTTAAACTCTTAAGAAAGAGTTTATTAGTGTAATTACCTCAGAGGGAGTGTTTTGTGTATGCTAGAGAAAGCCTCTTAATTATTCTTTCTTTTTACCATCCCTGTTTTTATAGTGCAGACAGAGTTGTAAAATGTGGGCACTCTGCTAATGATTAAATATTAATTAGATTAAACTGATATACTGAAGTGAGTGAAAATATCATTACTTTTGTATGCACTTGGCCATATACTACTAAATTAAAAAAAAAAAAATGACCCGAGCAGGGTCTCCACCAGCAGTTTGACTGGCAGCGGGGCATTTTAACATTGCCCTCAATTAATTTGGCACCAGTACCCTTCTGTAACGCTAATTGTGAGCCACACATGGAACAACAGAGCTTTGGTTTAGGTGCATCTCTGCACTCACCATGGGTGACAAGTGAGACAGAAAAAGATGTCAAGGTGTTTATATATAAGAGCGAGAGAGCAATGAGAAGCAGTTAACGCTGTTCCCAAAAACCTTCTAGCCTGTTATAGTCACTAATTAGTAGAGATAAGTGGACAGATATCAGCTCTCTAACATTTGCTTTGTTGTTTTGTCCTTTTTAAAGTGTCTTTGTGGGTTTTTCAAGCTGTTTTAGCCCAAGCGGACCTTGGCTAATAACACCAGGGCAGAAACTCTGCAATCATTGCGACTTATGAAAAGACTGAGATCATTCTTTCTGCAGAAAAATGATCAATAGTTAAAACCCTAATACCCTTTTACTGCTACACTACTTGTATGTTTTCATATGAGGAAATGGTTGGAAACTTGGTGGATGTGTTTGATGTGTCAGTGCTTATTCCCACCATGATGAATCTTTTTGGTAATCTGTGTCTAATTTCAAGTGAAGCTTTTTGATCCAAACTGCTTTAAGTATAGCTAATTAGTCATATCTTGGCAATAAGGGCAATTAGAGCAGGGCGATATGGCCAAAAATATTTATCACGATATATATTTGAAAATTTGCGATAACGATATAACCGACGATATAATTGATGCGAGACAAAATACAACTCCACAACATTACTAGCGCAAAAAGACAACCTTCCATTTATTTTCACTTAAACAAGAAGCTGGTTTTTATGTACATTAAAGCTTTATAAAAATGTAACAGTGCAAATGCAAATTCCTTGCTGAAAGTTTAACCAAAAGGCATTTCCAGTAGAAATGGGCTGACATATCCTGAGCATAACCATGTATAATATCCACTGAAGTTAAAAAGAGGTGCTTTGCAACATTAAACTGCAGTGTGCAGTACGCATTTTTCGGACCATAAGGTGCACAGGATTATAAGGCACATTAAGCGAAACAAAGCAGTCAGATAAATCAAACTTGATTAAACTCATTCTTGCTTCCTCCACTTCTGTACCATTGATTCATTAATGTTGAATTCTCTGGCAGCTGCTCTATTCCCATGTTGCAGTATATTAATGACTAACCTCGTATTGTGGATGGATTATCTCAGTTGTTCTCCTGACTGAAGTTTGGTCCGTTTACAGCATCCTGCCATGCGATTGCATTTGTCTCTAACCATGAAGAACCTTAACGTTAACTTTTATAAGTGGAAAAGTGTTAGTGTTCGTCCTCCAGCTTCACTGTTTATGTTATGCTAATATAGCTGTGTCGCTAGCGATCACGTAGCACATCATTATATACCAGCTAGCCCAACTTCAGTAACCCTACAAACGTCACTGCTGTTTAGTTTCCTGTCTTCATTTATGTTGGAAGTGATAGCAGAGCTGTACGTTTGATTTTTTTCAGAAATCTCTCAGTCAGAACATGCAATATCATGCTTAGGTAACTAGCAAAACTAGCGAGCTAACTTCCGCTAGCTTCCTGCTAACTTCTAACTCCGTTAAATGTAATAACTTTTGTTTTCATGGATGCCTGGAAGTTAAACTTTATAGTTACACCTGGTAAAGCAGCAATGCTGATCGTTTTATTAAAGATGAAAGAATTTAGACAGTTTTTAACTCTAAGTGATGCTGCAGTGTTGTTTGACCTGAAGCATACGGAGTTTAGGACCCAGATTACTCCCAGATTTAAGAGCATCTTAGTCTGACAAATACGACAATAACGACGGCCGCTTGCATGTTCTGCAAAAAAATGTGCTTTGTCGTGTATCTGACGGACAAACACCAAATCAGTTCCACATCACTGAAGTTGCACCATTTTTACAAACCAATTCTGGTTCATCTGTTTCACTCAACAATCGGCCATGTGCATATGAAAACAAAGGTACTGCGCATGCGCGTTTTACTCCCATTCTATCGCGATATTTCATTTTCCTATCGTTGCCTAACATTATACCGGTATTACCGTGAACGGTATAATATGGCCCAGCCCTAAGGGCAATGTGACGGAGCAATAAAGACATTGGGTTTGAAAAGCTTCAGCGCTTTCCATTTCTCTTTCCACCTCCAGTACTAATTCTCATTTGTCTTGCTCTCTGCCACTTTGGTGCTCTCTCCATCCATGAGAGATTTATTGCACTCCTCTCGTCGCGCAAACCCACAACCCTCGTCTCTCAACCAGCAGTTGAGAAAACACCCGCGTTTACAAAGACGACAACTGTGTAACATGCATCACTGTTTTTTTGTTGTTGTTTTTTTGTTTTTCTAGCAAGCCAAGCATTTAATTTGCGGAGAAGTCTTAGCATTGACAAACAACACTAGTGTGAGCTGTTATTTATTGTATTCTGTAACCCACTTTGATATCAACCCACTGGGGATCTCGATGTGTAGTGTAATGAACACTGACTGTTTTGCTGTCGGAGTCATCTCTGTCTCTGATGCGTCTTAGCTCTTGATGTCGGAAAAGTCAGGGGCTCAATTGAGTTAGAGAAAATAGAGCTCCACTTTGATTGTTTGTCTCTGGTGTTGTCACCTCACATGGAGGAGAAATACTTCACTTAATGGCTCTGTGGCAAGAATCTGATTCTTTTAATCCTCCCTGCTATATCTCTCTTTATGGCTTCAAGTGGTGGAGGAAAAGGATAAAAACAGCCACTTGCCCAAAGGCTTGATGAACATCCTGCCTCAGCAGGGAAATGTGATAAAGCAGATCCATTTTTCAAAATAAGGAATCTTTGCGTCATTACCCTGCTGGCAAGTCTACTTCAGATAAACACAATTCTAGTCAGGAGGAAAAGTTTAGCCTACAATAAACACCTCACCATCTCCCAAATTCCAAGCAGTGGTACCAAGTAGAAGCTGTCTATTTTCATGCCTTTGGAATTTAACACCTCCATAACGAATGCTGACTCCTGGCCTCGCTGTCTTCATGCTAGTCCGCAACCAGCTGACTGCAGTGACTCACTTGCCCCTTTGTTAACCACAAAAACGCACCACTTGCTTGTTCCAATTGCCACCCTGCTCCATCTCCTCTCCTGGCGCTACATTTTGCTGCCAGGTGAGACCTCTAATAGTGATGGCTACGTCACGACCATCTAATCCAGACATGCAGATGGCAAACAAAGCGTGTATATAAGCATATAATGCTTGCACAGACACATGGCCGATGCACATTCACACATACTTTCTCACCCTCAGCTTCTTGGCTGTCTTGACGCATAGCATCCACTCCGCACAGTGTTGGTTCCAGACTGTCTGGCACCTTGTATCACTCTCTGTCTCTCTGTAGCTGCTGTCGTTGCATTTCTCTTGGCATTACACCTTCCTTGTGCCAAATTCACAATGTGTTGTGTGTCCTTATTATAGTGGATGCAGCCATGTCCAGAGGAAGGTCTACCCTGCTCTAAGAAAAGGACGATTGACTCGGATCGGTTATATATTTCTGTTCCCTTGCTGTCACAACAGTCAGATGAGACAAAACTAAATTGGATGCAAACAAACAAAACCCCAAAACAGATATTATAACACAGGAGACTTTATATTTACATGGAGTATAACTAAACAAACGAATCCTGGAACCAAACTTAGTCATAATCATGCTCTTCAAGCATTTTCTTTTAAACTGTGTCTATCACTAACAAAAAATTGTGGCAACAAGAGATAAGTGATGCCTTTACATAAAGACACAGATCGTACTACCCATTTACACTTTGTATGTCTATGGGTGATTAAATAGCTGTAAGAGCAAAAAGACAGGCAAGAAGCATTTGAGACAGAAATCAGACACATTGTATCCTAATGTTAAAAGGTGTGAAACTTTCCCCCGTTCCTGGTTTGATAAGTAATATCTGTTGGTAAGAGCCCTGTGAAAGTATATGCTGGGAAGTATTTCCCTATGGCACATTACAGTGACATGATTCTCCCCGTGAGGTTATGGAGTTCTGTATTGTGTTATGTGATCCTTGCAACCACTAAATTAGATGACACCAATGCCAACTTTGGGCTTTTGTTACATTGTATCCTTCCCACGTGCTTTTGTTAACAGTGTAATTGCCGGTAAGTTAGCTGAACTATATTTTAGACAATAACAAACAGCTTCATATATCACAATCATTAGACCCTGCCATGATGTCCATTGAGTGAGAAAAAGCAGTGTGCAACACCCAGTGAGGGTTCTCTCTTTGAGGTTCTGGCATAGGTAATAGTGAGTAGTTAATGTTTGTTTTTGTTTAATGGAACTTTCTGTGTATTTAGATGCCAACAGATTTGTGATTTTCACCAATTTGTTGCAGTTAATTGTTGTATTCTCACAAACAGATTGTATGTAATTGGCAATTTCATCCCATTAAGCCAAACTGACAGCAGACTGATACCAGACAGACTCCATCTTATTGGCTTTTTATTATCACCCTGACAATGGAAACAGCAGTTTCATTTATAAGGCACGTGCATAAAGTCACTTAAACTTAAAGTCAACAAGCTTAACGCAGAAGATAAATACAAAAGAACTGTGGAGGTGCAGAATGTCTTAAGACTATGAAAACCTGTATCCTCAGAACCTGTTAGAGGTGCCAGACCTTAACTGATGAATAACCTCTTCTACACTGAAATTTTTTGGGAGATTGAGGATTGGCTAATTTTAATGACACACCAAAGTCACTTTCCAATTCAATTTTATTTCAGTTCAATATAATTTTATTTATATAGCAACAAATCACAGCAACAGTGAGCTCAAGGCACTTTATATTGTAAGGTAGACCCTAAAATAATGCATACAGAGAAAAACCCAACAATCATATGACCCCCTATGAGCAAGCTCTTTGGCAACAGTGGGAAGGAAAAACTCCCTTTTAACAGGAAGAAACCTCCAGCAGAACCAGGCTCTGAGACTGTGAGAATGGCAACTGATTGCAAGTAGTTGGCCTCTGTGTTCAGAGTAGCCATTTCAAACCATGCTTGCAATAATTCTGGTTGTGCCACGAGTATTTTCCCGAGTGTGACTGTAGCAGAACTAGTCTAATATAACATTTAAATGTAATTGATTTAGAATGGAGAAATCCCTTCCCATCCTTCTTCCACTGATTCTTGCTCGAAGAAGTCAGTCCACAATACTTCCAGGCAGGGGCAGATGTATTCCTTCTTATTAGGGCCCGAGCACCGAGAGTGCGAAGGCCCTATTGTATCTGCTCCGTTTCTTATTATTATTATTATTAGGGCCCGAGCACCGAGAGTGCGAAGGCCCTATTGTATCTGCTCCGTTTCTTATTATTATTATTATTATTATTATTATTATTATTATTATTATTATTATTATTATTCAGGCGAAACAAGGGCCTTTTTGAGGGCCTAAACATGCTCAAAAACTCATGAAATTTTGCACACATGCCAGGTCTGGTGAAAAATTTTGTATTTTAATGGTTTTACATATGAGCACTGGGAAATGGCTCTACAGCGCCACCTATGCCTTGTTAAATGCATCCCTACGACCACATCGTTTGAGCTACATGTATGAAATTTGGCACACATGTGTATCATGCCAAGACGAACAAAAAAGTCTGTGGGCCCATTGACGCAAACCCAACAGGAAGTCCGCCATTTGGAAGAGAATGTGACATTTTGGCTCTAATTTTGCCATTTCCATGCCTCGAACTTTTGCGAACTCCTCCTTGGGGTTTGATTTCATAACCTTCATATTTGGTCAGTGTCAACTACACCCTTGTGCCATGTTAAATTGCGGAGCTTTTGAGTTTTCACAATACTATGAGGCCGTGGCGCCATGGCGAATTTCGATGACTCGCCATCAAAATCTTATTGCCTCTCATTTTGTCATACATTTTCTGACCTTGACCAAAGTGAACACATATGATAAGGCTCCACCCCTGAACATATTTCAACTGCCATATTTGACCTCAAGGACAGCGCCACCTAGTGGGAACAGGAAATGTCATGTTTTACACTTTGGGGTACAGTATAGTGAAGGGTGACACCTGCAGCCTCAAATTTCTCCAGGAAAGCCTTAAGGAGTTGGTCTTGGGTTACAGTGAAAACTGTGAGTTTTCGCGAAAGGGTGTGACCCCAGCAGCATGGCGAACTTTGATGTCACGCCATGAAGAAACAAATTAGTATAACTCAATGAAATCCAGTCTGATCAGTACCAGACTTTACAGGCATGATGTCAGACCCACCCTGAACAGATTGATGTGCCCATTGTCGGTAATACGGACAGCGCCACCTAGTGGCAACAGGAAATGTCATGGCTTTAATTTTGTTGTACTGATTTTCACAGGTTCATCGTGGCCACCTCAAAAGCGGTGAATATCACCATCAGTCCCTCGTGATGCTTCAGTGCAAAAATTGTGACTTTAAACTGAACGGCGCACCCTGGTGGCAACGCTGTTCACGATGAAAGATGAAGTGGCTTTTGAGGGTCTTGGCAGGTTTATAGAGGCTTGAAATTTGGCACACACCTCCAATGTGACAAAGGCTTTGTTGTTATGTGATCATTTTCATTGAATATCCCAAAATGGCTCCACAGCGCCCCCTACAAAATTTCAAAACCACAGCCCCAGCTCTGTGTTTTATGTATGAATCTGAAACCTGGTAGGCTTATAGGAGATATCAAGATGTACAAAAAAGTCTCTTGGAGCAATATCCCAAATCCAACAGGAAGTCAGCCATTTTAAAATTAATGTGCAATTTTGGCAACATTTTCCCATCTTTTCAGGCACCGTGCTTTGACGTACTCCTCCAAGGGATTTCATCAGATTGATGCAATCTCCTGTGTGTGGAATCTTAAGACCTTTGTGATGTTAAATTGCGAAGCTTTTTACATTCAGGGAAATGGGGTGGTCATGGCGGCACGTGGAGTTTCAATCACTCGCCAAAAAGCAGTAATCTGTGGTCACTCAAAATCAAAATATTCAATCTCTCCCAAAGGTCGCAGGCGTGATGAGACTCGAGCTCGGAAATGTTTGTTATGCCATTTGTACATAATGGTTAGAGCGCCACCTAGTGGAACGACTAACTAATCATGAATGAATGAGTTGAAATGTTAGCTGGTGGTTAAATGCATGAATTCCATCAATGTGACATCAGATCGGAGGTGCTGGTTTTAGGTGTTGGGCGTGGCTCGACGTGCCGGGGGTGCGAGGGCCCTCATAACGCTGCTTGCAGCTTTAATTATTATTATTATTATTATTATTATTATTATTATTTCGGCAAATGAATTGGCCGTTTGAGGGCCTAAACATGCTCGAAAACTCATGAAATTTTGCACACGCGTCAGGTCTGGTGAAAATTTACGTATTTTAATGTTCCCAGACATGGCCAGGGAAAATTAGCTCAGTAGCGCCACCTAGAAAAATGAAAAACGCGAGCCCCCGGTATGGGTATGACCTACACGTTTGAAAGTCGGTACACCTATATAACGTTCAGAGTCGAACAAAAAAGTCTATTATGGCAATGTCCTAAACCCAACAGGAAGTCCGCCATTTTGGATTGAAGGTGACATTTTGGCTCTGATTTTACCGTTTCCATGCCTTGTACTTTAACGAACTCCTCCTTGGGATTTGGTCCTATAAACTTCAAATTTGGACAGTGTCAACTACACCCTTGTGCCATGTTAAATTGCGGAGCTTTTGAGTTTTCACAATACTATGAGGCCGTGGCGCCATGGCGAATTTCGATGACTCGCCATGAAAATCTTATTGCCTCTCATTCTGTCATACATGTTCCGATCTGGACCAAAGAGCACACATATGATAAGGCTCCACCCCTGAACATATTTCAACTGCCATATTTGACATCAAGGACAGCGCCACCTAGTGGGAACAGGAAATGTCATGTTTTACACTTTGGGGTACAGTATAGTGATGGGTGACATCTGCAGCCTCAAATTTCTCCAGGAAAGCCTTAAGGAGTTGGTCTTGGGGTACAGTGAAAACTGTGGCTTTTCACGAAAGGGTGTGACCCCAGCGGCATGGCGAACTTTGATGTCACGCCATGAAGAAACAAATTAGTATAACTCAATGAAATCCAGTCTGATCAGTACCAGACTTTACAGGCATGATGTCAGACCCGCCCTGAACAGATTGATGTGCCCATTGTCAGGAATATGAAGAGCGCCACCTAGTGGGAACAGGAAATGTCATGTCTTACACTTTGTTGTACTGATTTTCACAGGTTCATCGTGGCCACCTCAAAAGCGGTGAATATCACCATCAGTCCCTCGTGATGCTTCAGTGCAAAAATTGTGACTTTAAACTGAACGGCGCACCCTAGTGGCAACGCTGTTCACCATGAAAGATGAAGTGGCTTTTGAGGGTCTTGGCAAGTGTATAGAGGCTTGAAATTTGGTACACACCTCCAATGTGACGAAGGCTTTGTTGTCATGTGATCATTTTCATTGAATATCCCAAAATGGCTCCACAGCGCCCCCTACAAAATTTCAAAACCACAGCCCCAGCTCTGTGTTTTATGTATGAATCTGAAACCTGGTAGGCTTATAGGAGATATCAAGATGTACAAAAAAGTCTCTTGGAGCAATATCCCAAATCCAACAGGAAGTCAGCCATTTTAAAATTAATGTGTAATTTTGGCGACATTTTCCCCTCTTTCCAGGCATTGTTCTTTGACGAACTCCTCCAAGGGATTTCATCATATTGAACCAATCTCCAGTGTGTGGAATCTAAAGACCTTTGTGATGTTAAATTGCGAAGGTTTTTACGTTCAGGGAAATGGGGTGGTCATAGCGGCACGTGGAATTTCAATCACTCGCCAAAAAGCAGTAATCTGCTGTCACTCAAAATCAAAATGTTCAATCTCTCCCAAAGGTCACAGGCGTGATGAGACTCGAGCTAGGAAATGTTTGGTATGCCATTTGTCGGTAATAGTTAGAGCGCCACCTAGTGGGACAACTATAATCATGATTGAATGAGATGAATTGTTAGCTGGTGGTTAAATGCATGAATTCCATCAATGTGACATCAGATCGGAGGTGCTGGTTTTAGGTGTTGGGCGTGGCTCGACGCGTCGGGGGTGCGAGGGCCCTCATAACGCTGCTTGCAGCTTTAATTATTATTATTATTATTCAGGCAAAACAAGGGCCTTTTTGAGGGCCTAAACATGCTCAAAAACTCATGAAATTTTGCACACATGCCAGGTCTGGTGAAAAATTTTGTATTTTAATGGTTTTACATATGAGCACTGGGAAATGGCTCTACAGCGCCACCTATGCCTTGTTAAATGCAGCCCTACGACCACATCGTTTCAGCTACATGTATGAAATTTGGCACACATGTGTATCATGCCGAGTCGAACAAAAAAGTCTGTGGGCCCATTGATGCAAACCCAACAGGAAGTCCGCCATTTGGAAGAGAAGGTGACATTTTGGCTCTAATTTTGCCATTTCCATGCCTCGAACTTTTGCGAACTCCTCCTTGGGATTTGGTTGTATAAGCTTCATCTTTGGTCAGTGTCAACTACACACCTGGGCCATGTTAAATTGCGGAGCTTTTGAGTTTTCACAATACTATGAGGCCGTGGCGCCATGGCGAATTTTGATGACTCGCCATGAAAATCTTATTGCCTCTCATTTTGTCATACATTTTCTGACCTTGACCAAAGTGAACACATATGATAAGGCTCCACCCCTGAACATATTTCAACTGCCATATTTGATACCAGGGACAGCGCCACCTAGTGGGAACAGGAAATGTCATGTTTTACACTTTGGGGTACAGTATAGTGATGGGTGACACCTGCAGCCTCAAATTTCTCCAGGAAAGCCTTAAGGAGTTGGTCTTGGGTTACAGTGAAAACTGTGACTTTTCGCAAAAGGGTGTGACCCCAGCAGCATGGCGAACTTTGATGTCACGCCATGAAGAAACAAATTAGTATAACTCAATGAAATCCAGTCTGATCAGTACCAGACTTTACAGGCATGATGTCAGACCCGCCCTGAACAGATTGATATGCCCATTGTCGGAAATACGGACAGCGCCACCTAGTGGCAACAGGAAATGTCATGGCTTTAACTTTGTTGTACTGATTTTCACAGGTTGATCGTGGCCACCTCAAAAGCGGTGAATATCACCATCAGTCCCTCGTGATGCTTCAGTGCAAAAATTGTGACTTTAAACTGAACGGCGCACCCTGGTGGCAACGCGGTTCACCATGAAAGATGAAGTGGCTTTTGAGGGGCTTGGAAAGTTTATAGAGGCTTGAAATTTGGCACACACCTCCAAATGGATGAAGGCATTGTTGTTATGTAACCATTTTCCTTGAATAGCGCAAAATGGCTCCACAGCGCCCCCTACAATATTTCAAAACATCAGCCCCTGCTCTGTGTTTCATCTATGAGTCTGACACTTGGTAAGCTTGTGTAAGATATCAAGATGTACAAAAAAGTCTCTTGGAGCAATATCCCAAATCCAACAGGAAGTCAGCCATTTTAAAATTAATGTGTAATTTTGATGACATTTTCCCCCCTTTTCAGGCCTCATACTTTGACGAACTCCTCCAAGGGATTTCATCATATTGAAGCATTCTTCAGTGTGTAGAATCTAAAGACCTTTGTGATGTTAAATTGCGAAGCTTTTTCCGTTCAGGGAAACGGGGTGGTCATGGCGGCACGTAGAGTTTCAATCACTCGCAAAAAGCAGTAATCTGCTGTCACTAAAAAACACAATGTCCAATCTCTCCCAAAGGTCGCAGGTGTGATGAGACTCGAGCTTGGAAATGTTTGTTATGCTATTTGTCAATAATGGTTAGAGCGCCACCTAGTGGCATGACTATAATCCTGGTTGAATAAGATGAAATGTTAGCTGGTGATTAAAAGCATGAAATCCATCAATGTGACATCACATCGGACGTGCCGGTTTGAGGTGTTGGCAGTGGCTCGACGTGCCGGGGGTGCGAGGGCCCTCATAACGCTGCTTGCAGCTTTAATTATTATTATTATTATTATTATTATTCAGGCGAAACAAGGGCCTTTTTGAGGGCCTAAACATGCTCAAAAACTCATGAAATTTTGCACACATGCCAGGTCTGGTGAAAAATTTTGTATTTTAATGGTTTTACATATGAGCACTGGGAAATGGCTCTAGAGCGCCACCTATGCCTTGTTAAATGCATCCCTACGACCACATCGTTTGAGCTACATGTATGAAATTTGGCACACATGTGTATCATGCCAAGACGAACAAAAAAGTCTGTGGGCCCATTGACGCAAACCCAACAGGAAGTCCGCCATTTGGAAGAGAAGGTGACATTTTGGCTCTAATTTTGCCATTTCCATGCCTCGAACTTTTGCGAACTCCTCCTTGGGGTTTGATTTCATAACCTTCATATTTGGTCAGTGTCAACTACACCCTTGTGCCATGTTAAATTGCGGAGCTTTTGAGTTTTCACAATACTATGAGGCCGTGGCGCCATGGCGAATTTCGATGACTCGCCATGAAAATCTTATTGCCTCTCATTTTGTCATACATTTTCTGACCTTGACCAAAGTGAACACATATGATAAGGCTCCACCCCTGAACATATTTCAACTGCCATATTTGACACCAGGGACAGCGCCACCTAGTGGGAACAGGAAATGTCATGTTTTACACTTTGGGGTACAGTATAGTGATGGGTGACACCTGCAGCCTCAAATTTCTCCAGGAAAGCCTTAAGGAGTTGGTCTTGGGGTACAGTGAAAACTGTGACTTTTCGCAAAAGGGTGTGACCCCAGCAGCATGGCGAACTTTGATGTCACGCCATGAAGAAACAAATTAGTATAACTCAATGAAATCCAGTCTGTTCAGTACCAGACTTTACAGGCATGATGTCAGACCCGCCCTGAACAGATTGATGTGCCCATTGTCGGGAATACGTACAGCGCCACCTAGTGGCAACAGGAAATGTCATGGCTTTAATTTTGTTGTACTGATTTTCACAGGTTCATCGTGGCCACCTCAAAAGCGGTGAATATCAACATCAGTCCCTCGTGATGCTTCAGTGCAAAAATTGTGACTTTAAACTGAACGGCGCACCCTGGTGGCAACGCGGTCCACCATGAAAGATGAAGTGGCTTTTGAGGGGCTTGGAAAGTATATAGAGGCTTTAAATTTAGCACACACCTCCAAATGGATGAAAGCTTTGTTGTCATGTGATCATTTTCATTGAATAGCGCGAAATGGCTCCACAGCGCCCCCTACAAAATTTCAAAACCACAGCCCCAGCTCTGTGTTTTATGTATGAGTCTGAAACCTGGTAAGCTTATAGGAGATATCAAGATGTACAAAAAAGTCTCTTGGAGCAATATCCCAAATCCAACAGGAAGTCAGCCATTTTAAAATTAATGTGCAATTTTGGCAACATTTTCCCCTCTTTTCAGGCTTCACACTTTGACGAACTCCTCCAAGGGATTTCATCATATTGATGCGATCTCCTGTGTGTGGAATCTAAAGACCTTTGTGATGTTAAATTGCGAAGCTTTTTACGTTCAAGGAAACGGGGTGGTCATGGCGGCACGTGGAGTTTCAATCACTCGCAAAAAGCAGTAATATGCTGTCACTCAAAGACACAATGTCCAATCTCTCCCAAAGGTCGCAGGCGTGATGAGACTCGAGCTCGGAAATGTTTGTTATTCCCTTTGTCTATAATGGTTAGAGCGCCACCTAGTGGGACGACTATACTCATGGTTGAACCAAATGAAATGTTAACTGGTGGTTAAATGCATGAATTCCATCAATGTGACATCAGATCGGAGGTGCTGGTTTCAGGTGTTGGGCATGGCTCGACACGCCGGGGGTGCGAGGGCCCTCATAACGCTGCTTGCAGCTTTAATTAGGGCCCGAGCACTGAGAGTGCGAAGGCCCTATTGTATCTGCTCCGTTTCTTATTATTATTATTATTATTATTATTCACCCCAAACAAGGGCCTTTTTGAGGGCCTAAACATGCTCAAAAACTCATGAAATTTTGCACACATGCCAGGTCTGGTGAAAAATTTTGTATTTTAATGGTTTTACTTATGAGCACTGGGAAATGGCTCTAGAGCGCCACCTATGCCTTGTTAAATGCAGCCCTACGACCACATGGTTTGAGCTACATGTATGAAATTTGGCACACATGTGTATCATTCCAAGACGAACAAAAAAGTCAGTGGGCCCATTGACGCAAACCCAACAGGAAGTCCGCCATTTGGAAGAGAAGGTGACATTTTGGCTCTAATTTTGCCATTTCCATGCCTCGAACTTTAACGAACTCCTCCTTGGGATTTGGTCCTACAAACTTCAAATTTGGACAGTGTCAACTACACCCTTGTGGCATGTTAAATTGCGGAGCTTTTGAGTTTTCACAATACTATGAGGCCGTGGCGCCATGGCGAATTTCGATGACTCGCCATGAAAATCCTATTGCCTCTCATTTTGTCATACATGTTCCGATCTGGACCAAAGAGCACACATGTGATAAGGCTCCACCCCTGAACATATTTCAACTGCCATATTTGACATCAAGGACAGCGCCACCTAGTGGGAACAGGAAATGTCATGTTTTACACTTTGGGGTACAGTATTGTGATGGGTGACATCTGCAGCCTCAAATTTCTCCAGGAAAGCCTTAAGGAGTTGGTCTTGGGTTACAGTGAAAACTGTGACTTTTCACGAAAGGGTGTGACCCCAGCAGCATGGCGAACTTTGATGTCACGCCATGAAGAAACAAATTAGTATAACTCAATGAAATCCAGTCTGATCAGTACCAGACTTTACAGGCATGATGTCAGACCCGCCCTGAACAGATTGATATGCCCATTGTCGGAAATACGGACAGCGCCACCTAGTGGCAACAGGAAATGTCATGGCTTTAACTTTGTTGTACTGATTTTCACAGGTTGATCGTGGCCACCTCAAAAGCGGTGAATATCACCATCAGTCCCTCGTGATGCTTCAGTGCAAAAATTGTGACTTTAAACTGAACGGCGCACCCTGGTGGCAACGCGGTTCATCATGAAAGATGAAGTGGCTTTTGAGGGGCTTGGAAAGTTTATAGAGGCTTGAAATTTGGCACACACCTCCAAATGGATGAAGGCATTGTTGTTATGTAACCATTTTCCTTGAATAGCGCAAAATGGCTCCACAGCGCCCCCTACAATATTTCAAAACATCAGCCCCTGGTCTGTGTTTCATCTATGAGTCTGACACTTGGTAAGCTTGTGTAAGATATCAAGATGTACAAAAAAGTCTCTTGGAGCAATATCCCAAATACAACAGGAAGTCAGCCATTTTAAAATTAATGTGTAATTTTGATGACATTTTCCCCCCTTTTCAGGCCTCATACTTTGACGAACTCCTCCAAGGGATTTCATCATATTGAAGCATTCTTCAGTGTGTAGAATCTAAAGACCTTTGTGATGTTAAATTGCGAAGCTTTTTCCGTTCAGGGAAACGGGGTGGTCATGGCGGCACGTAGAGTTTCAATCACTCGCAAAAAGCAGTAATCTGTTGTCACTAAAAAACACAATGTCCAATCTCTCCCAAAGGTCGCAGGTGTGATGAGACTCGAGCTTGGAAATGTTTGTTATGCTATTTGTCAATAATGGTTAGAGCGCCACCTAGTGGCATGACTATAATCCTGGTTGAATAAGATGAAATGTTAGCTGGTGATTAAAAGCATGAAATCCATCAATGTGACATCACATCGGACGTGCCGGTTTGAGGTGTTGGCAGTGGCTCGACGTGCCGGGGGTGCGAGGGCCCTCATAACGCTGCTTGCAGCTTTAATTATTATTATTATTCACCCCAAACAAGGGCCTTTTTGAGGGCCTAAACATGCTCAAAAACTCATGAAATTTTGCAGACATGCCAGGTCTGGTGAAAAATTTTGTATTTTAATGGTTTTACTTATGAGCACTGGGAAATGGCTCTAGAGCGCCACCTATGCCTTGTTAAATGCAGCCCTACGACCACATAGTTTGAGCTACATGTATGAAATTTGGCACACATGTGTATCATGACGAGCCGAACAAAAAAGTCAGTGGGCCCATTGATGCAAACCCAACAGGAAGTCCGCAATTTAGAAGTGAAGGTGACATTTTGGCTCTAATTTTGTCGTTTCCATGCCTCGAACTTTAACGAACTCCTCCTTGGAAATTGGTCGTATAAGCTTCATATTTGGTCAGTGCCAACTACACCCTTGTGCCATGTTAAATTGCGGAGCTTTTGAGTTTTCACAATACCATGAGGCCGTGGCGCCACGGCGAATTTCGATGACTCGCCATGAAAATCTTATTGCCTCTCATTCTGTCATACATTGTCCGATCTGGACCAAAGAGCACACATATGATAAGGCTCCAGCCCTGAACATATTTCAACTGCCATATTTGACGTCAGCGACAGCGCCACCTAGTGGGAACAGGAAATGTCATGTTTTACACTTTGGGGTACAGTATTGTGATGGGTGACATCTGCAGCCTCAAATTTCTCCAGGAAAGGCGTAAGGAGTTGGTCTTGGGGTACAGTGAAAACTGTGACTTTTCACGAAAGGGTGTGACCTCAGCAGCATGGCGAACTTTGATATCTCGCCATGAAGAAACAAATTAGTATAACTCCATGAAATCCAGTCTGATTAGTACCAGACTTTACAGGCATGATATCAGACCCGCCCTGAACAAATTGATGTGCCCATTGTCAGGAATATGAAGAGCGCCACCTAGTGGCAACAGGAAATGTCATGTCTTACACTTTGTTGTACTGATTTTCACAGGTTCATTGTGGATACCTCAAAAGCGGTGAATGTCACCGTCAGTCCTTCATGATGCTGCAGTGCGAAAATTGTGACTTTATACTGAACGGTGCACCCTGGTAGCAACGCTGTTCACCATGAAAGATGAAGTGGCTTTTGAGGGGCTTGGAAAGTTTATAGAGGCTTGAAATTTGGCACACACCTCCAAATGGATGTAGGCTTTGTTGTCATGTGATCGTTTTCATTGAATAGCGCGAAATTGCTCCACAGCGCCCCCTACAAAATTTCAAAACAACAGCCCCAGCTCTGTGTTTCATCTATGAGTCTGAAACCTGGTAAGCTTATGGAAAATATCAAGATGTACAAAAAAGTCTCTTGGAGCAATATCCCAAATCCAACAGGAAGTCAGCCATTTTAAAATTAATGTGCAATTTTGGCGACATTTTCCCCTCTTTTCAGGCTTCATACTTTGACGAACTCCTCCAAGGGATTTCATCATATTGAACCATTCTCCAGTGTGTGGAATCTAAAGACCTTTGTGATGTTAAATTGCGAAGCTTTTTACGTTCAGGGAAACGGGATGGTCATGGCGCCACGTGGAGTTTGAATCACTCGCCAAAAAGCAGTAATCTGCTGTCACTCAAAAACACAATGTCCAATCTCTCCCAAAGGTCGCAGGCATGATGAGACTCAAGCTCGGAAATGTTTGTTATGCCATTTGTCATTAATGGTTAGAGCGCCACCTAGTGGGACGACTATAATGATGATTGAATGAGATGAAATGTTAGCTGTTGGTTAAATGCATGAATTCCATCAATGTGACATCAGATCGGACGTGCTGGTTTTAGGTGTTGGGTGTGGCTCGACACGCCGGGGTGCGAGGGCCCTCATAACGCTGCTTGCAGCTTTAATTTAGAAGTTGCTTTTGTTCCTTTGTTTTGTCACCATCTTTCACAGCTCACTGAGCTCAGCTGCTTTTTCCACCAGTAGAGACTGCCCTCTACTGGTGTGAGCTATGCTATAATACATTGCCTAAATACAATATTTATGAGTACTATATCAGTTAGAGCTGGGCGATATATCGAGTTTTTAAAAAATATCGATATATTTTTATACGAGATATAAGATCTGACAATATCCTTTATATCGATATAGTCTATGTTACATTATAATTATACTTGTGGAGCCGCAAGTTTGCCTCTCTTTTGTCCACTTTCGTCTTTACGCTACTCGGCCTCGCCTCTCCTTCACTGAACACAACTCCCCCTCCTCCCCCATCGCTTCACCTGCAGGAAGCAACAAGATGGACACGGCAAATCTCCTTTAACGAGTTACTGCGCATCGCCCCGTGCATGGGGCTGGACGGCGTCAATGTGTTAGCTAGCTAACCACGCTAACGAGCTAACCACGCTAATGAATCCTTTCATTTTCTCAAAAGTTGACAGCGCGCCTTATGTATGAATTCTGGTTGTGCTTGATGGCCGCGAACAGATTTTATGTGGTACACAGCACTCAGCAATCTGTCAAAAAATGTTTTAGTACGACTTTGGTAAGCTACGGAGCTGCACCGCTTGATGGATTGTCGGAGCATTACGGCTGAGCCTCGCGGAGTGATACGTACTGTGCTTCAACGTAATATTACCCTACTGTGTATAAGGACCATAAATGGCACCTGTTAAGAGACGTGGTTGTGAAGTGGATTTCAAACTCCAGGCTGTCAGTCACGCAGTACAAGTTGGGAACAGAGCAGCTGTGAAATCTGTCTTTGTTATTGTGCTCAGCGTCTTTTAGTTTACATTTTGACTGCACAATTGTGAGCTTTTTGTTATGCACAAAAACAACATTGTTTTCTTTTATTTATGGAGCATTATTATTTAATAAATGCTCATAATTTATTTTTGAGTAAATTTTATGTACATCTGCTCTATGTTAATAAAAGTGCCTGTGTGACATCTGGGACACAGCTTTGACTAAGAACTCTCTTTTTGTTCTTACTTTATGGCTTTAAAAAAAAAATATCGAGATATATATCTTATATCGCCATCCGGCTAAAAAATATCGAGATATGAATTTTGGGTCATATCGCCCAGCCCTAATATCAGTTAATGAGAAAGCATTTAATACCATTGAAAACTACTGTCTGGATCTGTAAATGACCTGGTATATTGTAATGCCATGATGGGTGATGGTGGAGGAGCATATCAGCCAAAGGTTTGTGGTGTTTGAGAGTTAAATTTATAGTGAAATTACCATTGTAGTACCATAATTTGCTTGTATACCAACATATTAAAAAAGAAATATTATAAAAGCTTACCCAGATGCTAATGTTTTTTCCACACGCCCACTTCCCACCTTGCTGAGATTAAATCTGATTCCCTATCTGCCACACCAGCTGTTTGGAGTGTCATCCGCTGAGCACACTCAGCCACCTACAGCTAACTTGACACTCCCTGTCTTCCAGTTTTGCCTTTGTTGCTGCTAATAAAACACACAGGAAAAAGGACTAATTATAAGAATAGCCAGCGGCTCCGAGCTGACATTTTGGCTACTGCGACTCCCGCTTCAACTACTCAGTGATGAAAAGGACTGATAATAAGGCACGGAGTGAAAAACAAATGAGGGGAGCAAGAGGTTTATGTAAGTGGGACCACCGTGTGTTTTGTTGGAAATACAAAGAGGTTTGCATAATAATGCTATTCCTAGGAGAGCTCATAGAGAGTGACTGTGCTACACATCATTAGTGGAGTGAAGTCCTTGAAGATTATTATGTGTTTTGTGTGTGTTCATGCATGGCAGCATTTATCCACCTGCGTTTGGCAGAGGACAGTGGGGCATCTCTAATTCCCAGCACTTCTCCACTAGCAGTGCATTAACATAACAGCTCTAACTTTGTTTCCTATTCAAAAACCCTCAGTGCCCTCTGTCTCCTCCTACTGTGCTCTGTGAAACTCCAAAAAAGTGTCAGGAATTCACAGTAGCCGGCAACATCAGGCTCTTCAGATGATTAACCATGTCATTCTCCTCCCACATCTCCCCAAACCTGAGCAGTTGGAGTAAAGTGATAATTATGAGACAAGAATGGTTCCAGGAAAGTAGGAGGAAGCACTGTGAGATTTAGTTGCCAATTGGAGCCTTTGTTTGGCCCTGTTCGAGACACAAGAGTGCTGCTTCCTGTTTCTGTGAGAGACGCTTTAATCTAATTAAAAGCAGATTAATGGCGTACTGACTGGCTTCGCTGGAGCTACAACAGAGGCTTAGCGAAGAGAAAAAAGCGCCTCCCTTCAGAATTTGCCACTGTCCTGTTACCTGTTAAATATCGGCCGTAAACAATCCAGATTGTTGTAAACAGGAGCGCCTAAATGCACCCTAAGGACTGCTGTCTTCGTGTACAATTGAATGAGAGGGTCATGGGCACTGGCAGGCGTCCAATCAAACTGTCCCTCCAATGAGGTTTTACTTGCAGTCTGGCTTATGCCGTGCGTCAGGACGGCTCTATGTCTCAGATTACATTGTGGCATTTAAATGACGCTTTCATCAAACACGGCATAAAGATTTGTATTCTCCTTTCGAACAAGTAAACCGAAGAATAGAACGGGTCAAGGTCTCAGAGCTTTAACAATGTTCCTGGGCCTACATAACAGCCGTAAAAGAGAAGAGAAGAAGAAAGGGTAGTATAAGGGAAAGGTTTCTGTATAAAGCGAGAAGACTGAGCGCGTAGAGGGCAACTTGAAAATCTTTTTGGTTTCTTAGCATTCATAGTCAGTGTGTTTGACTGGTCTATAATCAGGAGCATTTTGGATTTTAATGCGCGTGTGATTTGGTGATGGGCTCGTTTAAGCCGACGAGAGTAAATTATCTCATCCTCAGTGCCTTTCATTTGACTCTTATAAGCACACGCAAATCCTAATTCATACAGCTGTCCAAAAAGGGGAGAAAAAACAGCAGCACTGCTTATTGACACACACAAATATACTGTCAAACTCTCCCTCCATCTTTCTCTGATTCTCACACACACACACACACACACACACGAAGATACGCATGCACTTGCAAAGGACAATGCACCTCACACTTGAGCATAAGGTGATGTTAACTAATTGTTGGGGGAAAACTCTGTAAAAAACCCAGGAGAAATAAAGACACAATGAGACAAAGTTACTTTCTTTATCAAACGTGTACACGGGTGAGCTGCTAAGAACAACTCACACGTGTACAGAGGCTGGGCACTTTTTATAGGAAAGACAGTGAGAACAGGATAAGAAAATACAAAACAGATAAAATAAACAACTCCATATGTGGCGCTAGTCTCGTCAGCAGAGAGCTGGGAGAAAGCTGTGAGAGATAAAACAATCTAAAACAATATGTCCCAAAACAGTATGTCTTTGCTGAGAAAGTCTAAAAAGATCATTCTAAACTAATCTAACCATAGACAAAAGGGCATGCTTGCACATTTAAAAGAAGGTAAAGAAACATAGAATCATTTTTCCTGTAACATTCCCTCCTGTTTTAACTTATTTTAAATGTATACAACAATTGTCTGTGAAGGTTATTTATTAAGTATCTTAAGCAATTTTTTAATTTTCAAAATGTCAGCATAGCAGAAATGGAAATCATTTGGTCTAAAGAATAAAACAAAATAAAATAATAAAAAGAACAAAGAAAATCATAGTAAATGAAAATCATAGTAAATGAAATAACAAGTGGAATAAACAAGAAAAAATAATAAAACTAAACTACAAAAAATAAAGGATAAAAACCTTATATTTAAAACGAAAACTACAAAAAATAAAAGGATGAAAACCTTATGTTTAAAATGATGAAAACCTTATATTGTACCTGCATAAACTACTAATGTGTTAATCAGTGCATGATCACTTGACAAGTTATTTTTAATCACCACGTCATTCATTAGCAGTTATTACAAGTTCTCCTCTAACAGAATTGCAACGGGATGCTGTTCTTCTTGAGGCACGGCAACATAAGCAGTCATTGTAGTTGTTATCATCTTTGAAATCATTACTCTTAGACATGGCGGTGTAGCTGCTCCAGATGTGTGGTCAGTGACATATTTCTGCAGAATGGTCAAATTCTGCAAAGCTTCATAAATGTCTCCGCTTACAAACTCCTCCTTGTGATGTTGTTAGCAGGTCTAGAGTCAGTCTGTTCTGCAGCACCATCGTTCTGATGGCCTTCTGTTCTCCTGCTAAAGCCGGTCCCAGGGTCTTTGTCAAAGTTGATGCGTCGTAGCAGAGCATATCGGTTGATCTCCACATGATCCCGCACCTCGGCAGCTCCAATGCCGGGGATCAAGCTCTGTAAGAATTTCACTCCTCCTCAGATGCGAAACTCTGGTTCCTTTACTGCTTGGTGCCGTCCGTGCACATCCTGTCTGGTACTGAGTCTTTGTTTGTAGTATCATCCGGTAGATAGGTGAGTAGGCAGCTCCCCCACTGCCCGCGATCCATTGTTCATCACACATACTGGCAGTTGCGCTGCGTTCAGCTTGTTCAGTAGAATTACATCAGGCAGTGGGTCTGAGACTTGGGGCCAGGTCAGTAGGTAGGTCTGTCCGGAACAGTTCACATTTGTGGGTGATGATGGCCTCCAGGTTGCTTTTGCTGGGATGCTGTAGTTGGCCTTGGACCAAAGAGTACCGTAGCCTGGATGTGTTGCCAGGCCCAACAGACACCAACTGCGATCTTCAGGTATGCTGTACGGCCACAGGCCAGACGTCTGCGAGGATAGGGGCATATGGGTACATGCATAGCAGTCAGTTTTATTATTCCAGTGAGCTGTAGTGTTCATAAACTGCCACCAAAAGTTAGTGGCGTAGCCATGGGGAAACTTGGTGTACTGTCCTTTGTCATACAGTGTCTGCCTTTTCTTCATATTGCGTGACTTGTTGTCCCTCACGGAAGCAAAGATGAGGAGCCCAGCCATGGTCAGGGCCACTGCAGTTATTAAGAGCCACCACCTCATGACGACGGGACACACCCTCCTGTCGCGAGTAGACCCCCCGGCCAGGAAAGCTGACCCCTCCACCGGGCGAGATCACAACAAGTGGGCAAGCCTGCTGTCAGCTGTGTTTAGATGGCTTCACTTACTCGCCTGCAGTGACTCTGATGGATCCAGGATGGTCGTTCCGCAATTTTGCAAGCGGTCGGTGTAGTGAGGAGGACTTGGTATAGCCCCTCCCACCTGGGTGTGCTCCAGTTTTTCCTTTGGAGCACCTTGATCAGAACCCAGTCACCGGGCTTTAGTCTGCAAGACACTGGAGAAACATCATCAGGTTGTTGATTATGTACAATGATCTCTTTGTTTTCCAATAGCTTAGACATCCATTCTGCTAATGTGTTTTCTCTGATTGCTTTGTCTATTGGTTGACTGGTGATCGGCAGTGGGAACGGCCTGCCATGAATGATTTCAAATGGAGTTAGTTTATGGGAGCCTTGCGTTAAGCGCATCCACATTTTCACTAAACCCAAACATTCAGGCCACGGCCTTCCTGTTTCTGCCATGCATTTCCTGAGCCTTTGTTTTATAGTGCCGTTAGTTCTCTCTACAAGGCCTGCGCTCTGAGGGTGATAAGCACAGTGGTGTTTTATGCTGAAACCGAGTGCTTCAGAGACCTTAGTGATGACATCATTTACAAAATGAGTGCCGTTGTCTGATCGTATCAAAGCTGGGATGCCATATGTGGGTATGAAGTGATTGCACAGGCACTTTGCTACTGAAATTGCATCTGCCTTTTTCACTGGATAGATTTCCGGCCATTTTGAGAACACGTCTATTACCACTAGGGCGTATTTTTACCCTTGGCATTCGCTTAGCTCAATAAAATCCATATGAATTGTGTGAAAAGGATAAGGTGGAGTGGGAAAACGGCCTCTTTTTGGTCGCAGATTACCTTGAGCATTATATTTTTGACACGTCATGCACGTTCTGTCAAATTGTTTTGCTGAAGATTCAAAATTTATAGTGTAGAAATGAGAGTTGACAATACAGGGCATTCCCCCCCGATGACAAATGCGTACAGCCATGAGTCACTAATGCCGCCATTTTGTGGAGGAATTTTTGGCAACACTGGCTTGCCATAACACATCATTAAGTCGTTTGTCAGAACTGCACCGTGTTTTAGCCATTTTGCCTGCTCTGCTGTGCTTGCTGCTTTTTGTTCATTTTGCAACACATCCAGTGGAATCTGATGTGTGTTTACTGCCATCAATGCGATGTTTGCCGTTTGTGCCGCCTGTTTTGCTGCTCTGTCAGCAAAATTGTTGCCTGTAGTAATGAAAGAGTCAGTAGGCGTTGTAAGAGGTTGGCATGGTGAACCGGTTTTCCAGTTGGTGTAATCATTCCTCTGTTATGCCAAATTTTTTGCAAAATGATGCACAGCAGAGAAAACATACTGGCTGTCTGTATGTATGTTTATTAGTTTGTCTTTGTGTATTTAGCTTTCGCGTATCACAGCTATCAGCTCAGCGCTCTGTGCAGAACATGAAGAAGAAAATGGTTTTGCTTCTATTATTTTACTATCTGTGGTTACTGCGTAACCTACACAATTTCGGCCTGTGCTGTAAGGTCAAATGCTAATACCAGAAAAGAATGGCATGACTGCTATCTTAAGTTTTGTCAGAGCGTCTCTACCTAGCAAAGTTACTGGACACGACGGGTCATATGCATTTAATAAAGCACCTGCGGCCACTTGCTGTATGTACTAGTTCTAAAGGGGCAGTTAATTGTTGTACAGTTGTGTGGCCTGCAGCTGACTTTACAACTAATTTGTCCTTTGAAAACTGTAAGTTTAAGTGGCTGCCTCAAAACTGTTTTGGATTATTTCTCTGTGGCCTACTCCTACAATCTCGTGGGAAGTGACTTTCCTCTCCACGGTTCTAGCAGGCGTTGTCTCTATGTTATCTGCTGTTTCTGCGTGGCTGTCTGCAGCCTTGGTGTTTGTGACTTTGCTCGCCTCTCTGTTCCTGATAGCCACCTGCGGATTAGTGTTTTAGTCTGTTGTCAACACATCAGCCTTATTTTTAAGTTACAGAATGCTTCTTCTCCTTTTTTTTTTTTTTTTTTTTTTTTTTTTGTTTGGGAGAATAGATGCAACTCTACATTTTCACTTAAGGCATTTTTAGGTAATTTCTAGTTCTTCAAACAATTCATGGATCTCACACATTTCAAACTTTCAAGTTAGGGTTGTTTCCCATTTATACAAATATATATATATTTAACTTTGCATTCCTCACAGCTCATAGCTCACAGCTCTAAACCTAGGCATTTTTCAATCATATGCCTAATCACTATGTGTCACTGTGATTCTCAAGTATTGTCACAAGTTTGTTTAAATTCGTTTCCAAAACCAACAAAATAATCAAACAAAAACAAAAAACATAAACGTGTCAGGACACAAAAGAAAAAGAAAAAAAAAATGCTGCCATCCGAACAAGGCAGAAGTCTGCATATGTTGGCTTTTAATAGCATGCAGCTTGTAACATGGTAGACTAATGTGCCTGTGTTAATTCAGCTCCATATTATTGTGTGAAGTTGCACTGGGTTGGGAGTGGTTTTGTGTGTGTCACATTTTTGGTGAGCCAATGGCTGGAATGAGGTTGGACTAATTAGAGGCAGGTGTACTTGATTGCACTGATACACTGGTCTACTTATAGCCCACACTACAAACACTGCTGTTTTGTTTTGTCTCTCTGTGCAGGTATGTAATGTGATGAAATCAGATATGATTGGGATGGATGGGTTTTGCGCTATGAATTTTATATTAAGTGTGTCGTTTTGTCTCTCTGTGCAGTCCAGGGCCTATTATATGCCACAGCCTAAAGGCAGCTGGGTTGCAGAGGCTTGAGTGACCACTGACTATATGCTTGCAGGGTGGTGGGTCTCCAAGGACAACTTCTAACCCTGTTAAAGGCAACATGTGGAGTGCAACTTGGCCGTGTGGCATAGCTGGCTCTGGCCTTGGGACTGTGTGTTTTTATACAATTCTTAAGTGGGACACTGGACTGTTTTATCTTTTATCTCTTGATATATTTTTCGTCAATAAATTATCTTTTAGAATTTTATTGACTGTCATCTTTTTGCCCATGACTGAGACGGTTGGTCAGACCTATAGTCTTTCTTTGGGTGTGTTACAGCAGCTTCTGCTCTAAAAGAAACAAATGAATAAAAAGAAAAGAAAATGTGGAACATGCTCATCAGCTTAGCAGTGTCTACATATTTAATTCAGCTTCTCAATCCTGTAGTTTTAGCTGTTGTCTACAGGGTTTTGCTTATTGGTTGTTATTATAGGTGTGCTCTATATCTCAGCAATGTGTCATTCTAGAATGATAAGTTTCAAGCTGGTCAAGTGCCTCTATGCACTTCATTAGTTTAGTTATTCTCCGTATTGTCTTCATCTCACATGTCATTACACTGAGTTTCAGCAAACCTTAAGCTTGATGCAGACTACTGCTTAACAATTATCCACCTCACATCATAACCGATTAAGGTGCCTCTTCATATTAATATTATGTCATTGTTAATATTATCCTCTTTGTCTTATATAACAGCAATAGCATATTATAATATTTTATTAGTGTGTACCACTATACTACTACTGAGCCAATTTGTTAGTTAGGATCATCTTATTCAGCAAACAGATCATTTAGAATTCATCCAATCTGCGGTCACATTTGTTCTCTCTGTTGCATGGCGGACCAGGCAGTTCTATTATAATATATTATTTATATTTTATTTTGTATCCATCAAGGGCTTCAGATGACCTGCAGAATCATCCTTTTCCCAGGGTGGAGACAGTTACCTTTTCACACACTGTCCTTGGCTGAACAGTGACACAGCCTTAATATACTTTATTGATGTTATTAAAATATTTTCGTGTGAATTATTTGCTTTATATTCATTTTATACATGCTGGGCATGGTCATCATGCCAACTGTGTTTCATTGTTAATATCACTTTACAGGTTGTTATCCTTGCTATTATTAATTTCAAATACTCTAAAGATAATTTCTACTGTAACTTTCCCTTTGTTCATCTTTATTTCGTACTTTTTATATTTATATCTACTCAGTGGGGTCTGTTTTCAACCCTTTTAAACTACTTCAAACTACTGTGATCTCTAGTTTTCACTTAATAAGGGATTATTATGTTCTTCCTGATATGGGTGTTGCTGCAGATGCGGCTGCAGGAGTGAGTGATGGTTTACTAAAAGGATTGTGGGAACAGCACAGTGTCTCGTCTTCTGGTTTTACTAAACTGGCAGTTGAGTTCTGTTCTTCTGACTGTTTATATTTTGTTTTCTTAAATCTCTCAGTTTACAGACACTGTTTTTGTCCGGCGTCTGGACTTTTCTTTTCTCACCACTGCTCGTCAGCAGGAGTGAGTTTTAATTTCACTTGCTTGATTACCCATCTTATTTATGTATTTACTTATTTTTGTTTAAGTAATATATACACAATACAGCTGCTATCACCTTCGCTGGTATTAGAGACGAGAGTGGTTGCTCACACGCCCTTCTACTTTCGGACTATTTCCAAAAGCGGTGTGAACTTTACGAGACGGAACTCGACCGTTCTCTCAACTCACCAGCACGTCAGTGAACAGCAGTAAAAGAAAAACACAGTAGGAGCAGCTCAGTCTCTTATTGGACCGTGAAAATTCAGCTTGCTCCATTAATTAAAACAATACACACACACACACACACACATTCACATTCACAGCTTCGACGCGCGCGCGACCAGAACCCTTATGATAAGGGGAGCTCCCAGAGCTACTTACTCCCTAGACCCAGTCTAGACCCAGCTGGGGGAGCTACCCAGAGCTCCAAAGCTACCAGTCGACGAGCTCCCAGAGCTACCAGTCGACGAGCTACGCTACCAGTCGACGAGCTCCCAGAGCTACCAGTCGACGAGCTACTTCCGCTATTTTAAATTCCCTGAATTCAAAATGCGCTTTTACGCAAGATTGTGTCAGTGTGTCTGTATCTACCTGGTCAGTGTTGCCGGGTCTGGTCCACCTCGATCGGGTCCCACCACCGTGGGTCGCTTTCTAAGACGTTGGCCAAGACCCGAATTTAAACGCTCTTGGACTTTTATCACACACCTGGTGTGTGAGCTGTCGACAGACGAACAACGTGGACTGGTCACGGAGATGGGACACGATGGAGGCGCTCCGGCTGTCGAAGGACCAAGAAATGTTGGGGGAAAACTCTGTAAAAAACCCAGGAGAAATAAAGACACAATGAGACAAAGTTACTTTCTTTATCAAAGGTGTACACGGGTGAGCTGCTAAGAACAACTCACACGTATACAGAGGCTGGGCACTTTTTATAGGAAAGACAGTGAGAACAGGATAAGAAAATACAAAACAGATAAAATAAACAACTCCATATGTGGCGCTAGTCTCGTCAGCAGAGAGCTGGGAGAAAGCTGTGAGAGATAAAACAATCTAAAACAATATGTCCCAAAACAGTATGTCTTTGCTGAGAAAGTCTAAAAAGATAATTCTAAACTAATCTAACCATAGACAAAAGGGCATGCTTGCACATTTAAAAGAAGGTAAAGAAACATAGAATCATTTTTCCTGTAACGCTAATAAAGGTGGTGTTATCAGGGTGTTTCGGGAGAGAATATATTAGCTAAGAAAATTGACCACAGCATCATCTGTGCTTGGGTGAAGCTGAAAGGAGCGCTAAATGAGAGATGACTGCTGACACTAACCTATAGTGGAAATCCCTCCACCACCAAACACCATCGCAGCCATCATCATGCATTACAAACTCTGCTCTATTGTAAAGCGATTCCTCTACAATGAAGCAGTTTTTCTACTCTTGGCTCTGCGTGATGCCATTGAGAATAGATATGCTTTACATGGTCATCTCAGGCACATGGCCCTGGTCGTGAGGAAAGCAGCTCCATCAGTCTTTTGTTTTTAAGAAGCAGCCAATCAGAGGGAAGTTAGAAAGCAATGGTAGCTAAAAATGAGTATCAGCCAATATTAGCCAGAGACAATGACAGTGAAACATGATTATTTTTAAAAAGTGTTGTCATGCTATAACTACACATAACAAATATTTATGTTTCATGTTCTCATTAAATTTATTTCATTAAATCACCAAACACTGGTGTCGATGCTGGTCTTAAAATCCTATACTGGTCAGGCTCTAAAAATGAGCTGAGGGTTTTGCACAAATGAGTCTTTTTGAACTGTGAATCATGCAGTTCTGCTCCATTGTCCAAGAATAAAAACATAGAGCTGGAAGAGGCACCAAATGTTTGTAAGTTGAATGAAAATGATCCGCATGCTCTATGTATTGGCATCAAATATTAACCGCTGTTATCGGCAGCTTTCAAGTAACAAAGATAGCCGCACCTCTAGTGTGTGTGTGTGTGTGTGTGTGTGTGTGTGTGTGTTTAAGCCTTATTACTTTCCTTCATCTGGACTGCGGGCTCAGGCCCTCACAGCCCACACACACACACACACACACCCACCCCCCTTAGTCCATCTTCTTTAGTTCTCGGCCTCTATCTTCAGTCCTCGTTCCAGTCACTGCCATATCTCTATTAACCCCCCCACACTCTTCTCAAACACACACACACACACACACACACCAGCAGTCGACAGGATTATCTAGGCTTATTCCCGAAGGCTGGACACCCAAACTCCAAACCCCCACCCCAAACTGCAGAGCACATCATTTAGCTATTGCTGCAGTGCATCAGTTTTTCTTATTGTAGATTGTAAATGCCCCCCCCCCCCCCCCCCCCTTCTCATCTTGATGCCCTGAAACGATCCATGCATCTCTGTGGACTATTTTCCAGACAGCTGTCCCATTCACCATGCAACATTCATAGCTCAGCTCCACTCAGTCACGATTTTTTGCTTGATCCAACCTTCTCCTCTTTGCTCCTTATACGTTTGTCCTTTCCTCTACCTCACCCACTATATTACTCCTTCCCTCCTCAGTCCCTGTTCACCTGCTTTGTTGTGCCTTTTTCCCCATTCCTCTCCCTTCTCCAAGCATCTGTTTTCTTTCCTCCTTGCTCCCTTTCCTACCCGCCCAATCCCCACTTAGTCTCTCTTCTGCACATTCCCACTGTTCTCCCCTTCTTCCCCTTTCTTCCTTCTCTCCTCGCTTCTCCTGAGCTTCTGTTGCTACGCAATTTCCTTGTGAAATATCTGTCAGATGTAGAGTGGTGTAGTGCGTCGGGAATTGACTGTAAGGTGGAATTTGCGGTGAAAGCACGACATCGCCCTGACAACTTAAGCTTATATTTCAGACTTTCAGGCGCAGGTGAGCAACTTAAACTGCCAAATAAGAAATGGGAAATGTTGCCGTTCGCACGCAAACACATACACACACGTTTTCTCTGTGGGACCTGGACTCCTCGCTCTCTTTACCTTTATTTCTTCCTCTCTTCACCAATTTCTTTCCCTCCATCTCTTCCTCTCTGGCAGCCTCTTGCTTGAGTTTTTGGTTTCGTTTGTGTCTGGGTGAGGACGTGACTTGACTGTGTAAAGAAAGCAGGCACTTAAGGTGATGCTGATACGCACTCCAATCTCAGAAATACACGCGCGCACACACACGCCCCTCCACTCTGAAACACTTGATCATCTGACGCTATTTTTGCAAAACATAAACTTACACGAGGCGCGTGCAGGGCTTAGCCACTAATTACATTTTTTTTGCATTTTTAGCCAGTGGCTGTGGAATTAGAATAGAATAGAATAGAATTCAACTTTATTGTCATTGCACATGCACAGGTACAGGGCAACGAAATGCAGTTTGCATCCATCCAGAAGTGCTTTAGTGATATAGATATATTACAATATATATTAGCAATAATATAGATATGTGAGTATATTACAGAAATGGGTCTATTATGGTATGTTATAATGTACACGGTATGAAGTATGTTGTGAATATTCTATAACTATAAGTATGTACAGGCTGTAGTGAGTACAAGCTATGTACAGGATATGAACAGGATATAAATATGAAAAACTATACAGAATATGAAATAAATAACTTTACAGAATCTGGGATATACAGCTATACAGAAATGGGAACTATGCAAGTTGTAAACAGTTGTAGGATTAAAGATTATCGAATGTACAGAATGATTATTTACACAGAGCTATACAGTAGTGACACAGAGCTATACAGTAGAATTATGGGAATTAGGTAAGTATGAGAAGGATCCCGATTTACAAACTACTCCAAGCTATGGTGTCCAGTTTGGCTTTCTAATTCCTGCCTTGAGCACATTACCTCAGAATATTATGCATCGCCTAAATGCTGCGTTATGCTCCAATGCGCACTGAAATGCAGCATGTTCATTTTTGTTTTGCCGTTTCTGGCCCAACTGTCTCCAGTGAACCTTGAATGAGCCGATTTGTTAGTGGCGATGGAGAGGTGGTTTCCATGGCAACTTTCGTACCATCTTCGTGTACTTTTTCATTTCTACATATTGTCTGCATCAGTAGCTTAAAGCAGTTTTGGCTCGTGTGCTACGTTTTGTGTCTGTGGCGCAGATTTGACAGGTGGTGAGAGGAGACTGAAAGAGGGTGGAAGAAAGCAAGCAGAGAAACAGGAAGGAGACGCAGGGATAGAAAACAAACGTGCTCAACAGCACACTTCTCTGTATCAATTTTTTCCCCATTTGTAGCCAATGTAATGGCACAGTCAACACATGCATCTGCGGGATGCAGCTGGTGGCTTGTCATACTCCACAGCAGATCTTTATGGGCGACGGAGCTGACCGGCACGACAGGCACCAAAAATGTGTTAACATTAGCTGGGAATTGAAAGCAGCAGTGACAAACTCTGACATGTTTCAAGGGAACCCATTCTGCTTTTTCATTATTTGCTGTCTTGTATATACTGTACAGTTACAGTACAATAGTCAGTTCTCATATTTATTTACATGAGAAAACCTTGAAAGAAATGTAACTGCTCTGAATTGTCAGTTTCTGTCATATGATTCTGCATCCAACCCTAGGTATTACTGTACGTCTCTATTAAATATCCCTGCAGTCTTACTGTTCTCTAATTTAAACCCAAAACATAAAAAGCAGTGCCAAACTAACAAATTACCTGCTCTCAAAACGCAATCAATTTTTTTCTAAAAACAAGGCTAATTTAAGAACTTAATTGAAACATCAGTCATCTAAATAAAACTTGTATGGCTTCTGTGCAAGACTACCACATTAATTAACCCTATTTAAGATATTAAGAATGGAGTTTGACATGAGCTATATGTGTCTGCAGCGCGGTCATTGTTGTAGTTTCTAACATTAATGTGAACATGACACAATGATTCAATGTTTAAGCAGTAATGTGGCACTAATTACAGAAAAGTTCTAATATAGACCCCAATTCTTTTGATATTACTATTAGAGCCTACATTCAATTCTGGACTTTGAAATGGTTTGTTACAGCCATGTATTCACATTTGTCATAATTAATAGAAAATGTAATGTAGCTCATTGTGTTATTATTTCCAAATAAAAGCACCTAGGTACATAACTTTAAACTTTTACAAGGCGTCAAGTATCCAAACCTAGTTGTATCTCTAACTACCTCATGTTTCTGTGTAGTCTCTGACAACTGTGTCTAAACATTGTTCGATACTAATTTTGAAAGCCATTTGTTCAACAGGAACTTGTTATGAAAGACTGATTCATACTCTGCGCAACTTGGAAAGTGACAAGTTTCACCAATATGTTTTTCATCTAAAGGGAAATAACATCTCCAACCGACAGAAACTCTAATATAAACTAACACCTCCACCTGAGGGCTTAAAACACTATTGCATTAGCAGGAGGGACATTGGAAACAAACAGCCATTGCATTACCGCTGTCGATCCACTGAGAGGCCAGATAGCTGCGAGGCACATTCTTGAGTAAGCCATAGAAAACCTAATACAACTGTGGCTCAGTAGTGAGAAGTCTATCGGCTTTGTGTCTGTGTCCAAAGTTCAGTGGCTGAAACCAGAGATATGGAGCGTTTCTGCTGGCCTTCGTTAAAAGAGTACTTGGACATTCTGGACAGTTGGTGTCAGTTCATCTGCAGGTTTTCGGTACCGGTGATGATGTGTCCTCTTTGGACAAAAAGCCCGCAGCAGGACTCTGCTGGCCTGTCAGCACCAGGAAGACCGGATACTCTCTTGTCACTGCAGAAACAGCTTGCTGCAAAGAGTGCTTTTGTGCTAAATGGTAGGAAACAAGCTTTCATGGACCCAACTCTTGGTCTTGGTGGAACAGAACCCCCTGCAGTGAAATGGCACACTGCAGCCAGAGGAAGGGAGTGACAAAGAGGTCTACACATTTGCCTTGTGCCTTTAGCTATATGTTTTCTCCTGTGGTCCACTCTTTCACCAGCTCCCCCTCCCCTTCTCTTTATCCACATCATCATGCCAGTATATCTTTTTGCTCCAAAACTGATGGGTAGCTGTCTAAAAGATGGGCCAGTTGCCACCTTCTGCTTTCTTTGTCATCATCCAACAAACTAAGGCCAACCACCATGTGGGTATGCTAATGTGTGCTGCCCTGGGGCTGCCCGCAGAGATGCCAATCTGCAGCGGGAGCCAACTGGCTATGAGAGGAGAAAATGATGCTTTGACTCCTGGACCCTGTCAGTCTGAAGGGGTGACTGGAGGGTGAACTGCCGTGGCAGACCATCAGCGTGCTCTGTTTTGGCCCCTCTCTGCTTCAGGTCTGCTGGGAGGGAATGTGATCCTACATCACATGTTTTCCCTCTGGCATAGGATGAGTACACTAGTGTATTTTGAACCAGCTGAACCAGACATGGGTCAAATTGATTTTGCAAAAGAGTGTTTGTTTTCAGTGTGACCTACGTGGAGGAGCTGATTTTCACTGTGGTTTGCCACAACAGTCGATTGCATGTACTTTTGTGCGATTTATACGCTGCATTTACATGCATCTCATATTGGTGCCTAATTACATTCACACCTGACATTAAGATGCATCTTGAGCATACAAATGGGATTTCCACTTCTCTAACATTCACTACATGTCCATGTAATATTTCACCTTCACTGGAAAGGAAGCATCTACTGTATTAGTCCCCACAGATACTGCCATCCATTCCTACCAAGTAGTAATTATTTCTAGTTTGTAGGACATCGCAGTTGAGCCCAGCAATTTAAGACACCTTAATTGTTGCTCCTCCTACTTTGGACTGGATAGATGTCAGCATGGTTACTTTGCTACCTTGTGCAGCATCAAGCAACACCTCTCTATCAAAGGTCTGATCTTAGTCGAGCAGATCTCCTGCAGTAATATGATGAAGATTGGGGAAGGAGGTGACGACCATCAAATTTTTGCTACAGCAGCTTCTCTGTGTGATCAGAAACATGGGCCCACTGACCACCTTTAACCTCCTAAGAACTCTTCCACGCCATGCATTTTTAATTTCTCTTTGATATTTGGGCTGATTGGGACCCGATGAATGTAAAAACAAAGAATAACCAGATTTTTTTTTTTTTTACCTTATTTCTGTTTCTAAGAAAAATGAGAGCCACATATGAGGATATTCATTTAAAATTTAAATAGAACAGTAGCAGTATAATGTCCTCGTAAAAGGATATCAGGCCCTTGTAGAGCAAAATTGAGTATTTTGGTCTAAATAACCCAAAATGTGATGTCCACATATGTGGACACCAGGTCCTAGGAGGTTAAAGCAGGCCTCCTCTAATTGACGGCCGGTCTAATTCTTACTATCAATCATGTTTTGAAAAACTGACACAGTGTGTAAACTCCATCCATCTGGTGCTCCTCCAAGCAACAACAATAACAACAAAGCGAAATTTTCAAACGCTGTACGACTGGAATTGCCTCTGCATAGCCTGCCAATTTCCTTGTTTTGTTTACACGGCTCCACCGTTTACCTTTTAGTTTTTAATGAACTCGAGAGAGTCGTGACCATTATTATGTTGGTGGCGTACCACTTTTAATGATGTGCTGTTTTAGCTGTCGCCGTGCTATGGCTCTGCCCTGCGGAAGTCTTCATTAGCACTGTAGCACTCTCCCATGTGCCTGCTTGTACTTATATAAGGAGGTATAAATATAAAGAGGACTGGCAGGGTTAAAGAGTGTAAGAGTGGAGACTCGACGACTTGAGGCTTCCCACTGCGGTGGTCTGATTTATGTATCCGGGAAGAGAAGGTCATCCTGTGGTCAGTCTAGCATTATGAGCTATTTCTCCGGACTTTTTTACTTTGTCTTCCACGTCCTCATGTTTCTCTGATGCTCAATCGGAGCTGTTTTACAATGAGAGTAACAGGAAAAAGCTGTTATGTGAAAATTACTTCAGTATGTTATAAGAGATGCTTTCTTTTTTCTTGCTGTTTTCTATTTTTCTGCCTGCCACTCTCTTTATCCCCCTCTGACTCTCTCCTATGAGTTGTAAAAAGTGATGGGGCATCATGTCATTCCTGTTCAGATGGAAGTGTTGCGTGCTCCTAGTGTATTGGAAATGGAGCAGTGAATAAATGGAGTGCTTACAGGATGCAGAAGGAGACCGTGTTCTTGATCTAGTCGGGGTTGGTCGATGAACATCGCTTTCATCACAAGGGCTTGATGTGTTTGTGTGCGTGTATGGAGCTGTTTGAAGAGGTATGTATCGAGTTCTGCCTGAATGCAGCAAACTGTCTGAGAGCAAGGCAAATTGCTCTGGAGAACCGAGTCGATGAGTGTGTGAATCGGAGAGAAGCGCCTTCATTATGCTCACATACATGTGCTGCGTGTGGATTCGTGTGTGCGTTGCTACCTTGCTCATCAGTTAATCCATTATCATTTACCGGCCTGTCACAGCCTGCGAAGGTAATAGTGTGAGCACTTGAACTGAATTAATGCTATAGCTCTGCACCGAGCGTCACTCAATCACTTCAACTTAACTTCATTTCTAACCCAGTTTTCATGCACCGCGGCCCCACAGAGCCCCCTCTCTCCACTGATAATTGAGCTCCACCTCGATTGGAGGAGTTGTCGCCATTGTCATCTACTTGGAAAAGTAACTCGCCTCTCCTCCCCTCTCACCTCATTTAGGGACGAGCTTGTTACTGACTGTGCCGTTCTGTGTTTGTGTGTGACAGTGTTTGTGTGTTTGCACGCACTGACTTCAGAGCAGAGCTCAGCGGGAGTCTTTTGTGTGGTGTAAAGCAGGGAAGTCAAACTCATTTTATCTTAAGTGGGCTGGACCAGTGAAACTCTCTTTTCTGTCAGTGAAAAGAAGTTTAACTACACATTTAATCCCTGAGATATCTTTATGTAGCAACAACATATTGTAATTTCAACAATATGTATCAGTTTTGTATCAGTTTAGTCTTTACTGGGCTGATTCAGGCCCCTGGGTCTTATGTTTGATACCCCTGGTATAACAGATAAAATTACTAGTAAGATGTCAAATGTTAGTCCAAATGTTGACCTACATTCACTTCCATCCCTGTGCAAAGTAAATATTTTCTTTCACCCTCTGGTCTCATCATTGACTTGAAAGCTGCACCTCACACCTTGCGCTATTTGTCAGATACTCCAGAAAGCAACAATATCATGCAGGGTGCTAAGAGGTCCAGTTAAGGAACTAATTAGTGAGGCCTGGTAGATGCTGCTAAGTTTAGTTACATTTGTTATGAAGGGGTAAAATGGCTATGGCTACCAAAAGCATTGTTGGTACTAGGCTGTAAGCACACTGAAGTGAGGTATATTAACAGGGCAGTCTACGGGGATCTACTCGCTGCAGCCTGCTACAAACAGACGTGTGCTACTATTGGAAACCGCACCGATGAGTGTTGTGAAATTGCAGTAAAATTGTAGGCTGTAAAAACAACAATAAAGAAAAACAAACAGAAAGAAGCAAAAACTAAAATTACAGCTTAGAGGAACTTTTTCGTTCCATTATCAGTTTGCCAAAAAAGATCAACACACACATTTTTGGAGATTATTGCAGATTAAAGTACATTGTGCTAGCATATGGTTAACATTTAAATACCGGACTTTGGCTTGTATTTACATGATCTTGTATTTAATCTGCTTTGCTAAAAGGTTTTGATACTTCTCTGTACTAGCAAGAGAAGTATAAAGTACTAGTGCTTAACTTTAGTTAGCTATATAGTTGAAAAATGGGGAAACTCAGAAGTCGATTTGCATGCTCTCCATGCTACACCTCAGGATTGAATCCATCATATTCAAATAATCTCTCCGTGTTTGCAGTCTATCACAGACTATAGGGCTGTGGGTTGCCCTGAGCCAAGGTCACGTCACACTGACACCTCATCTCCGTGTCCAAACTGTAATTCTGCCTAACAAACTGACAACAGCGGGCCAAAAGGCAAGCAGGAGATGACTGACGACAACAACACTTCAGTGTACAGTTGCCAACAGAACTTGACCTGGCTTGCACTAATTAGTAAAGACCTCGGGGACTTGGTGCTGACATTAAGCCCTATCTAAAAACTGCTGAGTAAAAGGGCCTGGCAGAGATACTTAACATCTCAACAGTGAGAAAATTCCACTAAGGCTAAAGGATTTAGTTTAAACGCTTAGTGAATTTCTCCCTCCATTTTCATCTCCTTTGTTGAACTGTGCACGTCTTTCATTTGTAAAACTCCAATTTCATAAGTCTCTTCGCTTGGGTGCCAGACCAAAACCCCAAGAATTTCAAGATGGAGGGAGTGTGGATTTGCAGATTATGTTACAGGAAAAGAAAGAGCCATAGTATGCACAGTTTTGGAGTGCAGAAAAAGCTTCCAAAGGTTTAACCTGGCTGACATTTTGTGTAAAGAGAATCTGCTTTGGAGATGAAATGTCTGTCAACAAGACTGCCTGCTTCATAGGTTCCAGTTTGCTGAGTGTGCACCCAGTAGGCCCAGAAATATGAGGCGCGTGAAGAATGTTGCTGAGTGTCTGGTTTGTAATCCCCACCCACCCCCTTTCTTGCGTAGCCCCTGAGAAAAAACAGTGATTCATGTTTTAGCGCGTGATTACAACTCGGGGGGTAGTCTGCTCCTCACTCTGCTTCATTTTTGAAAGTAACTTCTGGAGCAGCACCTCCAGTAGCGATCTCCCAGTCTGGCAGTTCCTCCCACACGCCCTCTGGTCGAGTGATCTCACGGGGAAGCGTCTCGGGGAAGAAAACCCCGCTTTTTGAGTGTTAACTACTATGTTGCTGTGTTTGAAATCTGGCAGTCAGAGCACTCTGGCTTCCGCTCTCTGCAAATTATGAGTGTGAGATGTGGATTTAGAAGCACAAATGTCAGTTTATGTGTTTATCTTGTACTTCTTGAGCACAAAAATGATACTCTCCTCTATTTTTAGTCTCCTACTAAAAAAGTGAGTCAATAAAAAGAGGGTACATTACCGTAAGATGCCTTTTTATGGGTTTTGACTGCTGATTTTATATGTGGGCCCAAGTCACATTAGAAAAGGAAAGAAATCTTTTTCTACATTTCAAGAATGTACCAAGAGCCTCGTGAACCTGCGCGCATTAATCAAACGGGGTTACTGTGCATCCCAGCTCCTATAATACGGAGCTTTTCAGATCGAACCTTGGAATTACTGGCCTCAGAGCACATGGGAAGAAGCAGCGGGTTATATATCCTTTCATTTGGACCTGAGGGATAGAAGAAGGATTTAAAATTGTATGTGCACTCCTGTTGAGGATAGGAAGGAAGCTGTGTTTCTGTAAAAGCTGATTTTAAAGCTTCAGTTAGCTTGTGATCTGGGCTGCAGAAGTCTGTTAAAGCCTGCGTGGGTAAAAGCTGTTTGCGCCCCCTGTATTAAAACACTGTCGCATTAGTTCTAGCTTTGTTTAGATTAGATGAGGTGGAGTGCTTCCTTTGCAGAATATAGCTGGTTCTTCAAAACTGGAAAGAAGTGTTTCGGTCAAGTCATCAAAATCTGTTGGGTGTGTTCCCTCTCTATGTGACCTGCCCCCTCCAGTAAGATGAGCAGATCAGTGTGTCTATTCACCCGCTGAATCAGAAAAGTGTCATTTTGGTCCCCTGTAAGTCATTTGTTAGTGCGAAATAAGAAAAACCTTGGATGAATACATTTGATTTGATGCGATCCGACACCTCGGCCTCTCCCTGTGCCTGCTCTGTCTAATAGCTGATAATATAATTACATTTCCATCAGAGGGAGGCCTAATGATCGACTGTGCTGGAATGTCTTATGTGCTAGCGAGATAAACCTCCCTCTCAAATACCCTGGGTTTGGTGAGGGCTGTCGGATCAATAACCTCTCCTTCTTCTGTTCTCCTCATTTATAATTCTGAAGTGTTTTCAATGGTAATGCTTTAGTATTGCTAAGTGGAAATTTACTAGGCGCTGCTCCAGCTTTTCTTCATAAAGGAGTTGTAGGCTGTTTAAAACCACATAGACACAGTGGGTTTCAGCTCCTAACACGGTTTTGCATAGTTTTGTCCTCAGGAACATTTTCGAAAGTTTGCAGAAAGAACTGCGGTCCAAGTTTTGTGTCATTTTGTGTCAAGGTTGTGTGCTCTCACCAGAGGTGTTGTGCATTATGGCAAACCCAAGCGTCTTTTCCTGTTTTGCTGCGCCAAAGTACATTTCTTACGGACAGAGTTAGACCTCAGCACCTTCACACAGCCTAACTAGCCTATCTTTCTGGCTACCGATTCTAACCAGTGTGTTTGTTTCTCTGTATTTCCCTGCAGGCTTTGAGCTGCTGTATCAGCCAGAGGTGGTGAGGCTCTACCTCTCTCTGCTGACGGAGAGCCAGAACTATAACACCCTAGAGGCAGCTGCTGGGGCTCTGCAAAACCTCAGCGCTGGACAGTGGACTGTGAGTACTGGGTTGGGGTGTTACCGTATCCCGTTGGCTTTTTTTCTTCCTCATTTATATTTTTACTGCTTCTGTCCTCATCTTTAACCTTGTACATGTCCTGCAATGGTAGCAAAAAGACCAAGTCTGCTCTCCCTCCCTGGGAGACAAACACTGTTCTTTTGTTGATGCTGGTGGTGTATAACGGCTGTGCCATGGCTGCAGGTTTCTTGTAATAATAAGATGGATCTGTTACTCCCCACTTGTCATACACAATGTCAGGCTATGACTGCTGACAGTTGAAGTGAAGAACACTGATTAACTCTTCATCATGGCGCCTGTTAGTAGGTGGGATATATCAGGGGGAAAGTGAACATTTTATCCAGTTTTGTTTTATAAAGTTTGACAAGGGTTAAATTATGATGGCTAGACGACTCGATCAGAGCATCTCCATAACTGCAGCACTTGTCGGGTGTTCAAGGAAGGAACAGTGGGGAACCAGCAACAGGGTCACGGGCAGCCATGGGAGCCTCCACCTCACAGCTTACAGGACTTCAATGATCTGTTGCTAACATCTTGGTGCCGGACACTCTCCAAGAGTTTAGTTGAGTCCATATCTCGATGGGTCACGGCTGTTTTGGCAGCAAAAGGAGAACCAACAGGATATTAGTCATACTGTTATGCCTGAATGGTGTGTATGGATTCTTGTGAAGTCCTTGGTGTCACGTTTAAATACACAGAGTGCCATTTTTCAACAGAGGGCAACTTTGAACCCTAACCACAACACAAGCAAAGTAGTTGACACGCTGGGATGAGAATGTGTTGACTGCCTTCTGAGGGCCAAAGTATGTGTGTGGAAACTAAAGCTCGCTCTAGGTAGCTCATGCACAATGTGTTGCTGGCTGGTTGCACTTGGATCAAGAAAGGTGAAAACAGCAATGTTAATGCTAATGCTATAAATAGTGTTGTTAGTATATGGCTGTTTCTGTGATGGAGATTGAAGCTAAATTAAGTGTAGATACATTTAGAATGGGATCCAACAATTTAAGTAGCTCTAAATCAACATGACAGCAGCACAAGACAGGGTGGGTAATGATAACCATCAAGGTGGAATAATATTAGATAAGTGTTGTATCTGTTATCCAGCACTCTCATCTCTCGTAGGTTTTTGCTTCTGATGATGGATTAGATGAGAAGCTGTGCAGTCAGGTCTACACATTTATTCCAGTTAGAGCATCTGTGGAGCTGCTGTCTGGCTTGCAGGCAAGTAGTGAATTATCAACAGGGATGGCTGGTAGTCAGCTGCCAGTTTACGCGCAGCACCTCGGGCAAGAGCGGTCACTTATGTTTTCCAGCAGATGGGCTGTATTCAGCCCACGGCAGCATTATCGCAAAAGCTCTTCTCTTAACACCCAAGTGTCAGACTGTAGATACATCTTTCAGTCCTCAGATTTCATCAGCAGCAAAAAGCCCTCAGAGACGTGAGGAAAATCACCTGAAATCTTGATTGATCCTTTTTTTCCCTCGTTTCGTTAGATCAGATTCAGCTCTGAGTTTCTCATTGAATGTTTTTAATAATTCAGATGTAGTGTTTTTTAGCTAAGGTGAGTATTTGGAGGTGGAAAAACTCTTTCCTGTTAGATGTTTTCCCTAGTAAGCATGATCAGAACGCCTGAGCAGGCTAACAGTAACCTGTGGAGCTGCTAACACACCAGACTGTCACATCTGGGAGCTGGACAAAGAGTGTCCTGCTCTCTGAGGATATCAGAGCTTCTGCTTGAAATCCTCCTCATTCTTTGCTTCTGCTTAGTACCACAGGGGAGATTTCCCTTATTTCCAAGGCTTACTACTGCCACCTGGTGGCTCAGCTTTGACTGTCCTCTGCTTAATTACATCTCTTGGGTTATCAGCACTCCGAAGAAGAAACCCTTTTATGTCAAGCTTAGTGTTTCATGTTACAAAAAAATGAGAAGTAAAATCTACTGATGTTTAAATTAAGACAAATTATATCACATGTCCATTCAGAGCCCCACTGTGTGATGTTGTGAATTACTTATGCCTAAGGAGCAGTGATGAGCTGCCTTGTAGTTACAGAACGACTTTCTGAGTGTGCATGGCCATGCACGGGTGGAGAATATTGCAGAAGTGTCTTCGCCCTCTGTGCTGGTGTCACAGAGATCCACTAGGCTCCTCAGTGGGACTTACCTCGGGGCCTCAAATGAAAGGATGTGCACTGATATTAGGGCTGATTCAAGTACTTATATAAAATTCTAAAGAATATAAAAAGCACTCACAGCATGCCCTTCTTTTGCCCTTCAGTGGTCCAGCTACATCCGAGCCACAGTGCGGAAGGAGAAAGGTCTTCCCATCCTGGTGGAGCTGCTGCGCTCTGACTCTGACAAGGTGGTCCGAGCTGTGGCCATCGCTCTGCGCAACCTGTCCATTGACCGCCGCAACAAGGATCTAATCGGTACAAACAATTAGCAAAGCCACACAGTTGTTGTTGTTGATGTTATTTTGGATGGCTACTGCAGTAATACCAATGAAGGTTTGCTATTATTCTGTGAACGATTTGAACCACATTGTTTAAAAGGCTAACAAGTCTTTTCATAAAATAATTCTAACATGCATGTTCTGACCACTAGTTGGTGGGAATGCAGTTATGATTCTATGCCTCCAATTTTTCCCTTTGTTGATATAGTTTCCTTATGATAAGCCTTCAAAGTCCATCCATTGCATCTCATCGTATACGCCGTTCATCTTGCTACTTTAAGTTGATGGGAAAGCATTTTTACATGAAAGGATTGTAGACTTTGTTTCATAAGTCTGGAATCACATTAGAAAGGGTGTCATTTTATTTACGGGCACATAGAAAATGTGAAGCTGCTGCGCTTGAGAGTTTGTGTATTTTCATTACTCAGATTCCTACATGTCAGTGTTACAAGTGGACACTAGAGTGTAGGGATGGGTATCGTTTAGGTTTTATCCGATACCGGTGCCAAATCGGTACTTTTGAAACGGTGCCGGTGCTCAAACCGGTGCTTAAAGACTGGAGAACACAAAATTGGTCCAAAAACCTCTCATGTTCAGCTGGTTTTTTGTAAAAAGATAACAATGTTAGCCTTTTCTGCAGCTATGGGGCATATATGGTATCACTCTTGGCTGGAAGCAGTGGGAAAAAACACAAACTTTGTCCAAAACCTCTCATGTTTAGCTGTTTCCCACTTTTTCTTTGGTCATTTTAGCCTTTTTGGCCAGGGTGAAGGGAGCATCTGCCATCAAACAAGAAGACAGCCGCATGTAGCTATGATGATGTTTGCTAGTTCACCTTACATGCATTAATGTAATCACGTGGTTAGCCTACTCAACGTAAATTACACGCGAACAATATTAAGCTACTCACGCAGAGAAGAACGGCTGCTGCTGCCATCATCATCCTCATCATTTCTGCTACACTGGCAGGGCTAGGGGCCAGGACTCTACTCTTCGGGTTTTTGGGGGATGTTGCTAACTCCGGGTCCGATAACAGGCAACCCACGTACAGTAGATGTGCTCGGTGTGAGGTCTCGCAGCAAGCTATCATACGGCGCATTTCTGGGCTTTAAAAAAAAAAACGCTATGCGTCGCCAGGTGTTTCATCGGATTTGAGGTGTTACCTCCTTTGACAGTATCACAGTATCAGCTTAAAGCACTTGTTGTTGCTGAGTTTGCATATTTTGCTGTGAAATACAGCCAGACTTTTGACTGCTTCGCCTTGGGCATTTTTAATCTGTAGCTCTGCTCTAAAAGAACGCACGTACCTGGACCCGCCTACTATCCTCGGAAACGTAAAATTATTGGCTAGAAGTGTATCACAGCTCAGGAAAAAAAAAGCACCGAAATAAAGCACCGAAATGTGCGCTGCTTTTCGGTCTGGTTACTACCGTTTATGTCAGAACGGCACCGGACACCGGTACCCATCCCTACTGGAGTGTCATTAAAGAAGAACTGACATTTAAAAAAAATGTTAAAAACGAATAACACAAATGTTATTAAATGCAAGCTTTTGGACAAACTGTTCTATTCATGCAATTTTACGAGGCTCACAAGACTCAGTAGTACCTGACTTGCTAAGATGTAACATAATTTATTACTCATTTTGAAGATGTTAATTACCTCAGCCAAGGAGGTTGTGTTTTTGCATGCGTGTCATCCATCTGACTATAAGCACAACAGCTCACAAACTTTTTTTAATGAATTCTGATAAAACTTTGTAACACTGTAGAGTGGGGTCATATTAATCCATTAAAATTAGCTTTACATCCACCAAAGTCTCCGAGGTCAGCTTAATGATTTATTTTGGGAAATTTGACACAAAGCCTTAAAATTTAGAAACTTCCTAAAAAGGAAATACTGCCCAGGAAGGGAGCTGCTGGAAGTTTGTGCTCTCAGAGTGCTTTGTGTTTGACTCTTATTCTCCCTGTCACTGTCACATGGTTAACCTTAAACACTAATTCACCATATAGGAAGTTATGCCATGCGGGACTTGGTGAGCAACCTGCCCAGCGGTCAGCAGCGACCAGCCAAGAACCTGGAGGAGGACACTGTGGTGGCCATCCTCAATACCATTCACGAGATCGTCACCGACAGCTCTGAAAACGCACGCTCCCTCATCCAGGCCCAGGCCATCGAGAAATTGGTCGCCATCAATAGGACCAGGTAAGATTTTTTAAGTACAGTCGGACAAATATTGCATTGACGTTGCTCTATGACTGCGTTCCCCTTTTCTTCACTGAGTCAAACTGAAGCAGCATGCTGTTATCCATATAAGCTCTGCACGAGGTGTGGCCTTACTACTGAGACATAATTATAGTATGACCTTGTATGCAATTTCATCATGAGCCTTCATATTAGTATTCATGGAGGATGAATAATGTAACGCGTCTTGTGACGGCGCGAGCCACTGCCCACCTCACATTAATAAACAGGCTTTCAGAAGTTGAGGCCGTTCTTACAGTGGGTGTCTCAGTTGTACTCAGCAACTAGTAGCGAAAATTAAGATATTCAGGCTAATATTTTCAAGAGGTGTCTTATATAACCACATTGTTACTCACTGCAAATAAAGGCGTGTTAGAGCCGCACCACATTTTAAATGCAGTTTTCAAAGGCCCGTCCTTGTGCGGTGATCATCCAGAGTCACTTTAACAAGCATGAATATACATAGTTTATTCACAAACCAAATAGCTAGTGTTTCCTCTCAGCCTCATGAGATTAGCTTTCTTTGAAGTGAGCCCCCTCCCTCGCACCCACATATAATTAATACTGGTGGCTCAGAGGTAGCTAATGAAAGGCAATGTGTATTCATCTGGCTGTGAATTAAAAACTAGACCCTGAAACTGCCCGGAGAACTCAAAAGTCTTTGAATGAAGAGATTGATTGCAGCGGTGCCTCGCCAGCATGCCCAGCTGTTACAGTTTTGTGATTACGTGAGGTTACTGACGTTAATTGATCTAGTTACTTCTTCTACTAATTTCCTCCTTTTTGGATGGGGGGGGCCTCTTCAGCCAATCAGCACGTGAAACGAAGGCAGCGTCCCATGTGCTGCAGACAGTGTGGAGTTATAAGGAGCTGAGGAACGCGTTGGCCAAGGACGGGTGGAACAAAAGCCACTTCCAGGTATGGAACCAAAGTCGTCCTTTACAAATAATGTCAATCCAGAGTGTTGTTATTGTTCGCTCAGAAGGTTGAAAGAATGTTTTGTAAGCAGCTTCATTCAAATAGTTTTGAGAGTGGCTCGGTTTTCTGTTCCTGACATTGTAAAATAATTTCCAATAAATCTCCACCGACTAAAATTTGAATCAAGCTGTTACCAATATCATGTTTACATCATCGAGACAACATAATTAATTTCTGATACTTATCTCGTAAAATGTTATGAATTGTTATGCGTTCAGTTCGTACCCCACATTAGGTGAGAAAGTTCAATCTTTCCATACTGGGAACTGTTTGATCTGTATTATGACGTTACGATGTGCTTCCTGCTCCCTCTCCTCTCTCAGCTCACTGTGACGGCCACTCCTAAAGCAACCAAGAACGGCAAGCCGGGCTACGATGACACCACTCTGCCGCTGATGGAGAAGAACCAAGGTCAGTCAGCACGTGTGTGGTAGAGTGTATGCTGCTGTTTGTGTCTGTTTCGAGGACTAAAGGGGGTAGGACGAGGTCGGGGGAAAATGAAGACCACTTCAGTGACATTGTTGTGTAGCTCATTAGAAAGTAGTCCACCTAGTCACCTCATGAAGAACGAGATGAATAATGTTAGGTCTCTTGTCACATGTGTAATCCTCAAAAATCTAAGATCAAAATAAAGACAGTAGCTACATCCTTTTTTAGTGTTTCATGTGTGCAGTAACTACTCCATATGACCTCCATATGTTTTGTTTTTTTAATTTAAGGTCCTCGCACCCTTTTGTCAAGTTGCTGATTTTCTTTTCACTGTTCTGTCAACCTCGAGGAGCGAATGATAAATCTCTGTCTCTTCAAGTTGTCAAGTTATGTTTTATACCCATCCAATGGGAACAGTCTCATTAGCTGCAGATGTTTTAATTTGCTCCCCATTATATGGGATGAATTACCCGTCCAGTGGGAACAAGCCATCAGACTGATGATAAAAGGTGCCCCCCCCCCATTTTCAAGAACTCCAAAACTGAAAGTGAGCTCACTGTCATGCTGACCATGAATTTACTCTCAGTTAGTAGTCGTGGCAGATTAGCAGATAGAAGTCCCAGACCTTAACCTTCTAAGACCCGAACTCTGTCACGGCATGCTTTTTTAATTTCTCTTTGCTATTTGGGCTGATTGGGACCTGAGCCATGTAAAAACAAAGAGTTATGTGAATTTTTTTTTTTACCTGATTTTTGTTCCTGAGAAAAATAAGATCCACATATGAGGACATTCGCTTTAAATTTCGATAGAACAGTGGCAGTATGATGTCCTCATAAGTGGATATCTGGCCCTTGCAGAGCAAAATTAGGGATTTTGGTCTAGACAACCCAAAATGGGATGTCCACATATGTGGACGCCAGGTCCTAGGAGGTTAACAGCTAACGGCTTCGTTGATACCAATAATAGGTAGTACTAATTAGGATGCTTTGACATGGTTATATTTAGTGCAAATCTCCAGGCCGCTTTGCAACCCATCTCCTTTTTAAAAAATGTGCATATTCACACTAAGCTGTTTCATGCGAAGACCTTAATATTTTAAAATACACTAAGGTTGATCAGTTCAATTTAAAAACAAAAAAAGAAGAAGAAAAAAAAGCAATAAGTACAAACATCAGCTGGATAGTGTAGATTCTGTCCTTTGTTATACAAAATGAGCTACTGGACTATTTTTTGCCATGGATGAATACACACGTGCTGTCATTTTTGGTAGCAGGAGTCCCATGTTTACTACACTGAAGGAAAATATTATCCAGGTAACTTCTTAATAACATGGTTTAGTTTTGTTTTAGTTTTTCTTTTTGGGGGGGGGGGGGGTCACTGGATTTTTATAACATTGTCACTATTTAAGTCTGCATACCCAAATTACAGCACAGCATTAGCACAACATGTTTATTGGTGGACATTTACATAGAGTAACCCTACCGCTGGAGTCCTCAAAGCAGGTTCAAACCAAGTGCTAATGATTACTGGAGCAAGCATCTGACTCAGTGTGTGTTACTTGTTGGGGACATGTATGCTTTTTCCCCGCCTCATGGCTATATTGAAGCGCAGTGTTTGCACATTGCTACTACTTTCATCCTGCTCATGGTGACGCTTTGGTGTGAAATGTCGCAGTAATGCTTTTGTCCATAGCGGTTAAAAAATAAAGCACATAAAATGGTAACTACAACTTCAGAAAGCATACTGCTGCTGTTAACAAAAACCTTGGTCCAAAAAAACATTAATAAAGAATTTTAAAAAGTTAAGAGCTGGATTTATAGAGACTGAGTTTTTGACTGGCGTAATGGTGTCAGGGATAAAGAAAATGTCCTCAACTTTAAGCCAGCGTGTATGGCTGCATCTGCAAGGTGCTGCGATAGAGGTTTTCTGTAACAGCAGTGTATATAAGGGGGTGGGAAGGGGACTTGTGAAGAATGTTGGCCCAACAACAAACATCTCATTGACAGAGGAGTCAGCAGCATAGCAGCAGTTTTTTTTCTTTATTTTTGCATCCATACATTCATATGAATCGCGGCACTCATGTCTGCCCACTCTCAGTTTGCATTATTCAATCACTGGCCGAGAACCATCGCCCTGAAAAGCAGCATCAGCATTGGCTCAGTGACTCAGTTTGTGTGTGTGCTGCTTTTGTACAAATGGCCTATGAATGCTTTTCAGGCACCAGGAAATGTGGCAGTGGTGATATGATACCTATGGATGAGCTGGGCCCAGGTAAGAGCCAGACTGCATGATAGTCCTTAGCCAAGGAAGAGCTAGTTCTCCTGTGATCTCACTCCAGAGTCCAATCCTCTGATTTGACGTCAAAGATATTTTTTTAATCTGAAAATTCGCCCACTAAATCCTCTCAACTTTGTATGATTGCTTTGGACCGAGCTTCAGACATGATGCTTTTTGATGCTGTATGCACGACCCCTCTCTTGACAAGATGTTTGTACAAAGCTGGGCCTGTATCACAAGCTCAACACCAAAGGATTTGGGTTGTTCTCTTACTACTTAATGAATATACTTTTAGAATATCACAGGATAGATTCTCCACCGTGCTTCCTTTAAAGAGCAGATTTTAAAGATGTAATTTGCAACTTTGACTATTTTGTAGCTCTCTCCTGTATTCATTTGTGATCGCTGATGGTCAGAGAATAAGATTATTTTTTACAAATAGGATGGTTGCATCAGGACGGGCATCCGGCATAAAATCTGTGCCATATCAAATATGCTCATCTTTCCACTGTGGGGGACCCCTTGGGAAATAAGAGAGCAACAGAAAGTGCCTTTGAGTCCGTGTTATTGAATGCTGGTGTTCCTTATAAGGCAACTCACAAACCGACAGAGGAGTTGTGCAGATATTTAAATCAGGACTACATATTCTCTTACCTCAAAGCAGAATTTGAGACTTATTTATGATGGTTTCTGTGCTGACTTTTAATCAGGAGGAGTGCTTCTCCTGATTGAAGAAGGTAGAACTCAGAACCCTCGGCACATCAGGGTGACACCCCCCGAAAAATCTAAATAAATTACACAAAACATTTTTAAGCAATAAATAAAAAAATAAAAAAATGATGGTATTTAAAACTCAAATGCACATTTTTACCTCATCACAAGCATTTACTGAACTTAGTTAGATGGTTTAAGCGAAATGCTTGACACTTTAAAAACAGCATTACCCCTAGAAGTGACATCCTCTACTCTGAGACTTGATAAATAAAATGCCCCAGGCTACAGAATGCATAAAACACATTTAAAGGCCTGTTCTAAGGACACGCTTAATATCTCACTTGCTTGATGTGTTTTGTTTGAGACGCACTGAGGGTAAGTAACACGAGTACTGGCAGGTTTATAGGAGCAGAAACTGCTTTCACACGTGCACTGCAGCTCTGACCTTTTCTAGGACTTTCCCAGCAGAGGTGCACGTGAGAATGCAAATGTCTGACAGAGTCACATCAGGCATTAGCTAGCTCCCTAGCACTAGTCTGTGTGATGTCGGGTTGCAGTCGTGTGCACATCGTGCTGTTAATATTCCAGTGCATTCACCTCCAGCAGGTGGGCGTCATGTGTCCTGTCTTCTACACGTTGCTCCAGCACCTCCCTCACCTAAATCACATGGAGTGCTTTCTTTTAAGCGTGTCTTACACGTGAGAAAGGACTCACTGTAGAATTTAAATTATCTAAAGTTCATGTGTGAAAGAGGCTTGAGAATTTGGAGGCACGTGTAGTCTCCTCTTCTTTCCTGGCACTCAGAAAAGCTGCCTCTTCACACAGTTTAAAATACATTTCTAAACTATTTGTCTCAGTTCAATGATAATCAGGGAAACAGAGGAATTATCTGACAATTGTTCTCTGACCTCATTAGATGGTTACTCTACCATTGACCAGAGGGACAAAGACTGCAAATACAAGACCGGCGACGGTTCGGTGGACCTGACAGAACGGGAACCATTAAAGGTATGGACAGAGCTCTTCTGATCTCCTGGGGGAACAGGGAATAGACAACGAGATAATGATGCCTCATTGAAATATCATCACGTCCTCTTCGTCTCTCTCTCTCTTTTTGTTTTCAATGGTGGTCCTCATTAGAGGCTGTTAATCCTATCGATTCTTTAAAGAGGCTGGAAGTTGTCGTTCTCTGCTAATAGTGCCACCGCAGCTGAGCGCTGTGGACAGCCTCAGATCTGTGAGCTAGCAGTTAATTGAGTGTAAGCATTTGGAGTCTGTAAAGTAATTAATCTGAGACTGATTAAAAGAACCGCCAACAAGTGCTCCTTGTGGAGACAACCCTTGCCTTGGCGATGAACAGACCGCCGTGTTATCGAATGGTCGTCTGCTGATTATACACACACATCACACAACAGCGTGTTAAGCTGATCGGCAATCCAGCCTCAAAGCAGAGTCACGGGCTAGTGGCCTCAGAGGATGATTTTCAAGTACTTTACGCTGTTTATTTTTCATCTTCGTTAACACAATATGGACGGGATTAGCCCTCGAGGCTCAAAAATGAATGATTCAGCTTAGATGTTTGATGTATTTTCACATATTTGTTTCTCCAAAAGTAGCACGTGATTATATTTTGGTGTTAAAGTGATTTAAATTTACCTTTCAGATTAAAATATGTAGTTTTGTTGTTTTTATCTAAAGTCCAACTAGAATATTAGCTTGATATTTGCGTGAAGTGGGTAGCAGTATCATAGTTTAAGGTGCATAAAATTACAATGTAGCTACTTTTCTTCATGTGTACTTAGCTGCTCCTCATTTTCTCTTTGCTGTTTAAAATTGTAGATGTTCACATTCAGCATAGCCAGACATTCAGATAATGAGCGCAGTGTACGTGTAAGTAATCCCCGTGAGCCAAAGTTTCTGGCTTCATTTCAGACAGCTTCTTCTACTCTTTGCTCTCTATAATGTCACAGAGAGATGATGTCCTTCTGACGGTCATCTCAACACATCGCTCAGGATGTGAGCACAGAAGCAACGCCGCCTACAGTTTGTTTGCAACAGGCTGCTAATAAAAAAAGAGGTTAAAGGGCACCTAGGTCCATTGTGAGATCATAAACTATATTTTTACAGTACTGGTATTTTAAGCAGTACTACAAACATGGCCTCAGACTTGGTGACCTGCCTGTTATGCCAGTACCAAACACCCGCCTGTTAGCATTAGCTATCATAAACTACCTGTAAGCTATTGTAAGGCAAATTTGTTGGATTGAGCATGGGCGCATGTTCTTTCTTACAGAGTAAACTTTATTTTTTTTATTATTATTCTTTTCTTTGTTATTTATTTGTTATATAGGTTTAAAGTTGGGCCTTGCATTCTGTGTTATCTTATCTGAGGACTAAAATGTTTCTTAAAATGTATGTTCATATTCAGGACGTCACTGTAATGGGGAAAAGCAATGTTTCTCTGCTCTCTGTGGCTGAAGTTTTCAAATTATCCCACCTCCTATTCTCGGATGTGTTCAGTGTAGCACGTATAATCACACACGTATAATCACTATGTCAAGTTGTCTGAAAGTTTCCTGTCAGTTTTAAGTTATTTTGTGGGCTCTTAGATCGATATTTGGTCACTTAATATATTGGCCAATATTTACAGACACACAAAATGTAAACAAATTTCTCTAACATTTATTAAATGTAGTTGTTTTGGAGTTCTTAAGAGAATGACAATCTAGTGTAAAAATAATCTTGTTTTGGGCGTTCCAGCAGGAAAGTTGTGCTGGACTCCAGGCTCTACCATCACCTCTGATTTAAACAGATTTTTCCCTACACTGACATTATTTAAATGAGTTAAAACCAAAGTTTTAAGAATATAGGTGTCAAGTCCTGACTAACGACACCATTATTGCTAGTAGTGGTGGACATACCGTGGGCAAATAATAGGACCGATCACAGTTTGGGTTTCAGGCTTTTCAGCTGAGTGAACAAAGTAAAGCCAAACTTCTCATTCATTCAGAAGGCAGAATAACAACAATAAGTGTAGCAGCTTCTGAAGTATATTTCAGTGACAACTATATTTAGGCTAACTAGAGCTAAAGATATAGTGTCACATCTTAAAAGCACAAACACTTTATTCAGCTCAGAAGGCAGCGGTAATCACAGCAAACAGTTGTTTGTCTTCAGAGTGTACAGGCCTGCTAGCATCGCTCCAAAGCTGTCTTTTAAGTCTGCTGCCTGTACTTCCCAGAGGTGTTCAGCCCGCTTTGAATGCAACTTGGCTACCAAAACGCGCTCTCTTCCCTCTTTCTTTTGCATGTTCTGGTTCGCTGTTTTGTAATCAACCCGAGTTCTTTCCAAGCTTTCCTTAAGGCAGGGAACTAACACCGGCTTCTCTGATCTTGGATGCATGTGTATTTAAGCAGGAGTGTACATGTGAAATGTATTGACCTCTTTTTATGTTTGACTGTGTTTTGTTTTTTAACCCGTGCTCCTTTGGCTACAGAATGACACAAATAGGAAACACTATATCAGGAGTAACAGGCCTGCAGTCAGTCTGGTGGACGCTTGTGATGTTAAGCCCCAGCCTGTTGACTCCTGGGTCTAAATGCATGCATGGTAGGTCTGAAAAATTGAAATCGCAAACAGGAGAAACTCCTCGCACCTTTCATGTTGCATCCTTTTCATCCTCCGCCTGCTCCTCATTTCTGCCTGTTTTCCTCTCACCCTCACACTTTGTCATGTAGACTTGCTGTCACCCTGCACCCAGATCAGTCAGGTGGAGAAATCACCTCTTTCTTTGCATAGAAATTACATTGTAAACAACTTTTGAGGATTTGTTTTGCGTAGAATTTGAAAGTGCAAGAAAACAAATGGTTAATATTTAAACCTCCCCCAAAAAACTTCTACTCTCTGTATCACATAAAAAGAAGGGTGGTGCTGGTCCTCTGTTCACAATTCAGCACCACCCGTCTCATTCAAATGTAGACCTATCCTCACTCATTGCTTCCCCCTGACAGTCTTTGCTGAAATTGGCAGCAAATGATGAAGGGGAATCATTCTTCTGCACTCTTGAGAGATCCTCCAGGGACTCTGTTTTGCCTTAATGAAAAGCAGCACGGAAAAAGAAAAAGATACACACACACACACATACTATGTCTGCAGTTGTCGTACACGACATATCTCGGGTCAAAGCGAGACGATTTCAGATAAAGAACTCATGCAAGTTGATAAGCTGATGGCAGAAATCAGTGTGTATAATATGCAGGAACCCACACAAGTTTGCACTCCCATATATTGTGTTTGGAGAGGAGACACGATTCCGAGTGCATATATTTTAAGATCTGAAGTAGATGATTTGAAAGTTTTGTGTTTAAATTTCTGGTATGAGTGATTTCAAATAGGCTTATGTAACTTAGATTATCATATTGTGTGTAAGTTACAGAAAGAAACTTTTCTGTGGTTGAGAGAGAATCAAACACATCTCTACTACTGTTTGTTTAAATGCTGTTTTTCACCATTAGAGATAAACGTTTATTAGAAGCCTCTCTAAACAGTCATGTACCGTACATTAGTAGCATCCTTAAACATGGATGCTTGGTTAGGACCTGTAGGTGTCACACTGTAACACAACCGATACCCAGTTTTTGTTTTGTTTGTTTTTTTGTCAGTGTGCTGCCAAAAGTGCTCTGCTGGTGTCGTCACCGTCACAGAACGCAAAACTGAAATCCAACAACAGGAAAGGCTCAGACAAAATAACACTTTTACAAAAAACTGTCCCAGACACCACTTAAAGTCTTCTGCTTAGAGTTTGTGTGATCGTACCAGCTGCCACCCAGCCTGTCTCCTAAAGCAGATGTTACTTGGTTGTTTGTTTTCCTTGTAAAGCAAAATAGAGGACACAAATGTCAGGAAATGACACTCTAGGCATACCCAGTTCATTAAATGTGCTGGGTAGAAGAAGCAGTTCCTCATCCAAGAAATCGTATGAAACAACTTGGGTGTGTTTTGTGTGCATTTACTAGTTACAGTACATTAGCAACAGTTTTCTTTAGAGTGTGATTGACCATTTAAGCTGATCTGGGTGAGCTTCAGTAACTGCCTCACTGCTGTCGTCCTGTCCTCTGCCAGAATCCTCATGTCAGACCTCACTGCCTTTTTCGTTGACAGCATTTTATCTCAGTCATGTTCATCACTGGCCATTCAGTTCTTTCATCTCCATCCAACGTACTGTCGTAGGAAATACTTCAAAGGCTAGATCTTAGATAGAATGGTATGGTTTTTGGTATTTGTTGTAATTTCCAGCTACAGGTAATGATAAGGATGAATCATCAGGTGAGTCGTCTTCACTTCATTTAGCGCACGCAGGATTTCACACAGCACATTAAGCATCTGTTTTGCTGTCTCTCGCCTCCATTCTCCATCTGGATTGACATGATTGACGCTTTAAGAGTGACACAATTTTTCAAGTGCTGTGATAATGCCATATGATTGCTGACAAGAAAGAGATTCAAATTGGCATTCACAACTTTTAATAGTAACATGCTGTTTCAACGCTGAGAAAATCTGTTTTGGTGTGATATTTTTAAGGAAATGGCTGGTGATATTTTTTTGTCTTGTTGTCCCACTGATGTCCCTGCACAGTACACTAGCAGCTGAGATAGATGCATGCACACATTTGCTATTTACTGCTATGTGTTATATAAGACACATCCATCCAGGGACAGTGACAGAAGACAATGTCATGTCCTCTAAATACTTAAATACTAAATACTAGGATATAAAAGTATGCCACAGGATTAAGGATGCACCTGGTGAGTAATTTCTTAGTAGACTAACCTTAGAAAATTAGACAGCCCAACTAGTCTAAAACTAAGAAACACTCAAATATTAACTTAAATTTGAGAAACGTTTAATGGAAAATGTCAAAAACTAATAACAAAGCCATTTTACAATAATGAATCATGCTGCTTAACTGTGTAGCACCTTGCATCCTGCATTATCAATATTACACGTTATTCTCTAGACAGACAGTGAAGAAGAAAAAAACACTTAAACCGATGTTAAATATGGTGTGAAAGGAGTAGCAACTCTACTCTAAGGGAGAGCCCATCCATCTTTTGGAGAAAGCGATCAGTAGTGTTAACAAAGAGATGAGGCCTGGATTAACAGATTTATCGTGTTTCTCTACAGCATTGTGCCATCTGCTGGCAGATGGCTGCTTAACATTTGGTACACAATAATTTATGGCATTGGCCTCAATTAAAATTTTTAACAATTACATTAAATTACTAGTAAGTCTGGTACAGACTAGTGACAACAGCGACAATTCACGAACTCGCACAAAATCTGTCTAGCAGCTAGATTGTGCCTGGAGCATATGGAGTTCAGTAGCTTCCACTTATGAGTGGAAACTATTTTGTAAGAGCAGAAATACTAAACCAAAAAATTGAGCAGGGAATTATTTTAAATGAAAAAAAGACAAAATTTTAGTTTTTGTCTTTTAATGGGCTCTACAGACAAGAGTGCGAATATGAAATGTTTCCAGCCATGTCCTTTAAATAATTTAAAATTGAAGTATTCAGATTTTTATCACTGATAATGTTTTTTTTGGAGGGGGGGGGCATTTTGTACTGAAGCTCATCATTTACTGTTGCTTTAAACTGATTGTCTCTCTTGTCCATGTGCTTCAGGCTTAAAATAGCAACTCTGTGACGCTAGAAGAGGATCTCCCATATCACCACTGCCATTTCACATGGAACTCATCTTTGGAGTTGGACTTTGTACAGAAAAAGGGGATTTCACAAAAAAATTACGATCACAACGGCAACTACCCAGCAGCAGCCAGCATTCAGTCATGCTTTTCAGAGAAAATTTAAAAAAGAAAAAGAGACTACTCCTACTACTTTGTCATATCAACATTCCCACTGGACATCATGTGAGTTTTACAGTTCTGACTCTTGTTGAGCACAACCAGTGACAAAAAACAGACCGAGACCAATGCCGGCGGAACGATGGATATGTGATGGGGAAAGTGAAGTAAGCAAAGAAAGGAGAAATGGGATGTGTGTTGGAGAGAAACCTGATGGAGGAATAAAATGTTCTTTTATTTTAGCCTGCATCAAATTTTGTAGGTTGTGGAGAGTATCAGAGTCTGGTATTTTGATGTGATGGGTTGGAACAGATGTGTTTGAAGGTCACCGAATGTTCGTTTGATGGGATGGAAAAGGAAAGAAAGCGAGCCTAAGAAGAACTGTAGCATAGTGGCAAAACGTGTACTCCCAGCAGGACCCACCATGAACTTAAAATCCATTTGGGTTCACTGTGTTTTTTGAAGAAAAAAAAAAGTTATATAAAGTTATTTCAAAGCCTTGCTTTGATATCAAATGTGTCAAACTGGTGATTGATGTCCATTTTTATAAAGTCTGAGGAGTCTGCAAGTTCTAGTCTGGAGGAAGGCAAGTGACATAGTGAGTACACGGGATGATGTTTCTGTTTGCACTGCATCACAAAAGTAAGAGAAAATGGAAACAAAAGCAACAAAGACTTCCTGTTTAACTGTGGTCGACACAAATGAGCCAGGCGGCGTGTCGACTTTTCTTCACAGAGCCGTGATTACGTGTGTAACCACCAGGTTTGCGTAGTGATGCAGTTTCATGGTTTCCCAGCTGGTTGCTGTATGTCAATGATGTGTATTAAAGAGGATATAAGAGTTTTTGTTTATAAATGATTTGTGCTTTTGAAAAGACAGGCATAAGTTCTTTTTTGTTGGAAAGATGGATCCAAAAAGGATTTGTTTTTGTTTTTTTTGTTGTTGTTGGGTTTTATATAAATGTATATTAGGCTCAAAAGGAACAAAAGAAAAGAAAAGAAAAAGAAAAATGAAGGAGAAAATGACATTTACTGACTTCTTAGTTGTATATTAATATCACATTGTTTGGAAAGCACATCTCATTTGATAGAAGTTCATCATGTTTGTAAGCAAGAAATAACCACGTAACTTAAATGTGTGTCAGTTATCGTTACACAGCCGATCACCTATTTATATTTTGTGTTTAAAAAAAAATGTTACAGGAAAAACAAAATTTATCTGCAGTTTTCTTTATGAAGGCGATGCATCTGTGTTTGACTTCATCTCTCTGGAGGGGTCAGAGGTCACACAGCTTGATAAGAGGTGGCAGTGTTAATCAAAGTCGCGTTTCTTTCCCCAAGCAAGTACCATCGACTCTCCGACACCAGTACATCTTAAAGAGAAATATTCAGTCGTGAGCATGAAGAAAAATCTGTACAGATGTTTATATTCTATTCTTTCCAAGTGCCAGGTTTTGTTTTTTTAATTTTGTCGTCTTTTTATTTGTGTGTGACGTCATTCGGATATTAACTAAGTCCTTCGTGTGCAGGAAGAGTGTGCAGGTGGATGATTAGGTGTGGTTAGAGGCAAAACAACAACAAAAGAAGGTTGCATCCCTCTGTACAAATTCAAACATCAAGTTTGACCATATAGTATATATTTTTACAGCGTTACAGGGTGGGCAGCTGAGATGCAAGAAAAGGGCCGTGGAAGAGAATCCAATCTGAGGTTGTTTCACTCGTGCGTCATCAAGGCGAATGGCATGTGCCTGCGTTCAAGTATGACTTTTCTTTGTGACGTATGTGACTCTATGAAGCTTGCATATTTTACACAGTGTTTATAAAGATGTACGTTGTGGTAAAAATCAATGAACTACAAAACAAACAACTTATTGTATAAATTTTATTTTCACAAGTTAAAAAAGAAAACACGATAATACCCAGCATCCCTTTCGTGTGTGTGTGTCCTCAGACGTGTGTGCTGTCATTAGACCCACATGACTGTCTGTTCCTAACTGCACTACGCAGTGCCACAACCAAAGGATCTGGAGTTGTATTTACACACATTTAAAAAAAAACAGGGGGTTTAGGTTTTGTGGATGTGCTGCCCTTATGTACATTTACAAAATAAACATGGACACACACACACACACACACACTAAATCAAACAGGCCTACCTGTGTAGATATATCTGAATCAAGACCGTCAAAATAAAGTAACTGTACTACTCAGTAGCAGATGTGTTTGTACCTATCATGTGCCTTAACCTTTTCCATGGTAGATAAAGATAAGTGTTTTATATAAACTCTATTCCTCCCCTTCAGCTGTCATCTCTCCATTCCCTATGTTCACCTTCTCCTCCCCCCCTGTCAGCCCCTCTTCTCATTTTTCCCTCGACTCCGCCCATTACTTCATGGATCCTGCATCATCACCACCACCACACCCAGCCCGACCCTCACCCACTCCCAGCCCCTGAGTAGTTTAGACTGTTGGTGGCTTTCTGCCCTCTATTACATTGTATTATAAACTTTTAAAAAGATAGACTTGTTGGAAGAATTGGTTTGATTTCCTAGAGGAGTACAGTTGTTAATGCTTTCGTAGCGAGCAGAGGCGATGCCACAGTGACAGAATGTATGTTAATTTTACTAATACCCAGAGGCAATTATTACGCTTGTTAAACATAACGGAAAAATACTGGTTTGTAGAATATAAATTTGGTGTGTTTTCAATAAATCATGCCTGGAAAGAACTCTTTGCTCTGCTCCGAGTCTTGTTTTATATCATGTGTGATGAATCCACCCAGGTTATTCACTCACATCGGAGTTTCATTTAATTCTCACAGGGAAAATTTTACTGTGGAACTACCTTTCAACCAAAGAAATATTTTCAATGAAAATTACTGAGTGGATTATTGATACCAAGTGGGATAGCAAAATTCCGAAATGTATTTCATCATGGTATTGAAATCACCTTCCTGATAAAATGCTTTCTGTTACACCAGGAATGTTCACATTAACTTAAAATTTACTTCAACACAATAATAATTTAAAACATGGGGAGAGTCCGGTGAGTGCACATGAGGAACGTGCTCAGAAATCAGGACTCATCTGACCAACTGTCCAATTCTGATGAACCTGTGTGAACTGTAGCCTCAGTTTCCTGTTCTTAGCTGACTGATGTCTTCTGATTCAAGGTTCTGCACGTCATGGTGTAGAGGTGCTCTTCTGCACACATTGGTTGTAACAGAGTTGCTGTTGCTTTCCTGTCAGCTTAAAGCAGTCAGACTACTCTCCTCTGACCTTTATGACTTCTGTCATCAACGATGCATTTTCACCCAGAGAACTGCCGCTCACTGGACATTTTCTGTAAGCTCTATAAGGCCAATCATCTAAAATGCATTTAGCCCAGCCATGTGGAGGCTCAGAAGCAGGGCCATATCCAGAGGTTTTGAAATGGGGTGGACAGACCCGTGGGAAATAAATTAATATCAAAAATAAGAACCAAACAAAAGCAGTTGAACATTGAGTTATAAAGTTATTAATGTGCACAGACTTCCAGCCTCCAGCGGCCCTTTAACAGTATGGGGCCCCAGTGAAGCACAAGTCAGATAATGGCGCTGTAATAAGACATAGTCTGGTTACAATGGTAAACATATTTACCTGTACGAAGTACGAAAATAGTGTCTCACACATTGTTCATCCTTTAGGGAATTGTAGGTAGTGGAACAAACCACTGTGAGGTACATGAGGGGGGAGTCCCTCTTTTAAACCTTACAAAATTAATGTTTTCCATTTGTAACTGAACCAAGAGCTTAAACTGTTCAAGAGACAAAGATGCTGGTATCTCCCGGGGTTAGTGTTTTAAATCTGTACCCAAAGAAAACAGCAATCTAAGCAAGAGGGTCTTTATTCTGAATGAAATCCAGCTTTCAAGTCAAAGGAGGTTCCATCTCTTTTAAGATATTGTGTGAATTCAGAACAAGAAGGCCATTTTTAAAAATTACGATCTCACTATTTTACTAATGCAGAAAAACAGGACTTTTTTTGGTCAAGTACACATACACATGTTAACCTTTGGCAAAGGAATTTGTGCATATACACCCTTCACACAGGATGTTTTGCAGCTCACTGGGCACACGTGGAACAAATAACATTAACTCATTTAGTCCTCTCAATAAGCTGTGTCACTACATAGGATGCACCACAACCAGGATCCTAGATCTCATAGCCATCATTAGTGTCATTAACTATGCATATGCTTTAATGTGGTGTTAAGACACACTTATACTGTGAACAGTAATTCACATGACAAGTTACAACAATTGGTAATGGTTTATAAATTAGTGCTCAGAAAAATTATTATCTGAACACTGTACTTTTGTTTTTAGAGCATGATGTAGCACCTTCACTGCAGCATGTAAGACAGAAAATTACAAAATCTGTTCTCTAGACTAACAGGAGTGTTGCATTGTTCACACGGTGGACTCTAATATTTTTTTTTACAGAGGGCTAAGAGTCATTGATTTTTACATGAAAAAATGTAACTAGCTTCACAGTTTTCTGGTGGAACTCATGCAATAGTCGCTGACGTCGTTCAGTCTGGTTTATCACAAACAGCGTTCCACGGGGGTCAGTACAAAGCCCCATCCTGTTCACTTTGTAAATAAAAGGTGTAGATAACTGGGGCAGTATTATCATAAACCCTGAACTGATAATTAGTCAGTTAATTCAGATACAAATAACTGCATGTTCTTCTCCAGATCACACATGAAAAATCTAATAAGTGTGATGTATGTAATATTAATATTATTTATGTGACCAGAGCCAGCCCAAAGTTTTATGAGTAGAATTTCATTTAAGGCCCCCATCCCTAGCCAAACCCATCAGAAAGTGCGTACCCCAGCATCACCAATATTAACATTTCGTGCATACGTGATAATTTGTGCATTATGCATTTAATACAACCATTATTTAGTGGTTTGTGGATTAGTAGTGTTCTGGAAAGAAATAACCCATCAGACAATGAATTTTTAAAACCAGTTGACTGTTTTAATTGTTTTTTAAGTGTACAAATGAACAAAACAGAAGCAAAGAATTGAAAAAAGGCCTGAATATTATTTTTTGCATCACAAAGAAAATGTTTTTTAATAGACGATATTAAATAAATGAAACAGTCTGACTAAGGAACTGACAGGAGAGTAACAACAATAATACCTGTGGTTTTTAAACATTACCTAAGCTCACCACACAGTGACTGAACTGAAGGTTTGTTTGACACTTCTGGTTAACTAATGCTATTAATGATAAACGTTAATGATGAATAAATAGTATTTAATTCCTGAGAGGGACAAATCTTTTCAGTTAATATTGCAGCCCACCAATTTTTTTTAATTAATTTATTTTTTTGATTGTGCATAAACGTGAGCCCAGCTCGGACAGTGACAATCGTGAAAATCATCAAATTAGTCTCATTAAGTTGTCTGTTAACATATTTATCGAAAATATTGTGCTTTCTCCGGTATGATTACCTTTTACAAGAACCCACTAAAATATGGCATGTCATGTGGTCTTGGGGGCCCCCTGCTGGCGTAGTGTGGCCAAACCTAATTATGTCAGTAATTGAGATAATTAACTATTTATTTATTTATACTGTACGATGCAGATTTGATAAAGAAGATGAAAGTTAGTTTTATTTTATTTGAACCAAACAGTGCATCTCTTTCAGTTAAATATTGTTCAGGTTACCAGTCATTTTGACGAAATACTAAATAATCCTAACGCAGACAGTCTGTATGTTCAAAGAAATTTCCTCCGTATTTTGACTTATACGGATGAAATGTAAATTAATAGCCATTTTCGTGTATGAACATTTATTCATTAGACATAAATTAATAGTTTATATTATTAAGATTATTTCAAAATTACACCATTAAATTCATTAATATTTATTACGTTACTCGTAAAAAATTAAGTGAAACGCAGTTGTAATAATGATGCAGTATTTCTTTGCAGGCATGTCTCTAGCCACCATCGTCCCGTTCTGGGTCCTTTCATAATAACAACATGGCCGCGTTGTACAGAGGCAGACACCGGTGGAAAAGGATTAATTGTTTGCACATATTTTCAAGAAAACTGACAGGTGAGGTAAAATTATTATGTTGGGACTACATGAACAGGTATTTAAATTTGATGGTATCAACAACTGAAAGCGTTTTCCTGTCAACAGACGGAACGGAAAATGTCGCCAGCAACACTGGAAGTCCTGTTATTTAATGTTATCGGGGTCATTTCTGTAGCTTCTTTAACTCATGGTCACTTTATGCCAGTTTTAGTTTCTGTAACACTGGAAAACGCTCTTTTTCATGGTAGATACTGCGCTGATGAGTAACTGGCTAATTCCTGAGAACTCGTTGAATTTTATATTACCAAACAGGAGCTTCATCACCTAGTTGTTCAAACAATCGTTAGTTAACAGTTAGTGTCTCAATACATGATAGCACTGTCAATATAGATGCCGTAAAACGCTCTAACTACACCCTCATGTGTTTTGGGGGAATATTTATATAACGACAGCATGTTTACTTTAAGATTAAATTCAGACACGACGTTTCAGCATAATGATAATTAATATTAATAGTTAAAGTTGTCTTGTAAAATAATTCAAGTGGAAAGGAAGGTAGACTGCTGTACCTCCCGTGGACGCTGTTTAGTCTAACACGTGACGGAAATCTTTCAACTGAGGTCAACTGAGGAATGTTTTCAAATCCAGTGTCACGGTGTACAGAAGTTCAACTTAAAAGTGTTACTGTCAGTACAACAGTAACAGATCCACAACCCTACTGATAACATAATTCTTAGAAGAATCACCAGACGCCCCACAAAACGCTGCACAATCACAATACTTCACTCACTTAAAATGTGTTTGGCAAACAGCAACACGGATACTAAAACCTGCCATAAATGTTGCAATAAGTCAGTCTGCAGTCTGCGACTGAATGGCGTCAAGTTTCCATACAGCCATCTTCTGTGATAAATCATCGAAAATCACATTTCTGTTGCTGTTTGCACAGACAGAAATTCACACGTACTCAGTCTTCCTTTTCTATGGAAACATGACCAGCTGGCAGCCAGGGTTGAGTCAAGACCCCTCAAGTTGAGCTTCTGTCTGCATTTATAAATTAGACGGCAATTATTTGCAAACCTTGACACTCGCTCTGCGAGTCAGTCCAAGTCAGACTGCAGCTGTTTGCAGAAAGGTTGACTCCTATCAGGGGACCTGTGCAATCACCTTGGAATCACAAATGGTCTTGAGCGTGCAACACCCTCAAGCTGTGGCCAACAATTCACCTCAAGTTCCAGTCACTGAAAATATATGAAAAAAGTCAATACAATCAAGAGTCAGCCACCATTTTTATGAATTATTATTATTTTTGTAGATGCAAGCAAGTTGCTGTCCTTTTTGCACTTATGTGACTGAGTCATTAGCTCGTTTAGATGTTTTTTATTCAAGCCGATTGAATGTAAGTTTGCTCGGCTATTATTATCTCAGGATGGCAATGTGGGAGATGAGCCCTCTAATTTGCAGTATTTCAGTTTATTTCTTAAAATATCAATATTTGTTGTTACTATATCCCCATGTAAAATATCACAATAATATGCTGTATCAATCCCCCCAACTATCCCACCCTTCAAAATTATACTGTGTCTACTATTGATTTTATATTCTCATGCAGGGAAGAACGACTATGACCTGTTGGTTATTGGTGGGGGCTCTGGAGGTCTTGCCTGTTCCAAAGAAGGTGAGGTGTTATCCTTGTTATTCTTTAATTTTTCCAGAGGCATTTTTGAGGAACCCGCTAACAATATGATAACATTTTGCAGCGGCACAACTGGGACAGAAAGTGGCTGTGTTAGATTATGTGGAACCATCTGCCAAAGGTGAAGTACATTTTGCAGAGCATAGTTTTTCAGTTATTTCTACCAACTGAAACACTGAGATTTACAGATGAGACTGAGTGTATTTCACTTTGTCTAACAGGTACCAAGTGGGGTCTTGGTGGTACGTGCGTTAATGTGGGATGCATTCCTAAGAAGCTCATGCATCAGGCTGCTTTACTTGGGACTGCAGTCAAAGATGCTAAGAAGTATGGCTGGCAGATCCCAGACACAGTCTCCCACGACTGGTAGGTCTCACCCAAGCTTAGTTGCTCTTATGTCTCACCTGGAGATAGCACAGAATGAATAGCTCAGTGGCACCATCTAGTGATGTAAGTACAGTAAGACAGGTTTAGGTGTGTCCTCTTTTCCTCTGCAGGTTCGTACTCATTTTTAATCAATAAATTCAAACTTCCTTAAAAAAAAAGACAAAATTAAGAAATTAAAAAAATGCATTAAAACTTTAGTTGGTCTGTCTTTAAAAATAATTTCTAAAGTGTTTAAAATCCCAGCAGTCTGGTCTTTCTTTTCCCTCTTTGCATTGTTTCTTGCTGCAGTGCTGTGGTTGGTTTATAGCATTACCCCTGGTGTGTTTTCCAGGCCCACCATGGCTGAGGCTGTTCACAACCACGTCAAGTCGCTAAATTGGGGCCACAGAGTTCAGCTGCAGGACAAGTGAGTGACAGCAGATCAGCTGTTATCATTATTTAACTTACTGGTTTCAGTGATGTTTCAGTTAGTTAACTCTTTTAATAAAGGGCATAGTGAGTCACTCCTCAGTCTATTTGCTTTTTTGCAGCAATAAATGTTAATATTTGAAATAATCGTGGAACTCTTAATAAAATTGCATATGTTTCATATTGTCTACAACAATTAGTGTGTAAAATAGATATGAAATGTTTTTCACGTGACACTCTTTATTCCTCCCTGTTAATTTTCCATTCTATACTTCCCATAAGATACTTATAAATATTTACACACCAGCCTAGTTCCATTTTTTCTTCTTCTTCTTCATGGCGTCATATTGCTGAAGGCTGTACATTTCTGCTACACACACCACACAGCTGAAGGATTGATCGTCAGTGACCACATGTTGATAGAGTGACTGGCTGTAGGGCAAACAGGTGTTAACCTGTGTGAATGTGCCCAAGCTTCAACCACAAAGCTTTCAATCCAGTGAGATCATTTGTTTGGACTCGAGTGTTAATGTTACTTATAGGAATTCTTTTTTTTTTTTTTAAATAACAATTAGCCAAAAGGGGATGTTTTTTAACTACAGGCAAAGCAGATACAACATGCAAGTGTTTGAACAGGTTCACTTATGCTGCTTCGTGTTCTCTTCAATAAACATCATTTAATACTACGTAAAATATATATATACTGTTTACTGTTTTGCAGGAAGGTGAAATATATGAACCTTAAAGGAAGTCTGGTGGATGAGCACACAGTCAGAGGACTGAGTAAAGCAGGGAAGGAGGTGGGCTGCAATATTAACTGAAACTGGCTGTTGGTTACTGAGAATATAACGTGTGGCGTATATCCCATTTTAACAGGTTAATGTCAACAGTATTTCTTTAAGTCGTTTAATTTTTCTTGTTTTCACTGGTATATTATGAAATGTACATTTAAGTAAAAGAATGTTAGTTTCGATGTCTCGTTAAAGAGGATCTGTTATGATAATTTCCACATAAGCCTTGTTTAGGTTATACTAAACTTTGGTGCTGTACATCATCAATGGTCTAAAACAACCCTTTGTAGTGCCCTGCTTTCCTTTAATCCAGCTTTCTTCTACTTGGAAACAAAAGAGTTTACAAGCGTCTGTCCTCCCATTTAGAGCTTTAAGCCTGACTTGATCATATTAAGGAGATGCTCTATCTTTAACATCATACGCAGTCAAGAACAGAGAAAATATGTCAGAAATGGAGTGTGTACAGTGGTCTGAATTTTAGTCGTGTTTCAAATGAGCATCTAATGGTATGTATATATCCATCAGTCCATCCGTTCTCTATTGCTTATCCAATTCAGGGTCCTCGGGGGGGTGGGAGCCTATCCCAGCTACTATAAGGCGAGAGGTGGGGTGCACTCTGTATATATGATGGAAAATATGGAAGACTCACAAAGAGCGCCGCTTCCATCAACACCATAATGCTGAATACTGCAGGGACCACTTGCTTTCATTTGACATTTCCTCATGTTTTGAAGGAAATGAACAAAAGCTGTTATTTATCACTTCCCTCTCCTCTTCTATAGACCATCCTGACTGCCAAGAACATTGTGATCGCCACAGGTGGACGGCCCAAATACCCCACTAATGTAAATATGCCATAGACCTAATATGCCACACTCAAGGAAACTGTTCCCCCTTTGTTGTGTTTAACATTATCTGCAGACCTGTTGACTGATAGATTGATATTTTTGTTCATAGCTTTAACTGTTGTTGCAGATTCCTGGAGCAGCGGAGCATGGCATCACCAGTGACGACATATTCTGGTTGAAGAAGTCTCCTGGAAAAACGTGAGTGCACACGAACACACATCTCATATGTGGCCTCCATGTTGCTGCTGCTTCCAAATAACTACAGGATTGTCGTCATCGTTCTCTATACATTACGCTACAGTGAAAATAGAATCGCCAACCTTTGCAGCTCTCTCGCCGCTCTACCCACCGAGCTACCTCGCTCGCTGACATGGCACATCTCGCCTGTCACGCACTGTAATCATTCATCAGGGACATGCAGTTTGTTTTTCTCCCTTCCTGTCAGCCTGTCCTCGCCTCATGATTCAGATTAGCAGTGTGCATCCTGACCTTTAGAGAACAAGCCCTTTAATCCAGCCATTTAGTGCCTGTCACCACCTGGTTAATTGGTCTTTCCCTGACGTTTCCTCTTGGCACATCGCGCAGATGGTGACTAGTGGTTGTGGTGTACCTGGCTGCGGAGGTTGTTTGCTTTGTGATGATAGATAAGCAGAAATAATTATTCCGATAATAAAGCTCCACATAAACATAAGCATGTAGTTATTAACTGTTCATATTTACAAATGTTTTTCTTTTTAATGTCGATTTTATTGGTTTGGTTTTGTGACTGTAGCAACCTGTTGCATTGTCTTGTTAAACACCATCAAATATTTGTGTGTGAAACTGAATTATCCACTCAGGGAGACCACTTGAGCTCAGGAAGTCCTTTGATGTAAGCGAGCGTTGGTTAGTGGAGTCCTCCGACTTCTCCGCAGGCACAGTTGTGCATTAGCATTAGCCTCCTCGCAACAGGAACTTAATCACACACTGTAGCGTGAGCCGAAGGTGTTGTCTTGTTGAGGCATCAGCTGTGTAGGTGAGGTCCGGGAGGTTGTTGCTGGAGGCAGAGCTCGTGTAGAAGGGGGTTACAAAGCGAGTGATGGGTGTCTAATGGACCTTGAAGCAAACACACACACAAATGACAGATCTGGCTTCGGGGCCAGAGTCCAGCCCTACCTGGCAGCCATCAGCATGCTATCAGAGGAAAACAGTGAGCATGTGCCAACAGGACATTGATACTGGTGTGGCACAGTATTTGGGTTTTTGTAGTGGCTCTAACCTTGTTCTGTGTTGTGGACCACATGTAGCATGAAGAGGTCTTCCGTGTCTTTTTAGAGAAATGACGCAGTTGCAGAGCACAACATGTCAGAATGAAACATGAACATAGTCATGGATAGACCCACATACGATACCTGCTTCTGTACAGAGACAAAACTGTCACTTGATCATTTACGTTAGCGGTTCTCAAACTGAGAGCAAGTCTGTGGTAAAAAGCAAATTTTTCTTGAGATAGAAACCCCACCGTTTTGGTTTTAGAGAATTTTCAAATCCCCACTCTATACCTCATCACTTGTATAAGTCAAGGTCAATGGTCCTCTTTTGGGCCAGCTTATTGTCAACAGTGTAACCCTGTACTGTAACCTAAATACCAGCCCGGCCTCGCATAGCTCTGCAATAAAGTGCAATAATTGGGCCCAAAGAATGTATTTTAACATCACTTTGCAAAAGTCAAAGGCCAAAAATGTGTATAAAAACACATTTCTTTTTCACAATTCTTAATGTAAACTGTCAATTAATATTATCTACATCAGCGGTCTCCAACCTTTTTTGCGCCACGGACCGGTTTATGCCCGACAATATTTTCACGGACCGGCCTTTAAGGTGTCGCGGATAAATACAACAAAATAAAACTAGTACCGGTACCGAAGAAAAGAAGATTTATTCGTAACACACGTGAAAAGACCCAGGAAAACTGAGTAAACGATAAAAACGATAACAAAATAACGCTGAAAACTGATAAAAACCCTGAAAACCACACATTTCACACCTGAGCCTCAACTCTCGCGGCCCGGTACCAAACGACTCACGGACCGGTACCGGTCCGAGGCCCAGGGGTTGGGGACCGCTGGTCTACATCCATTCATAGTTAGAATGATAACTTCCTTTATAACTTCCCCACATGGATGCATAGCTTTAGTGCTTTTGCTGTTGTACAAACACACAGTTTTATGAAACTGGCCCAAAAGTGTTAACTTGCACCCACAGTAAATACACAGTACTACATCAGCATTATTCTCATAAATACCTTTTATTTTAAATGACTTCTAATTCTGATAAAAAGTAGGAATTGCAGAAAAAACAGTTGAAGCTAAAATGCAGTGTCATTCAGTTTTTTTTCCTCAGTTTTTCAAAGTAAATGCATCAGTTGTTATGTTGAGGACTTTAATACTGAAATGCTAGTTAAAGGCAGTCATACTGTTACATTATAATCCAGCTGTAACCTTTGTCAGACTCACCAACAGCGGTAATCTAACATGAGAGAGGAGATGACATTGTGGCCAACCTGAAATACTTTCAGGACAAGTAAGCAGCTTGTAATGAAAAATATCAAACTCCTACTGTCCTTTGTAGCAATATCTGCCGACATACTCAACAAGGACACAGAAATATCCAAATGTGTATCTTATTCCTGACTTTTGACGAGCTGCCCAAGGTTAACTGGCAGCCACCGACCGCTGAAAGCACAGCTACTTCCTCAGGAAAAAGGCCTTGGTTAGAGTCCCCATCAACGCGCTACCACTGCGATCAGGAGCCAAGCCTCAAGCAATGTACATGTTTCCTGGGTGGCTCCCTGTCCAACTTGTCACTTTAAATAAGATTAAATGATTTGAATTTTTCCTTTTATTACTGGATTTTTTTGTTTCTTGTTTTTAATCATGGTGATACTCTGGCCTGTGAACCTAATGCATGTTTACTAAGCTGATGTGAATTTTACAACCTCTGGTTTCCCTCAAACGTTGCCATTATTGAAGAGGGTCAGTAGGGTTGTAAAGGTTCAAATCATCATCATCCTTTTAAAGAATGTTTTGTATTTTTAAAAGAATGTGTTGCAGCTGCACAGACCAGTCAAACGTACTGTCAAACACAATGGAGCAGAAGAAGAGTTGTGATGGGGGGTTGGGGGCTGGAACCAGGTTCTCAGTGATGAAAGTGTGGAATCAAGCTAAACCTCTTTGCCTAATCTTCTTTAAGCTACTACACAATACATGTTAAGTGCAGGTGTGCATTGCGTAGACGTGGGGAACATGGGCACTGATGCTTTCAGTGGTTAGTGATAGCACGGACAGGGGTAGGATGTGCCGCAGGCAACCAGAGCTGTCATGTGGAGCAGACGTAAGGGAGGAAGGTCTGTTTTGTGATGCTAAAAGGGGCCTCATCCATGAGGGTGATAGCCTTCACTCAGCAGGAAGATGGGTGGACTTGAGCCCTGAACATGGCACACCCCATCTGCGGGGATTAGCCTAAACGCCGGCAATTAGATCTCCTCAACGCTACAGATCTCAGCGTGATTACAAGCGTGATTCATCTGGACCACACGCGAGCACAGAGCACACATAGTTTTTACTGTCGCTGTTTTCTGCATTTTCTTCACACGTCCTCACTCGCGAGGTTATGAAGTTTTAAAATTCCCCACCTGTCTAATTCGAGGATTTAAAGTAAAAACATTTTGAGCTTTTAGCTTTGGATTGGTTTTGTTTTATTTGGCCAAAGTGAGCGGCGCAAATGATGAAATGTATCTTTATTGCATTGTTAGTTTTGCTAAGAGCTTCTCTGTATTTGTGTTTTGCAGACTTGTGGTCGGAGCCAGCTGTATCCTTTTGTCTGCCACAGAGCTGGTAAATGAAGCCATTGTGTAAGGTGTGCTGATCATCAGCTGACAAATGGTGAAGTTGTTGCCTTTCGGCATCTAATAAAATAAAACAGCTCTAGTCCTCAACCTGATGTTGCTCAGATGTAGCTCTGGAGTGTGCAGGCTTTCTCAAAGGCATCGGCTTGGACACCACAGTGATGGTTCGCAGCATCGCTCTCCGGGGTTTTGATCAGGTACTGCTCTCTGAACCAGGTTCTCTGTATTCTGGGCATTGTGATAGAAAACTTTTCCATGTTTGAATTTGGATGTTCTCTTTTGGTTCGTACAGCAAATGGCAGGTCTAGTGACAGACTACATGGAAGCCCATGGGACCAGATTCGCATGGAAATCTGTCCCAAACAGAGTAGACAAACTTTCCTCAGGAGCCCTGCAGGTCACCTGGACTGACACCCAGACAGGGAGCGAGCACAAGGACACATTTGACTCCGTGTTATGGGCAGTTGGTGAGTTTGTGTGTGTTAGAGGGACATCTTGAAGATCAATTGGAGATCTGGAGAGTTAGAAACTCATTATGTGCTTACTGACTTGACTTGATTCTGACACAAGTTAGATAAAGATTCTAGACTTGACCTCTACCTGACTGTTGTGAGCCTTGAGTTCCTTGAAAACATATTGGCCTTGATTCTGATATAGGCCTTCTTGTCCAATATCAGTGTCTGACCTCACAAATGTGCATCTGGAAGAACAGTCACAAATTCCCATATACACACTTCTAAACCTTTTGGAAAGCCTTCCCAGAAGAAGTGGCATCATATTAAACCCCATCTATTAAAAATGGGATGTCAATCAGGTTCATATGCATGTGACCGCAGACGAGTGAATATGCTCGGCAATATAGTGTAACTCCTTATTCTCTATTTTGTAGAGCTTTTACTGAGACCACATTTAATAGTCTCTCAGTGTAACCACGTATCCCTGTAATGAAACTCTGGTGTTACTGTTTTCTCACTGCCACCGGTTTCTCTGTCATCTAAAATAGAGTGCAGTGTCAGCAGATAGCACATGAATCAAGGCTGAAAACAAAGTAATAAAGACTGAGTGATGGGAATGGCCAGGGGAAGTGTTAATCACCCACTCTTGGCTCTCTGGTTGGAGAGGATGCACCCAGGCACAGGGTCACTACGTTCCCCTCTTTGTTCTCTATCTCTGCTCCTTCCTGCCTGTGCCAACCTTGCGGAAACCAACCTTGCATCTGTCACTGCCATCCCTACTCATAACCCTCCGCCTGCCATTACCAGCAGTCCTCCTCCTCTTCCTCCTCCTCATCTATTCATGCTGTATTCTATCGTTTCACTTCTGTTATACCAGCAGCATGAGAAACAATGGAAGGAATAACCGTCCATCAGGGCCACAATTGTGGGTTTGTTTGTGTTGCATGCTTTCAAAAGCAACACTCTGCTTCCAAAAAACTGACCAGAAAAGTTTTGAGTGTTTGCGTGAGAGAGAAGGGGGATCCCTCGGCTCAGTGCGTGTGACAGCAACGAGGATGTGCGTGACCCTGCAGCTGAGATGACGTTCTTTCTTCCCTCCCGCGACTGAATTCCCACGTCGTCCTCTCAGCGTTAGACTTATGGTGTGAATGTTTCCACTGAGCGCGCGTATCAGCAGACACTTGTGAACATGTGTGAGACATTGCTTAGCTCATGTTTCCTTCTTTGTTTAGAGCGAGAGTTCAAAGCCTTTACATTTTAGAACTCAACAAAGTGTAAAAATTAATTTACTCCCAATTCCCCGTACACAAAACATCTCTGTATTTTTGGCTTGTTTTTATCGTCTTCACATTTTTCACTATTTGCAGCAACACTGTAGTTTTAACGGGTTTCCAGAAATTGTCAAAGTTTCCTCTCTTTTGGTGCCGCTAGCTGAAACCCCTCTGAGGCCTGTATCTATATCAATGACAGCTTTTGTTCCCATACAGTAAAGTGAGAACCAGTAACAATGTAGCTTCTGCTCTTTGAAGTGTGGATGCAGGAGTTATGAGTACAAGGCCACTTCCCTTTACTGCTGCCTTACACTAGAGGCCAGGCAGAGTCCCAGGCCTCTGTGGAGTTATTAAAGGCCAGAGGGGACCAGGGGACCGTATCACCACAGTCTACCACATCCTTCTCTATGTCCATGCCTCCCTCCACCTTTCCCCCGCTCCTTCCTGACCTCATGGCCGCCGCTCCTCTGTCCAGGTGTGCCCACAGAAACACACCAGGAAACATAACATTTGCACATTTCCTGTCATGCATACAGACAGTGGGCACATTAGTCTTCTTCCTCACTGTCCTCTGCACTGCTCCAGGATGTCATTGGAAAACATTTCCTTTTTTTTTCTTTTCTGTTTTATGAGATTTTGTTTCAGTTCAGTTTCTTTGTAAGTCTTCAGTTTAACACTGCTGACCTGCTCCACTTGTATGAGTGTAATTTGATCCGATTTGACTGAAAGTGCTGGCAACACAGTCAGCTAAGCCCACAGTTGTCATCGCATTTCAATTAAAATGTTGCTGAAGTGTGATTGTTGCCAAAAGCTACATGTGCTCACATTTGACCAGCAGCTCTCGGCCCTCTGACCGTGTTCTGAGGTTGGCAGAAAACATTTTGTTCTTACAGGATTCTGTCACGCAAATTAAAATACTCAGTGAGAAAATTGGTCATTATTAGAAAGATGTTCAGTATGGTGTTAGAGCAGAAGCTATACATACAGTATGGGCGGTCACATTATAGTGTTAGGTTTGAGTTTTACACAAATAATTTCTTTCTTGTTTATAGAATAAATACATTGAGGTGCTCTGTTTTTTTTTCTTCTAGTTACTCTGTATAACCTGATGCCTCAAGAAAAATTCATCTATTTCATCTTTGTTTATATGGTTTATGTTTTTGATCAGGAAAGCATCCAATCTTATTTTAACTTGTGCAGTTACACACATAAAGACCAGATATATAAAAAGAGTCTGTACTTACTGCTCAGAGTTGATTGATAATTGTTTTTATAGGCTAATTTGGACAATTTTTCATTTTAGATTAATTGAGAAGTGCTTTTATTTGTCGGTTGCAGTTTCCCACAACTGAGATGACAGACCTTGCCGACCGTACATACAATACACAAACATCACACACAGATATTATGACACCATAACACAATGAAAAGCACAGACAAGCAACATGGGAAAATATTCCAGTGTGAAAATATTTTATAATCTAAAGTATACAGTAACTCAGTGACAGACATGTATTTATGTCGGAGAGATGAATCTTTTGAAACAGGATCTAGATCATTATCAGAAGTCTCCTTGTAAGCAGAACTATACTAAACAAGTGAGAAACAGTAAAATTTAACCTTCCTAAATATTGTCTGACACTCCACAGTATATACTGTTTTATTACCATATTTACAGGCTGGTGTAAACTACTTGTTAAACCTAACTGGTTAAGTTTTACCTGTTGACTTCTGAAGATTCTCGAGAGCTCTAATCTTCCAGCTGTGTCAGCCATATCTCGTCATGGCCTTCAGCTACAGATTTGTTAGAAAGTCTTTATAAGTTTTTATAAATCGATTCATTCCTAAATGCAAATATGAAATAGAGTTGCTATAGTAAATGCAGTTAAATTACTCATGTCACATGTGATGACACTTTTGAAATTACACATTAATAAATTAAGTCGTTAATAAAATACATTTGTATATTACAACTAGTTTGTAGTGTTTTACTTTATACTTGTAAATACTAATTGGGACCTGATGTATTCCTAATTTTAAATTAATAATACAGAAATTAAAAATTGAATTGAAAAAACCTCATTTAAACAGGAAAAAGATACAATGTCTAAGTTTTGCTACAAATCACTACAAAATATTCCAACTCAAGAATGACAAGTATTGCAGTGTTTGGGTCTCACAGGACAGGAAAATATTTAGAATTCAGTCTCTCGGGAATAAGTAATGACTGGCTAACTTCCTTGACTCCTCCTTCTCTGTGCTCTCAATCCCATTAAGCCACACATGCTGTAGAGCCCTAGACAGGTCCCTATAGCCCCCCCACCCCCCCAGTCTGAGAGGAAGGGGAAGGACGTTGTTCTTCGGCTCCAGCCAGGAAAAAGAGTCTCAGGCGTTTGTTGTTTTTGCTGTCCGATAGCATCTACATGGGCACCTCAGGACTGGGTGTTTATTATTGCTACCCATGCAGGTTGCAAAAAGCTATGCTGAGAATGGGGGAGCATGTGGTCCATGCTCCATCACCATGGAGACTTGGTGTTGACAGCATCAGTCAGCCATCCCCCAGGAAGTGTCAGAAATTGCACCTTGGGATGTCCCAAGGGATCAGGGGGATGCCCATGCACAGCTGCTCATCAGCTGACCAGACTTCGAGTTTTTGCCTTATAATCACTGGTAATGGTACTGTTTAAAGATGAGATTTATCCAATAAAAGGCAATCTTAAACCTAGAGATATTAAATATACAGTGATGTAAAATGGAAAAAATATCCTATTTGAGATGCTAATACAATTATTTAATGAGTTTCTCCTAAATTTTATTAAAGATGTTCAAGGTCCTTAAAAATGTCAGTGTTTTTTGGTGTTCTCCTGCTTCTGTGCTGCCAAACTTAACTATTAAGCAAGCACACAGATTATTAGTATCTAGACTTCTCACAGAGGTCCAGTGTAACGGCTGAAATTTTGGGTATAAAAATGTAACTCAAGTTACAGGTTTTTTATATATACATATGCAGTAGTAATTTAATAATGCCCCTCTGTTGTTGTTGTTGTTGTTGTTGTTGTTGTTGTTGTTGTTGTTGTTTTGCTAATATTTCTTAATAACTTCAGGTAGAGCTCCTGAAACCAAAGCCCTGGGCCTAGACAAGCTTGGTGTTCAGCTCAACAAAGAGATGGGGAAAATAGTCGTAAGTCCTGATGAGTCAACCTCGGTGCCAAACATCTACGCTTTCGGTGACATCAGTGAGGTAAGCTTTGTCAACAGCAGACACTGCTTTGTTTAAAAGTGGAGAAACAGCACTATGCTACAGTGGCTGAAAGTCCACACCAATCCCAATAGACTGTATAATACTTTGCATAGTTTAAACATTTGGCCCAGAGATGCCTCAGTTCTGTGATGTTCACAAAATATTAACATGAAGTTAATGTAATTCTGTGGTGATCACATCATTGTATGTCAGCAAAGTACGAGCTGGTTGTTGTGATTGAAACGGTACAGCTATTATTTCTTATACTGGTGTTTACTGGAGAGAAGACGAGCTAAAGTTGGAACTGTCTAAGTGGATGGTCAAGAGCTTCTCTGAACTTGCAGCATTTCAAGCAAAATCTTTTCTCACAGTACAGAGAAGGTCCAGGTTTAGAACATTTAAGAATGACACCAAGTGGACTTAATAAGGGACTTACTTTTCTCTTGGTAGGTTATTACTTTTAAAACACACTTCAAACCAAAAGCACTATTAAATGCATAAGACTATATTTAAGTAATATATAAATAAAAATAAATTAGGCAACTTAATATAGAAAATAAATAATTTCTAGTTTCTTCAAAATTACAATTTGACTATAGAAACGTTTGTGTTTTTGTATTTTATATATATCCTGAGTCAGAAATGAAATTGAACATGTACTACCTTCCAACTAATGCATTTTTTTTTTAAACCGCTGCAGCTAAACAATCTTTTTTTTTTTTTTTTTTTTTTTTTTTTTGCCTGTCCAGTTTGGCTCTTTTGTCATCAGAATTGTTGTCTAAAGGCAAAGAAAGATGCCCAACGGATTTACTTTACCAAATTGACCATCCCAGCCTTGCCGTAATGGTCCATTTGATTCACCTTTTATTGTTTTATTTTATTTTCACTTGCTGAATACGGGACAGACTTGACTGGGGGAAAGAAGGGGAGAAAGAAAGAGGGAAAGAAAAACAGCTGAGAAGAGGGACGGGGGAGAAGGGCAAAAAACAAAAACAAAACTTCCAACTAATGCTAATATAAAAATAAAGATTTAATGTAAAAATGTTTTACAGTCATTCTCTTTTTATAAATACTTTGTAAATTTGTCCAGACTGTACACTGTGGATGTTAAAATTTTCTAGAATGGTGGATGTTTAGTAGGTAAACACTTGATTGATACTGACACAGAAAGTATGAATGCTGAAAACAAAATATTTGAACCTGCCGAGATTAAAGGAAGTAACTGCAAAAAGGCCATTTTTTTGAAATAAACCTAAAAGCCACATCACACAAGATCAGATTAGTAAAACTTTAAGAACAGCAAGAAGTCTTTTTTTGTATGACTTCAACAAGCCAGCTTATATTTAAAAGCTCTGAAATGTAAGTCTCCACTAACAGCAAGACTACAGCATTTTTTCATTTTGCTTAAAAAAAAAAAAAAAAAAAAATATATATATATATATATATATTTTTTTTTTTTTTTTTTTTTTTTAATTTATTTTAGTACTACTTGAGCATAACGAATAAAATAAAATTATTAACTTGAATCCCTTTGATGTTTTTTGCCCTTCTCTACTGCATGATCACTGCAGACAACATCATCGCAGAATGCATCTCTTTGCACCAAATAGCAATATTTTCTATGCGAAGTATAGTTTGAAAACCCTTTCTGCCATTTATTGTTTTCGTGTGGACAAAGTGGATCTCTGTGCATTACGTACGTGCCAAATATGGAACTGCAGGACCAGAGTAACCTCCAGGAAAAGAAAGCTTTTCTCACATTGTACTATAACACAAACAGTTTAATGAATTTTCTTTTACAAACTGCATATGTTTTCTATCTTGAAAGTCATAAAAAAAGACAAATAATTTGCATGATTAAAATTTTGACAGCTTCTTCTTTCATTTCATTTTTCTATATTACAGTATTGCATCTTTATTCATTCAGTTTGACCTACAAAACTGAGCTGAACTCTGATTAAGTGAAGGTGTGCAGCGAGCTGGGCTTTAACAAAACCAGCACTGGGTGTTCCAAACTGAACCAACCGTGTTAAGACTAGTTAAACCTGCAGTATCTAATGTGTTGGTTTCCCCCACCCCCCCAACCAGCTGTACTTCCTTCCTGCCTCCAAGCCTTGTTGCGCACACCGGCAGAGCTTCTTTTTGATTGACAGCTGGCTGTGATCAGTTGTGCTGCACCCTAAACTGACAGTCAGCTTTACACAGCATTTGAAAAGCTCAAGGATTGATATCCCTCCCAATTAGTCCAGCACTTTGATTTTTTTTCCTTTCCCCCTTATCTGAGTGCCAAGAAATGCATTATAATGACGCATGCCGTCTGGTGTTTAAACACTTACTGGAATACCAGAGAGCACGGCTGCATACATTGTAGGAGATGCTTTTGGACAACAGGATGTGTGGTGGTAATTTAACAGGTTGAAGTCATGCCTTTAGAATTGCCCTGCAGCCCTGCTGTTTCCTGCTCACTCCAGTTCTACGTCTGTCTGTGTATGTATCCGGAGCCATGCGCTTGTCTCTTTTGGCATCCTTTCAAAACAATAAATGCAAAAACACAAAAGCAGAGATTGTTTTTGTAAGTGAGTGAGACAGTGTAAAGGTGTAGCACTTGTGTCACTCCCTGACTCAGGATTTTTCCTCTGTGGATTTGTGCTAATGTATTAATGTTACTGGTGCAAACAGGAGATCTCTAAGATGACTTAAATTTCCAAGACACACTGCTGAAAATAACAGCTGAGACTGACCACCTGTAAACCAATAGACAAGAATAAAAGTCTGAGCACAGAATGTGAGGAGGACATGTAGACGAGCCCTTGAATCTGTGCTGCATTATTAACTGAATACAGAAAAATCATTGGTGTATGCATTATAAAGTTTGCATGTGAAGTTCTGCATGTCTGGCTTATAGAGTCAAGAGCCTGAAGTGGAATTGTCTGAACTCGCATGTCACTGGTATGCTGCTGTACGATGGACAAGAAAACAGCACCTCAGTAGCTGAGTGTAGATTTGCCTGTAATTATGACTGTTTCTGCTCAGTCTAAGAAATGACAGTCTGAGCAAGACTGTCAGGGTGGAGCAGAAATCTTGTTTTAGAGCTGCAGGAACTGGAGTCGTATACTGGACATCGCAAGTGTCAAATTTTGCTTGTGGGCCTTTAAAGATTTATGTTATTTTACTTTCTCAGATTGCGAGCTGGCCTGTTTAATTTGCCTGGTGTGTGTGTGTGTGTGTGTGTGTGTGTGTGTGTGTGTGTGTGTGTGTGTGTGTGTGTGTGTGTGTGAGAGAGGGAGAGAGAGGGAGAGAGAGAGAGGGAGAGAGAGAGAGAGAGGGAGGGGGAGGGGAGATTCATTAAGTTCAAATTTTCTTCTGCTTTAGGGGCGTCCTGAGTTGACCCCGACAGCCATTAAAGCTGGAAAGCTTCTGGCTCGCAGACTGGCCGGTCAAAGCACTGAACTCATGAACTACGACAACGTAAGACGCACAGAAATGCAAAAAAATACATACAAACGCGCACACACACACACACACACACACACACACACACACACACAGAGCACCTTTCTTGCTTGTTGGGCCTTTTGCATCTATACATTACGCTTCTTTTGTGTGTAATTATGATCATTTCTGCTGTTTCCGTGGTTGGAGTCTCTTATGTACTCCCCCATCCACCCCCATATGATTCATAACATAATGTGTCAGCATTTTCCAAAACATCATCATTCTTCTTCCTATGTATACTCTATCATCCATCAACAAGTCTTAATGAAGGCTTTATTATGATTGTTTGGGTTCGCATCCTACAAGAGACTAACACAAGACCAAGACTAATAAGCTGCCGTCTATTTGATGCGATGTTCACACCATATTAATCTGTTTGAAATGTGTCACTATTTGTATAATGTCGCATTCTTAGCCTTTTTTTGGGGGGGAAGATTTGACATAAAAAGCAGAGTATTGAGATTATCCGACCCAAACGATGTCCACGATAGAACGGACATTTTGATTCTTGGACTTTTTAAATTCTATGTGTTCTTATTTTGTGTGACAGGTGCCCACCACAGTGTTCACCCCTCTCGAGTACAGCTGTGTAGGTTTGTCTGAGGAAGAGGCTGAGAAAAGGCATGGAAAAGATGGAATAGAGGTAAGACTATATGCTATAAGCAGCTCATGGCAGCTGATTGGTAAAATATTTTCTGAATGGATTTGGAGTATTTTCATATATCCACATTTAATTTTTTTTTTCATAGGTGAATAAATATCTGCAGGACTAAGCATATCTACAGTCCCTTGCTGGATGCTTATAGCTAAAACACACTAAGCACTAAGATTAAAGACATTAAATAGATTAGAGCTGAACATTCTTCTAAAACCTCACTCAGGGTGTGACTGAAGTGTGTTAACCGATAGATTACTTAAGATGTCACTGATGGTACTAAAACAACTTAAACCTTGACATAAAAGGTCATTTAATATAAGTTTCATCTGTTTAATTTAAGTGGTCTGTGAGGTGGTCTCCCCACACCATTTGTTAATGTAACAACTGCTGTGGCAACAAACTGCATCTGTGTCTATACCTTCGCTCCATTGTTGTCTTATTTTCTGGGACAATACTCGATGAATAGCTGCGTCTCACACACGCTCAAACAGAATGACACCGGCAGAGCCCAGCGGCTTGTTACTGTCAACATTCTGCATTATAAAAAAGCACAATGGCCTCTAACACCTAAGCAAACAGTGGCACACACGGGTACACAAAGCCGTATTTTATCTGTTTGTGTACGTGCAGCGTGTGCCAGATGATGGGCAAAAAGCCGCACAAGATCATTGATAAACGGTTTAGCCGCCGAGCTGGGTGCTGCTGGAGGTGAGTGACAGGTGAGCAGGAGGCCTGATTGAGGTGTGTATGGGGTGATGACAGGCAGGCTGAGATCTGAGGAGAAACTGCAGCACCGGGCCCCGACAGCTGCACGGTCCTCACGACTTGTGTCGGCACGTTCGACGGTAGAATGAAACGCGCTGATGCACATGTCTGTGAGGACTTTGAAATCCAATCAGCATCTTAAAGCAGCACTGAGAGTGCTTTTCTTTTAGGCAGACTTTAATTGTAAAAGAAAGTACAGTAGAGGCTACAGACCTATGACCTGATATATTTTTTGTTCTCAATTTAAAAAAAACAACAAAGTCTGTATCTAATTCTGATTAGCGTTCAGGTATTTGTTGCATTGCTGGAATTGAAAGTTTAAAGTATTTTTACCTTTTCAAAAGAAGAGATCATCATGACTCTTGCCTTTTAGACTGATTTCAAATAATTCTATATTTCTATTTCTCCTTTTTCTACGATATGTATAGATCTACCATGCTTTCTACAAGCCCCTAGAATTCACTGTTGCAGAGCGTGATGCCAGCCAGTGTTACATAAAGGTAAGGCTCGGCTGCAGACTTTTCTGTTGGTACTTTAAACCCCATATAGCAGCTGAATAACTAAAGGCTTCTTGGCTTCAGGTGGTATGTGAGCAGGGTGGCACTGGGAAGATCCTGGGTCTGCACTTCACTGGTCCAAACGCTGGAGAAGTCGCACAGGGCTTTGCTGTGGGCTTCCAGTAAGTTAATACGTCCTCAATCCTCTGATCACTCTCAGGAGCCTTTTCAACCTACAAACACTGTTTTTATCTTCCTGTGGTCCTCAGTTGATTTAACTGTTGATTTGAAAGTCTTTTTTTTAATGAGACAAAATATGAGGATACGGTGATTCCATGCCGAATGTCAGTAAAAGCAACTTGAAGGGACTACTTGTTTTTGTGTTTTAGGTGTGGGGCGACATATTCTCACCTGATACAGACAGTTGGAATCCACCCCACCTGTGCAGAGGAGGTGGTCAAGGTCCACATCACTAAGCGCTCTGGCTTGGATGCCACAGTAACTGGCTGCTGAGGTTAAGCACCTCGGTCTCTGAACACACAGTGAGCACGCAGGCTCCTCGGGGTGAAAGCAGAAAGTTAGTTAGCCTAGGTTTATCCTCCTCGTTCTCCTCCTAGCTCTCCATTTCTAGAGGGCCCGATGTTTACGCGGCTGGAACCTGTGAATCAATGTCTCTTCACAGGCTGGTGATGCAGGTTATCTTCACTGACACAGCAAGTGATAACCGCAACTGTTATCATACAATCTACACAAACGTTGTGTACATGCTCTAAAATCACCCAGCTATAGATGTGAGGTTCATGAGAGGCCCGCTACAGAGTGAGCGTCTTTTAAATAAACAGGCTCATCAATCAGGATTACGGCCCGCGGTGAGAATTTTGTTGAAACCGCACGAGAAATGTAGACTGGGTCCGAGCGTTCTTCTGAATATATATATTCTGCAAATATTGTTGTTTCTCTGGCTGTACTTCCTGTCCATTAGTCTTGTAGGTGACACATACCATACACCCCACCCGCCCCCACCGTGACACTGATGGATGGCTCCAGGGCCTTCGCCACAGCGACACCGTTCCATTTCCCATGGACACACACAAATAGTCGACGGGGCGCCTGTCAGTCAGCCAGCAACCTCCTGGGCCGGGGCACCCTTGCTTGTTTAGGGCCCAGCAGAGCCCTTTCGTTTTCCCTTCTGTGCGCTCCACCATCTACATGCATGGAAGCAGTGCAGTGGAACTACCAGTGCGTACTGTCAAAAGCTGTATGGATGCCACATCCCAGGCACAGAGAGCTCTATCTATTAATTAGAGTGCTGTGAGTGAGAGCTTTATTACAGCTGCAATACTCAGCCTCACCCAGAGGCGGCACTGTTGCACTCCAATTCTCCCCCCTTTTCTTTTTCTTTTTTTGAGAGGAGCCAAGAATGAAAGACAGGATAGTCAGTGGATAAAACATAAACCTGAATACATTCAGGCTGCACATTTAATCCCTTTAATCCCTATAAAAGATATGTGCTTTTGAATGAAGCTGGAAGGCAGACTGGCTTTATTGGAGCCAAGCTGATAAGGGTTATCTGTTGTGTATTTACATGGATGGCAGGTTAGTTCTCAAGAGTCATCACCTTTGAAGATAAGGTGAGTTGTTTATATCAATAAAGCAGTAATGGACCCCCACAGTTTGCCAAAGTGTTCAAGTTTTCAACCTGCTGCCTGCCGTAGACATCTTGGATTTATTAAGTAGATGAGGAGGGAGGAGGCCTGTCAATAAGGAGGCTTTGCTACAGAAATGGAGGTGCCTAAGAGGAGGGTGCTCAGGGTAGTTTATTTTTATTTGAAGTCTAATCTGCCCAGTCTGATTAATGATTCCGATGAGGGGAGTGACAGCGTGCCAGGAGATGGAGAGATGAAAAAGAGAGAAGGAGAGAGAGCTTCCAGGTTTATTTGGACCCGGGCTGGAGGAGAGAGAGAGAGCTTCTGCCCTGGTTAGGGAGGGATGAGGTGGGTGGTGGTGGGGATTCCTGTGTGCTCTGTTCAGGGCTGAGGTGCTGACTGAAGGACCCTGACCTCCGCTCAGCAGGAACAGCTTGACTCTATCACTTCGAGCACAGAGGGCTCATATGCTGCGGCACTGCATGGCAGGGGCCTTTGGAAAGGGAAGGGGGGGGGGAGACAGAACCGTCCAAGCAGCCAACCAACACAACGCAACACCGAGCGGTGCCCGGGGTAATTGAGTCCATGTTCCTGTGCTTAACGAGCCACTTCAGAGACCCCAAGGGTGGGCCCAAGGCAGCGTGAGGGAAGTCGTTGAGGCCATCAGTGTAACTGTAATGTCTGTTTGCTTTTTACCCTCCACTTCCCTTCTGCTTTGTCTCATTTGCTCTGTTATTTTACACACAGTACGGCTGTTCACACGCACAAAAATGAAATGGTCAGTATTTTCTTTTACTAAAACTTTCTGTCCAACTTAAATCATTTCTTTTCGTTGCTGATCAGTCACTCAAGGCCAAAGTTTTGACCAGTTAGCCTCAGCTGTGCTCTGCAGGGGGTCAGGGTTCAACTTTCAGGTCAGCCAGCTAATGATGACCCGCACTAAAAGCCAAAACTGGAGAGTGCAGGTCTGATGTCACCTGGCTGCAAACGTTAGTAGCTGTAAATAGAGAAGTGTCATTTTCTGTTAAAGCTTTGTGATACATAATTTATGTGTAAAGTAATAACACATTTGGTTGCACTGTCCCTAATAAAATAATGATGCCCACTGATTTACTGCTATGTGCCTTAAATAAATGACTCATTGGTCACTGAAAGGGGGAAAGATCCACCTGAAAGCATTTTTAAAAGGATATTGGAGAATTTTGGTGAATGTTTAAGCTTAAAGAAGTCAACATTAGTGACGGTATAAATCTCAATTTCTGTGGGTCTATCTGAAAATAACCTACGTGGCTCAGTGTTAATATCAAGCAGTGTCACGAGGGACGGTTCCACTTTGACCCTGAGTTGTCTCTGCTGACAGGCACCTCTGCTATACAGCCCTGTCACTCAACCCGCTGCACCAACAATGGCAGAAATTCCACTGTGTTTGTTTGGTTAAGGACCGAGCTCTCCGAAAACCCCTGAACCTCCCCAGGATCCACAGCAGCCTCATTCACCCTAGGAATGAAGTCGGTGTCAGTCCTAACCCAGACAGTGGGAGTAAAGTTCACCCGCCGTCTCAAGAATAGTCAGCCCCATTTAACAATTGTCTCTCTTCTGCCGCTCCACAATAGAGCAAACAGGCTAAATCCACCTTGAAATGCACTTAGTAGAACATGTCAACATGCCAGGGTGCGCTCAGTCCTACGCTCCGTCTTAATCCAGCCCATTGAGCACTGACAGTTCTCTGTGAGTCAGACATTCACATTTCTTTGTCACTTCAGGTCTTGAGCTCTACCATCCAAAGCTGCTGGGAGAGCAGAACCCCTCGTACGCATGTTAAAACACACTTGCTGGGTATGTGGCCTCACAACAAGAGCAAACTCCTTGGGAGGAGGGGAATTGGATACATACCTTGTGTAAACATGAACAAAAAAAATGACGCTTGGAACAGAAAACGGCTCAAAACCTAAGCGAGGATTATCTTGAAGAAATGAATAGGGGCCAAGTATGACTGCCTCTTGTACTGCCTGTATCTGGCTCAAGAGCTGTCAGCCTTAGTTGTTGCCTGCAGGGCCCGGATGGAGTGCAAGGAGTACGATGAGGGCGGGGGGGCCTCCAAGCTCACCAAACTGGTCTCTTAGACTTTCTCCCTCTTCTGGCGTCCCAGGTTTGAGACAGTTGCTCATTGAAGTCAAGTATGAAATCTGGTGGTTGACCCGTGAAGAATGTTTAGATGAGGCTTCACTGACTTTACACAACTCCACAAAGTCATTGTCACCAGAGCAAAGACATTTAGACGTACAAGCTTGCAGTCTGACTGCTCTCCGTCAGGAATTTCAAGGTTGTCTAGTTTGCTTCGCAGATTCCACGTCTGGTTTTGTTACAAATGTTGCTTCTGAAAAAGACTTTCCTCCCTTCGTGACTACTTATTCAGCTGCACTCAGAAGAAGTAATGGGAGTCTTGTTGGTAGCCCAGCAGAGGTGAGGGCCTGTGAAATGAGCTTATCTGACCCCTGATAAGAACAGGATACCCTGAGGAATGGTCTAAATTCAATACACATGACTCTGTCTTTATCTGAGAGGATGTGGGTGTTTGAAAAGTGGCTACATGTAGCACCGCGGTTAGGTTTGGCCTATCTACACCAGTCCAATAGATGACAATTGGGCGACCAGCAAGGGTATGCTACAGTGTCATATTTTGTGGTTCTGAATCTCCAATGTCATTAAAAGAGCAATTACATACCACAACCTCAGCCCCTAAATCATCTGGACAGGTCTTGCCACACGGGAAGCCGTCTTATTATTTCTGGAAGCGGCACAAAGGTTTATTGAGCTCATGTTTGGTGACGGCGTACAACAAAGAGAGAGTTTGTGTGTATTCGTGCCAGACTATGGCAGTTTGGATCGTAACAGTCTGCATGCAAAAACAATCCAACACATACTCATAATGTTTGGATCTAAACAAGACGTGTCTGGTGTTTTGCATTTGGACCTGCGCGAATTAGGATTCTGTTGTTGCACCTTTTCACAACCCCTTAATCATCGTCTGTTTGATCAACTGTGTCCCCCACCCCCACCCATTAAAGCACTCGACATTTAGATTAATTGCTCGAGTAATTTCATTATTGTGGAGTTACAGCACACCTTTGCAGCCGCCATTGGTGCTGGAATGAAATGGGATTACAGCAGCGCTTAATGCGGAAAGCCTTGCTTTATCAAGCTGAAAAAGTGAACCAGCCTTAAGCTGCTTCAGAAAGGGAAATCAAAGCTAGCGTGATCAGAAGGATTCACTCATTGAGCTTCAGATAGGAGAACATTTCCAGCAATGGAATGACACGGCTCAGGGAGATATCACCGTTTCATTCAGTCACAGCCCACAAATGCTGTCGTTTTCAGACTCCTCGATCTTCTTATCGTCTACAAACATGGCTGTCGAGTCACTTGGCTGGTCGCACCAACAGTTGTCCACCACTGTAGTCCAGAGTAAAATATCTCAATGACCATGTGTTTCATTTTCTTTTATTATTGTTATTGTTATTATTATCATCAGACTTATTATTATTCCAATGGATGAATCCTACTAACTTTACGTTTAACCTTTGTGGTTTTTGATGAAACGCTTTCACATCTTTGTTAGATTACCATTTTCATTGTACTCCTGTTCACATCATGTTCACAGCTCAGAATGATTATAATTATAATTTTTAATGGTTGTTATATTTGTGTGATAAACCTCACTAGATCCAAAATAGAAATGTCTGTGTTAGAACATTCATAGTTATAGTAAATGAACTGCTTCTTATACAATGCTTTTCTACTCTATCTGAGCACCTAATGCGCTTTTATACTTGTCTCATTCACACAAGCACTTTTTTTCTATGATATTTCTACGTAAGTGCTTTTCTATCTAACATTTATATACATTGGAGCAACTTGGAGTTAATATCTGCTCAGTTAACAGGTTAACATTGCTCAGTCTGCATGTAGTCTAATTGTAATGTTGAACCATCAACATTACAATTAGTAGATGACCTGCTCTACAGCTACCCCACCAAATCAGGAACTGTCTGTGGAGACACTGAACTTTGATGGTTAACATTGCAAGCTAGCATCAGCCTATCTACATTTCTGTTCTGTGTTCACACTCTGTAAATGTGTTAGCATGCTGACATTAGCATTTGCCAGGCTATTGTCCTACTTTATATGGCTATGATCCATCGACTGTATATGAAAGGATTTATTCACCTTTCTGTCACACATTGCTTTGGACTGCATTTTGAAGCCCCAGTGTGTTTTTGCTCCAGCTAAGATGACTTTCTGGAGCTATAAGTCACCATATATAGGCATGGAGTCCCAAGTCATTCAGCTAATGCTAGCACACTTGGTTAGCTTGCCACTGGTGCAGCTCTAACTTTATACCTTAACACAAAACTTCAAAAAACCTCTGGCTTATAGAAAGATAATTAATAACTATAATAAAACTATACACAGAGACCAAGACCGTTTTTGGTATCAGTCTGCAAACGTGTTTTGTTTTGGGTTTTATTCTGATAATTTTTATCATAGGCGCGTTCACATACTGACTTGCTTTTAGAGCCAGCCTGAAGTGGCCGGACCAGGAACTGCAGTTTTTTGGTACTTCAGGTTTTCAACAATGGCATTTGCCAAGTAGTAAAAGTAGAGAGCTGTTCGGCCGTATCACCTTTGGACATGTTCTTTTAAATATGTTTTGTGTGTGTGTGTTAAACTATTTTCTAGTGCATTTAAAGTCAGAATTAATTGATCAATTTGAGCTAGTGTGCAAACACTGAACTAATAAAAGTTTTGTTGAATGTTATAGGCTGGAAATAGTTGCAATAGTTTGGGAGGAAAAAAAAAACCCTAATCAAAACAAACGCAAAAGAAGAGCCACGAATAGTTTCAGTTTCAGTCTGGTTAAACCTCTCTTAAGACTAAATCTGACACACAAACATCCAGTCACTTCTGGCAGGGATACACTTACACACTGTTTTACACTGTCTTTATTGGGAGGAATTCTCAGCCAGCTTCTACTTAACAAACAGCTTCATTTCTTGCAAACAGTAGCAGGGCAAAGAAATCATAGTAACACCAAGCTGACAGTTTCCTCCTGAATGCTGCTCTGGGGCTCTGGTGTTATCAGCTTAAGTCACATCACATAAATCAAAGCACCTTCTAGTGGCACAGACGATTCCTGCTCTGCAGCCAGCACATCTGACTCGTAAGCCTGGGCCCGACTTGGGCATCACTGGTGCAGATTGCAGCTGTTGCTGATGGTCCTGAGTGTAAACATGCATATAGTAAGAATACACACAGACAGTCTGAGCTGCAGAGACGGTTGTTTTTGGGATACACACTGAGCTCACCCTCTGGCTGCTGTCGATGCCTGTGTGATTGATTGTCTTTCCTGTTTAGCTGTGTGTCGTAAGAGCAGCAGTTTGTGAATGAATCACACACGCTCACGCTTCACATTTGCCATGCTGTATGTATGGGTGATGTTTAAGCTCACAATTATGCCTGACTGTGTTTATTTTTTGCCAAACTTGTGAAACAGCAGTATATTTTATATACTGTGCAGGCTGGCGGGAAGCATGTGGATGCATGGCACAAGCTCTGTCGTTTGCAGTCTGTGTTTTGTGGGTCACACACACACTTACTACGTCTTGTACAGCTTCTTTCGGTAAACACTAACTTCCCTTAAAAATAAGGTTGCGTGTTTTACAAAACACACAGACCGTTCAAGAGCAGGAGTGTTACTGTCACAGGCAAACTTTGGTACGCCCACGCTCGCAGAGGCCAGTGCGCATTTAACGCTCGATAATTATCATTCACGCTGTAACCTTTGGCCTCAATGTCATCCCGAATGACAAATGAAGAAGGAACATAGACGAGAAGTGCTCATTACTGTACGTCTGGGCTTACTCATCTGGGTTACGTCCACCCAAAGGTGCTTCAGACTGTCTGTGTTTTTATGCTTTTTGCTTGCAGTGGAAACAGAGATGGCCTGAGTATTTAGATTACAATAACAAAGCAAAAGTATGACGTAAGGTCTGTTACCAACAGGTTTTTTTTTTTTCCTTTTTAATAAAATAAGTCAAATTAATTGTCAGGACATATACTGTACTTAACACACAAATAGTCACACAATTTTTCTTACATATTACTACTTTTAAAGACTATGTACAGAAAGCCAGTTGTTACCCAGTGATGTTAACCCAAGTTGAGTCACTGCTCAATCCCACAACATTTCAGTAGGATTCAAATGTGGCTTTGATCAGGCTGCCTCAGAATTACTTGTTTGCTGTTAGCTGTTGTGCTTTGGGTCGTTACACTCTTGTAAGGTGTGGTTTTACACGAATGGGCTTAAATTATCTTGAAGAACTCCTTGATATGTCAGCTTCTAACGTTTTCACCGACAAAACCCGGGTTATTCTTCTGTGCCGACCATGTCTACTGTTACTGCCGCCATACAACTCGACCCGTGATTCCAAATAAAAGCATTGTCTTTGCCTGTTGTAACTGTGAATCTATTTGTCTTTGTTTCCCGTTTAAACTTTCACCTGTAATTCCTTTAATGTACACTCAACAAAAATATAAACGCAACACCTTTGTTACTGCTCCCATTCCCTGTGGGATGGACGTAGAGACCTAAAATTCATTCCAGATACACAATATAACCATCCCTCCCAAACAGTGGTCACAAATCAGTCCAAATGTGTGGTAGGGGGCACATCTGCTATATTGAGATAATCCATCCCACCTCACAGGTGTGCCACATCAGGATGCTGATCTGACATCATGAGTAGTGCACAGGTGTACCTCAGACTGCCCACAACAAAAGGCCACCCTGGAATGTGCAGTTTTGTCTCACAGCAAAATGCCACAGATGCCACAAGCAATGAGGGAGCGTGCAATTGGCATGCTGACAGCAGGAATGTCAACCAGATCTGTCGCCCGTGCATTGAATGTTCATTTCTCAACCATAAGCCGTCTCCACAGGCGTTTCAGAGAATATGGCAGCACATCCAACCGGCCTCACAACCGCAGACCTCGTGTAACCACACCAGCCCAGGACCTCCACATCCAGCAGGTTCACCTCCAAGATCGTCTGAGACCAGCCACCCAGACAGCTGCTGGAACAATTGGTTTGCACAACCAAACAATTTCTGCACAAACTGTCAGAAACCGTCTCAGGGACGCTCAACTGCATGCCCGTCGTCCTCATCGGGGTCTTGACCTGACTCCAGCTTGTCGCCGTAACAGACTTGTGTGGGCAAATGCTCACATTCGATGGCGTCTGGCACGTTGGAGAGGTGTGCGCTTCACGGATGAATCATGGTTCACATTGTTCAGGGCAGATGGCAGCTGAGAATGTCCCAGTTCTTGCATGGCCAGCATACTCACCGGACATGTCACCCATTGAGCATGTTCGGGATGTGCTTGACCGGCGTATACGACAGCGTGTACCAGTTCCCACGAATATCCAACAACCTCGCACAGCCATTGAAGTGGAGTGGACCAACATTCCACAGGCCACAATTGACAATCTGATAGACTCCATGCGACGATGTGTTGCACTGCATGAGGCAAATGGTGGTCACACCAGATACTGACCGGTTCTGGGTCCCCAGACCCCCAGTAGCACAAAAAACTGCACATTCCAGGGTGGCCTTTTGTTGTGGGCAGTCTGAGGTACACCTGTGCACTACTCATGATGTCAGATCAGCATCCTGATGTGGCACACCTGTGAGGTGGGATGGATTATCTCAATATAGCAGATGTGCCCACTACCACACATTTGGACTGATTTGTGACCACTGTTTGGGAGGGATGGTTATATTGTGTATCTGGAATGAATTTTAGGTCTCTACGTCCATCCCATGGGGAATGGGAGCAGTAACAAAGGTGTTGTGTTTATATTTTTGTTGAGTGTAGATCAGATTTTCACTCTTTCTTATGAAGATTTAAGGATTTTGACACCAACAGCTACAGGTGTTACCTTCAATTGTGGCATCTTTGCACATTTCCTTTGCATCAAACTATCTACTGAACAAAATGGACATAATTTCAAGTCAACTCAGGGTTTATTTAACATAATCTGGAGATACTGAAAGTACCTTTCGTCTGCAGGTTTGGGATCTTGGTCACAACACACACTTCATTAGCAGAACGAAAAGGGCAGCTTCCGTCTGTCTGGAATTTCAAGGATATTAATGTTTTGGTTTCGTTTCGACTGAGCTGCTCTGTAAGACAATAAAGTGTCAGTGTGTCCTAAAGTGTCAATGTGTCCTTATCTTGAATATGTCACCTTTATTATTAATTCTGTTTTAAAGAGAATCAACTGCTTGTCTGCTCAAATGTTGGAGTTTCCATGAGATGTAGGGGTCAGAGATAATCATTTTTCTTTCCTGATGCTCCTATTGGAGATGACCATGAAAAATGGCTTCATCATTAAAGGGGAGTTTAAAAAATAAGTGATAAGAATATTAACTTTAGACACTGATTGCCTCCCCTTCTTCACTGTTGCAAGGGAGGTTGGTTTAGCAGTGCTGATATGGCATTAGAGTTGCATTTAGGTCTAATCCTCAAAGTGACAGGCAAGGCAGTCACTCCTCGCCCTCTCTGAGATCTCTCCACTCACACCTGCAAAGATGCCCGAGAAAAAACAAAACGCACACACACACAAGCCGGGGAAGCTTGGCCTCAGCATCGAGTTTTATGATACACTTGCATTGAGCACGTACTCCCATTCACCGTATCTTCTGTTCTGATAACTCCATGCATGCTTGTCCACCAACACTGCTCTCATTTCAGCGTGAGAGTGGGAGAAAAACTGCTCTGTCAAAATGTTCTCGGTGTAACTCTTTAGAAGATACTTTAACTCCTTGCTTTTTGCTATCAGTCCACAAGAATGGCACATGCCAAAGTTTCAGCAACTTTCAGAGAAACAGGGACATTAGAAAAGAGAGAGAGACTGGGAGAATAATCCGACGGCAAAGATGGTGGTAACAACAGCGTTTTAATACCAAAATCCTACTGGCTATTTTTAGCACACATAAAAAACGTTAAAGTTTACCTTCATTTTTCCAGTTCGCTTTTGCTGTTGTAATTAAAGGCAGCCTACAGATGCTGCTGATGGAGGCTTTCATTGGTGCCCACATTTATGAGGCAAATCATTAGATAGACCGTGTCTTGAAATAGATGTTTGGCATTTTGGGAAAAGTGATTATTCATGTTCTTGCCCAGTTTTTTAGAATATCAATACAACTCTTGATTCAGAGCTGGAGCAATAACGTTTGTTTTAGCACTGGAGGAAAAAGCTGTCCTGCTTCCACCCAGAGATAAAATCTGCCTTTCCTCACTTCCCAGTCTCAGGGATTAAATGGGAGTTATCATGCTCACTTCTAACTCAATATACAGTGCTCAGCATAAATGAGTACACCCCTCTACATTTGTCAGAAAACCTTTAGTTTCCTTTCAGAATCAACATTTTCTATGAGATACTATAATACAAAATAGTCCCACAAATTGATTGCAAACAAAATTAATTTGCACACACAAAAAATGATTTTCCCAACAAACTCATTCAAGCCCATGTTGCAAAAATGAGTGCACCCCAATTATAGTTTTAGGAGAAAAGCCACACTTAACACTGCAAAATTCAAATTAACAGGCATTCAACCACAGGTGAGTCTAATGATTCATTTAAGAGGTGTCCAGCAGACGGGATGATAAAAGGGCATTACTTAACAAAGAAAAGCCCTTCCCATTTCATGCTGCCAGCAATGGATCCACATGGAAGAGAAATGTCACAAAATATGAGAAAGGAAATCATTTCTTTACACAAAAAGGTGAGGGCTACAAGAAGATCAAAGCTTTACATATCAGTCAAAATACTGTAGCAAAAGTGATCCAAAAATTTAAGAAAGATGGAAGTGCAACCATCTCACAGAGACGTCCAGGCCGTCCACGGAAGTTAACATCTCAACAGGAGCATCTCCTGATGAGAAGGGTTAAGGAAAATCACCATGGAAGTTCACTGCAGTTAGCTAAAGCAGTAGAAAGCCAAACTGGAGTAACCGTTTCCCGTGACACCATCCGGCGCACACTGCAGAGGAATGGCATGCATGGGTATCGTCCATGAAGGAAGCCTCTCCTAAAGCCCTTGCACAAAAAAGCACGCCTAGAATTTGCTAGGGCCCATGCTGAAAAAGATGAAGACTACTGGGACTCTATGCTCTGGAGTGATGAGACAAAGATCACTGTTTTTTGAACTAAAGGTTTCAAAACTGTATGGCGTCATAAAGGTGAGGATTTCAAGGGGAAATGCATGGTGCCTACAGTGAAACATGGTGGTGGTAGTGTCCTTATGTGGGGCTGCATGAGTGCTGCTGGTGTTGGGGAGCTGCATTTCATTGATGGTATCATGAACTCAACAATATACTGCTCTGTTCTGAAGAAGAAGATGATGATGACATCACTTCGTGCACTTGGTCGTCGTGCACTTTTCCAACAAGAAAATGATCCAAAACACACATCTAAAGCTACTGTTGCATTTCTGAGGAAGAACAGGGTGAAGGTGATTGAATGGCCAGGTATGTCTCCTGATCTGAACCCAATCGAACACCTGTGGGAAATTCTCCATCCAGCATCCAGGCTCTAAAAGAGGTTATTCTTGAAGAATGGAAAAAGATGTTGCAATATGTCGCAACTTGTTCATTCCATGCCTAGAAGACTTGGTGCTGTCCTTCAAAATCACGGTGGCCATACAAAATACTAGATGTAGTAGTTTTGTTGTGGGGTGTATTCATTTTTGCTTCCACCAATTTTAGTAAAACTGAAGATTTAGTCAAGATTAAGATTAAGTTATATTATTAAGCTTAATTTCATGTTATGGAGATGAACAAGTGTTCAGTAAAACTCAGCCTTGTGAAAATTTGGAAAATTGTTATTTTGTTCATTGAGCTACTTAATAAATTTGTACTTTTTGAAGGGGGTGTACTCATTTATGCTGAGCACTGTATTTATTCTTGGGCTCCACTAGAGGAACTCAACATGCTTGACAGTTCAAAATAGTCCATATTTACCTTATACTGGGCCTTGTCGCAGCTCCTCAGTTCATCCACCTGTCAAACTATTTTATGTCACTTTTCGTTCCCTTTAAGACTGTGTTTTTCTGATTGGATGCCCCTCACAAACATAAGGTTTATATAATGAGACAGACTAAGAAAAATGCTACATCTCCTTCGATACATTATAACTTTAAAAAAAGACTTTACATCAATGTAACAAGCTATAACAATATATCGAGTCCTTTCATTTTTCCCAGCTAAACTGACCTAACAGAGTGCACTACATTCAGTAAACACAATCAGGTTTCTCCTCTGACTGCCTGCACAAACTGAATCAAACACAGTTCCTTAAGAGCTGAACTATTTTTAAGCAGATTTTTATTTTTTGCACGCTTTTTGCTTTCTATCAAGTATGTAACAGTTTCACATTAATTATCACCCACTGGAAAAATACTGTGTAGTGTGAGGTAATGTGTCTTGGGATGAGTTGTCTTTGTTTTCTCTCCTCAGGCTCATCACTCTCCTTATGGAGTCCATCGCCGCACCTAAACCATGTAACCATTACTTTATGGTCTCAGGGTACAGACAGAATCATAGTACTCCCATCTATTTCAGTCTGTCTGTGGTCTGCCTGCTGCCCAGCCTTTCTAATTTGGTGATGAGCTGTAAAGTGACCTGCTGCCCCAGCTGGAACAGGAGTGGGATTCCAGGGATTTCCTTACTGGGCCTCTTGGTTTGGACGGATGACACTGCACACCCTATCACCCTCTCCATGTGGACTCCAGGCCACTTGCTGCAGAGGGCACCCTGGCATTGACCCCCTGCACCCACCCGGCTCATGGGTAAGATGAGATGCCAGGAATAATTGATGATAATGTGGGCCATGATATCTGTCCAGGCAGGGCAGGGGACACCTCTTGCTCCCACCTCCTGCTGAGGGGTTACTGCCACCTCCATTTGCACTAATTGGTGCAAACATTCACTGCTTCACAACTGACATACACTCTCTTCATGTATGCCATGAAGTGGCTGTGTAAATGACCCTTTGCATTAGTTAATTAGGTGCACTGGCACTCCTAAGTAATTATAACGATGTTACACGTTTTTACTCGATCAAACACTAGTCTGTCTGCAAATAAATTCTAGTGTATAGAGATATTTTCTCCCCCTTTCCCTCCGGTTTTCAAGTTAAATGAATGTTGTTCTCTCTCTTCTCTTTCTTAGACTATGCACTCTCTTCCACTGAGCCACCTGTACTCTGTATTGTTTCATTTTTGGAGTGTAGGGGGATTGACTGTCCCTAATCCATGGCCACAGAAGAGGTTTAAAACACTCCTGTTTCATCTAATCTTCCAGCTTAGACCTAGCCAACCTTGAAACCCCGCTTTCTCCGTGATAGGAATGGACAAATAAAGGTCTCTCCCAGCACTCCCATGAAAGGGCTCTGTGTGCTCTGTGGATTAGGGCCCTGTGTTTTCTGTCTCTCTTTCTCAATTAGACTGAAAAAGGGTGAAAAAAAAAATATAAAGACTCCCTTGTTCATGTAGTATTGCAAGGCTGTAAAAGTTCCATATTTCGCTTTTTTAGATAGGGAATGTTTAGTGGCTCTAAAAAAACTAAGTAATCTTTTTACATAAAGAAACATTAACGTCTTAATGTACAGAGATTTGTTGAGAACGGCATGTTCAGTATGAAATAGACCTATTAAGGGTCATACATAGGTACAGGGTGCCACATTAATAAGCACTCTTCTGATTTAATTTTCAAAAGCAAAGTGGAAGCGAGAGAGCGAAAATATGAATGACTGTTCTGTTCAGGCACTTTCACGGACAGCTCATATTCTGTAAATAGAGGTCCTTCAGATGCGGCGCATGCTTTGTATCGCCTCTCCCACAGCTGCAGTGAAAACACCGGTGTCTCGCTCAAATGGTATTTTAACAATATTCATTAAAGCGTCTACTTCTTTTCATAAACTGTGTACTCACTATACCCAGCAATAACTCCTGACATCTAAAAATGTTTATTAGGGCTATTTTCGAGCCACGTTGCTAACGTTAGCCTGTTTCTTACTAATATCGCGCGAGAGAAACCAAAGCACCTCCAAACATTTTTTTAAAGTCAGTATTTTAGATTTTAACAAAGGCTTGTGTAACATATCTCCTTCAGTAGATAACGAATAACGGAAATCCCGGATGTGAAGTCCAGCATCTGCGTGGAGGGCAGCTTCTTATCTGCCCTCTGAGCTGTATTAACATGAGAGCTATATTTCTGTTGTGGATCCACTCTTGTGGATAAAATACACGGTGTACCATTCCTGTAGGTCAGAAGGGTACTTAAAAGTACTATTTTTTTGAGCGAAGTTTGTAGTGATAGCTACAGCTTATGTTCCTCGTGACATGTGTTGGAATTAGTTGTGAGGGAGGTTTATATAAATATTTATACATTTTTTTATTTATTGAAGAATGGAGTGTGAGAAATAAGTCAAGGAGAAATTACATTTTTAAAATCAATTCTTTTTAATGAGCATATGTGTCTATTACATATCATCTATGAAATTCTTTTTTGGTATTTACAGGTTATAAAGTTAGTTATTGTATTAGAAAAGCAATGAATATGGAGCCTATACAGCCTTTGAGGAATGCACAGGTGCTGGACAGGTGTTGTAAATGGTGTTTTGTTACTCGGTCACATTTAAGAGTCCGTTCTGGTTGAACTCCAGGAGCCGTTCACCACCTACAACTAGTTATCCCGTTGTCAAACTTTTCACCATTGATTTGTGCATTCAGTCACTCATCGCTGCCCCTGAAGTTGACTGACAGCTGAAGGAGTGGGGGATGTGCAGTCTGACAAAGTGTAACAACTTGCTGTTTCCTGTGTTCCCCAACCCTCAATGCATGATGTCTTTTTTGAATTAGAGCACAATAAGAATGCACTTGTTTTCCTATATTTGCTGCGTTGACAGCATAATCCCCATATATCCGAAGGTGATCACACTCAAAATGTGCGTTGATGTATGATGACCCTCGAGCTGTCGACCCTCTTGTGTGCCTTTTTCCTCTAGTGCCCAGGCAAATGACCTGATGGAGGAAATGGGTGATAATGCAAACAGATAAGGCTCTTGGTACCTGTTGACCACAGTCAGAACCTCCTAAATCAGGACCCTCTGACATGGTGCTCCATCAGTGCCTGCATCAGTGACTCCCACAAGGCATTGAGCCCTTATCTGCAGTGGCCCCTGCTTAGCATTCACGCCATTCACGCGAACAATGCTGCCTCTTCCCGCTCATTGGATCTGTGACTGACAGTGGGTGTTGGTGCACTTGTGTCTGACTTCAGCCACTATCTGACGCTGGGCTGTTTATCCAGTCCAGATTACCCCCACCAAGACACAATAAAGGGTGTGTGTCTTCCTTGCCACTTCCCATTCTGTTTTTCTAGCTGCATGTTTATAATGGAGCTCGCTCTCTATTTGGCACATTGGTTTCCTCCTCAGGAGGACCTGTATTAGTTGGAAAGGGGGAGGGCTGAGGCAAGAAGGGCTGACTAATGGTTGTAGAATCAGCTCACCACCCACTGATCAACAAGCGAGGTGGAAATGCCATCATGACCAGAAAAAGCAGGGAAGCAGCAGATAAGAGCATTGCCTTTGATAAACAGCTAATAGTGAAGTATGACTAATAGCTGAGGTATGATGTAGTGGCCTTAGAAGAATCTGGAAGCTTTTTCTTGACCTTTGTTGGCTAAGAAAAGGAATATTACTGGTTTGATAGGTCATAAAGTAGGTTTTTCATTGAGGGCACATCTAGACTGGAGCTTTTGAGCTATGTGTAATCTGCTTTGGGTTTTCATCATGCAGCTCAGATCTCATATTTGATGAGGCTCATATCACAGAACGGGATCTTGGGATTCCATGGCTCCATAATGGCTCTTGTGAAGCTGGGGCATTATAAAAGGTCCCATCATCAACCCCTGTGATCAGTATATCCTTCCCTGCCTGCTCTTTATATTTATGAATGGCACAATCCCATAAGTTCAGGAGCTCGGGAGGGTAGCGTCCGATCACGTGATACAGCACCAAGCGAGGAATGTGCAGGACTCTCCCCTCCAACTCTGCTGGAAAAACAAAAAATAGAAAAACTTTGATGCCCCATATCATAACGACTGTCCTGTGTGTCCCCTCCCTCTTCGTATGTGCAGTGATGCTGAGGAGGGTAATGGGCGGTGGCGCAGTCAAAGGGGGGCACAGATAGTCGCTGTGTTTGATCTGAAGGTCGCCAGCCCCTTGCTGGTGTTGAGAGATTCTTGGCGGACGAGGCTGGCTCTCATTTAATAACATGAAGGGGAAGCGGACCTTTCTCTCATAATTAGGCCTAATTACCCTGTAGGTGTGGACAGACGGCCCAAGAAGAGACAAACTGCCTTTATCCGTGGACTTTGAGTCAGATTACCCAGAGCTGTCTTATCTGTTACAGGGCCAGCAGGAGCCTCAGTCCTCTCTTGCCTCTTCCCGCTGGCTCCTAAAACCAGCTCAGGCGTATTAATCAGTCTCCCTGATTTAGTATTCTTGTGCACGATACACAGGTTTAATTAGGTGTAGCTATTCTTTTTTTCATTGTGAACATGCTTAATAAAACAATGGCCACACAGAGAGTCTTCCTGTCTTTTATAGTTCACCTTATGAAGGTTTCTTATGTTTATTAAAAAAAGCAACCCAGTAAATTTTGAGTTCTTTGACCTGCGTCTGCATTTCTTTGACCTGATCCTGCTGCCAGCTTTACTGCAGCTCGACCACTACAGCGGATGTGCATTCACAAGTGAAAATTACTGGCTTGAAAAATGCCAGGGCAGATCCCCCCCTTTGCTTTGCTTCCTTCTTGAAAATACATTTTGGTGACTTCGAGTCGCCATGTTGTTTGTTTACAGTGTCTTTCTCTCCCTTCCTGAGCTGCCTGCATGTTTGTGTTTGGGTTTGTAGCTGACTCGCTTGCAGCCGCAACAGCAGGCCCATTGTTGGGCCAGTTCAGCGACTGGAAATGCTGACGCCTGGAAAACCTCACTGAGGAAGTAGTGGCTGGGGGAAAATGGCCATTATACTCATCCTTTGGATGTGCGTTTATTTTTGCAGTTCTCGAGCCCCTGCAAAGCGCGTGTCCGCCGCTGACTCCGGCTGTTGTCTTTTAGGTGACGGCGAGCTGCAGCTGCCAGTGGAAAGTTCTGCGAGTCGAAACAGCAAGCCAATGAAAACAGCCAGTTTCAGGTCTCAGTGTGACTCGCAGCTCAACACTGGAAGAGGACAATAAGGGAGGCATAACCCACCTGTTACCAGGGTTAGCCCCCCCCCCTGTCACACACTCACACAGGCCCAGGACTAAGGAATGTAGTCTTACCCACCCATTCACAGGAGGAGCAGCTTCACTGATAGACCCATAAAAATACTGCTGCCATCTTCTTCATACCATACAAAACAAGTTTGTACAGTTGTTGCTTTAAGGCGTTTCTGTTGGTTCAGTTCCGAGAAAAGTGTGACATTAATGGTCAGTATCTTAAACATTTCCAAATTTCAGTCTCAATCTTGTCGTTGGAGATTCCACAAATGTCTTGCACTTATTGGTTGCTGTGCTTTCAGTTCTGTACAGCTCCAGATCCAGCTGAGTTTCAGTCTGGATACTGTGCCAGTCCGCCAGGCTTTGAGACCTCTCCTGTTCTTTTCTCAAGGCCTTTGTGTGATGTTGTAGCATGACCAAGCAGTCTGTCGGCCTTTGTTAGGTACCTTTCAGGCAGTTGAGTTTTGTCATAATAATGCATCAGTAACATTTGTTCCACACTGCTGTCAGACACACAGAGGGTTTGCAAGTTATTGTGAAAAGTTAGGACACCTGCAGGAATTATGCTCAGAAAGTTTTGAGCACTTAATTCACATAAAGTTCTTTTTAATGAATGAAAATTTCCTACTTTTTCTGAAATGTATTAATTTATTAGACCAACTTAATTACAGGGTAAAAAAGCTGATGCTTTTTTTTTTCAATTTCTGCTTTATATATTAATCAATAGTACAGCTGGTGAAATAACCGTCATTGTTAGAACATGGGACTACACTGTTATGTGCTTAATTAGGGAGGTTGATCGGGGGTCTCTGTCGCTCCGCTTCACAGATTCACATGGACAATTTAACCACTAACCTCCTGAAATGAGCTGCTCCTGAATGCCTCGGGCTCCAGTTTCAGTGTCTGCTGATTGCAGAGAGCAAGGGTTATGATAAGTAAAAGTAGGGGAGGGGAGTGAGTCGGGGCAGGAGAATAAGGCTTCCAGTTTTAGGTACCTGTGGGGATGCTTTGGAAAACAATGCCATTAATCAGTTGGTGTAGCAGCCAAGCATTATAGAGAACTTATGTTACTTTTTTGTAGATTTTGGTAGACTCCATTCTTTCATTGTGTATCCTCAGATTTACTCTATGAAACTGAAATCAGGGCTCTGTCAGGGCCTGTGACTCTTACTATTATATATCTTGGTTCATATTTGGAGTAAATGTGTTCTTGCAGAACATTGTGTTCTTCCCTATACTAACTGCTATCAATATACTTGGACACAAGTGGGACATATCAGCTGATAGGTGGATAGATAATGTCAGTGGCTGATTTTTACCTGTTATGTCATATCGCTTTTACACTGGCTGAAAAAGGTAATTCTGTGTCACCTCATCCAAAGCTTCTCATTTGATCATCTCAGATTTGCCAAGGGGAAAGATACACTTCTCTGAACCCAGTTCAAAGGTGATGATGAAAAGCAGTTAATTTTTTAATGATGATCTTTTTGTTTTACTTAAAAAATGGAGGAACGAATCACAACAAATACTGAATAAATTAAGGCAGAGAAATGTGGGAATAGCTAAGCAAGTTTGGGCCTGGTTAGTACTTGGATGGGAATGCCTGTAAGCTTACAGGGGTGGCTGTAGTGCTGATTGCTCTCCGATGCATCCATTGGAGATAGAAAGCACTTAGGTAGAAAAAGCATAGAAAAAAGTGCTTATATGAATGTGTGTGAATGGGTAGAAAAAGCACTTTTATAAGAACTACCAATTACCATTTACATATACGTGGGCCACATGCCTGTGCAAAACATAAATACTAATAATAGCCCATTTGGCGCATCCTTAAGTTTTGTGTTGGCAAGTGTCTTTTCATGTAGTTTGACACCATGATTTTAAACATAGATAGCATTTTATTAGCTGTGATATCAGCCATTCACATGTGATTGTTCAGTGTTGAAGCATCATTTCCTTGCAGCATGCCTGTGGTCAGGTTGGTTTCCTCAGCTACCCAGCCTACAAACAGCTTAAAAGCCCGAGCTGTTACCTCTGCCTCTGGGACAACGGCTGTAGATCAAGAGGAATGAGAAGCTCAGCTCTCTGTGTTTACAGTAATTCAGCTGTCAGAAGTGGTGATATATGACATATTGAGTAAGAGAGGTGTTTTCACGCAGACTAGAAGGAGGAAGACCGAAAGAGAGCCACAGGGTCTGTAGCTACTAACAATGGAGAAAATACAGACAGTGTATAAAACATCTGTCTGCTGTGTGGAAGAGAAAGGGTGAAGCACCTCAAGGAGGCCCGTGCTCAGTGTTTGTGCATAAAAGGTTTTTGCTTATTTGACATATTAGGTGTGCACTTCATTTCTATTTTGTTCATCTAAAATGTGTCCAATTATCCTGTTTTGCATAAAATACGTTTATCAGACGTTGTGCAGTCTCTGAGAGGTATTTGTGGAGCAATCCAGTGTGGACTGTAAGCATTTTATTGCCATCAGCCTCAGAATACACTACTGTCACGTGTTACATTCAGATTTCATGTTCATGTTTTTCTTTTACAGTGACCGCAGCGGCGCTAGTTTTCAGCCTTCTTTCTGCCACGTTTTGATTGCTTGACCAAAGGATGTCTCGTCCTTCTCCATCCCCCATTTACACCCTGAGGGGGGCGGGCGGACCCCTTAACACACTTCACTTTAGCTGCCAAGGAGAGGGCACTCCCCTCCTGTTCTCTGGGTGAGCCACGATTTGCTCCTTCATATTTTTGAATGTTAGTTTCTTTGAACAAGAGTAAATCTTACCATTTTTGTAGCTACTGTAAAGCAGAACCAGTTTAGTGTAAGGTTCTATGTACGTGATGATCATTAAAGATCCTTTACAAAGCAGCATCCTTGTTTTTGCAGGTCAGGAAAGGGTGCCATACATATCTGGAACCTGAACAGCAGGAGGGCAGAGAAGATCATAGAAGCTCACTCTGGTAACTCTGTCATCTGGGTCAGCACACTGCAGTCAGCAGATGCACTCATCAGGTAAACCTCTCTCAGCTGTCTGGTTCTTACCTTTATTTTCTTAGCAAGGATTTGTGAATAAGAAATGTTGTTAGTATGTCAGTTGTGGTTTAATTCTATGCAAACTGTTTGATTTTAAAAAGTATATAATAGTGAATAACTGCAGATTTTCAGCTCTGGTTTCGCTCTTCCTGTTGGTGGCGCAGTCAGGGCCGGGACATGCAGGTCTGCTGGTGGGACGTGAGTGAAGGTCGCAGTGAGCTGGTGGAGTCTGTGCGGACTGGCAGTGTTGGATACTGTCAGTGCTCCCTTGTAGAGATGAGCCCTGCAAATTACCTTCTGGCCTACGCTGGGGAGCAGACGGAGGAGGTTAGACATCAGCAGTGTCAACATTCAATTGTCTTTACAATCCATGTTCATCCCCCGCCTCTTTATCAGCACATGCTGGCATATGCTAAATCTCTGAACCTAAAGGGAATCTGTTTCCAGTTCAATATTTTTATTCCTGGTCTCCACAAGAGTTACTTTTCATGATCCATAGATCCAGATGATACTTGTCCTATACTAAGCCTTGGAATTCCTTCAGTCCATTCTTAGTCTAAAATGAGACATTTTAGCTCCTTTGCTTCTTTTTACTTCTTACTGTCCGAGCCTTGTGAATAAAAAGTTTGAACAACAGGTGTGAACTTGAGAGAACTATATTAAGAACATCCGCTTTCACTGATGTCTTACCATATAATATGATACAGAACCAAGAGTAGACAAAACTGTCTGAAGCCTGAGCTGTTGGCTCACAGGGATTAGCTGTACTTATGCTGAACTCATTATTTGAAACTTCAGCTATGTTTAATATGAGCATCTGCTATTGTAACTGTATAGACATGAGGGAAAACAAGGGAAAGCTTAAAGGTTCCTATTATAGATATAATGTAATTAAGTTAAAAATGTTTTTCTTGAGGTAGAGGAGTTTCTATTAGTGAGTGTGACAACTTTTTATTATAATATCTAGAAATGTTTGCCACACATTTTCACAGGAATGCAAGTCTGATTACATTACATTGAGTGTTATATAAGTATTATACTAACTATTACTTGTTACTTTTCTTAAAAGTAATGGAGTATGTTGATTAATTACTTGCCAGAGAAAGTAATGCATTAAATTATTCGTTGCATTATTTTCTTGTTACTCCGTAAAATGACCTGAAGTGCACCATCACATAATGGCCAGTCCCACACAATAACACAACTCCCTGTCCTAACAAGGAAACACATTCAGTCTTTCTTTTAGTTTTTATGTATGAACACAAAGCAAAGATGAAAGCCAGCCCAAAGAGACCGCAAAGCGATCACAACAGTGATTCTACTTCAGAAACATGAACAGGTAGATCACCTGCTGAAGTTCAGGCTCTGGCTGCCAGGCTGGGGTCAGCAAATGCTCAGCTTTAATTTGTGGCTCTTTCTGCCTTTGACTCAATTTGCAGACAAACACAAGTCAGCTGATTGTGGCACAAGTGCTCAGGAAGAAAGAAGCATGTTTGGTTGTTACATAGAACTGAAGACCGATTGCAATGAAAATAACAACATAATTGTATCTGTAATGTAATTACTGAAGTCAGTTGTTTAATGCTTACTGAAAAATGCAAAGTGTTACTTCTGACACTGCAGATTCGACTGCATCCGTCCGCATTCAATTAAATTCCCATTTGATGAGTAACTTGATGCTCCGTTTCATTTTCAACTGACATGGAAGGATTTCGTTAGCATATAAATAGCTCGGCTTTTTGGGTGAGCAGCTTAATAGGTTTAAACCGTCTGAGTTGAGTGTAAAAACACATCCTGTATAAACCTGACCAGACTTGCTGTTGCTGTTTAACTCAATGGAATTCACACATATTTGTGGGTTTTGATACCGTAAGTGTGCTCTCGGAAAATTGTGTTCCTCAAAGTTGTTTTTGTTGCAAGTTCTGTCATCTTTCCACCGATGTTTTGCATTTGATGTGATCCATAAGCGTATTGAATCCATTCAGGTAGTGTCAACATGACACATGAGCATGCCCTCTGCAGCCAGAAACTGTCAAACTGTGATCTGAATGGCATCATTAGCAAACCTTGATTTTATGCATCAGTGTGCACTTTTGAAGGTCAGGATCTTAGTACTGACCACCAGCTAAATGTTGGTTAATTGTGGTTGTGGTTAGTAACATTCTTTTACCTGAATGCTTTTGTCTAAAACACATGGCTTTGAGAATTCCTAAGAAAGCAAAGCGCAGTTTTAACTGTGCTTTACAGTAAGTAATGAGCATGTTCCTGCTTAAAAGTCAAAGTAGCTGTTTACATTTTTGTCTTTGAATGGTGGCTTAAAGAGAAAAGAATCCCAGCCCAGTCCTGATGGTGGAATGAAATCACAGTTTTGTCTGTCTTGAGGTTAATTTTCTACACCCACACGCCTGTTTGGTTTTGTGTGGAGCCAGTGTCTGAGTGGTGAGGCAGGATGGGGCAGCCAGCTATTCAGCCATCTTTTATTGCCTCCAGATTCATGTTACGTGCTCTTCTGTGGCAGAGCTACACTTGAAAGGGAAGGAGCGGTCACCTGATCCAGTCAAACGTGCCTCTGCTAACCTCGGTCCAGTGGGCCAGGCATCAGGGCGCCTGTGACTCCCAGCACCTCAATAATGCCATTGTCCCAACAGACACAGACAGAGACACACCTACAGACCCATAAACGGCAGACCAAAACAGGCCACACTCCATTTTGGGCTCTCCACCCCATTCCACAGACATAACTGACCAAGTCAGATCCCTATCATGCATCTGCAAGTAAAAACACACCCATTAATGAATTACCTTAAGGAACAATACTGAGGCACTTGCCACAGAGCATTCACAGTGGCATGATTCAGCGCCTCGGGCAAAATACGGGGCGATATTTAGATATGTAACCGAGACAGGCAGCAGTTTCCATCTGAAGCTATTTCACGTGGTTTTATTGTTTACTGCTCACAGTGAGATTCCTGCCAGCAGCTTTGCTGCCACGGGAGAAACATTAATTAATAGCGTGGGTGTTTTATTTATGGGCAGTGTGATGCCACACAAGAACAGTGATCACCTGAGGCACAGAGAAGTCCTTAAAGGCCCTCTTTGTCAGGCACGCAGAGGTAAACATGCAGGACAGATGTGGCTTAGCGCTAAAATACAGATCGCTTCCTTTAAGGGCTGTTTAATCTGAGGCCTAATGAGAATGAATATGAGCAGTGTATATCATCCGCGTGGAGAAAGTCGAAGGAATGAGCTTTGGTCAGGATGTGTGGGTACACACACTCGCACGTGCACGCACACACATCATCATTAGTCTGTGTATTTTTTATCAGAATCAGTGCCAATGTGTGCAGGAAAACACCACTCAGGTCGCAGGGTGAGCCTTTAGCAGGATTTATTATAGACAGTGAGGCGGCTGCTCTGCGCTGATGGATGACACTGTACTGCTGGTTGGAGGGACTTGGATCCGTGGAGGTCCTGAAAAAGCAAGTATGGATTTGGGTTGCAGGTTTGTTACTTGAATGCAGAAGACAGACAAATTCCAACTTGGCAATTAGAACTTGTGTGTATATATAATTTTGTGCCAGTAATGAAAACAGATTAATGAAAACACATACGCTGCCATTTTTCGCTTTTGGGGTGAGAGATAGCAGTCCTGTTTGGCAGGAACACGACCTTGATTGGGATGAAAGCATTTTTACGCTGATAGATTGCCATGAAATTTTGTACAGAAATCCATTGTTCTCTTGGGATGTGTGCTACTGATTCTGGTGACCCCCGGCCTTTTTATCTTGACCCCCTTAAATATCTCAATAGCTGCAAGATGGTGAGACACCACATTTTGTGCAGGAAAAAAAATCCATCATTATCCTTTTCTTTGCAATGTAATGGTACCCTTTCAGTTTTAACCTGTAATTGTCACGTGTTCTCCACAGATCAAGATTATCGAGCTGCCCAGTAAGACTGCAGTCTGCACCCTTGTGCCAGAAGAAAAGCTGGGGATGGTCATGTGTCTACAACTGTGGCAGGTAAGCATCAGTTTAAAGTGTTTTCTTCAAAGATATTGTTGAGTTGTTTTAATTAATGTTTTAATTAATTGTCTGTTACTCTATTTTTCTGCATCATTACCAGCACACACTGAGAAATGCACAGATACACTCAGAAAGGGCCCTATGCCGCTCATTTACAGCCCCCCATCTTTTTTGACATTTGTGTGAGTCATAGGTCAAAATTATTCTGATTTATCTTTGGAGCTATTTTATTTCTATTTCCTCTCTTCAGGACAACTTTCTTCTGATTGGTTGCCCCTCATATAAATATATACATTTCAACTAAAATATGGTGGAGCTTCTGTGCTCACATGCAGAGATGTGTTTCTTAGATATCGTCTAGTACAAAACTGTCTAAAATGTCTTTTAGAACATTTTGCACAGGTCTAATTAGGAGCCACCAGTGAAACATAACAGAAAATAAGGAAATTCACAATATGATCAGTCACACTATCCAAAAAAGGAAAATCACACTGACAGCCAGAGAACGATGTACCTTTTGTTTCATGACTGTTAATAAAAGCTCACACATCCGTACATACCTGCTTCATTCTGATTGGACAGCGGCCCACGACAAGTCGCTAAAGTAAACAAAAAACACACACGTGAGATGCGGCTCGTGATTTACAGCTCGACAACTCGTCCTGCATCATTTTTTCCAAGCGTTTCTTCTCAGCTGGCAGCGAGTCCCAACACTGTAATTAGAGTGTTTGGAAAGGCCGGGGGTTCACAGCCATATATCAGCCTGCAGCTGTACATCCAATCTGATCTGGGCAAAAGAAGTTACAGCTTTCTGTTTTGTGATTGCCGTTGAAAGTTTTATTTTCCAGCCATTAACGCAACCCTGTAATTATTTTTATGGTTAATTATTAACTCTCCGGGTTTTGGGGCTGCAGGGAGGGACTGAATGGGGGGTTTTGATGCAAGGCTGTGGATGGTTTGCATAAATTTAATGAGCTGTGCAGTTTACAGGCAACAGAAATCAAAACACAGCTTATCATCTTGAACCCCAGAGTGAGGCAAGCTGCTGGCCTGTGCACACTTAGCCCAGCATCCCTGTAATACTAATTAGAGTTAATAAGTCAAAAGCAAAGCCTATAAAAGTGACATTGTTTGTGATGTTGTAGAGAAAAGAGTCTCGGTGCCTGCTGACACCATGTTTGTGTTTTTTCTTGTTTGCCTTTGATTTCACTGTTGCACCCACCTTTCATCATCTGATTTATGAACCAAAGCTGGCTGAGCGTTGAGTGCCAGAAAACATAATGATCAATTATATCATTATAAATTATATAATATCTTTGTAATACAGCACAGGCAGCTGTCTGACTTCAAAGCCGAAGGGCCCAGGTGATTGTAAATCATTTCAGGCCGATTCCTTTCAAAGCATGTTCATCTGTTACACTGACTGAGTGACTCAAGAGTTTCCGAGCGCAAGAAAAGACTGAAAACCCGGCCCTGTCTGTGTGCATCTGTGAATGCATACAACCCCTTCTTTCACTCACTATCAAACACACAATGGCAGGTCTTTCCTCAGTCACGAGAAGAAAAAAATACAAACGTTATCTTGCCTTTCGCATTAAATGCTCAAATGCTGCCTACTGCCTCCTTAACCTGACACAGCAGGAAGCAACGGCTGAAACAGCTACAGTTAGGTCCTTATATATTTGGACGCTGACAGTTTTTTTTTTTTTACCTGTTTACTGAGGGTACCCACGTTCAAATTGGGTGAAGGGTTTAGGAGTTTCAGCTCCTTAATATCTGCCATCTTCTTTTAAAGGGACCAAAAGTAATTGGACAGACATTGTCTCAAAGGCTATTTCACAGGCAGGTGTGGGTAATTCCTTCCTTATATCATTATCAATTAAGCAGATAAAAGGTCTGGAGTTGATTTGAGGTATGGTGCTTGCATTTGGAAGACTTTGCTGTGAACAGACAACATGCGGTCAAAGGAGCTCTCTATGCAAATAAAACAAGCCAACCTTAAGCTGCGAAAACAGAAAAAAAAAACATCTGAGAAATTGCTACAATATTAGGAGCGGGAAAATCTACAATTTGGTACAGAAAGAAAGAAAGCACTGGTGAACTCAGCAGCACAGAACGACCTGGACGTCCATGGAAGACATGCGTGGTGGATGATCGCAGAATAAATTCCATGGTGATGAGAGATCCCTTCACAACAGCCAAACAAGTGAACAAGACTCCCCAGGAAGCAAGTCACTCATAAGCCTCAAGAGTAGAAAGGCTAGATTGGAACAAAAAAGCAGGCAGAGTTCTGGAAAAATCTTCTCTGGACAGATGAAACCAAGATTATCCTCTACCAGAGTGATGGCAAGACAAAAGTATGGAGAAGGCGTGGAACAGCTCATGATCCAAAGTGTACCACATCAACTGTAAAACACGGCGGAGGCAGCGTGATGGCTTGGACACTAATGTTTGTTGATGATGTGACACAGGACAGAAGCAGCCGAATGAATTCTGAGGCGTTTAGAGACATACTGTCTGCTCAGATCCAGCTACATGCAGTCAAATTGATTGTCAGTGTTTCATAATACAGATGGAAAATGACCTAAAACATACAACCAAAGCAACCCAGGAGTTTATTGAAGCAAAGTAGTGGAATATTCTTGAATTTTCTTTAGTTTTGTTGAAGACCCAGCATCTGGTGATGTGGATGGGTTCAAGACTTCAGGCTGTCATTGCCATCCAAGCTTTTTCAACCAAGTATTAGAAATAAGATTTTTATTGTCAGTTATTGAATTTGTCCAATTACTTCTGATCCTCTGAAAATAAGGGCTCGTGTTTAAAAAAAAAAATCTGTTAGTTCCTCACATTTTTATGCAAACTTTATATTTAACCCGCTGAATTAAAGCTGAACTTTAACTGCATTTGAGTTGTTTAATTTAATATTCATTGTGGTAACATACAGAACCAAACAAGTAAAGAAAAAGTCATCTCTGTCCAAATATATATGGACCCAACTGTATCCCCATCTCTCCACCCTGCCTCTCCCTATCACACACACTCCAGGAAGAAGCCACTGCCAATTATCTCTTCTCTCTGTCTTCGCACTCGCCACCCCTCCCTCTTTTCTTCCCACTGCTGAGACGAGAAGCGATTATCCTCCTATATTTTTAAGGCAGACTCACCAACAGATTTATTGTCAGCCTTTAAGACCTCTCTGCAGGAGTTTATGGAAACGATTAAGTCTTAAGCAGCGCTTTCTTCCAAATTTAGCCACAATTCACTCCATTAAAATCCCACCTAGCCCTTAGTGGGCTATGACATAAAGGTGACAGAGCTTATTATCAGGGTTTTCTGCATCTGATCGGCTAGGAAGCCATGAACGATGGCGAGTGGAGGAGGAGGAAAGCGCCTCCACATGTGGGTTTGACTTGTGTGCCGATGTCAGGCTTGGCCAGGGGGACAGTAGTGATATATGATGTGCAAGGCTTTTAATGTGAACAGAGGCTGGCGGGGGGAAAGGAAATGTTCCTATACAGATATCCATCACTCTCAGCTCATCACCTTGCAGCCTCGTGGCCATGACATCATGGTGAGACCGGGACGAAAAGCGAAGGAGGCGATTGGTTCCTTATGTTGAAGCAGTGTCTGCCCGAGGCCTGTGGTGGCCACATCAGCAAACAAACTGGTCTGAGGGTTGTTCGTGATTTAGGCCGGAATCACAACACAAGGAAACGACACCGAAAATTTATTAGCTTCATGATGCCATTTTTCTCCAGTTATCTTGTTATGTTTTTACTTTGTGAAAGCAACAGTGCACAGCTGAATAGAGAGTAGATTGTTAGTGTAAATGACTCCTTTACATTGTCCTTGGCAAAAAATACAGAAAAACCTATACGCCTATAAAACTATATAATATAGGTTAATATAAAAATTCTCATGTATGATGGCTGTGGTCCTGGGATCATAGCGGATTCTCCAGTCTGCACCCCAAATTGTTCGTGATGCATCGTTGGTGGGTGGGTGTGTGGGTAGAAAATGTTTAAGACATGGGTGAAAGTGGCCTGTAGTGTAAATAGCACTTTGAGTGATCGGTAAGAGTTGAAAGGTGCTATCCAAGTACCACTGACCATTTACATACCTTATAATAAACAAGGACAAACAGTACAGAACATCACCAATAAATGGCACATATTAGTTGCTGTCAGTAAAGTCTGTGATGTTTATGGCCCTGCTTTGTGACAATCTGCCCCTGTAGATTACCACTAGTTACTTTAACTTTTCTGAAAAAATGAACATGACTAATTTTAATATTGAACACAAAAGCTAAATGGCAGTTACAGTGGAAGTTGCATTCTTCTGTTTGTCTTAACCAGTTGTATCAAATTTAAGGCCCGGGGTCAGCACCGGGCCAGCAAAGACCCGAACCCGGCCCACTGGAGATGTTTAGAAAATACGACGGAGGGCATAAAGGTTTCAACTTTTTTACTGTATATTCATAAATTTGACAGCTATTCCTGTTGATAAGGATTCCCCACACAGCCATTTATATTACAACAAAGTAGTTAGGTAAACAATTTAATGACAGTTTTTCACCATGTACAATAGAAATTTTGTTTAAAAATTTTTTTTCATCAAAAACTTTGTTTTATAAATATGAGACAGTCTGGGCAGTGACCTGAGATGTCCTGATAAAGTTGCACTTCTTTATCTTATATTAAAATATATCAGGGATTAAATGTGCAGTTAAATGTTTTTACACTGAAAGTGAGTTTCACTCATCTCGCCCACATCAAAGTGAGCTGCACATGCTTTATGTTTCTAAAAGTAGTTTGACATCCCTGGTGTAAACTGAGGCATTGCACAAAAATAATAAGTACAAATGTTTTTTTTGATTTTATGATGTGCAAATCATCAAAAAAAAAATATTTGTGACCAGAAATCGAACTGAAGTGCTTCAGGGCTGCAACTGCACTTTTTTCCTGAGAAAGAGGAACTTTCTCAGAACTGTGATTTAATCTGCTCACATTTGTGAATAAAGCTCTTAGTTAGAAAATGTAATGACCTCTATAACAGTCGTTAAACTTTTCTGTAAAGATGTCTGGATATGTATTCTGGAGGAAAATAGAAAAAACTTAAAAAGAGGAAAAGAGGGTTATAGGAGAATTTTCACTCTGTTTGACATGGTAAAATTGAGAAGCGGAAACATTCTGTCTGATTGTGAAATTTAAGGTTTTGCAGCTTTCTTTAAAAACAATCATTTCAAAATTGATGGTTACCTAAAGCAAGCAATTTGGTGATGAGTTTTAGAAAACTGTGTAAATATTTTTATTGCCTTACATAATATGTTATATGTATAACATAAGTATTATGTATGTTGATTATGTTGACCAATATCATGTACCTGTGCACGTCATATTTGTAGTTTCTGATGCTTCAGCGGCAGGTGGATTTTAAACATTAAACACTGTTTCAGCAGACAAGAGAAGGAAGGAAACGAATAAATGAATATTAATAAAATATAATATACTTAATATATTCAGTACAAAAGCGCTCAGAGTGTTAATTGTCAAACAGGACACAGCTACACCACCTTACAGCATGTATATCTCACTAGAAGTCTTAATACAACTCCAAGACTAAAACAGTTGGGATGCAACTGGTTTTGCAAATCTCATAAACCAATATTTTATTCACAATAGAATCAATATGTAAAAAAACTGCATTAACAAATTGTGGAACAATTTTGGAACGGTGTTCATCAAAGAATTTGAATACCTGAATGCAAAGTCTTTACCAGTGCATAATATCATTCAAAGGACCAAGATGAAAATATGTACTAGATTCCAGCGGGTCCTTGGGCTGCGCTGCATTGCAAGCAGGCACATTCTGTCATAGGAGTCACTGCATGAGCTCATAAACACCGTTTGCTGTTCCGTCTACACATGCAGGATAACACCCTATCATGCACATCATGAACATGATCCAGAAATTGGTCCAAAGCCCTTTTAAAATGGACTGAGGGAAAGTGGAACCGAATGAAAATTTGCAAATTCTCTTTTGGAAAACATGGAGGCCGTGTCCTTTGGACTAAGGAAAGGAGAGACCATCTGACTAGTTATCAGTGCTCAGTTCAAAAGCCTGCATCTGGAAAGGCACCATCAAAGCTAGATGGATGACCTTTTCAAAGAGGGCCTTGAAGGAGGAGCAAGACAACCTTAAACTGTCTATGCTTCTGCTTTTTAAAGATGTGTTGCTGCCATCAAATGAGTCAGTATTTTTATTAAGATGGAATTTTTTCTTGGTTTAAACGTTTGGTATTTCTGCTCTGTCCTTTTGTGAATAACATATGAGACAATGAGATTTGCAAATCATGACATTCTCCTTTATTTACATTTTACACAGCATTGGGGTTGTGATATGTTTACAGTAGAAATGGCACAATGATGTCTTGGCATATTTGCCAAAAGAATGAAAATCGGCCTATAGGGCACCTCTATAGCTCACCTCTATAGCTCACCTGGTAGAGTAGGTAATCTGTATGCTGAAAGGGTGCAGAGGCCATGGTCTAATTCTGCCCAGATCATTTTCTGTGTCCCATTCCTACTTGCTCTTTCTACTAAGCGAGTGTCCTGTGCACTAAAACAAACGGAAAAAAAATAAAATAAATCAGTCTCTAATTACGTGCTAATACGCTACATAAATACAGCTATGAAAACATGGCTGAAAGTCACATGACATTGCCATCCTGGAGACGACACAGAGAAGTCTCCTCCGTTGGTCCTGCATCTCCAGCCAGCTTCCATCCATCTTTCCAGCTGCTCTTTGGTGATGAATCTTCTCCCTGAGCCCCAGCCCCACTCCAGCAGAGAGCCCTCTTGTAGAAAGGCCTGTGGAGGATATAATGAATTACATGTCTACCCAGGGTTCCCCGACCTCTGACCCATGACATCATCAATCAGCAAAGTCCTACACTTAAGTGAAACGGTGGGCCCCTAGCCTGGAACGCTTAGCCCGGTCCCTGCCGGCAAGCAGGGGCCACTGATTTTCACGTGTTTTTATTTGTTTTCATAATCCCTTAGTGTTCGTCCTCGCTGATGTGTTTGGAAGGAATACACGACTCTGTCTATAATTTGTTTAAAGCTGCAAGAAGAGAAATATAGGGCGTTAAGTGAGAAGAGGACTTGGACATGAGTAGGGAAAAAATGGCAGACACGGCCTCCTTGCACATATGGAAAAAATTTCTTACCCTCCTACCTTCCGCATGGCACTGTGCTATTTCTGGAGGCCTGGCGGTATTTTAAAGTAAAGGCATGAGTTAGGATATACGTACATATCTGTTTCTTCAGGCCACATTAGGGCGTTTTAAGGAACGTATTTACGGTAGAACGGACTACAGTGTTTTGTATTTTTATGGAAAAAATTTGATTTTCAGGAAGCGGGATGATGGGAAAATCTCACCAGGTGTCCCTCCCTCGTCCTTCACATCTCGCCTCCAGCAGTGCCTATATAAGGCAGCTACTTTTCACCAGCCCACCTTTATGTGCTTGTCCACAGACATAATTTACAAGCTCAGCTACACCTCCACACAGCCTCTGAGCCGGCTTGATTATACTGCTGTAGAGGAAGCGAGCACTCAGAGGTTATCTGTGGACTCACAACAGTGGGAAGGCACAGCTTTATTATTCTTTTCAAATGTTACACTGCTGACTTTGCCCCATTAATATGCATGCAACTCTATTTTATGGTCACCATAGATTGCTCTATATATTTAACAGAAGATTCTTTTTTATTTTGTCTGATGCCTGTTTGCACACTTGGTTTCATTTCATTTCATGTGATTTGAAAGATTTACTCTGATGGATTCGCCAGTTGTAAACATTCAAGCTGGATCTGGAACGTCCGGAAATGAAATGGATGTGAAGCCAGATTATATGTGTCGGGTTTGTACGAAAGTTCGATTTATTTATTCTTTTTAGATCGCGAGTATGCAGTTTGAGAGTATTTTTTGCAGAGGAGTTATATTGGTAGCAAAAATGATCAAAATAGAATAAAATAATAAAACATGAACACATTAAAGTGGAGAAAAACCAGAACATTGCATAATGAGGAGATAGTCAGGAAGACATGAACACAAAATCTCAGCTACATGTCGAGAAAAGCAGCATTTTTTCAGCGTTTTGCTTTATTTCACTACCTTATGTAGTATTCTATCTGTGCATGCTTGATGTCTGTGGCTTAGTAATATAGATGAGGAGCAAAGTGAGGAGTGGTGTAATGGAGTGCTGGAAAGAGAGAGCAGCAAGCTGACGAATGGAGCGTTTCTCTGAGTGTCAGCGGGAGCTTCCAGGATGATAACCTCTGCTCCTCTCAGTTTCCAGCATTGCGCAGTGGTTTCCGTGTTTTTTTTTTTTTTTTTACGACACAGCTCTCATCTAACATCTTAACTCATGCTTCACTTTCTGTCCCCTCTTCTCCATCTTGCTGTCCCTTCTCCTTCCTCTCTTCAGCCAGACTCGGGCTCTGGGCCTCTCCTGTTAGCTGGATACGAGAATGGCTCTCTGTTGCTGTGGGACGTAACCCAGAGGTCCAAGTTGAGCCAAGTCAAAGCCCACCCTGAGCCTGTCATGTGCCTGACCTTTGACACCACAAGTCTGAGGGGCGTATCGGGCTCCTCTGAGAAGACGCTCTCCTCCTGGAGGCTGGATGGACAGAGCAACCTGCAGGTCAGTAGAGGACAGAGCGTTTGATCTGACTGGTCAGTCACTCTCAAACTGTGAAAATGTGAATTTGTTTGTTGTGATACACCTGCAGTAACCTCTAATCCGCAGTGATAACTTAGAAAAACATAGCTTTAATCATTGCTTTTAGCTAGCTGTATTAAGTATTTGTGACTTAAATTGATTTGTGCTTGATTTTAGCTGTTTTTTTCTGTTCGGATGTTTCAGTTGGGTCACTATGTACTTTTCTTTATATCAAATAATACTAACAATTCTGCCAAATTAGGGTTAAGTACTGAAGGTATTTTAGACATGATGCCAGGTGTCTCTTGAAGTTGAGATTTTTAATCTCAATGAGATTTTTTACCTGGATAAATAAAGGACTAATAATAAATAGAAGTATTCCAAAGGATACAACTACCTTGGTTGAGCTAGTCATGCTAATTCATATTGGTTACTGAAGCGTCCCTAGCTAAGACCCCAAATAAGCTGACCTGCTAACTAATTGTTGAACAAGAGAGTCCCTAGAAATAGTATAAAAAGGAACTGGCAGCAGCAGAGGAGTGTTACCTTTCTCTGGGCTTGCTTGGAAAACATCAGGGGCCAAAGAGGAAGAGGCTCAGCAGGGCTCCAGGGGCCATAAATCAGCTGCTGGTTACACAGCATTGGCAGAGCTGGGGGCCAAGGGCCAAGCTGGGGCTGTCACTCCAGAGTCTTACCACCCACATGAACATTGATACACAATCGCATACTAGACCTCGATATGCTCACGTCACCGTTGATTACAGCTGGGAAGAAAAATGTGTGTCATTTTCTGGTTTTAAAAAGAGGAAAATCAAGGCATACTTAATTCATTTAGCATACAACATTCCTCTTACCATAATTCTGTTAAAACACACAGACTCTCAAACATATGTCCTGTCTATACAATAAATTCCATGCCAGTGCATCTGCACTAACACCAAAAGAGATCATATCAGCTTGTACCATAATTCATTTTACATAACAGCCAACGCCTCCGAGACTTAACGCCTCATTTGAAGCTGTATTTTCTCTTGATTTCATGAGCAAAAGGGAATGCTCCTATTTTTCAGCCAACCCCCGTGAATCCGAGCCAAGGGGAACCTGAGGCTGATATAGTACACTCCTGCACAGTGAAAGCGGTATTATTCTTTCCGAGGCTTTTTACAAATGAATGCTTGAATTAGAAATATTTGCGAAGCTCCATTTTTTTTCACCCCTAAATATGTGTCTAGGAAAACACCGCGAAGGATTTGATTCAATCGAAAGGAGGAGGAGAGGGGTTTATTTGCTTTATTTTGCTCGAGCAACAAAATATTGATTCAGCGTGTAATCCAGGATGAGTATGACAGGCAGAAAGCACAAGGAGAGGGAAAGGATCCAACGGGGGCTTTTAAATTATTCTGAAGTGCAGCTCAGTGTGACGTCCAGACAGCTATCCTCAGTTCTTCCCACAAAAGTATTTTTGTGTGGCCATAGCAGGCAGGCAGGGGGGACCTGCCGGTTGGTGGACCCTGGCCCGGGGTCCTGACTGATGACCCTTGAGAGGTAATAAAAATATCAAAACCTGAGAGGCCCCTTAACCAAACAAAAAACACATCTGCAGTAAAGGGAACAGTAGTTCACAGTGGGAGGCTGCAATAAAGGCTGAGGAGGCTGTAAGTGCCACAGCATCCCACTTCCCACAAATTACCCCTGCGATACAGTCCAGTGCAGCAGAGCTGGCTGGATGCTTTTTTTTCTCCTTTTTTTTGGTGAAACGGTGGGGAAACTGAATGTGACACAATGCAGCGCAGTTATGATTTAGCGAGGCTGAAAGGCTGTGAAGTGAGCTTATCAAGGCCAGATAAAGACAGATAGCCTCAGGAATGGAGGTTAATGTATTTCACATGGCTTCCAGAGGCCTTTATCTTCTGCTTGACCTGGAAAGCCTGATATCATTTCATAGCATTTTTCCCCCTCTGCTCTGGTGCAGTGTGCATTTTTGAGAATTTGTCAGGGTCGAGACTATGTTGTATAAAGACGTGAGACTTACAAGCTGTTAAACCAGATGGACGCTCATTTAGGTGGATGCTCACCTGCATTGGCACGTGCAGTGACGGGTTTCTCCTGGAGAGGGAAAAAGACAGCAGTCGCAGTCTGGAGAAGGGAAAACGGGGTATAGACAGGGGAAGATTAGCAATGTAAATCAAGCGTGTCTGACAGTGAGCTGTTGCTGGAGCTGATGACAGTTCTCTACAGGTGGACATCCTGCTCCTCACATACACAGCAATATAAAAATATCCCCTGTTGTCACCTGCACGATTTCTTTGGGAAACCACAATTCCTGCAACTGCTAGTGTCGAGTCCTGGCTTTTGGATCCGATCAAATCAAGCCCAACTTCAGCTGTGCTGCAATATAAAAAATCTTCACTCTTTTTATGGGGCATCACCCTTCCTCCTCCTCCTCCTATCTTTTCTGAATGGGATTGCTCACCTGACACATCCATCTCCTGTCAGCCAGAGCCGAGCTCTAACAGACAAGGTGACAAAAGGCTGTAATCTCCCCACTGCCAAGTGTGATTCAGGGACAGGGTGTGTCAGATATACCTGTGAAAACCCTTCCAGCCGCTAGACTCGAGTGAGTGAGCGATGATGGGACATTTCAGTAGATCAGTGTGAACACCAAGATTGGTGCCAAGACCAAGGTTAAAGACAGGAGGGAAGAAGAAGGGGGAAAAAGTGAAGCAAAGCACGAGTGAAACCTGCCAAGTGGACACTCCCTTTGAACGTCAGCTCGCTCTGGTGAGATGCTACGAAATAGGATCCTGAAGTGTGAGTTTGTGTTGGATCTGTCATAGGCCCAGCTGCTGAGCAGAGCTGGTAGCCTCCTGACAGCTGAGAAATCTGGCGTTTAGACAGCAAACCCCGTTGTGTGTGTTTATCTGCATGCTGTAACACAGCCCAGGAAGGAGTGTTTCCAAAAAGGGAAGAAAAAAAAACAAGAAAAAAGAATGATGAAGACCAAAGATGGATTCTGTCTGTGATGAGATAGCAAGGAAGCAATCTGAGGAAAAATGGGGTGGAAATAATGCAAGCCAAGACTCCCCGGTTAGAGCTAATGGGTTTCATTAGAGACTGAGGACTGGTTAATGGCAGCACTTGAAGTCAGCTGCATTTTCAGTTAGATGTGGTGTGGCCTGACAGCAAAAGCAACAATGCTGCTGCCGGAGAACATCGAGTTAGAAAAGACAATAGTCTTATGTTCCAAGAGCAAAGACTTTTTCTGACATTTAGAAATAATATATTCAAGGGCTGCAACTATTTTTTAGGTTTTTTTAATTCAAATTAATCTGCAGCCTCAGAGCCAGTTGAAGCACAGCTTTATTTATTTGGCCCACTTTTATGGACCAAATAAATAGGTCATATTTTTAAAAAGCCAAATCCAATCAATTAACTGTTTGTAGAAGACAGTTTAAAAAAGTCTCATTTGAGCAGCAGGATTTTTGATCCTTTTTTTTTTTTTGACATTTAGGAGATTGTTGTCTTTTCGAAAAAGCAGCTGCTTAGCTTAGTGTCTGGAATCAAAGTCTGGAATCAGGGTACATGGCTTTGTTCTAAATACCGAAGTCAAAATGTTTCTCAAAATGTTTTAATCATCCTGTTGTTTTTTCAATCATTATCGAAAAAAACAACAACAACAACGGTCTCCAAAGTGTCCTAAGTGTAAGCAGATCATCTATATGATCAAAATTAATATGACTTTTAGGCTGCAACTCCCATTTCCTGTCAGGAAGATGTGATTTGCTGATAAATTAGCAGGTAAAGTGCAATTAAAAGTTAACCCCAAAGTGAGGCCAGCACAAAATTAATTGCAATAAAATAAAACCGGCCTGGATTTTTCTTTAAGTTTAGAATTGATAAATTGGCAGCTAATTGAATCTCACAGTTTTATTTCTCTTTTACTTCTCAGTCAGTCAGCTGATTGTTTCAGTCCAAGCTCCAGCACCTCGCGACTCGACACTGATGGCCGGCAGCTCAGGAACCGGCAGAGCTTCACATGAGCATCACTCATTCTAAATTATAGCACAAGGCAGCCATTTTTTTCTTTTTACTACTTTTTCCTCTCCACTTTCTCAGACAGAAAGTAAAAACAATTAACCAAGCAGCCTTGCTGAATGACCATCACTACTTCATTAGCCATTTACTGCCTGCAATTGACCCCTTAATGAAACAAATGCCTTTTCCTGACACAAACTATGGGAAGCAAAACAAACAAAAACAGACACTTAAACCCATCATTATCAGGACTCTAATGCAAACCAGATGGACAGAGGTAGGGGCATACCAAATACCTGAGGTAATAACAAAGCTCAGAACAATCTTTCACCCCTTAGTTTGCTTTGTATTTGTGGATTTGGCTCTGTTGGGCGAAGTGGGCACACGGTTTCATCCTCGCGATGATGGTTTGACTAACAAAAGAAAAAAAGTGAAACGGTATCACTGTCTCTTCTAAACTTGGCTTTTCTTGCTGTTATGATCAATGACATTCCTCCCTGCTCCTTCTCTCCCTTGCATTCCACTTTATCCACTTGGGCTATGAGTACCTGGCTTATGTCTTCCACATGCAGCTTGCGGATGGTTCCTTCCCAGAACAGGAGCAGGATAAATTCTCCCAACATCTCCTCCCCATCCAAACCATTAGTCTCCCTAGACACAACTTATGAAGTCAATTTTACGCTGTCCAGTTTGATTTCAGCTCCCACAGCCAGATGTTTAGGTCCCGTATAGCGATCCGGTGGAGATCTCTACCCTTCAGGAAAAGCACGTTCGCTTCTCCAGGAATGCCCACAACACCGGGGCCCTTCAGAGCACCATCTTAGCCACCATTCATTTTCATTTGTCAGAATGTTGCGCATTTAGAGAGATGGATACAGTCTGTGGGACGCTGTTGATCACAGGGAGAGGGGGCTGTGGCTAATCTTTAGCAGGCAGATGTTACAGCAGTGTATTTATCAGGTCTCTCTCCGCTGATCAGACCTTTCAGTGTGAATGTAATTCATCAGAGGTGCTTAAAGCAACACGGTCTCTGCAAACAAGCATTTCAGCGAGATGGTCTCTCGCTTTCTTCCAAACGGCGACACAGGTAACACGCTTACAGAATACGCCTCCCTAACTCCAAAACAAATAATGGGTCGCCGAGAGATTTACTCGCGGTCCTCGTGCCCTAATGTTTTATGGATGATGATTGAGTCCCAGGAGTATGCAGCCAGGTTCAACAGACCTCCAGCCTCACACTTGGACCTCAGTCATCAGATCAGCTGATAGCCCCCTCATTGTCGGTGTTTGCCTTGGCCACATTTTCCCAGACGGTAGTGATTAATTGACTTACTGATCTATTAAGTATGTCTGTTTTTTTTCTTGCCTCTATTTGCATGAAAAATGGGTTATTTGGTGTTACATTTACAGTTAGGAAAAAATGCTACATCCCATCCTTAAACAAGCACGAGGCTTGGAATACATACGAGAATGCCTTTGTAGTTGTGTTTTAGTAGCACACAGTCACCTGTTCAGATATTTTTCCTCTTTCTTTCTTACAGCTGCAGGACTGCGTGACGCTGGTCAACCCCGGGGTTTCCCAGCTGTGTATCCGCATGGATCGTAAACTTCTGGCTTCAGCAGGTTGGGACCACCGGATAAGAGTATTTGGCTGGAAGAAGCTCCGGCCGCTGGCGGTACTACAGTACCACACAGACATGGTGCTCAGTGTAGCTTTCTCTGACCACCGGGACCCCAGACAAAGAGTCCTGGCTGCCGGATCAAAGGACCAGCGAATCAGCCTCTGGTCAGTTTACAACGAGGGAACGGACACAGGCTGAGTCACTGAGCTCTGAGAAGATTTACAGATTTATGATCAATACTACATTCATACATTACAATCATGTGTGCTGATACAATATGGAAATAGATTGTGCTTCTCATGTACTGACATTACAGTTGAGCTATGAACAGCTACCTACTGACAACCACGTGAAACTCAGGAGTCCGTGTTTCACTCCTTAGCGCCGTACAGCTGCAGAATTAAAGCACTTCAATTCTTTTTGATACAGATTAAATAAAGGATCGTCTTCATGGTCGGAAGATGCCGGTGAATACATGATCACAACTGATTTCCATGTTCAGTCTTTACAAGTTAGACCAACTGCAGCATCTTATCAAAGTTGTATTGGTATGTTCTGATGTATATATACTGATTATGTTTTTATTTATCTCTGAGAATAGCGAGGAAGGGGTCAATGTGAAAATACAAAGAAAGTATATTGGTCTCCAAAATAAAATAAAATCTTTATTTTCACTCATTATATTTTAGTGTGCTTTTTAAAAATTTTTTTTAAATATATCATGTCAAAGCTGAACCACCATTATTTCCATTTCTATTAAGCTGACTGGAATTCCTGATGACTTTTAACTGCTCCATGCAGCTATGTGATTGTGTTGACCTATCTGAAAGGAGATTTGCTTCAGTGGACTTGAATTTAAGGTATACGCCGCACCTGAGCAGCTACGTAATCTCATGTTGTTATTCTAGCAGGCTTTAGTTTAGCACACAGGCCTTGCAGTCTGACCTGAGCTGTGTTTGTCAAACAAAAGTAAATCACAGCGTGGCGGGGGGGGGCAGAACAGAAGGATAGTGGTTTGGTGTTGCTTTCCCTGATCTGCGTAATCAGTTTATGAGCTCATTTTATAAGAAGTATACCTGCTTTGAGATAAACTATTAAATGTGAACTCCTTTAGCGCTCGTGTCGAAACTTGTCAAGTTGAAAATTAAGCAAAGGTTCTGTTTAATTTGCCGTGTGACAGTTGTTAGCATTTAGATTTGTAATGCCGAATGCAGACGTCCTTTAAAGAAGATGACATTTGTCAAGAAGGTTAAGGGTCTTAAAGGAAAATCAAGATGTTTTGTTTTTCATTTCATTCTTTCGCAATATATCTGAGAGTCGACGAGCATCATGGGAGCTCATATGTTACTACATCGTGCCGAGAGGTCGGAAGGGGGGGGGAGGCAGAGCTTCAAACACCAGACGTTCTGCTTCGTAACGACTTTGGCTCCGGGGATGATCCCAAGTTGAGAAGCTCGTCATGGTGTACAGGACAGGCCTGAGAAATCAAAGAGCCAGAGCAGCACAATGGCCTTGAATCATTAGCCAGCATAGAAAAGACAAGGTCATTATTGAGACAAGCTGCTTTTCTGTGAAGCTGCTGCCAAAATTGTACCTGAACTTTAAATTCGTTGAAAGCTTTTATTTCACTTAAAAGTCCATGTATAAACCGTCTATCACTTTTTTTTTTTTGTATTTTTTAGTATCCCCCGCAGAGTATACGTTTTGTCCCTACACTTCCTGTGACACCTTGCATTCATAATGTCTTCCTAACTCCTTTGTTGGCTTTGAACAAACACTGGAGGTGATGTAGGCAAGCTTCCGTCCATTCTCTGATAAATCAAATGCTTGGTCCTATTGGTGTAGATGTCTGCTGAACGGAGCAGACAACAACCCAGTAGCTTCACAAGTGTCCGGCTGTATGGCGGTAAACCTCGTAAATCACTCCATAATGGATCATTTAGGAAGTCAATAAACGGGGAAGAGAGACTGTCTGCACAATAGGCCTTGTGCTTCACTTATCACCTAACATGTGTCTTCCTTGGCCCTTAAGGTCAGAGGTCAGCCTGGTTTAGGGATGGGACATAATCCGTTAGGGTGCACGTGTGTGTGCGCAGTCAATGCAGTCTCTCCCTAAGTCTTCATGGATTATATTACTAGCTCAGATGTCACACTGAGACTGATTATTTAGACATTGTGAAAAAGAGCGTCCAAAAGAAAATAACCCGTTGCCCACAAGCCAAGATCAATGTTTTACCTCACGGCTAAGTTGGTTTTATTTGTTTTTTCATATGTGAATTAATACAAATGTATCTAGGCTCTCGCTGTGTGGTGGGGATTTGTTTTGATGTTCCACGTAAAATGTCCGTCAGCAATATCACACATAGGATAAATCGTAGCAGGTCTCGCGCTGTTTGAGAGGCCGTCGTAGGGACAAATATGCAAAGCATGTGTTCTGTTGTTTAGGTGGCGGACTGCAGCTAGTTTACCTGGATCGCTTTCAATAAGTGTCCCCATGCCGCAGGAGGGTTCCGCACGCCGAGGTGAAGCGAACGCCGCCCCGACGGGCCCGTCACAGCAGATGTTCCAGATGCAGCTGAGTGTCAAATGATGTTTCGGGTGGCGGCATCGTCCATCTTAGCTCTTTTAATGTGGGAGCTCCTCTGCATCCTGTCCCTGCTGGCATGACGAATCGAGGCACATCGACGGTTACACACTTTAAGTAGATTTGTGCAAATGACACTGAAATATTGACTTTTAAAATGGCCCAGACCTTTTGAAAGCGTGGCAGTACCATTTCATGTGCATGAGTGGAAATGTAACACACAATATGTATGTGAATACATCTTTGAATGCTGCGACCATACTGATTATGTTTAGTTCATACTGATGTGTAATTCATCACAGTTTCTCCAGTAGGCGCAATTTCCCCAATTTTCCACAGCCTGAGGCTTTCAAAGTCACGTCTAGACTGATGCATATATTATACCAGGGACACCCATTCACTAAGGACTGTGTCTGAGCGCGCAGCATATAAAGAATCTTTTCATTGTTGTGCACAGTTTGGTATAAATTAAACAGCTACAAATAGGGAAGGCCTGAAGAAAATAGCAGTATTGTGACTGAAATGTTGACATTTTATTACTTTAGCATTTCATCTTACATTACACTCTGTTGCACTTCATAAATAAATACTGACCTGAACTCTGCTACATTTATTTTACAACTTTATTTATGTAGTTGGGTTTTCTGATTCATTTTCATAGATTAAACTAGCCAAAAGCAGACAAAGTAGCAGTATCTTAACATGCTTATTCAGAACTTCATAGGCCTTTATAATAGAACAAAAAGGAGTCAGCTGCATGCAGACTGTATAAAAGACTAATATGTATAAAGCCTGTGTATACTGTCAGTCGTTAGTGTTTAGATAGTTTAAATACTTTTTGCTGACTTTAAGTGGTTTTCTTAGAAGTCGGTTTGAAAGTTTTTATGTACTATTTTTATTAGTACCATATCTGCAGAAATGGAAATATAAAACACTTTTGTGGTATTTTTATTTTATTTTTTAAGTTCTTTATTACCTCTTTATTCTGAATTAACTGAAAACTCTTTTACAGTGTATTTTAAGATGTGTTTGAAAATGTAAAGACATTGTTAAAACTCAGTTAAAAAAAATTGGATGCATAAATAAATTAGATGCAGTTGAAATCTTTATGGACATCACATTTCTATTGATATTATTTATGAGGATAAATTTAATAAATGTCTTGTGACTGTCAAAGTTTTTTTGTGTGTGTGGTCACTGACCTTGGGGGTCAGAGTTACTTAAACTAGTTTCACCGCACTACCACGTCTATTAGCACAGTCACTGATGTGCCTTCTGTGCTGTGAAACCTATAATTAGTCCCAATATACCCTTTTGACCCTTTCTAACCGACTAGTTACCCTCGCCTAACCTTATCACGTGTCCCGGGGGTACATATGCAGTCTAAGGAATAAACTCCTACTACCTGGCTGGTCTTCAACAACCGCCGGCCGGATTCAGCTCACACCGAATGGCTTTACGCCTCCAGACCGCTGCTTATCCCTACTGGACACGCATGAAAGAAAATAAAATAAATAATAATAATTAAAAGATTTTGTGAATTATTTTTTGATGCGGGTAACATATTTGCTTTGCTTTTCGTAAATTTTTTTTTTTTAATCGTTTTTAGTGATGCATTGTGACTCCATGTGGAAGAAATTTAACAGTTAAACCGTTAGGTGGGTAATGCAACACCACACACACGCGCGCGCGCGCGCGAAAAAGGCCTCTACCGTTTCTAAAATTAAAACTATACCTTGTGAATGTAAATAATACACATACATAGGTAGAGTAGCATGCTGAGTGAATGTGTATTTTTGTTTGTTAAAGAAACAAATCAGCTTTTCTTTTGCTAGTGTTGGGCAGCTATTACACATCCGGGTCCTAATTAGGTTTCTAACGAAACCTTGCTGGCGCGGCCTGTGTATAAACCTTTGTTGCAAACGCAATAACTTTAAACTTTAGTCCCCACCCAAACAAGCGAAAACAATTATACATCTAATTAGCGTTTAAATGAGTGGAAACATTATTTAACCTCTGTCACCTTTACAAGCCATTAAACAGTCAGGCCAGGCGCCCTCGGGCATCCCCCTCTGCTAAATGACGGCCGGCTTCGAGAGAGAGAAAAAAATACATTATTGAAATGAATCATTAGTTTACGTTTCCTTTTGTATCGTGACAGGCACAAATCCCAAAGCAGAATTTCCCCCATTTCAGACAGATTAACCTTGACAACAAAGCATTCCTCAGAGGGCTTCAAATAGGAGATGGAAATGACCGCACAGATAAGAGGAGGGTCACATTCTCAAAATATCGCCCCACTGTCCTATTATATATGAGCAATGATATCCTTTTGACGGGAAAACGACAAATGTGGGGGTTTTGTTTTTTGTTTTGGCCTGTTTGCGCCCCATACAATTTATTTTCTATGTTTTGATAAGTAAGTGCCTGAAAACATGAAAATTACTTCATAGGTATAGTAATAGCATGACATTCAAAATTCATTGTCTATGAGTCATACATATGCAATTTGTATCTTGTTGTATCAATAGTACCAAAAGGTTTTAATTTTAAAGACTTTTACTGCCGCCTTGCAATAAATTTAATGCATTAAACTACTAAACTGCAGTAATGTGAACAGAGCCGATTTACTCTACTTGAGGATATAAGATGTGTGGTTGATGAATGCATTTGTGTATGAGTGTGTGTTTTTATGAATCCAGGTGCAGATTTTAACATTTTGAACTATAAAGGGCTCTTATGTTTACACAGCTTCCAAGTCATGCCTGCCAGTGACTGAAACAGCAGCAGGGGACACCGCGGCCTATTTCAACAGGGCAAATCCGGTTGGAGAAACTTGAACAATGCTGATAGAGAGGAAACCCTCTTCAGCATGTGAGTGGAAGACTGGCACAAATACCTCTGTTTTTATGAATTACAAGAATTTAATGTTTATTTTATAGATACAGAACAGTCATTCTGCTTCATTTATTTACTTTGAATTGCTGCAAGTCAGTGCCATGGTACAAGCTTCTCAGAGCGGCTCAAGAGTGTTTCAAAAATCAAATCTTGACGTTTTTTTCTTGTTTTTTTTTTCCTCAAACAAAAACATTTCAATGTGTTTCGGCACACCCTCTCTCTCTGATGACATGCAAACGTCTCGTCTACCTAGAAAGGCTGATGGACTATATAACATATGGCTTTTTTGAAAGCAATAAAAACAAGGCAAATCAAAAAGTGCATCCAACACACAAAAAAAAAAAAAATCAATTCCAGTCTGTGATGAAAGTCTGTGTTAAGTTGAGGTCTCTCCTCTGTCCTCACTTTGCTGGCTCAATGTCTGCACTGCTCAGGTAGGAGGTGGCCTGATGTAGACCTATTGCCATTTTCAGTTCAAAGGTCAAAGCAGACCTCTTCAGGGGCCTAGAACAGATGCCCATTGTTGACGCAAAGATGCATTTCCTTTAAATAAATACAGCAGGGTTTATCCAGCAGAAAGGAGTTTCAGCCCGTGATTGCACCCTGCAGGTTGCTTAAGCCATCGACAGGCAGGATTGTGTTTCCTGTCTGTTTCCATTCCCACAGTGCTGCTTGCTGTTAGCCCTGGTGGACAGCAGTCATTATCTGGGCCCATAGTCATAGTTAGAGGGGCCGCTGGTGGCTGAATACATGTTAGTTGTGGCAGGGTTCATGTGGTGATGGTATGTGTGTCCTCTGATACTAGGTAAAGGGTAGGGTGACGGCCTGGTCTTGGCTCCCAGGTAGTGTTCATAGGTGGTGGGGTACTTGTAGGGGTGGTGGTGCAGGGTGTCCGGGGGTAGAGGGTGGGGATCTGGCCGAAGGTCGTGGGGAGGGCTGGGCCGGCCGCTTGTGATCGGGACGGCGTGCAGGCCTCCTGGGACGGGCAGGGCGGGGCTGAGGACCCGGGACATCAGCTGGTGAGCTGGGTCTGCGTGTATAGGCGTGCCGCTGGGGTCTCGCTCATATTCCCGCCTACTGTCTTCTGTGAAGGTAAGGAGACAAGAACAGTCAGCCAACATGCAAATACCCACCACTAACAATATTTTCATAGTTTCTGCACTGAAAAGCACAATAAATTACTGCAGGTACAAGTTTTTGAATACTCAGTGTTTTTGACTTGTAGGTGTTAAGAGATTGCATATAATGCTTAATAAATAAGTGCATTTTTTACAAGTGTAAGCAATGTTTAGGTAACTATGAAGTGTACACAGAAGTCTGTCACATTATTGTTTAAATAAAAAATTCTGCATTTCAGTCGAAATGTTGCAGAATAAATTCCAGACAGCAGCTTCCCAGCTTATATTTCTCTCAGATGAAATGTACCATTTAAAGCTAATAGGAAGCTCCCACTTTTATAAACATTTAATTGATTTAATTCTTATTATAGAACTAATAGATACGTCAGTCATCGTCATGTCAAAGAAATCTAATTTCCATTGCCTGCTTTACTGCGGTATGACGCTGCGGTCTGTTATAAAACCACATAAGAACCCCTATTATGTTTGCAGTGGATGACATTGACTGGCTGATATTTGATGTTTAATTAAAAGCCATCACTGGCCTGATGCTGCAAATGCATCACTGGGCTTCTGTTAAGGATAAGGTGGGGAAAGAAAAAAAAAAGAAAATGAAAGAAGAAGTGAAGTATACTGACAGCTGAAATAAAAGATGTTATTTAGAAATGCTGAATGAATTTTCAGGACTATATTTCATGTTTGATAGCAGGCGTGAGTTTTGAAATGAAACAAAGAGCGAGCTGCAGACCTTTCTCTGTGCCGTTCTGCTGAGGGGGAGATGACATTGGGTTTCTTGTTCTGGCAAAGGCACTCATTATTGGCAGAGAGCCTGGTCTGTGATTCCTGGGCCTGGAGCAGGGAGAGTGGATTCAGTTACTCATTTAATGAATGTCAAAGGCACAGTTTCTTTATTATGTATTAAAATGATCCACATTTTAATCTCGTGGATGAAATGTACACAGAATACAAATGTGGAACAGCCGTACATTACTCAGATTATGTTTTTGTTAAATAATAAAAACAATCCTCTATAGTTCTGTGCAATTTCTCATTGCTGGTTTTAAAAAATGAAGTGATCTGAGTCATTTCCAGACATGGAAGCAGTATTTCCATTTGTTGAAGTTGTCTGAGTAAAGTATTTGGGTGGAGTTTTGCTACCTTGTCTCTAATGCCAGTGTCTGATGATCTGTTAGTGACAGAAAATCACACTTGGCTGAGCTTCAAACAATATCCAGTAATTTCTGAAATTTACATCACCTTGTGTTCTTTCCTGTGGCAAGTTCCACCCCATCTGCCCCATGTGAGACATTAAACAAGCAACTAAACTATTTTGCAAAAGCTTTCTGGCCCTGGCCTGCTCTGCAGTGCAATTTTTTTTACAATCATGTGGAAACATGCCAATAAAATGGTGGCCTAATATATTTCATTGGAAAGCTCACCAGTCCTCTGGGTCACAGTCCCTGAAGCCCTTTGCAAAGGGGTTACTGGCTATCTTCAGCTGTGTGATCTGAAAGTAAAGGGCAGCATAAAATCAGTCATAACGCTAAACACAACGCCTTTCCCGCTTACATCACAGCATTTACTTATTAGAAAGGATAGCAGCGAAAGTCAGGTGTAATACACAGAACACTCTGTCATAATAACACACACAGCTGTCTTAAATGCAGGTTTGATGGCTACAGTATCATGTATATTTCATTTATTATTATCATTACTTTTATTATTATTATTGTTGTATGTAATTGTGCTCTTCTATAGCATTTACACCCATATAATGTCATATACAGACAGGTTTGTATGTGGGGTAAGAAAAGAGTCAGTTATTATTTTTAATATCACTTTAATAGCTTTCTTATCATAATGATCATCATCATATAATTTTATTATATTTCATGTTAAATGTATGTGCATTTTTTTTTATTTTAGCTCAATTTACATTTTATATGGAAGTAAGAATCCTTACGAAAAGACGCAGAGCGCCTTCGTGCGTAAAAGTAATTTATTTACCATTTGCCATAAACATTCAGCATCAAAACAGAAGCGGCTTGTTTTTAGTCCGTGTCCTATCTCCGTGAGCTAACGGGTCTATTAATCACCGTCACGCAGCGGCTCCCACACACTTGGATTCAGTGTAAATAGCTGAAAGGAAAACTGAAGCCAGGTTCCTTCTATCGTCGTTATGAGTCGCTCCAAATAAGCGATGAGCGCACTGATGTTTGAATCTAAACAGACACGGGGACTGATGGAAAACAGAGTAGGGAGCACGCGGGGATGGGGTGCAAGCTGAGCTCACAGAGCAGAGGCAACATTTGGGCGAAAAAAGCGGAATTATTTTTTATTTTTTTACGCAAACGCATAAGACAGCCTCGATTAAACAGTAGTTAAAAACACACATTTTAAAGTCTTTAGTTACTGAATTCGGTTTAACGTAACACGCTTACATTACCTCTCTGTGCTGATACGTTATTCATGCCATAACTGCACTGCGCGCATCATGTTTGAACAACACACGGTTTCTGTGTGCGTTTAGTTGCTGGCTTCTCTTGCACGACAGACCGTATTTGAATTTAGATGGAGGGTCATAAAAGTCGCTTACCCTGTGGTTCTGGTACGCTGTGACCGCTGTGAAGCGGGTTTCCTCAAAAACAAAGGTTTTGTAATTCTCCTCTGCGTATTTCTCGCTGTCCTTCCGGGGATCCACATAAACCACATGAAACCTGGGCTGGTAGCGGTGCATGGAGTTCAGAATGATCTGTAAAAAAAAGCAAAGCAAGCCTGCTCAAGGACCGTCGACTTAAAGTGTACAAAAAGATCATCTTTGATCGCATGCTTCAGAAAAAACCCAAAACAAAACATGCGATTGAAAATGATCACTGACGAGAGATTTAATGAATAATTAAATAAATAATCGACAATGTTAATTTAAATTGCACTGGAATAAGGTAAAACGTGGTCAAGACCAAATGAGACCCGGGTTCGATCTATGAAACGTTTTTACCGCGTCGGCCATCTCCACGATTGTATGAGCAAATTTGGTAATCTAAATAACACAATACCCCGAGGGAGCCTGGGTCTCCCCTTAAAATCCGTTGGCATGCAGATACAGTTCTAGCTAAACAGTAATATTGTAAATATTTAAGGGCCGACTGAGAATATATCATGTGGATGACTCTCATTTAAACACCGATTAGGCAATAACAGAAGAAAACTAACTTTCTGGTGAATCCTCGGGACACTCGATCTGTTACAGATCATTGTTTTTCAGTATTTGCTTAAGTCCCCCAAACTCTCCTGATTTTACATCTAATGCAAAGACAAGGAAGGGTGGTGGAAGGGTTTGAAATGATTTCCAGTGGTGAAATACTCAACTTCCTTTCAGGGATTTTTGGAGGAAAGCCTCGTGTGCGGTGCCGTGTTTGAGGACAGAAAATAAGCGTTTGGCAAAATCAAAGTTTTAGAGAAAATATCGTTTTTTTAACTACTACAAAATAACTTATATCGATCAGTTTTAGGGGAAGAAAATGTATCTCTCTGTATTATTATTATTATTATTATTATTATTATTATTATTATTATTATTATTATTACAGGGATTTAAAATAAATACATAAATACAACAATTCTTTTGATTTTTTTGTATTTTGACCGCTTAATGTGGAAATGTGATTTTATGTTAAATTATGCTCTCTAATTAATCAAACAGGCCATCATCTATACTATCACTGTAATCAAATAAATGGTTTTATATTTTTCTTAAATGATTTTCTTAGGGGGAAGAACACTTTATCATTTAACGAGAACTCATGAGGACAAAGTACCCGCTCGCTGTGTGATTTTTCTGGCCAAGCTTGGGCCTCTTGAGCACTCATTTAATTCCAGTTTTGTACTCACATGTCCGTTGTCATCCAGAAGGTTGTTAGTTAACTTTAGTTTATCAAATGAGACGATCTGCTTCATCCACTGTGCGCCTTTGGCCGGAGAGTCTGGGTGGTAATGGACCCTGCCCGGTGTGGCGGGATCAGCTTTGCCTGCCACCAGCCACGACGAGCTGTGGAAAGCATACCTATGAGGGCCATAAAAGGAAATTAAGACCCAAGGTTAGAAGTTGCTCGCTTAGGCATGCAAAGTGTCTATGCATGTGTTGGCGTGTATGAAGAGTAACGACGCTACATAACGCTACCAAACGCTTTAAGATAAAGGGAAAAATAAGACACTTAATTGATCGTTAATGTCAGTATTTAGTCACCAACATGTTTGCAGTATAACGTGGATAATTGTTGAAAAGGATGTGTCTCATTGTTAAGTTCTTAAGTTGTGTTTTCCAAGTTTTTATGCTCATTTTGCTCGGTACCCCAGGGTGGGTCTTAAAAAACCAAGACAAGCACAATGTTTTCCTGTCCCGCCCTGACTGAAAGCGGTGTTTTACTTGTCTGAAGACACATGAAAAGTTACCTGTAACGTTTGTCATCTACAGGCAGGAAGTCCATCAGGAGCATGTAGTCTGCCATGGGATCCATCCCAAATATTTTCACTTGGAAAGTTGGAAACATTCTCCTGACAGAGGAAGAAAAACACGGGGCGACTGTTAAAAAGCAGCAGCTTTAAAGCGGCTTTTAATGCTTTACGCGCTATTTTTCTAAAACCAATCATCAATGTGTGTGTGTGTGGACGGTGAGTTAGTGTAAGAAAACAAATGATTATGAACAAGTGTGTGTGTGTGTTTTTTTTTTAAAGTGTGCAGTTTGCAGAAAGAAATGTTGCTCGAGCTTATTTTTGCCCGAGCTCGAGGCTACAACAAGGTTTTTAAGCTCTTGGAAATGACGTGATTTAGCCCGTGCGTAACCGGATAAAAAGTCTCCCTCATCTCAACGGAACTTTGCGTTTGTTGCCATTTAGCTGCGCTGTTGTAACTTCTGGCTGTAACTTCTCTCCTGGTTTTTTGATGAATTCCAGAAACATGAAGATCTAATCACATGTGAATACACACGTGCTCATAAGCGTCACGTGCTTTTTACAGAGTACGGTTTAGAGTTTTTGAACTTTCCATCATCTTGACTATAGGAAAAATAAATAAATAAATAAATATATGTATATATAAATTGAATCTGCAAGCAACAACAAGAACACTCCTGCATACTGATCCACTGATTATGTTATTTTCTTAACAATCATTTTCTCAGTTGACAGCAGAAAATAGGCCGAATCCCTTTTGTGTGTTTTGCTCTGCGTTTTAGTCTACGCTCTGCCCCCTGCACTGTGGCGCTTGTTTTCTCCCCATGCACTACACGGGTTACTATGTAAGAGAGATCCATATCCTCCAAGAACATGAGCCGAAAGTTGAGTAATCCGCCGAGACAGTGAAAGGGATCCTAAAATCAACGCTCAATTAACGTCAGTGTTGTGGCTAGGTGAGGCTGAAGGAGCTTTTAAAGTGCTGTGCTGCAGATCTCCTTTCTCCTGTCACGCAGTGCACGGCGTGGAAACTCAACCCACACTTTTAGGATTTGAGCAATTATGTCATGCCACTTTACATAGATGTGTTTTTTAAAATAAAATAGGAAGCATGGTTAGCACGATGAATGTTAATGTGGAACACTATCGGCTCTTCCTAGGGGTCAGAGGTCAGGAGAAATGTGTTTTGCCTAAAGAGACAAGAAGAATGACGTGTTTTTTCAGCACATTTCAATAAATGATCATATTGTGTTTTATTAATAACCAAATCCAATAGATTTTAGTCCATTAAATGCAACCAAAACTGAGCGCGTGGAGCGGCGCTTCCATAATTTTGAAATCGAAGAAAAAAAGAGAAGAAAAGAAAAGAAACCACTGTAATCGGCTTGTAGGATCTGATCCTACATGTAAAGACTCATAAATTTTACGACCAATGTTTTTTTTTATAACAGCAGTGCGTAAAATTGGGGCAGGATGAGGGCGAAGAAGCCCAGGAGAGTCACACTTATCCTTATTAGATCTATAAAACGCAACTGGATGATGGTGTTTACAGCCGGCACACACACACACACACACACACAAATACAAGCCTCCTTGTATTTGACCTTGTTTTTGAAACATCTCCAGAAGCTTAAAACGTGTTGTTTGTTTTAAAAAACCGAAGCGAGAAAAAAAAATACATTTTCTAAAGCAGTATGATTTGATGGACAGAGACGTGTGAAAAGTCCGCTGAATATTATTTAAAAAACATCACAGGCCTTCATGTGCATGGCACAAAGTGATGTTTTGCGTCAGCTGCCTGAGCCCATGACGTTATTTAAAGTAGGAAATTATATATATATGACTAAATAGCAAGAGTGAAAAAATATGGAGTATTTTCTTAATGAAATTGTTTTTATTACATTATATAACTTTATTTTCTAGTCTATACTTACAGTTGCTAATCTGCACAGACATTCGCAGAAAAAATAGTTGCTTATCCTTTCCCGGTTTGGTTCTTTGCTCAGATGTTTCAGTATATATTAAAGTATTCTGTCCTATATTATTTTTCGAGTCTGCATGAGGAGAAAAATAACTCCAGCGCCTCTGGCCTGTGTGTAATGGGTACTCACCTGCCGGCCTTGGTGACGATCATCTCCGTGCCTAGCTGGTTAAATTCATCCCATAAAGCTTTCATCTCCAACTGAACGTTAATGTTGGCAACTTTCGGGTTCTTCTTCACTATAGTTTTGCTGTTCGGCGTAGAGTTTGAGGACGATGAGGAGCAATTGGCGGTCCCGTTGTCGTTCGACGGGGCCTGGCCCTGGTTGGATCCCGGATAGTTGTAGTTGTGTTGGGCGGCCGGGCAGGGCTCGAAATGGGACTCATGCTGACTGTAGGGGTCCCCGGGGGAGGGAGAGAGGTGGTAGCCCCCCGGCGTGTTGAGGCTGCTCAGGCTGCTCGTCGTGAAGGCTGCAACATCGCAAAAATGGGACAGCTGCGTCAGCCACGGACTGGATATGGCTGAAATCATCCCAGAAAACTAGATTTTACTAAATATGCCTTTCACTTCAAGTCGATTATAACACAGAGTGAAAAACAGAAGCAGGATTCAGCGATCCCCAGAGGAAAGCGTCAAGCACGAACGCACTCGTTTCGGTTTAAAAAGTTTCCGTCTCGGCTGTTCGGCAGTCCCTGAGGTTTCATCCACTGCCAGCATACTACGGGCTGCCTGATCTAAAATAGGAGACCTCCGAAAAGCAAAGAAAAGAAAAGTTTTCCCCAAAAAGCGGTGCGGGTCCCGTAGAATCTCCGAACTATTCGAGGAAACTAACTCGGAGTGCGCATGAATTGGTTTTCGCTCGTGATCGATCGCGCTGTGAGCGGCCTCTGTTGTGCGCTGCTGCAGTGTGTTAACACTGCACACCAGTCTCCTCTCTTATCTGACGCAGAGGGCCTCCCCTTTGCGATAAAACCGGTTCTTATTTCTATTTAGATAAGGAACTGCAGGTAATGTGCCTTTTCTTCGCCTTGCAACCAGACTGATTGACAGAGAAGTGCGCCCCTTTTTAATGGCTTTTCCGGCACCCATTTAACTTTTGGATAAGGATATCGCCCACATCACCCCCGTTAACAAACAATGGAGGATGTGCCAGGCAGAGGGGAGTGCAAACGCTCTACAAGGTAAACACACATTGATTTGCATGAACAAACAAACAGGCAGCAGGTGACTGCAGCCCTCTCCTGATGGACAAATAGACGCATGGGATGGATATACAGCCCCCCCACCCCCCTCCAAGCTGGGTATGATTATTATAGTCTGTTTTTACCATTACGCACGGGGCGCCCGTGTAAACCCTCCTCCTCTTGGCTTCATGCTGAATGTATGTGATTCTGTCCACGAATTAAAGTTGTTTCTTGGTACACCACTTTGGGATTTTGGCATGTTTGAACCCCCCCCCCCCACGCTACCCACATTCTGACTGTTTTGTTTCCAGACTTCTCCTCAGTGATGGTGAACACGGCGATTAAAATCTGCAGAATTTTTTTTTCACAGTGGCTCAACTCTGTGACACTTAAAAAAGAAAACAAAACTGTAATTTCCTTCCATACTTTCCAAAACAACGCACTCATGCGCGGTTTTGCGCATTTCAAAAACGTCGGAGAATCAGGCAAACCCAAAGTTGCTAGGGGGAGAATTTCGGGTGAGACGTACACATGCTACATCAGCAAACACAATTACCTTCCATTTCCCGGGTGACAGTGCTGTAGTGCATTTTAAAGGAACTGTGGTTATGCAGGTCTGGCTTGTCGAGGCCGGTGCCGTGTTTTTCAAACGCTGCGTTTCCTGTTTGCTCTGCAGCCGAAATCAGAGAGGCAATACTGAAAGCATTTGCCTTTGGAGAGAGGGGACCGCCGTCGTCCATAGGCAAGAGATCGAGTCGTTAAAAGCCGTCCCTCCTCCTCCTTTTCCCCCGCTTTCCAACCGCGCAGAAAGCAGGAGAAGGCTGTGCACAACGGAGAGGAACATGCGCTAAAATTTGGGGGTGGTTTCTCACATTCCGCCACTGGCTCTCCGTGGGTTCTTATGAAGGTTTTCCCACGATTACAGTGAAGACGCCAAAAAGCCTGGCGATGCTCCGATTTGCGTGACGAACCCCTAAACGCGTCCTGGTGTCAAAGCATAGTTCATCCGCTTAGAAGCGAGAGAGCGGAGTTTCTCCTCCGATCGCTGGCGGGGTGGTGTCATCTGAGTCCTGCCTTGAGGAGAAGCTACTACTGCTGCGAGAATGTCAAAAGTGAGCGAGATCCACGCCTCCCCTGCATCACCGTAGGAAAAAAAAGTGTGCGCGCTCTACACTCGATGTTTTATTTCAATAAGACCTTGTCAGTCATTTGGATTCGACTCCAACGTCACCGCAGTGTCCCGTCTTTAAAGAGCGCCACTTTTCCAGTAAATTACGCGTATGTGCCGGCGTGCGCATACTTAGATTTCTCGAGAGTTTGCGTGGAGCACGAGGAGCAATAACAGCTCCAAATCTGATGAGTGCTTTGTGCGAGGGTTCAGATCCAAAATGCAGTTTTCTTTAAAAAAAGAAATATGGAGACAAAAATAAATATCAAGTAACCCACACATCTGACTTCTTTCTCAGATGCTTTGAACGTTTAGTGAGTCAAAAAAAAAAAAAAAAAAAAAAAGAAAAGAAAAGAAAAGAAAAGAAAAGAAAGAAAGAAGAAAAAAGCAGAATATAACGAGAATATGTTTTAATCCAAGCAATTATTTATCTGAGAGGCGCAGAGATGGAAACCAGTCAGAATGCAGATGCACTTTTGACTTTTGAGGAGTGTCCAGCCCCTGTGTGCACACATTTTTCCCCAAAAGCCATCACATTCAATTAGTTTCGTGTCAGACACACCTGGATATACACGACACAGACTCGCAGAAACAGCACCCTTGCAGTCAGTAAAAATGAGAAGCATACACACGTGGCATTTCAGGCTGGAGTTGGACTTGACCTCTCCACCTCCCGCCTTCAGTCTCGCTTTGTTGGTTCTCAGCTTATCGAGGTTCAACTTTAATGTGCAGCGACTCAAGATGTGTTTTGCTGGAAGCTGGTGCGATAGCGACCGGATAGAGTTTAATTTACACTGGAGTCAGTGAATTAAGCGCGAAAGCAGCAGCGGGGTTCTAATGGGATAAAGCAGTTAGAGGATTAGGCCTATTTGTTTTGGATGTTTCTCCATGGGAGGCAGGGAGCATAAATAAACCCCTCCTAGATAGATAGATAGATAGATAGATAGATAGATAGATAGATAGATAGATAGATAGATAGATAGATAGATAGATAGAAATCGAATTGGTTGATTTATTTTGCATTGATCGCTGTCAAAATATTGTAAACCATCACCCACATGATGTATTCCTCCCGGCAGTTTTTTGTTTTTAAAATCTGATATGATGCCATCGATACCGGCTCACTTCATCATTGCCAAGTCGGAAGCCTCCTTTGTAAATAGTTAGGTGATAACAGACAAAATACAGGAGCTCAGCGAAATGGGAAGAGACTGTGTCGGAATTCGCTCAGCCGAGGCACAGTGGACTCAGTAAAATGTGAGCCTGAAGATAATAATAATAATAATAATAATAATAATAATAATAATAATAATAATAATAATAATAATAATAATAATAATAATAATAATTAATTCGCCCAATACGGGAATATTCAGACCAGCAACCCAAAATAAAGGCATAGCAAACTCTTGCTTGAGTGAATAAAATGCTGAATTTGAAGCTTCAGGGCGACGGAAATTGGGATTTTTATTTTGCCTGTGAGAAAGAGATAAACTCATTTTTGCATCGTGGAAAAAAATAAAAATACCTGCAAACTTTATGTTAACAACAACAAAACAAGATTTTAACGCTGATGATCATAAAAAGGCAGCCAGGCTGACCAGAGTTTAGTAGTTTTCCCTTTGTTTTGTGTTGATTTTAAGCGGCTTTACGCGTTTTTATTGAGTTAAACGGAGCTTTGTGTTTGGACTCTTTGGGCCTTTTTACTCTGTACTCTCTGATAGAGTCTGCAGACTCTGTCACGAAGAGTTTAGCTCATATGGTGCAAAGCTGACATCTAGACAAAGTGAGCAAAGTATGTAAACAGCTCCGGCAAACAGCTCTCACTGATTAGAGGATGCAGGCCCGAACAGCATTTCTCGGCCCACTGGCTGATGGATGCAGAACAGGAATATGTGACATCAGGTAAGGTGCTGTTGATCTCTGAGGATAAAATCACTTTTACTCAACCCGGAGTCATTTTTTACTGAAAAGTCCATGAAGGAAACGATATTTTCTACCGAGGCCAAATTAGGGACTAAGTGCTGTAACAAAGCATCTGAATGAATTTATAATTGTAGGCTCGTTGTGGAAATTAAAGGCCATTCTTGGATTTGGTGATTTGAAAGTTCCTGAAAAGACATTCAAACATTTTACTTTGGTGTTTGACTTGAAAGTACTCTTGATACAAATAAAAACACGTGAATTTAATATTTTTTTCTGTAAGAAAGAGCTAAGTGAACTTTGAATTTTAATTACGCATGATGGCTCTGCTGACACGGAGTAATTCGACATTTTCACCTGGAACTCTTTATTTTAAAATTTTATTGTGGTTAATTAATGCACCGCAAAACGCATTCATGCTTTAGACTGCGCTCCAGTTTTTCCTCTCATTAATACAGGATATGCTTACTTCAAAGTAAGCACAAGTAAGCATACCCTGCATAAAGGTGTAAAGCTATTCTTATTTCTGTTAATGAAGAGACAATAATGATTTGGGGTATCAAAACCACTCTGGTGATGAGTGCCACTTTAAATTCAAATCATAGTTTTTTTTTTTTTAATAATTAAAAAATATGTTTGCACTTGCTTCGGTCCTATTATTTACCTGATCTGCCGTTGTTAACCTCCAAAGGTGACAGAAGCCAACAGAAGGTAAACCTAGAGAGACTTTGAGCCAGTTGCCGTGCGTCTTGACGCACAAGAATATTCGCGCAAAAGTTTTCCGATAACAATTTTCCAGGATGGTGTGATTGTACTTCTGTCTCAGCGACAGTGCTTCTACACGTTTGGGCAATCAGTCACTCACACACCGCACATATTTATGTTGTCGGTGGTCTTCCTGATGGTCTCCTACAAGAGAACCGCTGGCTTCTGTTCCTCCAGTAGGAGAGGCCTGTGTGGTCCTGTATGTCCTGTTTGTGGTAACATGACAAATCACCAAACCACAACCTCTTGCCCGTGCCTCATTAAATTGCACAGATCCATCGTGAAGGCATCGATGGTTGCTATTTTCGTGTTATTAGTAAACAGAGATGTGATTGGGTCGTCGGGATATCTGCATGGACATGTGGGCGCGCGCTGTCTCCTCTGCGTCTTTCTGCTCGATCCCTCTGCTTCTCCCAGACACTCAAACTAAAAGAGCTTATCATCTCCTCTGATGTTTGTACCTGTGTGTCGTGGAGATGTTTAATTAGGCTGTCTGTGCCGCAGTCAGCCTGATAAGATTATTATTTACGCGCTCATATTATTTGACAGACAATAAATCATAGCATCTTCCGCTGGTTATAAAAACAAACAAACAAACAAACAAAAACACAACAAACAAACAAAACAATGATTTGCACATTCTACCCGAAGCTATTGAGACCTGTGGAGACTCCACGTATAAAACTCCGTGCTATCTAAATAATGGTCAAAATCTCAGCATATAGAGAACTGAGTGAGAGGAAATACGCCGCTGACCGCTAACAGCAGAAGGCCCGGGGTGTCCACGCTCAGGGAACGCACAGAGGCGCACTTTACGCAGGAGGGAAGACTAAAACATGCCTCATATACAATCATGACAAGGAAAACTCATGCAAATAAAGTTCTAAACATAAATAAAATGAACTTAATTTAACTGAAATAGAATATATTTATTTTCAACTCCCGTAAAATAAATATAAGCAAGCGAGCCGTTGATTAAACTTATTCTAGAAAAACGCTCTAATTTATGATTTTTGTGTTAGTTAATATGAAATACATGTATTTATCAATAAAAACAGTGCAAGTAAATGTTATAATTTGCTACCGGAAACTCTGATGGTTATTAATAGGGCTAATAATAATAATCCCCCCCCCCCCCCCAAAAAAAAAAAACCAAAAAAAAACCAACAAAAAAACTAAACTAAACTAAAAACACACATTTCTTTTGCTATAATATAACCCAAGCTTTGTAGGAATAACTCATCATAATGCGATCTTTTTTCGGTTAAGTAATCAGATAGAAATTTATTATTATTATTATTAAAGTCTCTCATGTAAAACATTAAAAAGGGACATGTTGTTTGTCTTTTCAGTCGATGGAAACGTTCTAGTTTCTTACAGCGCTATGGTCTAATTTTGTAGGCTGCTTCAGTTTGTGAATGCCTCCATTTACTTGTACGGTTAACAAAAATGTTCCCCCTTTTCCCCTAAATGAGCTGGCATTTTGAGTTTTTTTCACTGCAAAAAAAAGTCCAAACATTTGACCACAGCGATGAATATTTCTCTTATGTCCATCATAATTTTGTTTTTCATTGGGCTATTTGTAAGTCCGTTTCTAGGATCTGTCACTGAGTGGTTAGTTGGATATTTTGAAGCCTTTCCCCCGTGGAGTCGTTCTGTTGGCATTAAGAATAAATGAGAAAAATCGTTGATATAAACTCGTTATTATGTGCACGCAAATTTAAAATCGTATTGTTACGATTTTAACAATGGCGCAATGTGGCGCTTAAATACCGACGGAATTTTGCGCTCATGCGGTGTTCCAGATGTTAGCAGAGCTACCGCATCCTCCAATAGCCTTTCAGCCATGCGTAAAGGCGCACAGTAATGGAAATATGCCACCAAAGCAGTATTGCATAAAATGTAATCTAATAACATGCAAAGTATAATAAGACGTGTTCCTTCCGTATCTTATGTGAATTAATTTATTGTGAATGTTTTATAATTGGTAGAAAATCTATTTGTCTTTTTGGGGGGGCTCTTTCTTTTCTTTTCTTTTTCTTGGAACATTACACTGAATGCTTTAGTTTTAAAAAAAGAAGGAAAAAAAAATGAGCACATTTCCGTGCTGACATATTAATGTGCTTTTCCTGTCCAGCCCTGTTCTTCTTTGTATTTGGGGTCATCATAAAAGCGTAAAAACACAATGGAAACGAACTCAATGGCCGACCAAAGGTGAAAATCATGATTCCTTCAGTCCCAGGCAAATTCCAGAATATATTCCCACACTTTGGAAAAACAGACTATAGACTTTATTGTTAATATTCATGGCAAATAAGAGGATGCAGGTAATTGGTTTTTGGAACAGCTTAACTTAACAGGTGTTTAAAAAAAAATCTTCCTACAGAATACATGCATTGCTTAATAGATTCTGACGTTTGACATCCTCATTTCCCGTTCTGTTTGTCCAAGCTGCCAAGCATGCAAAATTAAATAGAAACAAAGGAAAAAAAAGCACAGTTTTGACTTTCTCCCTCCCCCCTTTGCAGTTGTCTGGGGAAATGTGTGCCAGTGCTATTTATTTATTTTGGGAAGGAAGATCCTATCTCCACATGTCTTCTCAGAGTTAAAGAAGACAGGCCTGACAGCTGCCAACTGTGCCCTTCAGCAGGATCTCTGCAGCCTGGTCAGTATGTGCTAGCTTTGAATCTCTGCGGCCCGACTACACCTCAAGCAACAGTGAGCAGGAGAAAGGGGGGAGCAGGCAGTTATGATTCAGCTGCTATTACATTCCTATTAAATACAGTTTATTGTGAGGACCTGCAGAGAACATGTACAAGAGTGATTCTATAGATAATTAAGGCATTAGTTAGTTGTGGTTCTCGTGCATTTTTATCCTGAGTTTGCTTTCTGGAGTTGTTATCGACTGAAATTCTCATAGAGAGAATGAGAAAGCAAAAAAATAAGTTTGGAATGTGAGTGTAGGACATAGGAAGGGTGGAGTGGGGGGGTGGAGGCCGCTCAGAGTCAGATCCCTTTTCAAAATCACTTCTTCTCTTTTCCCTCCCGTCTTTGTTTTAAAACTGGGAAGCTTTTAGCTTTTGAAAAGTATCCTTTTCCTATCTGTTACACGGCGGCCCCAGTCGTCATCACCTTGCCTCTCCTCGCAGCCCTATTGGAGCTCCGGTAAATAGCTGGCATTCCTGCCACAAAGAGCTGATGATGTGGGCCCGGAGCCCTCCGTGATCTCCCCAAATTAATTAAGGTCTTTCTTCTCTCTGAGCGGGATCTGCGGCCTTTGTCTCTCTAATACGTCTTAAGCCTAGTATTAAATGGAAGGGCAGAGTCTACGCTCATTATAAATCTGTCACTGCCTGCTTTGCTCCTCCTGGCCCGGCCCGTGATCCTAAATAGGCTTCAGTGTAGCTGAGCAGCCATCCTCCAGTCTGGCTCTTGCCCCCTTGCCTCCTCCTTATCTGACGCCCCTCCTTGCGCCCCACTGGCTTGGTATTTATTTGAATATGAGAAGCCCTGCTTGTTGTTCCTGGCAGGGGGGGACTCGAGTCTGAGACCCCCACCTCCTCACCACCAAAACACCACCTCATGCCCCTCGCTTCTTCCATCTCTCTATACCCCCAGAATGGAATCTGTCCTCCCTCAGCCACCTCGGTTTGTTCACTCTTCGCTGGCCTCTGCTGATTTTGTGAACTTGAATCCCGACCCTCTATTCAGACCCCATCGCAGGCAGGTTCACTGTGCATATGCGTTTATCGTCAACTGTGTTCCCTTGCTAGCAGAAATTAATATGTGTGTTAGCGTATTTAAGGTCCTGTGCCAACAGGGTGGCCAGACTCTGCTTCTTTTCTTTCAAAAACTCATCTGAGAGGATATTTAATAAGTCTCCGTGGCCACAAAACCCACCTTTCGGGGACCAATCCCTTTCCTCACCTCCCTTCCTCCCTCTCACTTGGCTCGTGTGGAGAACGGGTCCAGCCTCAGGGGTTGGTAAGATGATGAGTCCTTCGTATGTCTCGGATGTAAAACAGTTAAGGTGTTTAGTGGGTTTGGCAATTAATTCTGTGACTTCAGGTTCAAGATCATCTTTTTGCCAGCAGCAGAAAATGGATAACATGCCCATGAGAGCGACCCCCACACCTGCCAACCCCTGACAGTGAAATTAAGAGGAGCAGAGTCCTGCAGAGATTTGACCTTGAGGAATGCCAACGCCACACCCTCAACTGGAAATGCAGAACAGAGGAAACTGGAAAAAAATATGCTACAATGCTGCTTTTTGTTTGGGCGTACAGGAGATTTGGGTTGATGGGGGAATATCAGGCTTTCCTGTGCTCCTCTTCCAAGATGAAGCAGGAAGTCACAGAGGAGGTAAACAATGTGCAGAAATTTAGCCAGGCCCAAGCGGAGTGGAATTTAGGGCACCATCATCCCTGTTGGCATTGCTCTGCTCCAGTTAATAATGGACATTGTACCCACCCACCCATCCCCACCCCCGCTTCCATGCAGCAAATATTTCCCCATCTTAGAAAATGTTTACATTCAGCTTAGCTCAGTGTAAAATGACCTGCAGAGACTCGGCTCAGTGGTGGTTTCCCTTGCATCAACCACATCTCAGGCCTTAAGGTCACAGATCTTGCTCTGTTGCGTCTTGTCCCCCCCAGTCACTCGCAGAATCTGTCAAGAGCAAGCCTCCACCAATCAGAGCTGGCGCTGGGCAGTTTGATGCTAATTACAGTGATTCATCTTGTCAGGCACTTCCTGCCACCACATGTTGGTTTTGATCTCTTCCTCCACAGCACAGTGACAGTGAACGATGAGGGACCATGTGGCCCGGCACTGTGCCATGGAAACCGGCACCGGAGTCTCCACGCTGGCCGCAGCACCAGCACGGAACTGCATGTCAGGGTTTGGAAAGAGCAAGTCCAGTAGGGAGTGGGGGAGATTTCGCCGGCTGGCTAATTGCAGACCCAAAAGTGTAACTTTAGGTGATAGGGGGATTAAGGCATGTTGACTTGTGTTCACTGGGGGGCTAAACTGACACTCAGTTCCCCCCAGAGCGGACAGTTCCTGAAGCCCCCTGGAGTTGGCTGGGCGGTCTGGGTCACATTAAGGGGGTACTGTGTGGCCTGTTAGGGCAGACCACATGACCAGCTCCTCTAAAACAAGCACTGCTGTGTCCATAATGTCAAACACTTCCTCCATCTGCATCCATTAGCCAGCTCTGGTGGTGGTGAGGAACATTTGAGAACCCAAGGAAAACAAAAGGTCCAGAGATTATGCTGCACAGCTATAATGAAAAAGTTCCCCCTCTTATTTTACTGAGCAAGGAGGAAAAATGTACTTTGTTTCATAGCTTGAAATTAAAATAATATTTGATTATGTTGTTTTTAGTATCATTTATATACAATGGTCAGTGTTTATTGTAATCACACAGGCTGTTTCGAACATTTGTGGCCGTGTTTGTATTTACGCACTGTTTACAGCCCTGTGTGGGAGTTCTAGAAAATGTTTACTCACACGGATTCACAAAAAAAGTATTAGATAAAAGTCATATTTTATTTATTTTACGGTCCAGCACACCAGGCTTCAAAAAATATTAGTAAATGTCATCTGTTTTTCCTTTTTGTTCCTTTTTTTTGCATCAAGGTTATCAAAATATATAATATTTATCACACATTCTTATTAAAATACGCATAAAATAGGCGACACGATTAAACAAATGCTATACGCTAACATTTAAACTATCATTCATAAGAAAACTGAATAATCACACATCACCCAGAATGTTTATTAATCATTTGTTTTATTCATCGAAGCATTAAGAACTCGCAAAACAGTAGCACTAGTATTCTTCATTATACACTGTAAATGAAATATGCAGGAGACGTTCTAAAGTCATGTAACTAAACAAATTAATATACATTTTAAAATATTCGAGAATTTAATATTTATTTATGTATTTATATCTAATTTTACATTATAAAACAAAACTTGGGTTGTTATATTTTGTATTTATTTTTTAATTAGATTATTTATGTTTGAAAATAAAAAAGGCCTCCAAACCATGCAAAGTAGTATATAATAAAACCAAACTAAAACAAAAATCAGTCAAATCAAATCAAAATTTCCTCAATCAGAAATGATTCAAAATGTAACCTTTTTTCAATGAAATGTTTCTGATTTTACAATAAAGCTCAATAAATAAAGCAGCATTAGAGTTCTGTTTAACAAGTATGGCTGCCACAGTTCAAAGACCACTGATATCAGTTTACCCCACCCTTACTTCCACGAGCACTTATTGTTCTCTTCTGCTTTGTACAACATGGATGGAGTTTCTGACAGTCGAGCCAGGCGAGAACAAATCTTTCTCATCATACGTGCTCCATGTGGCTCTCAGTGAGAGGCCCTAAACACCGGAGTGAGCTGGATGTGGGGAAAGAGAGAAAAAAAAAGCGCCCTGTTGTTTGGGTCTGATTTCTTAGCTCATTAATCTTCACTGCAGTCATACAGTTTGTCTCACAGACTGGCATATTTTCAGCCAGTTTGAATGTAATGATATTTATGAGAACATGTCCTCACTTGCTGTATGTGTCTTACAGTATCTGACATCATTGTCCTAGATACCGAGTTGTGTTTACATATGACTAAGAGGAAGAAGGCTGGACATTAATATTCTTCACTTTGTGTTTTTTTTTAAATTTCCCCTCTCAGTAAATTTGTAAACTAAAACCATTTTTTTGCCGGCCCGCAACATCCTTCCACAGTTGTTTTAATTACTGAGGTACATAGAAATCATGTAACTAATAAAATAAGCTTTGATGTTGAAAATTAATCAAACTATTTTTTTATTATGTTAAAATCTGTCCTTTGGAGCGACGTGGTATTTAAAAAAACAAACAAACTTAAAAAAAAAGAAAAAGAAAAAATAAAATATGAAAAAGGCTCAATATGTAAAAAAACCCCAACACATAAGATTAGTTGATAAAATGCAGCAAATATCAGATTCTTTTCTTTTTTTTAATTTCATATATTAACCCAATTTTTACACACACAAATCTTAATTTTACATCCAAAACTTTGTTCAATAACACGAGTAATGAAATAATTATTTCACAGAAACATGCATTTTTGATTAATTGCTGTTTTGACAGCTGTAATTTATTCTGGCTCAACTGAACCTTCATTAAATTCAGTGTAAACAGATGTAATGTTGCATACTTTATAAAACATTATTCATCTGCTGGCTGCAAAAATAAATCACTGCTCCACTGCCGGTCCAGCTTGCAGCAGGTTGGACAATGTGAGCGACTGTGATCTGTGCATGTGTGTGTCTGTGCGTGTGTCTTTAACTTGGAAAAAGCAGTAGCTCCCCTGTGTGGTTTGCTTGTGTAAGAGCACCTGTCACAGGGGGAGAGGTGGGCATTTGGGCATCAGGGTTGAAACCTTGCGGCACAGCGAGAAGTAGGGCTTGCTTGATGAGGTGCTGACATTAATAAAGGCAATCACTCTGTCACTCAGTGAGCCTAATGTACCTGGATTAAAGCAGCCGCTTAACTGGAAGTGAAACGTTACCTGGAAGCTTTGAAATCATGCTGCAATGAGGCTGCTGTGCGATGGGCATATAAATATTACACGCATGTGCTCTTCTAGTCGAAAAGAAACCCAGGAAAAAAAAACAAACAAGCTCTGTCATCACACACGCATTTACACCTTCACAAGACCTACTAGACCTGAAAACAATCACTCACATTTTTGTTGTTGATTTAGCAGAAAAACTGTCATTCAAGTTTCTGTGATACTTAGCTTAAAAGTATTTCTCCTCTACCTGATTTCTTAGTTCTTTGCATATTTGTAACACTTAAATGTTTCAGATTAACAAACAGTTTTTAATATTACACAAAGATAACCCAAGTAAATACAAAATTGAGTTTTTAAATGATGACTTTATTTATGAAATCATGTGATTTCATTAAAAAAATGTGATTAAGCACAATTTATTTGGTTTGATTTCACTGGCCACAGCCTGATTAGGCCTGATTACTGCCAGACCTGTTGACAGATGTGACAGAGTAGCCTAAAAGATCTCAGAAATCATCTCTGTGTCTTCTGTGGACTGACAAGAAAGAAGTTGAACTTTTTGGGAAGGTTTAAATCCATCCATCTGCTTATCCATTTTCAGGGTTGCGGGGTGGGTGGGGGTGTCTGTTGCTGGTCTAACATGTGGAGTGGACAGAGACAACCATTTCCACCCACATTCACTCCCGCATTCACACCTATGGGCAATTTAGAGTTACCACTTAACTGGTTTCAATCCCATCTGCCATAAAACTAACACAGCATTTTATAAAGAGCATCATACCAAAAGTCAAACATGGTGGTGGTAGTGTTATGGTCTGGGGCTGTTTTCGTGCTTCAGGACCTGTACGACTTTTTGCAATTGATGGAATCACAACTTCTGTTTTCCACCAGAAAATCCTGAGGGAGAATGTCCAGCCATCAGTTCATGCCCAGTTCTTGGGTTACACAGAAGGACGATGATCCGAAACAGGGCAGCAAATCTGCCTCTGAATGACTCAAAGTGGTTGGAATGGTTTGGAGATGTTTGGCATAACCTCGACAAACCTACAATGTGCCTGAATTAAAAAAAAAAATCTACAAACAAGAGCGGGCCAAAATTCCTCCAGAGTGATGTGGAAGTCTTATTGCCAGTTATCACAAACGCTTGACTGGATTTCTTGCTGCCAAGAGAGGCGCAAAAAGAGATCAGATTTAGGGGGAAATTACTTTTTCAAAATCATCATTTAAAAACTGCATTTTGTGCTTATTGCGGCCGTCTTTGTCTAATATTAAAATTTGTTTAATGATCTGAACCATTTAAGTTTGACAGATATACAAAAAACTAAGAAATCAAGATGGAGGCAAACATTATTTTTCCACAGCACTGTATGGACACAGTTATTTGGCCAGAGGCCCTCTGGTTCAAGTGTATGTTTGGGGTGTGGAGTGATGTTGCTCAGCCTCGAAGGCAGGATCAGGTGTCTCTGTCCAGCGAGGAGTGGAGGAATATTTTCTCATAGCTTGTGCCCTCTCTGGACACTGGACCCTTCACTACCCCCTCCCACCATCCAAATATTTACCTGACATGTCTCTGTGGGTGGTGGCCCATCTACAGAAACATGTATACACACATTTACAATGATGGATGATTTAACATACAGATGTACTCATTTGGTTTTTTTACTGATTTATGTTTTGAAATGCAAGATTGATGTCAGTGGACAGACAATTTGAAGTATTTTTACTTGACCATTTTCATGCTAAAATGTATACAAAGCCTGCGCATATTAAAATAAAATACTGCATGGTCTGAAATGTATTCCTGTGGATTGGAAGAAAAATTCCAAGCATAGGTAGGTGAATGCAGACACACCGACACACACACCTGCACACATGCTTAAACAGAAGTCCATTCCCCTGTCAGGCCTCATTGGTGTCAACACTTTGAAGTTGTTGGCTGCTTGTTTACTGATACAAATTAGCAGGTAAGGCCGGCTTCAGAAGAGCAGAGAGCGTGGCAGGCTTTGTGGGTGGTGGGTCCTGCTTCTAACAACGCAGTCCAACTCATTTTCTTCTACATATCCACTTTTACAGCCTCTCATAGTGAAGGAATGCTTTCAGCCGGGTTCAACACGCTTAAAGGCCCGAGTCAGGACACTAGAAGCTGGGACGATTTCAGGGCTCGGGGCTCAATCAATACTGCCTGGCATAAAGCAACATGGCCTCCTGGTGTTTAGATTCATCTCTTTTCATAGATATGTTTTAGCTATATATACTTCGTGTCCTGTGCTGTACAGGAGTCTGGTCAAACAAGTAAATCAGTAAATAAGATTAACATAAATTTGATCTTTTTTCCTGAGCTACACAATAGTAAAGTGAAGATTTAGCAGAACAACTTACTATATTAAAAAATATAAATTATACCTCAGACACTCATCATTCTGTCTCTTGATCTTTCAGTTTACTTTTAAACATATATCGCAGCACCCCCTTAAGGTCATTTGGGGTAATACTTATTCTTTGGATCCCCTCAATTTTATTAAAGTAGTTTCAGCAGTAAGTGAGGTACTGTGGTCTTCTAGTTTCAAACTGATGAACCAAGACTTATAAGGAGGATTTGTGTGTTTGGGACTAAGGCTGAGGTTTCTACATGTGTGTATGCGAAATCTTGCTAACAGACAATACAATACAATTTTATTTATAGAGCACAACAGACATACAAACTATTAGCACACGCAAAAAACAAACGCACAAAAAAAAAGCTGCTACAATGATATAAAAATAACGAGAATACACAAGTGTGGAGTGAGGGTGAAAGATGGGATTCGGTGTGGTTTTAGATAAAGTCTCATGTTTCCAAATGTGATGGATGATTAAAGTGCATATCAAAGATGTTGGAAGCCTCACACGGTTTCACCAGTCAAGTTTCATCACATGCCAACATGTGATCTGAGCCCTTCACTGCACTTAAAAACGAACATGATCTGATGCTACCAAGTAATCTACTCCCGTCACCCATGTGATATTTTTCCAGATTTAAAATGGAATGAATAATATGATAAAGCCTCAAGGGGTAACCCGAGTGTTGTTTACTCAGGCCACCCCAATGCAAACAACCCTACACACACACACACACACACACACACACACACACACACACACACACACACACACACACACACCACGGGACTTACACTTACAGTTGTCACACACCACTGGGGGAGAGTGGAGGGGTAAAGCAGTAGGTGAACGGGGTAGTAATGACCTGCCTTCAAAACCAAAACACACAAAATGATATAATACAGGTTTTCTTCAAACAATGTAAGTGGATAACTCTAATAATACACTGTGAGACAGGGCATTGGTCTGTGTACCCTTGGTAGCACCTTTTACTGTACTTGCTCCTCTGTTTGGACCAACTTTCTTCTGTTTGGCTCCCTCTCCTCAAAAAGGTGTGAACAGCTAGTGGTTGGAGTTTCTGTGCTTGAAGGAAGAGCTTTGTACCTGAAACGGTGATATTACAGATTCTTGCTCTTAATGACATCACAAAGAGCTGAGTGTAGGAAAAAAATGAATAGAATAGATTTTGTGCATGGAGTGCAGTTTTAAGACTGGGTGGTGAATAAATCCTGGAAGGCTACAGTGACTCTTCCAATCCTGTTTTACAAGAGAGAGAGATCTGTTACAGCTGCTGTATTGGATCAGAGATTACTAAAAGCTATCCAGTCTTTAAGTCTGACGTCATTAGCCATGCCTGGGCCCAAACTCTGCTGCAGGTCCCTGAGTCACACGATCACTGCAGCATCACTGAGAGTTAAAAACTGTCTAAATCCTTTCATCTGTAATAAACCTCTACCAGGTGTAACAATTAAGTTTAACATCCAGGCATCCATGACAACTGAATTTATTAAAGTTAACGGAGTTAGAAGTTAGCAGGAAGTTAGCTCACTAGTTTCCATCTAAATATACCATGTTCAGGCTGAGGGTTTTCCAAAACAAATTAAGACGTACAACTCTACTATCACTTCCAACGTAAATGAAGACAGAGAACTAAACAGCAGTGACATTTGTAGGGTTAATGAAGTTTGGCTAACATAGCTGTGATCGCTAACCTTTTTCCACTCAATAATAGTTAACGTGAGAGTTCCCGAAGGTTTGGGACAATTGCAATCGCATGGCAGGATGCTGTAAACGGACTGAACTAAATTCGGGAGAACAACAGATATAATCCATCCACAATACGAGGTTAGTTATTAATATACTGCTGCATGGGCTGGGCTGTAGTTACATTATAAGGTTTTAAAAACTGAGCTTTAAAATGATTAGCGGTAATAAAACCCGAGAGAGGCCGACAGTGATCACTGACTGGTTTTAGGAGCTTGTTGAGATTAAACAAAACAAGATACAAAGCATTAAACACAAAAGCCTTATTAAACGCAGAGTAGTTTGGGCCCGGAGCAGGATTCATCACGTCATCACTTAAAGACCGGATTTTACAAGTTTTTAAAAAAAACTGACTACAGTGTGAGTCATCATTGCTCTCCACTTTTTAAAATTCCTGTTAAAACTAGGTGGTCACTCACATTTTAGCCAACATCAGTGCCATATCTGGAAAAGTTAATTGTGCTCTGAGTGTTGCTTTAACTGAAAAACGTTTAAGTTTCACAAAATTCGGCTTGACAGTTTTTTGCATAATTTTGCAAATCATGCACTTTTCCTATCGCTCTTACTTTTGCAGAGAAGAACAGAATATATGAGAACTGATAAAGTTGTTACATTGTGCAGGGTATCTATGTGATATCACACACCATGCATGTGTTTTTGGTTGAATGCAAAGCAGATTTAAGTTTTCTCCACTTCACCTTTCATGCAGTCTTTGTTTCTCGTGCACTTGCTTCTGTGGAGAGCTACTACTGATAATCTCATCTTCATCTTTCCCTCCCTGTATCCTGGGCTTTTCCTCTCACTTTTCCTCTAGTTCCCTGGCTCCCTATCCATCTCCCACCTTCCTACCCTCCACCTCTCTTCCCCCCATTCACTTGATTTATCCCCTGCTCTTTTTTCCCTGGACCACATGGCCCGGCAGTTTGCCCTAAACCCACTCATCCAGAACCGATGTCATTCAGATCCAGTTAAATAAATAGCCCTATAAATTTTCTCCAATAATAAGCCTGGATGCTGCTGGAATGTGTGGCGGAGCGTTGGGGACGAGCGCAGAGTGCAAAATTCACTCAACCCAGAGCCCCAGACAGCTTGTACAGTGTGAGAAAGCATGGGCGCTGTGTGGCTGAAGAGGAATATGAGTTGCATGAGTGTGTGTGTGCTGGTGTGAAGGGAGTAGAGGTGGGGTTTGCACTCCGAGAGTCACAGTAGGAGCGGGTGAGTGGGAAACGGGGGAAATACATGGGAGAACCCAGACCCCCGTCTGTCTCCCTACCTGGAACGAGACCTCGGGGACAGTTTAAGTCGGCCCACCCAGAGACAGAGACACCAATCAGGCCTCTGTCAGTGGAGTCAGCTTGTGTGTGTGTGTTGCTTGTGCAGCTGTGCATGTGCGTTTATCTGCACATATGTTCCTAAAATGTATTTCAGTGGGAGTGAGAGCAGTACAGCTAACTTGTTTGCATTTACAATATAATCACACCCCTTCAGCCATTGTTCAGAATCTAGATCTGAATCCACGCAAGCACGTCCGCACCATTAAACTGCAAATATGTTCCCTCGTTAGAGAAAAATGTGTCAAGCCATTTATAGTGTCAGCTTTAAACATTTATTTCTAAAAAGCTAGAAATAACAAAAGCCTCAAAGAAAACAGTTGTCTTTTGTTAGTCACAAAGAAAAAAACAACAGTGCTATGAATGACAGAGCTTTGGTTGTACACACAACCTCAAAATAACTCGAGCAGCATAAGAAAAGTTATGTCAAAAGAGCTTTAATTTACTCTAAATCCCGACATTGAACAGTTAAGCTGATAAAATTAAGCAGTTTTTAATAGTGTGAATAAAGAGGGAGTGCAAAACACTTGATCATGTCACTTTAGAAGACTCTAATTCTCACTTTCAAAAAAGCTCACCCCCCTTTTAACAGGCTGATATTGACGGGGGGAAGTTTTCATCAGGAAAACAGTGGATACATATTTATTTCTTTTATCATTGTTACTTTCATGACAAAAAAACCACCAATCAAGTATAAAAGTGCTCTGATGTACATAAAAACAAGAAGCCTAACTGCAGTAGCTGGCTGGCAGCATGTGACCTCCTGCACCTTCCTGCTGCTACAAGTTTCTGTGGGAAACACAGAAACTCAATATTATTTCTCCCACCAACAGAGGGATGTGCTTCACACGAGGAGGTGGGATGGTTGCTGGTGGGCTGTCAGACAGTGTTCCCTTCACATTATGGCTCAGTAGCAGCAACAAGTGAGTGAAAAAGAGAGAGATATGGGACATGAAAGTATCAGAGAGATACACCTCCTCCACACGGCCTGCTCCTCTATGAAGATATTACCGGGTACCATAAAACAAACAAACCCAGCCTGGTGTCAATTGAAGGGAACTCTGTTTTATAGAGGAGTGAGCTACCGTTTCCACCCACCTGGAGGTTGTAGAGGTGCATTGTGGATAGGTGAAAGAGCACCCAGCACCTCCCCACACCATCCACAGTGCCTGACTCCATCCCGTTCCCTCTACCATGTCCAGTTATGGAGCTGAGTGACTGGTCCACTGTGTGATACCAGTGACCCGAAACCCATTTACTGCCTTAAATCGCTGCCCCTGTCCACCACCCCTACCTCCACCTCTCTCTCTGTTGCCACACCGCCAAACTCCTGTCTGTCTCCTCCCGAGGATGACAAATGACCTTCCCCACCATAAATGGGGCTCAGGCCCCACGTGGCTCCCGGTTCCCTCCTTGCAGCCTGCCCTGTCCGCTTATAGAACGGATTCCTCATCCTGAAATGAAACAGTGGAGCTGCCCTCCCCTCCACCCATTCCACCCACAAGAGCTCCAGCTTATATCTATGTGTTTATCAAATCTACATGGAGAAAATAAACACCGTTTGAGCGTGATGCTGACAGATTAGCTGGAAATATGAACGCCAGCCATAATGGAAAGAAGTGGGCATTTATCACCAGGAGAATGGATACTGTTTCACGTGTGCGTGTACCTGTGTGTGTGCTCGATCTCTGCTGAATGAAATGATCCGTCTGAGTGTTTGCATATCTGTTTTTTTTGTAGCTTGTGTTTGCATACCTGTTGCATGAATTGGTCTGTGTGCGTGTGTGTGTACTTACTACATAACCGTCTGGCTCCCATGTGAGGGAGTAAATCTATCATTCCCGCTGCATTTACCTACCACTTCACAGAGCCGTATGTCCAGTGTAAACAACGTTTATCACTGCATGCAAATGAACCCGTAAGCTGCAGCCTCCACAAAGACCCCATTCACCCGCGGCATGGCGTTTAACCGGCAACGTGAATCTGATACCTCAGATTACAGGCTTATTCTCGGGCATTGTGCACGGATTCACTGTCAGTCACATTCTACTGTGCCTTCCGTTCAGACAAACCTTTACAGACTGCGTGCTGTGGAGCCATTATTGCACTCGCAGTACCAGTACCAGTCCACATAAATGTCCACTTGACAAATCCTCTGTGAACATAAGAGACAAGATTTATCTCCTCTCCACCCTCTCCTCCTCCCTTTTTCTGCCTCTGTTTCCTCTTCTTGTATCTCTCGTCCATCCTTCCTTTTATAACTTCCCTCCCTTGTATCCTCTGAAGGAGGCATTGGTATGCGTTAATTGCAGTAATTTTGCCTTTGCAGTACACTGAGCACACTGACTACATGTTATATGTGAAATCAAATGTTTTTATTATTATTAAATCACCTGCCTGGTTAATGTTAATGTGATTGACCTTGATGTGATGAAAGGATGATCGGTGATTGGATTTTACATCCCGGTTTCTCAGCATCCCTGTGGTGGTTCTTCTTTGTCCATCAAAATCAATCATCTTTTAGACACTGACACTGACTGGCGGCTGAACAACATGCGGCACATGTTTCTGTGAATTACAACTTAGGGCCCCACTGGGAGGTAGAAGAGATTTATAGGACGCTAATAAGCACTATCGCCTCAGCAGCTCAAACTACAAGACGCTGTGAGTGAGAGTAAGAAAGGGAAAAGAAGAAGGGAACAAAGATGAATGGAAGTATACACCTGCAGATGAAAGATGGTGGACTGTCAGGAAATTTTAACGGCATACAAGGGTAAAATCTGACAGTCGCAATTTTATGAAGACAGCAGCGACAGAGGCTGTGGCAGAGAAAGAAAAACAGTAAATAATTTCTCTCTATTTAATGTGTATATGTTTAATATTTATGATAAATATATGCACACAGTCTCACTGATTACAGATACAGGAGAGTATCTCTTGTAATCTGCTTTTCTTTGGGAGTCATTGTATTGTGCACAGAGCTCTTTGGAATATGTACTGTTTACTGTCTGGCTGGTATCCATGTATAGGTAATATTAAAATTTTCAGCTCAGGTGTGTTTTAATATGGGCTTTATAAAAAGGTATTAGACAGAATAAAGAATTGTACTCGAGTGCATCCCCAGGAGGTTTAAAAGAAAAACGGATCCAGCTTCTCAATCACGACAATTGTTTCCTCAGAGGAACAGGCCTGAAAATGAATTTCTTTCTTATTCATCTCAGCTCTATGTGTGCCTATATGTGCAAGCAGTGTGTAAGTTAAGACATGTTCCCTGTCAGTGCTGCTCTTGTTTTGAAATGACTGCCTCCCTGTAAGATCTGCTTTTGACAGAACAACAATGGCATCAAATCTGCCTGAAGAAACTTACATAAAAAGAGAGAACGAGAGCTTATATACCGGCGTTGTGTGTGTCCTCATGTGCAAAGACATGCATAACCACCTATTTGTCCTTATTTGTTGTGAGTGTGTGTGTGTCTGTGTGTGTGTTTCCCTGTCTATCTCTGTGTGTGTTCACCTGTGACAGCAGCCATTCGTTATACAGAGATGAGCTCATGAGGGTGGGTCTGACTGAGGGACCAGTGAGTGTATGGGCTTGTGGCCCATTTCAAATCCACTGTTAATCCTGGCCTTTCACCCTGGAGAGTTTAGTTAACAGAAAGTGTGGTGGGTGGGTGGGTGGGTAAGGAATGTAGAAATTTAAAATGCATTGGGTATAAAACATGGACTGTTTGCTTATCACTTACTTATCAGAGTGCTTTACACCAGCACATACTGATATATTTTAAAGGTCACTAATATGCGTATAAAATGGGAAATAAAACCTTTCACAAAGCTAAAGCAAACTTACAATTGAGAAAATAAAAATCCATCCATCCATCTGACAAATTGACCAGTTGGACATGGCCGAAACACCTCTGGGAGGCATTTAGGACAGCGGTCCCCAACCTTTTTTGCGCCACGGACCGGTTTATGCCCGACAATATTTTCACGGACCGGCCTTTAAGGTGTCGCGGATAAATACAACAAAATAAAACTAGTACCAGTACCGAAAAAAAGAAGATTTATTCATAACACACGTGAAAAGACCCAGGAAAACTGAGTTAACGATAAAAACGATAACAAAATAACGCTGAAAAACGATAAAAACCCTGAAAACCATACATTTCACACCTGAGCCTCAACTCTCGCGGCCTGGTACCAAACAACTCACGGACCGGTACCGGTCCGAGGCCCGGGGGTTGGGGACCGCTGATTTAGGAAGCATTAGTAATCAGATGTCTGGACCACCTCAGCTGGTTCCTTTCAATATGGAGAAGTCTGGACTTGTCGCCTGATGATTTGCCAGAACAGCCTCAAGGCCGAATGAACGCCTGGTTCCGAATTTTTTTGCAAAGCCACTTCTGGTTTGGCTGAACAAGTCCCACAAGCCTACCAAGCTTGAAAAGACTCTTTCTTCAGCTGCTGCCATGACATGTATTAACTACTTTATGCCTTCAGCTCTGTGCAGCTGCCTCAGCAGCGAGGTTGAGGAACTTGGTCCACTTGGACTCTTTGTCCCCAGTCTCCTCAAGAATGTTGTCAAAGTTTTGCTTGAGGTAGGAGTCCAAGATCTTGCAGATCAGGGCCTCTGCCTGATGCTCCCGGTCGTGTGCAGCGGCTTCTCCACCTGATCCAACCTGATCAGCTGACAGATCAGCACTCGTTTTCACCTTTCTGTTTGAACACACTGTTCTTTATGTGCAATCTGTAATCAGAATAGCAGGTTCCTGCTTGCTCTCAAGCCACACACTAGTTGTTGTGGGGATAGCGGTTTCATTATATATTCTGGGGAAAAGCTATGAAAGGCTTATGAAAGGTATCCTATTTTATATATTTTTTATTTTTATCATGATTTATCATTATTAAAGAAAAAGCAACTGTTCGACTGAGTGAAAAAAGTGTGAATGATAATTTGGGTCAAACTCAGTGTTGAGTATATTCTCACAAACTTTGTCAGATTGTGTAAACAGGAAGGGACAATCTTGTTTAAAAAAGTGAGATTAATGTTGATTAGCACACCCAAGTTCCAGACATTTAATGATAAATAATAAAGGAAAAAGACAGGACTAGTGATACATGTCTGAGTTTAATATTCAAAAATGTGCTGATCGACATATTTAATATTAGAAATGACAGGTAGAACATGATCCGCTTTCTTTTTTTAAGCTTCTTGTTAACTTTTCCATCTGCAGTTTAATGCTGAGTAGGTTTCATACAGTCGAAAATATCAAAGCTCAGCTGAAAAGTGGAAATTAGGTACCACTGGAGCTTCCCAGCTTCCAGCCAGACAGCTCACGCACACATCATGCTACCATCACTGAACCTCAAGCAGCCCTTTGTACAGAGGTGTTAGCAGTGTGCGTGTGTGTGTGCGTGTGTGTGTGTGTGTGTGTGTGTGTGTGTGTGTGTATATGCTCTCCTGCTGGCACAGCTAACACGGTATACATGAGCAGCATACAGCCACTGGCATGTAGTCTGCAGGGGATGTGGGAAGTCGAGAAAACCCAAGGGGGTTTCATCTTGGTTTCCCCACACGCACACTTTTTACAGTGGGTGTCACTCCCCTTAGTGTTCTCGGGCACACAGCCACACTTTGACACTAAAAAAGGTGAAAATCTTTTGCAAATAATGAAACTTCATCCTTTAAGATTTACTTTTCTGCTTCCCGAGCTCTCCCTTTCTCTCTTTTAGCCTGATTGATTGTTTCGCCCTGTTTTCGTCAACAGAGAATTTCACAGGAAACGATGGTAATTAAGAAATATTGATGCTGGATACATCTATTTGCTTTTCCAAAATGATCATTAGTAAAATTCGGCTGCAGTCGTTCATCACTGTGCAGAGGCTCTTGGCATCGGACACACATGGTCGCTGTGGGCCTATCCCAGCATTTCTCTTGGCTATGACTTCATTAGAGCTTGATTTGCTGTCCTCCAAACATGTGTCTCTCTGGGAGATATGATATAATGAGTGGACTAACTGCTAATCTGTCTTCCATACGCACTGTAAAACATGACATACCTAAGCAATACAACGAGGTGGACAAAATACCGGAATCACCATGACAGGAGTGTTCATTTGGATTGTTGATAAGCTTGTGTTAGAATTGCCTTGATGATATGTTTTAAGAGAAACATAAGGCAATTAGTGAGGTTCCTAAGAGGCCCAACATTCAGCAGAATATCCATCACACAGTCTGAAAGATTGCGAAATCATTATAACACACCGTATAACTACGGAAGGATACAATAGTTAGGTTTCCGTTCAAGAAACATAAAGTTCCTCCTTGAGAACGGCTAAAGAGCACGTACTGAATTTAGACTCTTCCTCTGGTCTGTAATGCTGGTCTGTAATTCCCTTTACATATGAAGATTGTGAGGATCACAATCATACTTGCAGCAACACAACTAAAAAATTGAACAAAATCAAAGCATTTCTTGTCTATCTGCATGGTTAACTGTTCAATTAATTTATCTTACGTTAAGTTGTTTTATGTTTCAGTGGTGCTGTCCACACTTACGCTAAAGTAATCTGACCAGAAGAGGATGGGAGCCACGTTATATATCAGAGTAGGGGCTGAGATAAAGGACATTTTCTTTTTTGTTAGGCCTGTTTGAGTTTTGTTTGAGTTGTTGCTTTGTTAAAATACTTTGTTACTATAGTTTTAGTTTTAGATTTAGTTTTGTTCTTTTAAAGGGAACCAGTTTTTGTTGAACCAAATTTATGTTCTGAGTTATAATAGTAGAATCTGGTAACTCCAGTATTTTGTTCTAATTGGATTAGAATACTTTTTTCATTGTGTTCGTTAAAACTTGTAATATTTATTCTATCCAACATAAAAGCTGATTGACATTTTCTTCATTTTTGTGACTAAGAATTTTACATACTTTATTTGACATTATTCTGTAATTCAAGTTCAGTAATAGTCAGTGGGTGTTTTTGGCAATTTGACATTTTTTATTAGAGTGTGCTCAAATATGGGATATTGCAGGATTGCTGGATTTCTTTTTCACATTTTAACTAGCCAATACTTTGACATTTTTTGATACATTTATCCCAAATTATACATTTTGGTTCATTTTGATGGTAAGAAAAACAATAGAAAATTATTTTTCTTTAATAGTTTTTGAGATACTGATGTTTCAACATTGCCTCAGCTTTCAATCTTGAAACCTATTTGGTATATTAATGATCAAACTTTGCAACCATTTGCCAGCCAATCAGGAATAGCCACTTTCCCCTAGTGGCTGAAGGCTGCCAGGGAGTCACTGACCAATCTCTAGGCCTGCATGATTGGGCCTTAGCAATCAATTTCACAGCGACTACCAGCAACCTCTAGCAACTAATTGCAACTGATTGGGGGATATTTATTTCTCTCTAGCAGCTGTTGGTTGCCAGGTGAGCACTCACTGGTTTCTAGACCTGTCTTAGTAAGGCCTAAGTAGTATTAAGAATCACAGACGCAGTTTATGAGTTGTCATCTCTCACTGCTGTCTATTCAAGTGCATCCATGGTTGGTGCACACAAGAAAACTAAATAGTTGGGCGGAGTACAAACCATGCAGTTCTGGAAAGTATAAAATGAGGTCTGATGTGTCTTTTACCTTTTGCCTGCATGCAGAGGTTTATTTTTACAAGAAACAAACAAAACGTAATGATAGCTCTGCAGGAATGAAAAGTCATGTGCCACAGAGAGTTGGCTGCCTGCACGGTTTCATTCTAGCCAAACACTGCAGCAGGTGATTTCGCTCTCAAAGTTTCGCCAGTTATTGAAATCACATGACCAAAACCTAGAATGGGGATAAAAAATAAAAAAGAAGTGCATGAGACTTTGATCGGTTTTGAGCTGCTGCATGCTAGCTTAAATCCTCATGTTGTAATGCTCAGAGGTGTTGGTATTCAAAAGCTGCTTTAATCCATTTGTACAAGATATTTTGAGGCTGCACAGAGTATTGACTTACTGTCTGCTGGGATGGCGTTTGAAGATGGAGGGAACTGACTCCAATAGCCCGACTAGTGAAGGTCACACTTTATGTGTGCTGAGAGTGCAGCAAATCTCTCTGCAAATCTCTGTCATAAACACACACAATCTGCTGCTGTACAGCTCTGAACCCTGACCTGACAGCAGAGCAAAAACCAATTACTGCTCATTTGGACTGAGCCTGTCTTGTAAGTGTGTGTGTGTGTGTGTGTGTGTGTGTGTGTGTGTGTGTCTGCGGAGTTTCAGCAAAACTCTGTGAGCACAAAAAGTAACAAAAGAATGATTTATGATGGTCTGTAGGATAAGTTAAGTGTTAAAAGACATAGTTTGCTATTAGTCAGTAAATCCTCAAGATACCTTTACAGTCAAAGCTGGACTCGTAAATCAAGTTCAGGGATGTCAAGTATTATCGAGACAAGTTTAGTGGAAACTGAGTTGTAGAAGACTCAAAAAAGGTGAAAAAGATAGAAAGAGTGAATCATTACTGATACAGGTGGGCTGTTACATGCACTGCAAACTTGAACTGTGAGAAAGCAAAATTTCTGTGCAGGCACTTTGGACATAAACTGATCTTTAACCTTCACAGTTTTGTACTGTTGTGAGAGTAGCTGCAGGTAACAGTGTTAATTCATAGCTAGCAACTAGACATCCCATGTTCTGTGTCCTTCAAGTTTGAGACAACCTACTTACCTGTAATATTTCCTGCAGTGTGGCTGCATCAGAACTGGACTATTCCCTGTTGTGTCCCACATGTGAGAAATGACAGCTATGAAAATAATCCTGGCCTTAAGCTCACAAATCTGTCTGAAGTTCACAGTGGTCCTCCAAGTTATTCATATGTCTTAGTAAGCTGCTACTGCAATAATTTCCAATATTCTACTTTTACAGTGTCATATTTTTAATATTTAACTCCACATAAATGAGCCTGGACATGCACCAAACTCAACACACACAGTATACAGACAAAATTATTGGGTCACTTACATATTAAACCTACTGGAGCTCATCCATAGAAACCATACCACAAAGCTCCTGGAGCACAGTTGTTGTGCTGATGTTAATACATTAGTTACATTTATGCACTACACGCCTGAGTACTGATGGCATCGCTCTGTAACTTAACATGGTGTGCCACGTCTTGGCTGAGTTGCTGTGGTTTCTAAATGTGTCCAGTTTGCAGTAATACCAGTTATAGTTCATTGTGGAGTATCTAAGAGGGAAGATGTTTCACACCCTAACTTGCTGCAATAGTGGCATCCTATCGCAGTGCCATGCTGGAATTCACTGAGCTCCTCCGAGCGACCCATTCTTTCACAAATGTTTGTAAAGGCAGACTGCGTGACTAGGTGCTTGAATTTGTACACCTGTGGCAATGGGGCTGAAAACACCTGAATTCAAATTGTGCGTGGCACTTTGGTACTTGATCAGAAGCATTGGCCTTGAGGCGACTTTTGTTGTGATTTGGCGCTATATAAATAAAATTGAATTGAATTGAATTGGCACCACATTTCAAATCAAATCAAATCAAATCACTTTTATTGTCACATCACATGTGCAGGTACATTGGTACAGCACATGTGAGTGAAATTCTTGTGTGCGAACTTCACAAGCAACAGAGTTGTGCAAAATACAATAATGTAAACAAGCAAAATACAAGAATGGCTACATCTGAAACTAATAAATATATGTACAGTATATAATAGTATATGCATTTCTGGATGTGTATACTAAATATTTTTCTATGTGTGTGTTTGTGTGTGTGTACACATATTTTACAAATTAAATAGAGTAAACAATAAATAACATATATAAAAATATACAGAGTTGAGACATGTGCAAAACAGTGGCATTACTGTACAGTATGGAGTGCATAATGTTAAAGTTCCAGTAGTGAAGCTGAGGTGTCTATGACGTGTTCAGCAGTCTGATGGCCTGGTGGAAGAAGCTGTCTCTCAGTCTGCTGGTACGGGACCGGATGCTGCAGAACCTCCTTCCTGATTGAAGTAGTCTGAACAGTTTATGGCTGGGGTGACTGGAGTCCTTGATGATCCTCCCCGCTTTCCTCAGGCACCGCTTCCTGTAGATGTCTTGGAAGGAGGGAAGCTCACCTCCGATTATCCGTTCAGAGCACCGCACCACATTTGCACTGGTTACACTTATACATCATATTCCGTAAGCTCTATTTGTCAACACAGTATCAGTGTGTAAACAAACATAATTTAAATCTATAATTATAAGCTATTATGTATTCCAAATCCTTTTTTTTTTGCCTAAAGTGAACCAAAAAGTGGCAAACAAGATAAACTAAGCAACATGACAGTAAAACAAAGACAAACTACAAAATATACAGCTCCCAAAGAAGGCTTCGTGTGACCCCAGACACCAGTGGCTTTGACAAAAAGTCAGTATGTGACACCATGGAAAATAAAACTATGTCAGCATTAAGGCAGGCAACTCTGTGAAGCTTGGAAAAAAGTGCTCCATCATTTTGATTCTTTTCCTGCTATGGCTAATATTTTGAAATTGAGGAATGCCTACATTCATGAGTGATGAGGTCTTGAACGCCTACTTTGATCAGCCCTAAATTTGCAGTGAATGTCAGTGTGAAAGCGTTCAGAGCTCAACGCATAAATCAGCCAACCAATTTGAATTCACAGTGAGAGTAGTGTGATAAAATAACGAACATATAATATATGGTTGCACGAGTAGAGAACTGTCGTAATGTGAACAGACTCACTCAGGAATGTATTGGTTGGCCAATCCTATCTGAGGTTTGCTGACATTAGCATGATAAATGCACGAAACCTCAGTGTCAGCACTGAACAGAGAGGTAGCTGCTGTTTCATCTTTAAAGCACTGAATTTTGGATTAATATCAACATTATGATAACAACATTTTTAACTAAAGTATAACATAATGCTTTTCATAGTCACTTGATTAATAATAATACAACAGACAGCTATCAACAGATGGAAAAATATCTCTGAATGATCTGTGTTGTTTAGTGGCCACAGATGTGTTTCCTTTTTTACAGCATGTTCTCACGGTGTTACAGAATCACCTCGCCATTAAGCAATAGGGAAAAAGAGGACAAAACATAAAGAGCGCTGTCACTTGTTGTGGCTTGCAGGACCCAATAAAAGTGAAGACACACTTACAAAACTCCTTTTCTGCAGAAAACCCACAAATAGTATGTGGGGACTTTCCATGGCTGCATCAACAAGCACAATACTTCAATACAATCACATCCACCTATTCATTTTCTTCCACGTATGCTATTCAGGGTCACAGGGAGGTGGAGCCTATCCCAGTTGGTATAGTGCGAAAGGCACTGCACAACCTGGATGGGTCGCTAGTCCATTGCAGCGCCAGCGCAGAAAGACAGACAACCATTCACACCTATGGCCAGTTTAAAATTAATATATCCCATGTCTGAGGCAGGAAGCCAGAGTACCTGGAGAGAACCAATGGTGACTAATTCCACACAGAAAGGCGTGGATTCGAACCCAGAACCTTCTTGCTGTGAGAAAACAATCTGCTGCCCCCAGCATAATTACAAGTTCCAAGTTCCTCTTTTAAGCAAGTATGCATCATTTGAGGATCTACATTTGAGAGTCGCTGATCCATGAGGTCTCATCTAAGTTTCCAGAGGTTAACCCAATGTCCCGTGTGACCCAAAGGATTCAGTGGAAGACTGTCGTTCCTCTTTGTGTGTTTTGGACCCCACTTCCTCCTCCGGCATCTCAGGAGGTCCAGCCAGGCCTGGCAGCCCCTCAAAGACGGCCTTCTTTTGCCCCTTGCCCCTGGGGAGTGCAGCCTCCGACATTTATGCAAAGTCAACAAGCCCTAATTGTGGGGTCAGCTTACAAGCTAAATTCCTCTTGAGCCCATTAACAACTGCAGTTAATTATAAGACAGGCAGAGGGTGTTTGAGCGTGAGTGACAGTTAGAAGAGGCGAAAAAAAGAAGCTCTGAAACATGTTTTGTTCATCACAAACTCAAGACAACAGACACAGCCACACTCGTCTTTTCTAGATGGACCTCCCAGACTACAGTAAATCTCTTTTTCATTGGTCTTTGTGGTTGGGATTTGCTCTAATGAAGGAAAAGATCAGAACAGTGACTCAGCCACAATCAGACCAATTTTCCTACATCTTCGATGTGGCAGCTTGACAGTGGGCTCTATCTGCCCTCTAATTAGACTCTTGGAAATCTACGGGCACATTAATCTAAATAATCAGACAGTGATATAAGCAAGGGAACTGGAACAGTGTGGCAAGTACAGGTTATATGACAGAATGACACAAACTACGCACAGCAAAGCATGCACTATTTACAGCACATGCTGTATATACGGATACGGAGAATGATGTTGGAAACATTTCAACATCATCTGTTCCTAGAAATCCACATTTTATAAATCAACATTGACAAAAAAAATTACATATAATTTGATGGTTTTAGGTGTGTGATTGCTTTGCTTTTTATGTCATTATCTTCAAACCATGCACTACTGACAGACTGTGATTATATCATGTACAACAACACCGGTTGCTTGCCAAACTATGTACAGCTTTTTCCAGTACTTAAAAAGTCCCAGTATGGATGGTGTATGCACTCTATGTCATAAACCCACTGTTTCTGTTGTTATCCAACTGTCACATATCACCAACTTACAATAAATGGACTTCCTCAATTCTACAAAAGATTTGATTCAAAATTCATTTCACTATTTCTTATAAGGAGTGAAGGAGGGAAAAAAAAGGAGTGATTGTGGGGCCAGCAGAGGCACCATCAGGCCTCGTGGCTGTAAGCCTGTTTTATTGAATTTTCTGTTGTCTTTATAAAGGCAGGCTAAGACGGGACCAACAGGTGCTAGTCTCAAGTGGGACAAGCATTAGGATGTTCCCTTTGACCCCAGAGGGAGACTGGACAGCTGCAGTGTCTGGGTTAGGGTACTGGTGGGCAGTGAACGAATGAGTTGACTGACAGAGCTCCCCAGTTTCCAGATACTGTTTCCAGGTCGAGGCCAAAGAAAAGCTGAACATAGCATAATCACATAATCGCAGTAGTTAGATAGATACATTTTATCAGCGTGCATACACTGGACTATGCTTTTGTGCTATCTGATCAAGTCTGGATTCAAAAGTGTTTATGGATGTTCAAAGCAATCATAATTGAAATAGATGATAGTAAAGAGATCCATGAAAGGCAATTCAATAATATTAACATCGCTGCAGTCGTTTGATTCCTGTTTCTTTTCTCAGTGGAATTATGTTCAACTGTAATGTTACCCTATTAATACATATACTATATGTTTTATTTTGTCCTCTTTGTTGCAGGTTGCCAACCCCTGGTCTGGGATCCTGGGGGCATGTTTAGCTAATTCATTCATGACCTAATTCATAAGCCTTTATCTTATATATACTATGCCCTTTTTTTGCACAGCCAATAGGAATCCACATATTTAAACTCAAATGGTGCCAGCCAGGTAAAGACCGGGAGGAGGTGGCTGCATGGCTTACAACTTGCTACATATAGACAAATGCAAACAGATTACAAAAAAACCAAAACAAACACACAAAAAAATCCCAACCAGGGCCCTGTGCTTCGTACGTCGCTTACTACATCCAAGATCAAATGAAACATCCAAGACCAAATCATCGCGCTAACTCTGAGCTCGCTATTCCGGTTCCCCGAACACACCTGTTGTTGACAATTAGTATAGCTGGATGAAGTAATGTGAGATCATGTGGCCCAACAGGGGCTACGCATCGATAGTAGAAACATTGATCGGCAACCCTTTGATTGGTCGGCGAAAATGTCGAAGGAGCGCGCTCGGTATTTTTCGGCAGCAGAGCAAGAACTCTTGAGTGAGGGATTTCAGGAGTTTCAGAGTTTAATTAAAACGCAAGGGAACACTGCAAAGGCTGCAAAAGCAAGGAGAGAGGGCTGGCAGAAAGTTGCTGACAAATCAAACTCGTAAGTAATTCAATAATAACAATAATAATGGAGTGGATTTATATAGCGCTTTTCAAGGCACCCAAAGCGCTTTACAATGCCACTATTCAGTCACTCTCACATTCACACACTGGTGGAGGCAGCTACGGTTGTAGCCACAGCTGCCCTGGGGCAGACTGACAGAAGCCAGGCTGCCATATTGCGCCATCGGCCCCTCTGGCCAACACCAGTAGGCGGTAGGGTAGATTTATCATATCACACTATATTATCCAATATTATATTACATTATATTATATTATAATATGTTATATTATATCCCCTTTCACATTAGAGCCACAACAGGACCCACTAGAACATGGGAACAAGTAAAAGTGAAATATAAGAATATTCTACAGAATGGTAATATTTATCACTTATATTGCTTGTCGTCTCTTGGAAAGAGACCCTGGAATACTCTGTTTGTTTGTTCATAACAGCAACCAAGAAAAGGGCAGAGCAAAAAAAAAGACAGGTGGTGGTCCTGCACCCCCTCGTCAACAAGTTGGTTAAGTGAATAATATCCTCACGGGAAAATCGATATCTCTCTATGAGCACACTGTCGCGCTGAGCTAAAGGATCCTGTCTGTCCCGCAATATACGCTGAATTCTGAGGACTCTCCTTATCAATCTTGCACCTTCCGCAATGGGTTGCTCGCGTAAACGGACAGGATATGACTGCGACAGACTTCCCAAATCCACCTTCGCTTTTATAGCCGTGGTCTCTCATCTTGATTACACGAAGTAATTTACAATTACTACTCTGAAATATGAATTACATCTGTAATAATCACATACATGTAATAGAATGTTAATAGTACATTTCCCTTTTTTAGGGAATGACCTGTATGTATCTGTGTGAAATCAATAAAAGGATCAAGTGCTGCATTATCTTTAGTTACATTGATGTTATTTATTTATGGTGAAACAGTGGTGGAATATCGCTGTTGCTTTCGTATGAATGACGCGGACATACCTGCGTGGCCGCGATCTAATCCTGTTTACATAAAGTAAACCTGCTCCCCAGCAGGTTTACGCTTACGGCTCTGTTGCTATGACAGCAAGTCCCGGATGGGCTTCGGGGAACCGAACGATCCAGGATCACGCGAAATCGTCAACAATCTCATCCAGCTAACTCACTTAGCGCGGTACGAAGAACAGGCCCTAGGACTCTTGAGATGTGAAATCTCTTTTGCAAGAGTGGCTTGGCAGAAATAAAAAGCAGGGCAGTTCTAAATGATTACGCAAGAATACACATGCAATATACACCCCAGCAGAATCTTTATTTGTTTTGGCTCTGCAGTGACTGAAACTTTACTGGCTCTAAAAACAAACAATGAGCTAGCAAAGGTAAATACACAGAATGATAGGAACTGATGTGCAAATCAAGTAAAATCAAGTGTTTCTTAAGAGTTTCAAACAATTATGTGTATAAGCTGTTCATGTCAGCTGGTTCTTTCCAGAGCATTTGACTCAGATGTTCTCAGAAATATGAGTAAGCTGCAAAGTAGAACTTGAAATGGTGCTATAATAGAGTTTTGTTGTCTTCAACTCCCCCTGTGCGCCTTGCGTTGGCCATCCTGGGAAGAGGTGGAAGGAGAGCGGTGCACAGACCAAGTTTATGGATGTGTTTATTAAGGCTCCTAAAACAACAGCAGAGCGAATTGCTGGCACAGCGCTTGGTCCATTTCTCCCTTCTCTTTTACTTGTGTTCCCCCCTCTCTGTCTCTCACTTCTTCAGTTATCCTACTACATTCTCCTCCTTTCTGTCCAGCTGCAGAAGAGGAAAACCCCTAACCAGTTGGCCAGGGAGTTTGTCAGCCAGTCAGCTGGCCAGAGGGCCCTGCCAATCATCATCTTCTTCCTCTCATGCAGTCTTTCCATTGCACAAGTGCCACAATGTACCTGCAAACCAATAGACATGTTTAGAGACCTGCACTGGCTTCAACAGTTGTTGGTTTAAATGACTGACTGTGTTGTACAAAATTAAAGGTAACTTTACTAACATAATTTGATTGATATATATTAAAGTGAGTATTGCACAATTTCAAAAGTGTCCATCAGCTGCATGACTACTAAATATGCAGTGGGTGCAGTGTACTTATGTTTTTGCCAAGAGCTGCTTGCAGAAAAATAGAATCAGCTTGCACCAGTTATGAGTTTGCACCTGGGTACACATCTACAGCACATCTGTGTACTTATGTGTTGTCTGTCTTCTTCAGTGGGACGTTTGCTAAGTATACATGTCTCTATTTGACAAAGCCCTCTTTTATAATCTTAAAAATACTCAGTAGCACATAATAGCGACTACTGTAAGAGAGAGAAGATTCCCCACCTGGCTTTTTCTGGATTTTTACTATTGAACACATTCGTTTCTGTGCTAATATGACAGTATGTAAGAACATATTGATTTTGAGTTCTTCATTTTAGTACGGAGAAATTTAACACGTTTTTTTTTTTTTTTTTTTTTTTTAACAAGATAGCCAAAGATTTAATTGGGACTATGTTGAAAAAAAAAATGAGTAAAGGCTTTTAAAGCACTAACACCAACCAATTAATAACTGCTAACCCATACATACAGAAGCTAGCATGTATGTGCAGTATTCAAAGCTCATTCATGATTCAGCGCTAGTAAATATTTTAAATATATATTGGGAGATTCAAAAACTCAACAGTGAATTATATTTTTTGTGAAAAATGCATCCTTAAAAAATGCACTGTGAAGAAAAGTCTCCATCAAGCAATAGCTGGTCCTGATGTTTCTAAACAAGAAAATGAAGAAATCCGATTCTCACGAGAAGGCGGCAGCAGGCAGAATTTATTGGTTTGATCCAGGAGTTGAGTCTTTCATCACTTTCATACATATTTCAGGATGTTGGTGGGGCAGTTTGAGCTCTTGTTGGTGGAATTGCGACCACATCTGAGGAGGCAGAGAAATAATTTCAGAGCGGTTTGACCCAGAGAGGTGCTAGCTATGTGTCTAAGGAAAACTAGCATAAATTTACTATTTCTGTATCATTCTATATTCAGTGGTAGTTTTGAACTACAAGTGTGTTTGTTTGCAAATGCAGTGGTCTGACCGGTCAGATCTGCAGGCAAAGAAATCTGAAAAATCAAGCTTGATCCGAAATTATGTGGTTGGTGTGAATGGCTGCATTAAGAAGAGGTGAGTCTGAAATGATGTTTTCAACACATGAAATATTTGCATGAATCTTACACGGCTGGTGTTTAGAGGAGGGTGTAAAAAAAAGTATTCAAGATTAGCAATGCTAGCTTGCTAATCTTGGCACCAATAGTTTTTCCTAACAAAACTGCATAATTACTTATTGCGAGGTTAACCATTTTCAGATTTGCTTTCCCCAGTTTTCTGTTTGAATGTTTACTTCCCTGCCAATGTTTAGTTAGCTCAGCTAAACTATACAACCCATCTCTTTCAAAAAAGGAAGATAGGGATGCTTAAGCACACTGGGGCGTGAGCTCAGACCTGTTGGACAACGGTGGTTGTAAAACTGCCTATGGTGGTGAAAGCCTTGAGTACACAGGTAGAACAGTTAGTGTCTTGTCATCATAACCTATTTCTACTTTGAATATATTTGCACTCTGTGGGTCCCTGTGTATGTTTTGGTGTGAATAAGGAGTACGACATATTTATTTGCCTAGTCTTAAAAGGCTATTCCCTATAGTTGCACAGTATACATGACTGTTCAAACTGAGAAGAATAATGCAGATTTGTTAAGCAGACAAATTGTGAATATAAACCAGATATGTAGTTTTGCAAATACTATTTGTAGTTTCAACAAAATACAGCAGAAGAAAGGATTTACATTTATATAAAGAATACATAAAGAAACACACATTACAGATATAGCGATGCAGTAAGCCACGGCACGTTTTACAAACGAATACAGAACAATCTGCTGTGTTCAGTATGCTCGTATGTAAGACATTTGAAAACACAAGTAAATTAGTTTAAAAAACACAAGAGCTGATATGAATAAGATGCCCTGAGGGATGGGACCTGTTGATGGAGGCATGTCGCATATATTTTAACACTACTGAATAGTCGCATTGTTAGATGCTCATCTACAACAATTAAGATAGCGCTTAGAGAGATGAATGACAATTCGCATAACCTTCCTTAAAGTGAAAGAATGGTAACTGATCTGCTGTGCAAAACAATAAGCTCTAATTGGAAGTCAAAGACAACAGAAGGTAAAGAGATGTCTGCTTATTAATACAGATTTGGACAAAATTTAACCAGAGGCACTAGTGTCCTTTCTAGACAAATCATCACCACTGTTACACCACTGTGCAGATCGACTGGTACGTTTTTTTGTTTTCACCTTGCCGATCTCTGTGTTATAGTGCAGTATATTCCAGCAGGTGATTATGCATCCGTCTGGCTTGGGCAGATTTTGTAAAGTGCACTAGAATCACAATGATGTGCAGCTGAGATCAAAATGAAGGTTGACTTTTTACATAGGCATGGTGCGATCCAGACTAAATATTGAGTAAGGTTTATAACAAGCTATTTTGACGCATCATTAATAGAGGTGCAACAATACTCGTATCAATATTGAACCGTTTGATACTGTGCTTTCGGTTCGGTACGCATATGTATCGAACGATACAAAATTTTTCATTTATTTTATCAACTTTTCTTCTGACGATGCTGTCTGTGTTGAGCGCTCAGTGGATCTGCGTTCGACTACTGCGCCTATGCTGCACTGTCGAGTGCAGATCCACTGAGCGCAGCGCAAGCTAGCAAGACAGAAGCTAAGCTCGTTGCAGCATAGCAACTGCCTCAACGCTACCCGAAATTGAACCTCCCCCACCCTCATTCAGATCTGGCGTTTGGAACTATTTTGGTCTTCATGTGAAGTATGACCCTGAAGGTAAGCGTGTCATGGACAAAAGTAAAACAGTATGTCGGATGTGCCGCGCAATGCTCAATTGGTGGGAACTAGCGCGTTAGAACAGTTAGCTTGTTAACGCGTTGACGCCGTTCAGCCCCACGCACGGTAACTCGTTAACGGAGATTTGCCGCGTTATGGCGTTAATGCCATTTTAACGAGATTAACGCTGACAGCACTAGTGGGAACACAACGAATATGACTGCACATTTACGCCAACATCATCCTATTGCAAAGACAAGTGGAAGCAGACAAAAACAACAAGCACGCATGCTATAAACTTTACCCGAGTCATTTAGACAGCTGTTAGCACATGATTCTCCTTATGGGGACCTGATATGTTTAATATGCTGCTGAGAATATAGCCCAGAAGAAGCATATAGTATAGCTTTTATTTTGGAAAGAGACATTTCTCTGTAATAAACTCTCTTTTCCAAAGATGAGTGATTTCTCGATCAGATAGATTTTTTTATTATTATTTTGTTGTTTCAGCAACATTAAACTTAAAAACTGTACTTTTGAGTTAAAATATATATTTATAATTTTAATAAATGACAAATTAAAAAGACATGAACATTTTATTGTATCGAAAAACCGAACCGTGAATTTTGTGTATCGTTGCACCCCTAATCATTAACCATATGATGTGTAATATAACTACAGAGATGGCTGGGATTTGATAATTCTCCATAATTTATATATTTTATTACAATGCTAATCTTAGTTCCTGTGCATACTGACTGCCACTGTGTGCCAGAGTCATGACACTACATCGCTGATCAGCCTGTGAATACGACACTTTGCTGCCGTTTGTTTTAGAGTAGGGATATTCCTGACAAGTAATTTACAAGTCAGTTAAACAGGTAAAAAAGTCTTACTGAACATACTGAAAGGTAAAAAAAAAAAACTCTTAGAAACAAAAAAAAAAAGAAAAAAAATTGAGAGGAAGCTAGTGGATGAGGGTGCATGACGGTATTTTGTGTATTTATTTAAGAAACACCTAAATGTTGCTTTCTTGTTCTTGTTGTTCATCCTTGGTCAACATCCATGTGCATGTGCAGAATGTGCAGCTTTGAGTTCTTGTGTGAAGAAAACAAAGGTAAAGGTGCTAAAGGAGAGTAACGTTAACCATGCTGTGGTTTCACAGGACATGAATAAAAGTAGCCTACAGCTACCTCCTTCCATTAAATATATTAGCATTAGCTACAATCTAAACCTAAAAAATGTGAAGATTTGATATATCTTTTTAAAACTATCAATAAAAGATAATCTAGGTCAACATGTGAACATAATGAATTCGGAAGAAATAAATTATAGAAAACTATTTAAGTTGGTACAAGAAGTCAGATAATGTCTCCACAGTCACAACTGACAAAAAGATTAACATCCGTAAATGCAACAGAGTTAAATTTTAATATCTTAATTCATTCGTCAGTCTTTCCATGAGTCTGTCTCCTAAGCCTGAGGTGTGCTGTGGCATGCATGGTGTGAGAAATCAGCTCCTGGCAATCTGCCAAGCCTGTCGTCAAACAAAGAATTGATGCTCTGCCCTGTGGGCTTTTCCTGCCTGTCTTTACACCGACTAGTACAAAAGCTTCGCAGCCAGGAAAGATTACATGTCTTCTTTAGAACCTTCCTCCGTCTCTGCCAACTACCAAAGGCTTGGATGAACCGGGGAAGGAGGGCTCTTCTCGATAATAGAATGTTCCGTAAGGAGCAGTGATTCCGAGTTAAGCGTCGTTCCCTGTAGGAACACAAACTCCTCTGCCTCAAAATGGCAATTTAAATGGAGAATGTTATTTTATAGGGGTGACAAATTGTAGGTATCTCTCGTGGCTTTGAGTGAGCGTTTCAGGGCGGCTTGCCAACTTGCCGAGTGGGAGCCAGAGTTTTGACAGACTGCTGCACCTGACCGTGCACAATCTCCAAGATCAGTTGCCGTCACCCGGCAGCAGCAACTGTCAACCAATAAAGAGAAGCGCACACTCAGGATATCCCACCCACTTGGCAATCTCATCCAATGATGACTGCAGAAAGTATATCCAACCATCCATTTTCTCTTATACTCTTATAAGCCTCTTTAATGAGATGATGAATGACGTGGTATCTCTCAGCAGGATGGCCACACACACAAAGCTACTGCATGCGGTTCATACATTCACTTAATCTACACTACTGGCACAAGTGCAGATCATTTTTCTCTGATATTTTACTGCATCTATGTACAATTTAGCTTTCTGTCTCCATCTGTCTACGTCTCAAGTAACGTTTAATACAGCGCTGTCTTGGAGGATTATATTTGTTTTAGCTGAAACGTAGAGACTGCAGCTGGTAACACTTGAGTTAGATCACTGAAACAAATTTCATTCATATGGTAAAAAATACATATCTTACTCTCTTTCACTTCTGCACATAAAATACAAAAAGAAAATACAGACAGGGATCAGGGTTGGATCAGATATCTATAATCGAGGCAGTCTGGATATAACAATTGTTCTCCTGCTAGTGGTGTAGTTATTTGTTATTTGTAGATGCAGTTTTAGTTGTGGACCATTCAGATTGATGACACAGGTCTTACAGTGAGTCCTTGTCCAAAACTATACAAAAGGTATTAAATTTCTGTTAAGGAAATGCTTCACCCATGAGGTTTACTCAAAAGACTAACACATTTTGATAAAAAAAAACTGAACTGACTGACAGGTAAACTGACTGACAGAAGCTGCACCCACAATGATAGAGGATGAGACAATGAACAGAGAGATGCATGACAATGACAGTGAAAACTATGCCAATCTGATTGTCACACTGGATGTGGGCTTCCAAGATGTCCAATACAATTCAATGCATGCTGCATCGGCTTGTTCCAATATTCAACTTATAATGAAACTTGAACAAGCATGACCCAGCTCAAAAACAGAGACTATTGACTTCAATGTAAAGATACTGTATAAGAAAATATAAACATATAAAAGAAGAAATAAGAAACACATTTGCACATATTGCTGTGTGTGTGTGTAAGCCCAACAAGCAGGTGACCACCAATGAGTAAGCACTTGGCAACGGTGGGAAGGAAGATCTCCCTTTTAAAAGGAAGAAAAGTCAGGCTCAGGGAGGGGAAGTCATCTGCTATGTCTGGTTAGAGGTGAGGCGAGGGAGACGAGGATGGAACCACCAATCTTCCAATTAGTAGTTGATCTGCGCTACCTCCCGAGCTACAGCTACAGCTTTTTGTTTACATGAACAGATTGGAGTCTATTAGATAGATATGATTCTAACTAGTGCAAAATAATTACATTAGAATGACTGCATGATGGCAGATACTAGTTTAGGACATATGATGTTATGAATCATATCTAGTGATGCTAGCTGTCATGCCTTACCTTCACTGCATTTTTTGGGCTTTTTGATGAAATAGTTTTCAAACACTGTCTTTATATTAGTTTGATGTTCAGCTGAATGAATTGTTGAATAACTGATCTGCCTTATTGCCGTGTTTTTGGCTCAGGTGGTACAGCGGGTCGTGTATCCATCAGAAGGTTGTTCTATCAATCCCCTGCTCCTAAAGTCAAAACGTGTCAAAGCATCCTTAGGAGAAAACTGAACTGCAAGTTTCCCCAGATATACCCAAGTACCCAAGTATAACATCCCACAGCCAGTCCCCTAGATCAAAGTGGTGGTGACAGAGCTGTATCTCAAAAGCCTCAATGTAGCAAGTCCATGCCTATAGCTGTTTTATTGTATTGCTTCACAAAAAAAAGGGTTAAAAATGTAAATTTGCAGACCGTTGTGCATGATGTGCATCCTGACCTTTCTTCCTATAAGTTTTTATTCGTTTATTGCATCGGTATTCATTAGTCGTGGGTTGGGTTATATGTTCAAACTGAGCTTTCTTTGTTACAATAAAACAATAAATAAATACTACAGTACTACAATTTTGTTTTTTTTTTAAGTCTGTTCCTTAGACGTCAATGTACAGTATGAGAGGTGCCAATGTGATTGGGTGGTACATAAAGGAAACAGTGACAAATGAGTTCCTGTGGGCAATAGTAATGTCTACCTGTGTGTACCTGTGTCTTCGATCCGGGGCCAACCCACAGAGCTCTGCTGGTTGCGACTCGCCGGTGTAAACAGTGTGATTTATGTTCACCACCCCGCTTACTCCCTTACACTTCGTGAACACACGCTCAGTAGTATCTTGTACTTGAGTGATGCCTTGAGCCCAGCTGTGTGTAATGAATAAACCAGAGATGTTCACTCTGGCTTGCATGCTAATTACCTGTGGGACTCTTCTCCATGTTACACTCTTGACTACCAGACCACCCAGGGTGCATTCGTCTCCATTCCAATAAAGTGTGTCATTATCTCCTCGCCTGTGATGTGCCACTACACCAGTAAAAGATAAATGCTGTAATAACATGTAAGACATCTCTAAGGAAACGTGATTGATGTTGCAAACTTGTTAGAATCACACTCTAGTGTTTTGAGAATGTTGCATTGGTAAGTTGCACTTCTTTGGTTCTCTGTGTCAACTTTAGGATATATTTAGAGCAGACCTCTTCACTGCTAGGTCTGGTCCAGCCGGTTTTGCAGGGACAGGGAGGATTTGGGGTAACGCATGATTGGAAGTAGGTGGTGCTTGATGCTGGAAAAGCTGCTGCTGAGTGTGAGCAGACTTCCCTTCTCCTGACCAAATCCTCTTTGGCCGTGGACTCTCCCGTGTGCCAAGACATGCTGACAAGGGCCTGAGCTAAACCAACAACTGGGCTGCTTGATGAAAGGGATGAGCAGCAGGGGGGCACGCCATGAACTCCACGGTTAGCCTACAGTCTTGATGACTCTATCCCCAGTTCCCCTTTCACTGGCACACAGTATGCTCCACCACAGCATAAACTACATCGCAGGGTGCTTATGTTCTTTTAACATCAGTGAGCTAAAGTGAGCAGAAAAACCGTGACCTGAGCTCTGCTGTGTACTGGCTATAGACATATAGACTGTCACAAAGAGGGGGTGTGCACATGTGTAGCTGGCTTAATATTGATGGAAAAGAATAACACAAAATATGTGCTGATGTGAACTGTGGAAAATACAGCAAATTAAATATTAAAAAATTCCTTTTCGTGTGTGTCTGTGCACGTGTAATCCAACAAACCCAGAGCTGTTTCAAAAGCTGAAAATGAACCCTACAGCTCTTTACAGCAAATTCTCGTTTGTCTCGTTTTTCATTAATGACGTGTGTCACAAGGCAGCGCGGAAGTCATTTCCCACCATTGACCCGTAACTTGACTGTCAACTGTGTAGATCTTCCTGGGGTTGGGCAATAGGAGACTTTTTGTCTTATAGATACAGTATGACACGAATGTGTCTTTCCTCCATGCAGACGGTTAACGTACGCAAGTGTGGGGAATGGGGGTGTTCTTAGTTAGGACAAAGAGAGACACAGCAGAGACTGTCAGACTGATGTTAAAATAACCACAGCTCAGCGTCCTGGAGATACAATGTTTTAAACAGTGGGAGTGGAATGAAGGCATAAGGAAATGTAAAGTGACCACCCAAGGTTGAGAATATAGCCGCAGGGAACAACACAGATTGTGAACAAGAGAGATCTTGGCTTCTGACATGTCCCTGCAGCAGGCTGGAAGACTTCCTGAAGATAACACAAAGTATTCCTACAAACCACCATAGAAGAAATAAATCATCTAACATTTTTTAGCTGCACGTTCATTTCAAAGCTCACATTTGCTCATGTGATTCTAATGAAAGCAGCAGAAACAAACACAGCCCTGTAGCAGAACATGCTATTTGTTTTCCTTTATGCACACCACAGTTTGCTCTGCTCCATGTGATGTCAGGCATGACAGAATATACATGTGATTTTATTTCTCTGATCACAAGCTCTTTTTTCTTTTGGCATATGGAGCTCATCAAAGATGACCGACTTGTTAATGCTGGGACTGCTCAGCTGGAAAGTTGTTTTTGAGTGCTAGGCCATTGAAGAAACAGTGAAATAAAATACCAGCCAGAGCCACTTCTTTGAGCTTCAGAGCTTTCCCCATTTCACAAAGGAGTCAATCCTTAAAAAGCTTTTGCTTGTGGAGCGGAGCACAATAAAGCTTCTAAGAGCGGGTCTGCATCCCTGTTGCTCAGATAAGGATCAGGAGGTGTGATTGTACTTTGGGCTTTTCGGCGTTAGCGTGTAGGCGACCCGCTGGCCCTTAAGTCAACCTGAGCACGTAGATTGAAGTGTCTCAGTTTGCTCCTAGACATATTTTAACACTGGAAACTCTCTGGGGCTGCAGCATGGTGGTCTTCATTTAGCCTCTGGAGGCCATTGTGATTATGTGCAAAGGCCAACGGAGACACATTATCCTTGGAGAAAAGCGTTCATGTCCCATTTCCCCTCAGCAGCTGACTCATTGAAACTGTTCTGGTAGATCTGCAAGCCATGAAACATTTGGCAAGCATTTGGCATGCAAATATGGTTAATGAACTGGTGTTTTGGAACATGTATTGGAGAGTCAAACACTACGCACGTGCACAGTTGCACAAGCCACCGCTGAACTGTTTGTGCATTTCAGTGGAGGTTCTAGTTTGGGTAGCTCTGGACATTGCCGCTAAGTGACAAGGGGATTATTGTGAGCATAACCTGCTCTAAAAACAGAAGTCACAGCCCCATAGACTCTGCACACTACATGCAAAGTATATTACGACACACACACACACACACACACACGTACACACAGGGACATGCACACACTAAAAGGGTGTAATTACCCTTGTGTATAATGGGACAGATAACCTGAGGATTCACACAGAGCTCTTCGGCATAAGTGTTGAGCAGCTGAGTTACTGATTTACTGATCAAGTTACATGTTGCAGTCAGTTGTCAGACAGAGACACAGTGGGAGCTCGGACTCGCATTGCAGCAGACAGACATTTTCCTGGTTCAGCTATCTCTTCTGTTCAGGGTAATAATGGGCAATAAGATACATAGTAATATTTTGATCTTGTCCCAAAATATATTTTTTAAGAATTTAAGACCTTTATGATGACGAGCAAGTCCACAATTTCTCTCCTTCTGTACCATAAAAACATCCCCAAGAAGGTAAAATTTATGAAACATTTAATTTTTGTAAAACAATTGGGATAGTAGCCCAAATCTACTGATTGGAAGATTTGTAGATGACCTGCTCTTCCTCAAATCTTGGTTGTTTGAGTCCTTCAGTTTTTGGCATGCAAAAGTATCCTTGGGCAAGATGCTGAGCCCAGAGTTGCTCCTGGTGAGTTAATCGGAGTGTGAATGTCAGATAGAAAGCACTTAGACACAGAAAAAAAGTGCTTGTATAAATGTGTGTGTGAACGTGTGAGTGAAACATGTATAAAGCGCTTTGAGTGTTCAGGTAGAGTAGACAAGAGGCATATAAGAATCTGTCTATTTACCTTTAGCTAAAGCTGAGAAAGTCTTTCTTTTTTACTGAATGATGGCTGAGGATTATGTCGTCCATAACACTATAAAACTACTAGAAGAAGAAATGAGCTGCTCATCAAGTCTGACATATCAGCAATTTTTGGATTTAAAAGCTTCCCAAAAGCAGACAAACACAGAGATAGACTGAGGCTTAAAAGTGGTCTAAACTCTTGCATCTCCACACAGAATCAGTGTAATGGTTTAAAGGTATAAAACTCAAGTATAGCATCCATCGATCCACGGTTAAGATAGGGGTTAGTAGCAAGGTGGCCAGCTGCCCCTGAAATACATTTCACTTTCTACCTCATATATTTATAAAAAGGACGACATGGCATACATAAGAACATAAGACGTGCAGCATGATTGTCTTAAGCTCTTGAGCTGAAGGCAGCTGGACCTCTTTTTTAAAGATCTTGGAAGGTGAATCTCCACATGCACATATATATGCACATCAAAAAACAGACACACATACCCAGAGGTAAAATGGAGGCCACTATAAACACATGAATATAGGAAATGTACATATTTAAGTTGTGGGTTACAGTCACTGTGACAAGACAAGAGCATGTCTGAGGTGCTGCTGTGTGGTTTGAACTGATACTTGCAGAGCAAGGTTTTGCATTTCAATGTGAGCTCAAAATTGTCAAATATAAAAGTTTTTACAAGAGGCCTGAATTCCTGTGTTGCAGACTCACACTGCTGCACAGCCAAGTACAAGCTGTGAATGGCTACAAGCACACTCAAGTACTTACACCCACGCGCGCACATTGACACACGCAAAGGAAATGTATCGATACAAAGACTAACATCCATACTGTGTGCACATTCACACTGATGAACACTGTATAGGTTCTGCAGTTCTACAGCTTTATCTGCCAGACAGAGAATAGATGCCTTTGCTAAAGGGAGCCTGAGAGCAGAAGTTCGCAGCGTGCAGAAGAATGTTTAGTTTATCAGCTTTTTCTAAATGTTTCTCAAGGAAACTCGGTTTTGCCAGTTTAAACACATTAACGTTAGTCTGCTACAATGTGGAGCTCCCTTGAGGTCCCCATGCAGGTTTATTCAAATCTATTATGTGTACAGAAAGACACTGACATCATTATGATACAATCTCTCTCAGGGCAAATTGCATTCACTCGTCACTCTAATGCAGCAGCTCTGATCCTCTGACACTGGTAGCACTTCTTCTGCTTTCCTGGACAGTGAAGGCTGCATAGTTTAGCCTTAGGCAGCCAAATGGTTTCTCTTTCTCTCTCTACCTTCCCCAACACACACAACACATACAACACACACAACACTGACTGACTCATTCATGCTCATTCACAACATCTTGATAGTGTGTATATCTCACCTGTTTGGATGATTGACAGCTCTGAGCAGCAAGGGTATAATTAATCAGATCATAGCCGTGCAATGCCTCTGACAGCTTTGATAGATTGGGGAAGTTGCTCAAGCTGGCTGGGTTTGTCAGGGCAAAGTTATGACTGTCATTTGGAATGGATGAAAAGAGCAAGTGACAGTGCACTGTACCAGTGTGATTGATAACATGGCTGCCTATTTGTCCTCAGATCTGGAATGTGCCGGCCTGAAGCACAATGGTTATTTACATGCCGTATTTGTCTTGTCTCGAAACTTTCCGAGGAAAATGATTGGCCCGTTCATTTCCCTGTCACTGCAGTGCTTCTCTTTGCTTTTCCATTATGTGGCTATTAATGAATCTCAGTGGCGAAAGTTATGCAATCACACAGCAAGCCTGGCAGTGCGCACCAGACTCATTTGTCAAAATACCTTTGATTGTACAGAGATTATATTACAACGTACAAGAATAACAAATTAAGACATCAACACCCAAGTCATGTTCGCTTGATAAGAAAAATCATCTTCCCTTCCTGTGATCTCTTTCTTCCCCACGTCATTGCTCCTTTTACAGAGCCCAAAAATAACTTTTTGTCTCACACTGTTTCACACATTTTGTTTCCGGTTAAACTTTATTTATGCTCCATTTGATTTATGACAGGTTTTTATGATATACTCTTGAGGGGATTGTGTTCAGAGAAGGGATGTGAAGGGATGGGCGGAATGGGTTCCAGTAAGACGCTCTGTGGTTCCTGCCAAAGTTAACAAAGAAGAGCTCTATCACACCATCTGTTGTCTGTGATCTGTGACTCATGGCATTTGGACAGCAGCCAGGAGCTTACCTACTAACTTGTTTGCATGCTTGACTGATAGTGGTCAAGTTCTCAAGAATTTGTCCTGTCGCTTTAGTAAATAAAAAGATTGTGCATGCACAAGAAGTTATTTAGCAGTCTTTCTACTGATGCACTGTAACCGTAACTGCTGATACTTTGTTGCCTTGTCATATTTTTTATCATATTGTGTAACTATTGAAAATGAAAATACCTTCTGCAGAGTGATATTTGCTTTGGTTGGAGTTTTTTTTTTTTTTTTTTTTTTTTTCCGCCTGTCCCATTTGGTTCTTTAGCCATCAGAATTGTTGTCTGAAGACCAACAAGGATACCCAATGGATTTACTTTGCCAAATGGATCATCGTGGCATTGCCGTATTGGTCCATTTGGTCGATCTTTGTTTTTATTATTTATTATATTTTATTTTCAGATGTTACAGACGGGACAGACATGAGTGAGGGATAGGAAAGGGAGAAAGAAAGAGGAAGGAAAGGAAAAACAGAAGGGGAGAGGGACAGTGAGAAAGGGGGGGAGAAAAAAAAATAAAAATCTCCTGGATCACCTGTTGAGAGAAGAATAGAAAACAAGCAAAAAAAGACAAAAAAAACCCAAAGCAACATACTAAACACAACACCATCGCATTAATCTAGCTAAGTGTAAACAGCAGTAAATACTAAATATTCAATGTTGTTGTGCAGCACGCAGGACAGATGTGCTTCGAAGTAGCAGCTAAGAAAGGTGTAATTTGGGTCTACGAGCAGTGAACACCCGTGTGCATACCTGTGTGGATCAGCGCGCTTGTATTCCAAAGGTTTCTCTATGTAACGATCTGCTAGGGAGTGTGGGGGGGCCACAGCCCCGTCCTCCAGGGTGTGAAGCAGGTATGGAGGAGATCAAAACTCCAGACATCCAGAGGCCCCCAGAACACAAGAGACCATGGAAGACCAACAGAGGGGCAGCCGCGCCACTGTTCCAGTAAGAGCTGAGGAGAGTCCCAGATGAGGGTTCACTCAGCAGCCGCGGAGCAGAAGCCAGGGGGAGTTGCAGTGACGCGCCCATGAGCTCCGCCGGCCGCCAGCTGTGCCTGAGTGACCGAGCCCCAGGCCGAGAGGCCGGGGGCACCCCACCCCCGAAGGGGCCCGAGCGAGCCCCAGGCTCCAGGCCCCGATAAGCGGCCGCCAAGGAGTGAGCCGGTGTGTACCTGGACGCCCACCCCCAGACACAAAGAACCACCAACGCACCGACACCTGAGGGAGTCCACCACCGGCAGGGGAAGTGGTGGTAGGTGGAGATAGGCCTCCAAACCTTGGAGGGCCTGAGGTGTCCCCAGAGAGGTGGCGTCTGATACCCAGCCTGACATATAGACACAGACATACAGGCACACACAGACACAAACATCCATTCCCCCCCTCATGCTCTCATATGCACTCACTCCACACTCAACCAACGTGGAGACAGACATAAAGAGACGCTGTACACACGATCACACTCCCCAAGCGTACTCTACAAACCGGGTCTAGGTACCCTTGCCCCTGGAGGGGGGAACTGCACCCAGACCCAGGTGGTGTTACCCTTTTCCCTGCGGTGGGGAGAGGCAGACCACCCCGACTCCGTAGCAGCAGGGAGGCCCCACACTCCAGACCGCAGTCAGACGGCCAACTCCACCTAGCCCCCCCGCTCCAGCAGGCCGCAGAGAATGGGGGTGGGAGAAGACTCCAAACCTCCCTCCACCCGCTCATTGTAGTGTTGATGCATGTGTGTTCTAAGGTGCAATTAAAACCCAGGAGGGCATGGCGCTACCTGCCAAGGAGCAGCAGGTAAGCGCATAGTCCCTCCTGATAGCCCTCAATGCCTACGTGTATTTAAAATTGAGAGGTGGGCAACGACGCCAGGGGTGAGGTGTACACCCTGATGGTAATTTGGACTCCGTGATTGTGCCCACCCCCAAGATCCTATATGTATGTGTAATGAGAGTGTGAATAATGTAAATGTCTAAGTTGTGGGATAAAATTGAGGCAGAGGCAGCCAGAAGGGGACAGAGGGGGGGGGGGGGGGGTAGCCTCCTCTGCACCCTGGTGACATACCCCTACTCCAAGGCCCTGCATGTGTGGGTGGTTGTGGTGGAGCGGGAAGAGGGAGGCAGCTGGAGATGGGGAGGGAAGGAAGGGAGGGGCAGGTAACCCCTCCCTGGGGCCAGCTCCCCCGCTGACCCCAGTAGGCACTCCCACACTCCGCGACCCGCCAGGGAAAGGGGGCCCAGGCCCATCTGGACCGGGGCCCAGAACAGCAGCGCCGCCCGGCCCCACAGAGCCCAGGACAGTCCACCCAACCCCACCACAGAGAAAACTGCACCCACCCCACCATCCACTCATCTTCCAGACTACATAAGACAGTAAACGCCCAGGCTGAGATCTTCCTCCACCTCTCCTGTATCTCCCCCTCCTGCAGAGAGAGTTCCTGAAGAGAGGAAAGCTCCTGCAAGATGTGACAATCTTCCCCACCAGTTGAAGAGCCCCCCAGGTGGTCCGACGCACCGGCGGCACCCTGCTCCAGGGCCGGGCCCCCATGCACCCACCCGCCCACCACCCCGGCAACACACCAACCAGGATCCAAGCCCCCGAGGCCCGGCAGGGGCCCCAGCCCAGAGACGGAGCGCCCCCAGAACCTCACGCCCATCCCGGACCCACCCAGGGGCAGCCAGGCTACCAGGTCAGTAACCCACGTCCGTCAGCACAGACCCTCCCCTAGCCCCGCTGCACGCAGCCGCGAGGAAACAGTCACCTGAGAGCCAACAGAGCCCCCAACCGGACATGACCGCTACCCCGGGTTGAGCCCCCCAAGGAAGATGCCTCCGGGGAACCCCCCGACGCCCTAAGCCTGTCCCTACCCCCACACCAATCACAACAGTGAAGGCGGGACCAAACTATGACCCCCCACCCCCACTAGGTGATGGAGCCCAGAGCAATTGATCTGATGTGGTGGCAGAGGCTGTGTCAAGACTAATGTAATCTAATAGATAATTTCTATATTGGTTAGAATTAAGATTATTTTTATTTTTCCAGTTCATGAGGACTGTTTTCTTGGCTATGCATAGGGCAGTGAAAATCATATGGGCTATATTCTTTTCTGAAGTGACATTATCTAAGCTGCCCAACAAACACACTAAGGGGGAAGTTGGAATGTTACATTTCAGACACTTTGATAAGTCTTCACATATCTCGCGCCAAAACTTTTGCACTGGTGGACAGAACCAAAGAGCATGGATGTAATTGTCTGGTGTATTGCCTTGACAGTGTGAGCAGTTGTTGGAAGATGTAAAGCCCATCTTGAACATCCGATGACCTGTATAGTGCACTCTATGTAGTATTTTGTATTGTATTAATTGCAGACTGGGATTTTTAATTAATTTAAAGGTTTTTAAGCAAATCTGAGACCAGAAGTTTTGGTCTAAGCTGACTGATAAATCTGCTTCCCACTTTGCAATAGGAAGGGATATTGATTCATCTAATTTAGAAAGTGTTCTGTATATTTTAGATAATAATTTGGGGGATTTAAGAGTAAGAAAATGTGCCGCACTTAGTGGTGTTTGTAATTCAACTTGACTGAGGTTAAATTTCTTTTTTACTATGGATTTAATTTGTTGATATTCTAAAAATCTTGTCTTGTTGATCCCATATTGTGCAACTAGTCTGTCAAATGGAATAAATTCTGTTCCCTCTAATATATGTTCTAAGTATTTAATTCCTTTACAACTCCATTCTGGGAAATTAATCATATTATTGTTTTGTAAATTCAAATTCAAATTTTTATTTGTCACGTACACAGTCATACACAGTACGATATGTAGTGAAATGCTTGGACAACTGCTCGTGACCTAAAGAAAACAAAAATGGAAAAGGCTATGAATAAGAAAGGAAATAAATATGAAAAATTAAAAAGGGTAAATTTAACTAGGAAGGAATAAAATATAAATTAAGGTTAAAAATGAAATAACAGTACAACACAAATTAGAATGAAGGGTAAATTTAACTGGGAAGAATAAGATAAAGATAAATATATAAATTAAAGTTGAAAATAAAATAACTGTACAACAAAATACACAATACACAATATAGAACTATATAAGAATGTATGAAGAAAGAAACGCTGAAAACTAACTTAAAAAACAAAGACAAAGAAAAAGTGGTCGGAGCAGTCGTGACGGCAGCCGACCTCACCGGCGCCATCTTATGAATAATATGTCAGGGTTATTCCAGATAGGTGTACGTTTGCATGGGATTAATGAAGACTCCGTTATTTTTAGAAACTCCCACCATGCTGTCAGAGAAAAGCTGATGTTGATACTTTTAAAGCATTCATGTCTTTTGATGTTTGAGCTAATAAATGGTAGGTCTGAAATCTCTAGATCCTTGCATAGTGCCTGTTCAACATCTAGCCAGGGCTCAACTAAGAAGGTATGTTTTAACCATTCTGAGATGAACTGAAGCCTGTTGGCTAAGAAGTATTGGTGAAAATTAGGCAGATCTAATCCTCCTCTATCCTTGGTTCTTTGTAGCGTTTTTAAGCTGATACGCGGGGGTTTATCTTTCCAAAGGAATTTGGAAATATATGAATCCAGAAATCTGAACCAATCTTGTGATGGTTTGTTAGGGATCATCAAAAATAAGTAATTTATTTTTGGTAAGATCATCATTTTTATAGTGGCGACCCTTCCCATGAGTGATATGGGTAAAGATTTCCATCTAGTCAGATCGCCTTCTACTTTCTTTAGAAGTGGGATGTGGTTTAATTTAGTTAAGTCTGAAAGCTTAGGAGAGACATTAATACCTAAATATTTAATATTTCCGGATTGCAGTGGGGCAGAGGAAGAGTTATGGAAGGAGCAGTTAATGGGGAGAACTGTAGATTTTGGCCAGTTAATTGAATAATCTGAAACTCTTGAAAACCAGTTTATTAAAGTAATTACCTCAGAGAGGTTGGTTTGTGTGTTTTGCAGAAAAAGCAACACATCATCCGCATAGAGACTGATTTTATGTTCTATGTTCTTACATTTTATGCCCTTAATTGTTGTAGCCTGTCTAAATGCTGCTGCTAGAGGTTCGATAAAAATTGCAAAAAGTGAAGGGGAGAGTGGGCATCCCTGTCTGGTGCCCTTCAGGAGACAGAAGCTGGAGGATGTCTGGTCATTTGTTCTGATACGAGCTGTTGGGGAATTGTATAATATTCTTATCCAGTTTATGAAAGAGTTTCCAAAACCAAATTTGTGTAAAGTTGCGAATAAAAATTTCCAGTTAACTCTGTCAAATGCTTTTTCTGCATCTAGAGATAATATTATGGTTTCGATGTTTTGATTGTATGAGTAGTCTATTAAATTAAGTAATCTACGAGTGTTTGTTGAGGAGTGCCGACCTTTTATGAAACCAGTTTGGTCAGGATGAATTAAGAGGGGGGTCATTTTCTCTAATCTCTTTGAGAGAGCTTTGCAGATTATTTTAAGGTCTACATTTAAAAGAGAAATTGGACGATAGCTTGAGGGAAATAAAGGGTCTTTGCCTGGTTTTAGCAGGAGACTAATGTTGGCAGAATTCATATTTGGTGGTAGTCTGCCATTTTCCTCGATTTCCTGCAACATGCTGTGGAATACTGGTGCCAAAATTATCCAGAATTCTTTGTAGAATTCTGCAGGGAAGCCGTCTGGACCTGGAGCCTTATTATTGGGCATACTTATCAGGGCTTCCTGGAGTTCACTTGGCGTCAGTGGCGAATCCAGTTCCATTGCTTGACTGTCTAGTAATTTTGGAAGAGTTACGTTGTCAAGAAACAGATCAATTTCATTTTTAGATGGGTTTATTTGTGGTGAGTATAAAGTTTCATAGAAATCCCTAAAAATGTTGTTTATTCTTCCAGGATCATATATTGTGTTCCCCGATAAATCTTTAGCAGCACATATAGTTGTTTTTTCTTTATTTATTTTTAGCTGGTTAGCTAGAAATCGACCTGATTTGTTACTGTGTTCAAAATTCTGCAAGCGAAGTCTTTGTATAAGGAATTGTGTTTTTTTATTAATAATTTCATTTAATTCTAGTTTTGTTTTGCATATTTTGTTCAATGTTTCCTGATCTTGGTTGCACGCGTAGGCTTCTTCTAGTGATTTGATGGTTTTTTCTAATTCCTGAATATTTTTGTTTTCTTCTTTCTTTTTGTGTGATGAGAAAGAAATTATTTTACCTCTCATCACAGCTTTCCCTGCTTCCCATAGAACAGAAGCAGATATTCCGGGAGTGTCATTAAAGTCTAAATATGAAGTCCACTCTTTTTTAAAATATTTAATAAAGTCTTCATCTTTAAGTAGTGATATATTAAATCTCCAGTTTTTTCTTGGCGTAGTACCTTGGTACCTTGGTGTTCCTTGGTGTTCATCTGAACAATAGACTGGACTGGACTCATAACTCAGACGCCCTCTACAGGAAAGGGCAGAGCAGGCTGTACCTGCTGCGGAGACTCAGGTCGTTTGGAGTGGAGGGCCCACTCCTGAAGAAATTCTATGACTCTGTTGTGGCTTCTGCTATCTTTTATGGTGTGGTCTGCTGGGGCGGCAGCATCTCTGCTGGGGACAGGAAGAGACTGAACAGGGTGATCCGAAGGGCCAGCTCTGTTCTAGGATGCCCTCTGGACCCAGTGGAGGTGGTGAGTGACAGGAGAACGGCGGCTAAGCTGTCATCCCTGATGGACAACATCTCCCACCCCATGCAGCAGACTGTGACAGCACTGAGCAGCTCCTTCAGTGGGAGACTGCGGCACCCACGGTGTGGGACGGAGAGATTTCGCAGGTCTTTCCTCCCCACTGCTGTCAGACTCCATAATAAAGACTTTAACTGATCAAGCACACACATCCATACATATGCAATAATACTAAGTGCAATAATCCTTTCTGTCATCGTTGTATTTTTACTCAGTTGTATATAGTATTTGTATTTGTATTCTATTTTTATCTTATTGTATATTTATTTTATTTTATTCTACTGTATATAGTATTTTATTTTATTCTATTCTGTACAGTTGTGTACTGTATTTATTCTTATTGTATTCTAATTTTTGCCTCATAACTTTTGCACTGTCCACTTCCTGCTGTGACAAAACAAATTTCCCACGTGTGGGACTAATAAAGGTTATCTTATCTTATCTTATCTTATTATTCTTGTGCATTAGTGTTAAAGATACAGGAGCATGATCGCTGACAGCTATAGGATGAATCTCAGTGTCTGAAATGTCACACAGCAGTGAGCTGCTGACCAAAAAATAATCCAGACGAGAGTAAGAGTGATGAACATGCGAGAAAAAAGTATATTCCTTACTGGTGGGGTGAAGAGAGCGCCATGCATCGCAAAGACCAAAGTCACTCATATACTGTTTGATTATATTTGTGGACTGCCAATTGCGCTGAGTTCCTGTTGTGTTGAGCCTATCCATGTCTTCATTTAGTCCAAGGTTGAGGTCACCGCCAAGAATGAGTGTGCAATCAAGGTGTTCAGAGAGTGCACTAAAAAATCCGTGGAAGAATGAGGGTTCATCAACATTTGGACCGTATATACTTACAATACATAGTTTTTTGTTCAATATTGATAGTTTAATAATTAGAAATCTACCCTCTGGATCTATAACTGTATCGAGTACTGTAAAATTAACATTTTTATGTATTAAAATTGCTACTCCCCGTTGTCTAGAATTATAACAGGCTGCAAACACGTTAGGAAACTCGGGTGTTTTAAGTTCGTTTAAACCTGTGACAGGTCTGTGAGTTTCTTGTAATAAAACAACATCTGCCTGTAGTTTTTTAAGCTGGTTAAATATCTTTAACCTCTTTCCTCTGGTGCCAGCTCCATTTACATTCCATGTGACAAACCTCAGCATGCCCATAATTGTGTGTGTATGTCTAATGAAGTATGCTGGGTGTTTCGTTTAGACAGGTGGAGAGAATGTGGAAACATCCCTTGTTTGTAAATAGAAAGAGAAAAAGAAGTGTGGTGAGAGGCTCCATAAGTCTGACTGTGTGTGAATATTCACTAATATGAACAAGCGTGGCTTGCTTATGTGTACTGCAAGTCTGTGCGTGCTGTGAGGCTGTTGTGAATGTGCTGCCGTTGAGCTGATGTGTTTGCGTGATCGTGGTGTGAAAATATGGAGAAATAGAGGGTGTTGTTTGTAGGTGAGTGGGGAAGTAGGTGATCACAGCAGTGAAAGACAAGAGAAAGAAAGAAACCACATGAACTGTGAGCAACAACAACAAAAAAGAAACGAAACGGAAACATTCCAATTAAAGCAATGACGGAAGGTGACGGTGTTATATCTGCTATGACATCATATTGATATTACTAGGTTAAACCCATGTTAAAAGAGAAAGTGTGTGGTTGGAGTTTATTATTATCATGCTTTGGCACTGATTCATAATGTTAAGTTCTGCCAGTGAAAACTTTGAGTTGGCACTTTTATTGTATTAGAAAGACAAGTATTAAAGGGAATTAATTTTGGACGCCTGTTTTTTTATGACGTTGAGTGATGTCACTCTCAAGAGATGCAAGAGAAACACTCTGTCCTTAGATTCTCACTGTTATGTCCTGAATACAGTAAATACAGTGGGTGGAATGGACATCACTGTTCTGTTTAATTGCATTTTAAATACATAGCAGATCACAGATGGAGGAAAACAGAACTCATAGGCATTTGTGTGCCATGGAGTCAAATTTTAATTTGTGTCTGCACCTTCAGACTCAAGATATGTAGGATCATACGTGTTTTATCACCTGAGAAGCACTGCGCTTCACCAAAGCTTCACCATCATTCGCACAAATATGCTTATTTATTCAAGATATTGTCACAATTATTTATTCTCAGCAGATTAGACATTCAGCCCTCCCGTCTCTTTACAGGTATAACCTAACATGCCAGTTAATGCAAGGTTCAAGTGTCTTAAAAGTCACACCTTCCCTGTGATAAACAGTTTGATTATATTCTCACTTCCTTAAATGACCAAGTACAACAACATTAGATCCACTTCAGAGACAGTTTTGCTAACCCTGACAAACAGCAGCTAACTGATGCTAATAGCAGCTAACACAGGAAAAAAACAGCAGTCTTACTGTAAGAAAAGTTCATGATATGCTTAAGAACCCACCTCAGGAACGCTGTTGTCGACATAAGTGAACTGTAGTTACTCACTGACTCATATCGAACTCCTTTCACAAAGTTTTATAGTATTCTCCAGGGTAAAAAGACATGGAAACATAATGACTGCTCATGTAAATAACAAGCTGACAGCGTACACTCACTACAGATGAGTTTCGACCAGCATTGTTTGTACTACAGCAGATAATGTGGTTGATTGGGAGTGAAGATTGGGTAAGAAAACAGAAATTGTTTGACTGCAATCTGCAATCTAACGACATCTAGTGCTAAGAGTATATACACTATAACTTTAGGTTGTCCGCTAGCTAGCATAAAGCTGTGGTATAGTAGCGATTTCCTGGTGCAGTTATCAAAAAATTAAGAGTTTAAACTTTTAATATCATATTGCTTCTCTTTTTATATCTAAAGGTCATTAACAGCAACTACTGGATATTCAGAAGGTGTCTCCAAATAGTAATGATTGTTAACAAAATAAATTGTGTTTAGCCTTAGGGATGTGACACACTCTGCATGAGTGTGAACACTGACTGTGGCAAAAATAATTTTCTTGTAAATAAGCTGAGCATGCCTTTGCAAAACAATGCAACATTATCCAGCTATGCAATGCCTTGGGACACATTGCAGTGGTGCACATTCTTGGCACCGAACCAAATAATTTGAATGCATTTTTTCTATTTTACCATTGTTGTGAAGAAGCTGACAAACAGAGATTCAAACAATAGTACTACACCTGTAGAAAGAAACCGAAATCACCCATCAAACCTTTCTGTACCTGTAAATTTGTCGGTAATCAGATGGTTTGGTGCTCTAGAAAGAGACTGAAGGCCAATGTTAAAGCCAGTGTACGGATGACAGCACATATGCTTCTGCCATGTCTACTTTGTTCTGCTCTCTCTACCTCCAATCCTTCACACCATTGGCTGTCAAGGGCTGGGTCAGTGGATGACCTCACTCTTAAGCTACAAGCTTTATAAATGGACACGCTATTTGGAGAGACTCAGCCAGGCTGGAAATGCACGCTTTGGAGATAAACTCAGCTGAAATTCAGATGATCAAGGGTGGCGGTGTAGATAATTAATGATTTCGCTTTTTCCCTGCTGGAAAAGAGCCCCTGCCCCCTGTCGCTACAGCTGACCAACATTAGTAATAAATTCCTCATGGTTTGACAACATGTGGGGTGGACTTTCTGGCCCGTCTAAGGCTCAGCAATGTATAGCCTCTCATTGTCCCATAGGTTTTATATTACTGCTGGGATTGAGTAAGTCCCCGAGAGATCAGGATCCCACGTTAACTCTCTTTCTCTCTTTTTTTCTCTCACTCTCTCTCTAGCTCACACGAATACACACACACGTTTTTTTCTCCTCCTTTTTTTTTGGATTTGCCATCACACACTGCCGTAGCATAGAAGAACTGATCTACAAATCCAGCCTGTTAAGAGAAGAAATACAAGCTGATACTGAATTAGCACTGCATTTATATTTGTATCACAATGACGCGTCCCCACATGTTAAAGTGTTGGCTTCAGTACACCTCAGCTGCCAAGTAGCAGAGCATGGATCTAAAAATATGTGTGTGGAGAAGGATGCTACAAAATGTGTTTTATTTGAAGGTGGTGTTGTTGTCATAAGGAAGAATGCTGACAGTTGGCCTTATTTACAGTGTTGCTACTTCTTTTGTACATGTTTTTCTTTTCAAGAGTTTGTCAGTTGGAGGTACGACTCCTTATGTTTGCAATGCCGGATTGTAAGAAAATTATTATTCCAGTGTTTTTTTTATAATGGTGCACCATCTTACATATAAAAGGTAACTGTTAAACTTTCCTGTAAAACTTTTTTTTAAACTGTAGACTAATTGCCCACTACATGTTAAACATTTTCATCTGGTCAGTTGACCGTAGTGGAGCATGTGAGCATATTGCCTTTAAGACTTAATAGAGACCAAAAGCAGAGATAAAGCAAAGTTTGGACAGACATTAGACTTACAGGGTGGGCCATTTATATGGATACACCGTAATAACATGGGAATGGTTGGTGATATTAAAGTCCTGTTTGCGGCACATTAGTATATGTGAGGGGGCAAACTCCTCCAGATGGGAGGTGACCATGGTGGCCATTTAGAAGTCGGCCATCTTGGGTACAACTTTTGTTTTTCCAATAGGAAGAGGGCCATGTGACACATCAAACTTATTGGTAATATCACAAGAAAAACAATGGTGTGCTTGGTTTCAACGTAACTTCAGTTGTTTAAAGGTGTTATTGCCTAAATAAAAAAATAAAAAAATAAATAAAGTCGATATGATAGTCAACACAAAGAGGTTCAGACATTATTCATATATATGATTTAGGATTTTTTTTTTATATTTATTTTTATTTTTTCATATCCAAATAATAATAATAATAATAATAATAATAATAAAAAGTTTAATAATAATGTAACACAATTCAGTGGGCTACATACTGAACTTAGAGGACAGAAACAGAGACTCCTGAACTCTGCCTCCTGACATCTGACCCACGTTAAAATAATGGACTGAACATACACATACACACACCCACAACCACTAGCACTTTATATAGCCTCTGTAGAAAGTAGCCACATATTTCACTTATCTTAACTGCACTACTGTATAATTCTGTATAAACAATCATTCTGTACAATACGATAATTACAATTCTACAACTGTTTATAACTTGCATATTTCTGTATAGTTTCATATTTATATCCTGTTCATAGCCTGTACATAGCTTGTATACCCACTACAGCCTGTACATACTTATAGTTATTGCATATTCATAACATACCTTCATACCGTGTACATTGTAACATACCTATAATAGACCCATTTTTGTAACGGGTGGATGTTACCACAGGACATTAGCTGTCTGCCAGGTGTCGCCTCAGCTAATCCAAACCACTGAACTGGACCACTTGTCCATTTTTCAGTTAGTGCCTTTTTGAAACATTCTTAATAAATCTTCTACGTCCAAAATATAAGATGGTGGCAGCCAAAATGGCAAACAAGGCTTCAAAACTGTAGTCCATAACCAAATCACAGTGGCTTGGTCCACCTTTTTTTCATCCATCCTTTTTCTTCCAGTTCTTCAATACAGGACTCCATGTGGTTGGAACCTATCATTCCGTGGGACAAGAGACAGTGTATACCTTGGATATTTCGGCAGTTTGTCAGGACCAGCAGAGAGACAGTCCCAATTTTCTCTCACATTAAGATGTAAAGTCAATTTAAAATCACCAGTTAACCTAATTGGATGTCTTTAGAGTGTGGGAGGAAGTCGGAGTTACTTAGCAAACTCCACACGTGTTCTCCTCGGTTAACACGTGACAAAAGTGACAACAGTACAACCCAGGTACAACTTAGAGTCGGATTTTGAAATAAAGCTTGTTTTACGATCACTTTATGGAACAGTGAATACAGGCAAGCCAAACTGAGCTTTCCAGGTCCTTGTCATAAGCTGAGACAAGCTGAAAAGTACGTTTACACCTAGTCAATCTCTCAGCGCTTGCTAAGGGAGGGGCAGGATACTGAGCATCCTGTACAGTATGTTTCACATTGTCTGTCCTTGGCTTTGTGCCATACCATACTAACACAGTTTTCATGCAGTGACACTTCAGTATGTCACACTTTTAGGTAACAAAAACAACACTATAACTGACTCTGCAGGCTACCTTAGAGAATGAGTTTTACCTCCTGTAAAAGCTGGCTGATTCTGTTTTTCTATTTCAGTTTGCAAACTTTGCATCGATTTTTTCTTTGTCATTTGCAATTTATCATTAGTTATTATTAAACACTGGTTCCAGTTCTGCTGGAGAGTTTTTAAATGGGAGTTTAACAGGAAAGTTTAACAGTCCTCACTCATTGGGGGTCGTCTGATTGTTGGGGTTTTCTCTCTACTATTGGAGGTTCTTTACCTTACAATATAAAGTGCCATGAGGTGTCTGGTGTTATATAAATAAAATTGAATTGAATTTCTAAATGGATGCCTATATCATCTCAGGAATTCATATCTACATGTGTCCCCGAATCCTACTATATGAACTTATATACTGTAATAATTGACAACTGTAGTGCTGATGATGAGATTTTTTTTGCCATACAAGGTACCACAGATGATGCAATTGTACTACATTCAGTTTTGCTGTATATTTACATCTCTGAATCCTTTCTGAAGAGTTATGTCCCTTAGATTCGCACTAAGAGTCAGAATGTAGACACTTTGTGGCACTCATAGTACCATATGCCTGACTCACTCATTCAGTCAACAGCAATGGCCTCAGTAGTAGAGATGCAGTACAAAGTCATGGCTAAGGTTCAAACTGCCAACTCTGTGATTGATTGCGACTGGGAGTTTCTTAACCACCCAAGCCATGCCAACCCAGTAAGATAATGAAAACTTTGCAACATTCAGTTGTAGAAAGAAGTTTTCTCCCCACACAGAGTGTACAGCGGACGCTAATGTTTTTGTCACTTTTTACGAACTTAAAGTAATGTAAGTACATCCTTAAACGCTGCTTAGTCGTACTCTCTCCCGCGCTCCATATGATCCATTGTTGAGCAACACACGTCTGTTGCTGCCACGCACGTCGCATGCTCGTTCGTCGCATGCTCGTATGTCATTGTCATGAGACTCTCACAAACAAAATCACGACAGTTTGGTAACGCAGTAATGCAGTGTGCCTACGGGAAAGTAACAGTAATCTAATTACCTTTTTTTGCAAAAGTAATCCCTTACATTACTCATTACTTGAAAAAAGTAATCAGATTACAGTAATGTTACTGCCCATCCAGGTGATCGATATATGCATTTTTTTTCCTCTGCCCGTTCTGTTGGTTTTTGTCTTTTGCCCTTCTCCCCCGTCCCTCTTCTCAGCTGTTTCTCTTTCCCTCTTTCTTTCTCCCCTTCTTTCCCCCAGTCAAGTCTGTCCCGTATTCAGTAAGTGAAAATAAAATAAACTATAAAAGGTGAATCAAATGGACCATTACGGCAAGGCTGGGATGGTCAATTTGGTAAAGTAAATCCGTTGGGCATCTTTCTTTGCCTTTAGACAATAATTCTGATGGCAAAAGAGCCAAACGGGACACGCAAAAAAAAAAAAAAAAAAAAAGAGAAAAAAAAATGTTACTGCCCATCTCTGCTTACGAGTTAAAATCAGCCTTTTAGCTTTATGCAGCATTTGGCCGTCAGCACTACTGTACAGAGCCACAGCAAAAATATAAGAAAAGCAAGAAAAGAAAAGAAAAAGAAAAGCAGCCGGTTGCACCTTGTTCCAGAAGGAAGTGTAGGCTGTCTTTAAGGTGGCTGAAGTGGTATATTTATAGGTATGCCTTCATACCTTTGCGATGCACGCCAGGTTAGAAAAATAACTGCTTTCAGTTGGATTTGATTGATTGCCAAGAAGAGCTTCTGGTGTTTCAGTCCAAACAGCCCTAAATCACACTTGTCACAAAATTTTTAATTTAACTAGGTATCTTATACTGACGGCCCAAAAAAATGTATTATGAGCAACCTCTGCTGAGGGTTATATTTCCATTGTCACACAATAATATAAGAAAAACTGTGTGACGCTTGTATTTTTAATGAAATTTACCAGCTGCTCACTAATTAAAATATTAATGTTGTAACAAAGTATTTTGAAAAGCAGAGATTTTAAATGTTAATGGCTACATCTTGTTAGAAAGTCAGTCGGGTGTGAGGTGGAAATGAATGGTTAGAAATGACCAATGTTACTCCTGTCACAGGTTCACACGGGTCAAGTTGGGGGTCCTCTCGTGGATTTAGAAACCAGCTGGAGATTTTAGTTCAACTCTGTTGAAGACATCAATTCCCCACCGATGTTTTCACTACTAATAGTCTTAAACATGTACAACACCTCATAAGTTTGAATTATTACGTAGTGGCTGAGAAATGTATTTTAACTTACCTTCCTTTTTTACTTTACCCAGTGAAAAACATTTAAATGTTGAAACAGCAACAAAAATTTATTTCTGTCACACTGGAAGTGAAACAACATTTTCTGAGAAATGCTGGACTGACTGGTTTCCTGATGCAACTGTAAAGCATATTATGCTATACACTTTCTTTTAAGTAACAATTGAAATGCTTTTGTTTTTATGAGTGCAGATAAATCTGTGCTTAAGTGTAAGCTTGTTTGATGTTATCCCTTCGAAAAAGAACCTCAAAATACTCAAATACTTACTAAAATACTGTTTTCATGTCCGAAAATTCAAACTGTCTACTATTAATTCTGTAGTGCACAATAATCATGTTTCAAATCATACTTTAAATTCTAATCAGTATTTCAAAGTTTCATGAAAATAAACTTAAAGTGTCAGGTTGGAGGTTTTGAGACTATATGCATAAAATGATACACAATACATTAAAAATGCTGATACGTATTTAATGTATTTAACAGTGGTCTACATTATATTGTTACATGGTCAAGGGGTGGCCAGGTCTCTATGACAAAGCCAGTCTAACAACTCAGAAGATGGAAGTGCCCACAGAATATTACATTCACTGTTATGTATGTAACAGTATGTAATGTTTGTATTTGAACATCATATTCTTCTACTTAGTGGGTGTCATAAACCATTTGAATTATCAAATGGTTTATATGAAAACTGCATTGAAGAAATATAGTTCACTTCATGCTAGCAACACCTTGGAGAAAACTAATGATAGAGATTAGATTCACTTATGAACGTGCTGTGGTTCGGAGCAGCACATCTGAAGCTGCCACCTGGAGCCCATCATGGCTGCCACTGGCAGCTGAACCACTGCACTCTGGGATACCGGACACCCCGAGATGATGACTCTGATGAATCTGTCTGCTCCTTGCCCTGTGGCCCCTATCAGATCCATCCTACTGGGAAACAAGTGTGTCTGACTGACCCAGACCAAACACACTCCCCACTCACACACAAACACACATTCAAACACACACTTCCCGAGGCCTCCACTGTGTGCCACACCATTAATACCAATTGGCCTTTCTTTATGGTTACAAATATTTTTCACATGTTCCGAGATTATGTTGAAACTGCGTGGCCACAACAAAAGCGCGCAGCTCCTTGTAGTTGGGAGCGAAAAGCCGCAGACTGCTCAGGCCAGGATATTTATTAACATGATTTGTGAAACTTTTCAGACCACAGAGAAGAGCTGCGCTGCGTGTGGGTGGAGAAGAAATCACATCCCCCTTTGCTGTGTTTGAAGCTTCCTTTATTGTGTCTACAACGCAGACAGCAGGGGAGTCTGTTTAAATGCCAGTCAGTGCGCACACATGCACGCGGGCTCGTTGTCAGAGTGGCGAGGTGTTTGGAAGCAGAGCTGAGAGGATGGCATGAACACAGAACTCCATCCATAGGCATAGAGAGCCAGGTAAAGAACTTGTGTAAATGAAAAAAAAAAAAGACACGTCTAAACCTCATCATTCATTCATCGTCATCTTAGCTTTTGTGTTCAGTGTTTGTGGTGCAGAAGGTAGAAGGCATCACCCATGAATCAGGTCTTTGGTGCAGTCTCCAGCTCCTCCAGTCTGCATCAGTGAGCAAAATACTACGCTCTGCAACCTCAAAATAAACCACCCCCTATTATATCATTGCCAAACATAATAGTTTCAGAGCCATAGCAGTGGAAGTACTCTTGGCATGTGCGTGCAAACGGCTTGTGAATGTAAAGTGCTTGGTTGATAAGAAAAGGGACACGCTAACATGAGTTACACAATGTTTTATATCACTTGTTCCCAACTTAAAGAAAAAAAGATACTTTTGCTAAACAAATTATTCGTAAATGTTCACTGTTGAACATGGAAATAACAACTGCAGGCTTTAATGTTGGCTTCTGCAAACAGCATGGCCACCCTGTTTCTATTATGTTATCTGTGTACACGTGACATCTGTTGTATGTCTGTCCTCTGTGGAAGACGGATCCCATTTCTGTGACTGACAAGTTCGCTCATTGAGATTTCTTCCCTTTTCCCATCTTTAAAGCTTTTTCTTGCTTATCTGCAGAGATAATCTAAGGACAGACTGTGTCCACCCTGTTCTGATTCCTTGCCTTTAAAGACACTGTCACGTCTTAGTTTTGCACAAGACATCCTTTGGCAACGATGTGTGACAGAACAGGTTATGGTATTAATAAGAAAGCGCTGTCACTCCTAACTGTACCTCTTTCAACCCCAAAGGTTATGGGTGTGAAAGGTCTTATTTGAACCCAAACCTTGCTTTTTATCTTCCTCAGCAAAGCGGCTTTTAGAGACTAAGCTAAAGTAAGTGACTAAAAGTTGAAAAAGTAGAATCAATCAAGGGTAAGAAGATCGGAAGGAAACTCGATGCAGCCTGCGGTCTCCTGGCTCACAAACCTGTTACACATAACACCACCAACCCCCAACTCACTTTTTGTAGACCTCCCCTCCAAAATTGGGACACAGCCAAATATGCAAAATACAATGCAAGAGTGAGATCTGACAAAACCACATTATGTTGTGAAGCCCTGGAATGAGAGCAGCTGTTGTGTCACATGCTCTACACACTGTAAAATCATTTGAAGCCTCATAAAATTCACTTGCTTTGCCACGTAATCCGTGGCAAAGCTTTGCAACGAGGCACTGTTTCATCAGCGCAGGTTCCCATTCCTGCTCTCATTACTCAATACATTACTATTAGATCGTGTCTGTGGATTTGCTATTTATGTAGTTAATAATGTGGATCCAGATTAGGAGAAGAACAACTGTCACCAGCAGCCATTCCTGCTGTAAATCACTGTTGCCTTACCCCTGCTATAATTGCTGGTGACAGAACAACAACAGAGCAATTATATCTAGTTGACTCTTGTTCCTGTTTAAGTGTGTGTGTGACATTATTCGTGTGTGTTTTACAGCCAACCAACCTCACCCTCCAGGAGCCCCACCCCAGGCTCCTGGAAGCCTTCTCGCCCCGTCTTGTTTTGAGTCAGTAAGCGGGAAGCCCTGATGCCGCAGTGCTGTTTACTTTTCACTCAGCATATTAGATATGGCTTCACTCTGCCCTGATGCTGGTATCAGTGGGGTGTGAACGTGCATGGGTTTTTTTTTTTGCTCGTTCGTGCCTTTGTGTTATGAGTGTGTGTGTGTGTGTGTGTGTGTTTTTACGCCATTCGAGCTCCTCGCAGCAAAGGCATGGCACTTTGATGAGTTTATCAGACAAAAAATTTCATGCCAATCTCCTGAGTCCTCACTTCTTCCCAGTTAACTTCCTCCTTTGCTCCCTCTGCACATCACGTCCATATTTACATTGGCGTCTGGTGCAGATACAGATCCTAGACTGCCGCACTTAAGAGGGGAAGACAGCGATCAGCAGACTTGTGCAGTATGTGAAGAAGACATTGTGTGTAAACAAGAAGCGTTTCAGTGCAATGATCTCATCCAGATCGACAATAAAACCTCAGGACCTAGACTTGAGGGCTGAACTGGTCAAGATCAAAGATCTCAGGTGCAGTTCACGTCTTTAATAACAGGAGATGCAGGTTAATGCTATAGCTAGGAGACTGAAAATAAAGACAGGCTAAGAGGTTAAGTCCAGATCAAAGTTTGCAGCAAGGGCCATGATTGGTGAGATGTGGTCAGGGTATGAGACAGGTCGAGGGGCAAACAGAGGGTGCTCTGGAAGCTTTTTTTTTAATAATAATGACAGGGTGCTGGGCAGCTGGATCCTGTTTTCCACTGCGATCTGGGAGCGTAGCAGGGCATGGACTGCTCAGTCTGTGGGCCCTGTGTTCATTAGTGGACCAGCACTGCAGCACTAGGGGTGATTCACAAGCATATCAAGTTTAAAAGAAATGCCTGGCCACAGAGGGATTTTCCTCCTGGGCCAGAATATGTGTGTGTGTGTGTGTGCGTGGAAGGGTGGTGGTGGTAGTGGAGGAGCAGAGTGGGATCAAGAGGATGGATTAGTAGACTTCAATTGGAAAATTTCCCCTGCATCCGAGGAGATGGTTAAAAGTCATCCTTGATCAAACTTTGACAAAAAAAAAAAAAAAAAAAATCCACTTTCCTACTTCCTTGTGCCCGTTTCATAAAACGTGCTCAGACAAATTTGGGTTTTACTCTAAATTGTTATATCTGGGCTGCTCATCTAATGATGATTTTAAGTCGTTTGTCCCGTCCTCGTGTGTTTATCAGTGTTTTCCCCCTGAATTCTCACTGTGCCGCCACCGGTTCAGGCATGGTGTCATCTGATCGGGTTTCACCCTACTTGTGTTTGCTTCTCTGACTGGCTTGGCAGAAACCAATAAACACCACACTCCCACCCCTTTACCTCTTTCTTCATCTCACACTCCAAAAAGAAAGAAAAAAGGATTCTTACTCTGCCAAAGCACACAAGGCAGTATGGCTTGGTTTGACTTTTTTTTGTGCCTCCAGTCCTATTTTCCTCTTTTGTTTAAATTCCTTGCATACTTAAAAGCCGGGCCTAAGACATTAACAGTTCAAGTTTAAACTCTGGAGTTAATTTCCTAGCATAAGCCTGAGCTGCTCCGCATACATTTCGCCGTGACTGGATCTACTTTTCTGAGATGCCACCGAACCACAGCTTGGGTGGGACCACAGGGTGACTTTGGGGTGGTCGTTTGGTGTTTAAGCGCAGGCCACCTTTCGCTGTATGTTTCACTCTGGACATATCCAGCTTGAACCGGTGCCCTGCTCCCGCTTCTCACCCCTGCCTCTTTGTGTTTCATGTGGTTTTGTAACTGCAGCATGGCACATATGGTTCATATTTTTCTGCTCACTGGCTGACCCCCAACATTTTATCAGAATAATGACTGCTTTAATCTTAAATACAATAAAAGTTTGAGAACATTAATGATAACAAGCTCAAAGCTGTGTTCACGCAGGGACCCATTTGGTCATTGCTAGTAATCTTGAAGCTGATGGTTGGTGGACGTTCTAGGCTTGGCTTGGATTGGACTCATTGGTATCCTTCACTCTCAATGGTAGCTGCTGCTTTACCAGGTGTAACAATTAAGTTTAACATCCAGGCATCCATGAAAACCGAATTTATTAAATTTAATGGAGTTAGAAGTAAGCAGGAAGTTAGCTCGCTAGTTTCCAGCTAAACATGATATAGCATGTTCAGAGATTTCTGAAAAAATTAAAACATACAACTCTGCTATCACTTCCAACATAAATGTAGACAGGAAAGTAAACAGCAGTGACTTTTGTAGGGTTACTGAAGTTTTGCTAGCTGGTCTATAATGATGTGCTACATGAATGCTAGCGACACAGCTATGTTAGCATAACATAAACAGTGAAGCTGGAGGATGAACGCTAACCTTTTTCTACTAGACGAAAGCTAATGTGAGGGTTCCCGATGGTTAGGGACAAATGCAAAAGCATGGCACAATGCTGTAAACGGACCAAACTTCAGTTAGGAGAACAACTGAAATAATCCATCCACGATACGAGGTTAGTCATTAACATACTGCAACAACATGGGAATAGAGCAGCTGCGACAGTGTTGCCAACTCCTCAGTAAGGAAAATCGCTATTGGTTGTCCTAAAAGTCGCTAGAAGTCGCTAAATGACGTCATCGCCTAATTTGCACAATTGGTCATGCTAATCTAATTGTAACCTATGTTGTTGGAGAGAGAAATAACATCGTGGAAGAGACATAAAGTGAGTAAAAAACATCCTAAATGCATTTAGAGTTTATTTAGAACTACAAATTAAATTTCTTTTAGCAATTATTGTTTTTTTTAATGTCACAATTCCAACCCTGCTCCTTTACCCGGGCTTGGACCGGCAAAAGTGACCCGAAATAGGCGCTCTGGTGGAGTTACTTTGTGTGTGTGTTTATAAGTAGTTTTAAACCTTGTGATCCACAAAACAGCATAAGAGTAAAAGAACTGACTGCGTTACAGCACCCGCTGCTTGTTGAGAGTAAAAGCGATACACGCTTTCACGTCTTTTTTTAGCGACTTTTTTTTTTAGAAAAAAAGTCGCTAAGGGGTCTGAAAACTCGCTAAATATAGTGACAAAGTCGCTAAGTTGGCAACACTGAGCTGCGAGAGAATTCAACATTAATGAATCAATGGTACGGAAGTGGAGGAAGCAAGAAGAATGAGTTGACTAAAGTTTGACTTATCTGACTGTTTTGTTTCGCTTAATGCGCCTTGTGGTGCCTTATGGTCCGAAAAATATGGTACTGCTTCCTCTTTATGGTGTTATTGTTCCAGTCTCACTTTTTGTTGTTTGTCTGTTTTCATCACAGTTAATATAACAGGGAATAACACCATGATTACATTGTGTTATAGCTTCCTAACACTAGATGTAGCTATCCAAATATGGCCACATCAATCTGCCAAAATCAAAGCTTCAAAGATTTAGCCTGGCTATTTCAGTCCCAGCAGCGTGAGCGATGCTCAGACATGTTAAGTGTTACATAGGGGCAGATTGCTGATGATTTTGCTCTGTTTAGTAGGTTTGTTGGAAAAAAGAAGCAAACACACCCATAGGCTAAACAAGGCAGCATCCTGATCGTGTTGTTAAGTGCAGTATTGAAGTACATCAGCTAAAATGAAGCATGCATGATTCTGAAAAGACCACTGAGTGAGAACTGCATATTTTTGAATTGTCACTTCTATGTGAGTGAAATTAACTTTTTGAATATGACATTTTCTATTACAAAGGAGTATTTCAATACTGTGTCTTTATTACAAGCAAAAGATCTAAGTATGCTTCCCCTGCTGCTACAGTTTGCACAAAGAATTCAAACTGCAGTCCAATTTTAAGTATGCGAGAGACATAGATGTCAAGTTTTGGTTTATCTTTCTGAAAACCCCCCCACTGAAAACACACCAAAATAGGTTTTCAATGTACGGGTCATTAATTATCACCCGCTCGCTATTGTATGTGTGTTTTTTCTATCATATCAAAATGCTCAGGCCCGAATTTGTCACTGGACATCCGCCATGAAAGGCTGCATGCTCTTGCTTTTGTTAAACTATGGAGTGGAGTAATTTTTCTTTCTGTGTGTGCAAGAGGTTTTTATCTCGCTCTTCATCTCCAGCTAACAGTACACCACCATGCCTCCATCACAGCACTATTGCCAAAGAAGTCAGTGTTTTGAGAATACGCAGCTACAGAGCTGTGAAGCAACCTCGGCTCGCCATGTGCTGTACGTGCAAGGATACAAAGTAACTGCACACATCCAGATACACAAAAGTAGACCAAATAAAATGGAACCCTACCAGTCTGACTAGTTGTTCTCCATGAAGTGCTGCACAAAGAGCCTGTCATACTGTATGAAGACAGCATAGAGGAATCTCTCAAGGTCTGGTACGGTTCCTTTATTTGACAACATGCAAACTATGTTTATCTTAGTGCCACGCAGTTATGTCTGGAATCCACAGAAGCATTATGTCGGGGTTTCACATCCGACAAACCCTGATGTAAAAAGAAAAAAAGAAAACTTTATTGTGTAGGGTAATTTAATAATGGCTCTTTGATGTGATTATACACCATAATGGATATGAAATGCTGTAAGTTCTCCCAGCTTTATTCTTAGATAAATAACCCTCATTAATGAGTTTTCTGTTGATTTAATGGCCACGGTAGCTTGACCTCCTCTTCAGCGCCTCTCTGAAAGTCATTTACGCCATATCACCGTTCCCTCTTTTCCCCAAAACGCCTCATAAATCACTTTCCTGTAAACAGTAGTGACACGCAGCCTGATGTGTACTTCGATATATATTTAGGAAACCACAAGGCCTGAAATCTGAGCCTCCTTGTGTTTAGGAGACAAACTGTAGGGAGACTGTGTGCACATGTGTGTTTTGGGTGCAGGCATGTTTTACTCATGTGTGCCCGCTTTGTGTTGCAGAGTTATAAGTGCATTCTGTATGCAGACAGCATCGGGCTAATTTGTTCTTATTGTTACAAATTAAGTTGCAGCGCTTAAGCGCGGTAATGCTACCAGTAACAATAACATAGATCCAGACTGGGGCACGACTGGACCGGCTGCGTGACACCACTGCTGGCCTGCCTGGCCTAAAAGAGTTAGTCAGCGGCAATGGTTGGTGTAAACACACTCTTGGCAGGGTGTATGGTGTGGTACTGCTGACAAAACCTACTCGAATCCCTCATAGCACAAATAACTTTGAGTTATTATATACTTTACAATAAACATATACATCACAGAAATGTGATTTTCACATGTAGGATATCTTTTTATCTGGCAGTATTACACTGCCAGCAAGTGCTGCCTCACAAACAATGATTTTGATAAACATTTCAGTAAAGTCCTAGCAGTGGAGCAAACACTAGGTCAGATCTGTTATTATCTTCATAACACTTCCAACGTGTCCTAAGAGCTGACTGAGGTTGTAGGATTAGAAAATGTTGTCACTTTAGCTTTAGATCTTTTAAATTAAACTATAACAAAACAGTAGTTAAGAGAAATGTAATCTCATAGCATCCACCTTGTCACCTGTGATATATCTGCGTTCAGAAACTAGAAGTTGTTAGCTTTCAAATAAAGTTTCATATACTCTTTTCTGTATCACTGATTTTCTGTAAAAGGTTTTGCACTTTCTGTTTTCAAACAGAAAAAAACCTCAATAAAAAAGGTGCTGGATATTATTATAACCCAAACCCTAAACCTAACCCTGGATGAAGGCTATGCTGCTGATGAGAATTTTCTTCGGCCGACATCCGACCCTCCCAGAGACTGTTTTTTCTGAAGATTTCTTCCTGTTAAAAGGGAGTTTTTCTTTTCTGTTTACAGTCACTAAGTATTTGCTTGTAGAGGATTGTCTGGTTGTTGGGGTTTTCTCTTTATTATTGTAGGGTCTAGGATTAACTGAGGGGCTTCATCAACACCCAATGAGAAATGCAAATTTGGAGCTGAAAACAAATCATATCACGTTTGAGTACTTTAATAATACACATTTATGCATATGTACAGAATGTCTGATCAAATAAAAATGTCACATTTGTGGTTACAAAGTCAGAAATATAACCTGTTCCATGAACTGAAAACAGCTCATGTAGTGAACCATGTCTGTGCGTGTCTGAGATAAACACCAAAAAGAAGCTTTTCATCAGGTGCTAGCTGGGCCTGGGCCTGTGTCGCCCTCTCAACACCGGATGACAACTGGGAACAGGGATCCTGAAACCCAGGACAAGCGGTGAAAAATGCTTCTGATTACAACCCATTATTAATTGTAAGAGCAACAAGCAAACACCAGAGAGATCATTTTTCTTTTTTTCTTCTTTTTGCCAACTTTAGCTCTCTGTTATCCCCTTAATCCTATCTTATCCCTTTCCTGTGCGCATTGGCTCAGTATTGTGGCGCTGAGCTTGACCCAAAACGCCAGAAAGGCTAAAATAAGAGAGGAAGGAGGGATAAGTGGGGAGTGAATAAGGGGCTGGGGACAGATTTAGGAGCCTGACTGGCGGTGGCCATGAGGGGTTTCCCCATGGATCAGTCTCAGGCCCAGGTGCAGGGTTTTAATGAAGACTGTGGAGTTAGTGAGATGGGGATGCACTTTGAATACCCCATCCCCATGTGAAGTCTCACTCAACACAGTGGCCCTGTTTGACCTTGGATTAGTTTCCTTTTCCAGGTTTAGAAGCAGGATGCTGACCTCCAACATCCCCCTCCCCCCCTCTGCTACCTGAACATCAAGAGATAGGGCTGTTTCCCTGGAGACAGATATTGCAACTGCGCCTGTTGTTTGGACTGAAGCCAGCTTTAGCTTCTCACAACAGCAAAGGCACCCATCTGGTGTGGTGGGCAGGAAAGTTTTTTTCCTCTGTCCTGACCCTTTTTTTCCTGCCCTCAGTAATACAGTTTGTTCTTCATGGTAGGTTGCATGTCTTTCATGTTTTGCATGCCATGTTCTATAGTAACATGCTTTGTTTTTTTAAACCAAAAACCCTGCATCACCTCCATCACAGATGTTTTGTTTCTTTCATTACACAGTAATGTTTTCTTCATGACTGAGTGAAATTCATCCTTTTTCCAAAAGCACAATCTAAAACAGAGCAGCTCAGTGCGGCTGTTTAAAATTTAATAAAGTCAGACACAATGAGTGGCTTCTGTTTTGCACATGCTGCACTCACTTTGCATGCGCATCTGTCTATTGTAAGTTAGTAATTGCACCTTTGCAGAGTTATTCTAGTGCTAGCTATTATATTCTTGTTTGTTTTGAAACCAAACATGTTTTTATTGAGATTGGGCAATGGCCGGTTGCACGACATCTGCTAATTACACCTAAAGTTGGCAATGCCCGGTCCCACAGATGATTCAAAGGAGATAAGTGGCACGGGGGGTTGGGTGGAGAAACGCATCGGAGGTGAGTGTGGAAGTGGTGAAAGGGTGTTTGCAGGCTGAGAATGCGGCTGCGGTTGCTCACACACCTTGTCTGCGATCTCTCTTCCTGGGTCGTTTGTGCCGCTCTGCCTGTGTTATCTATCCTCATATCTTCAGTGGCTTCCTAACACCTGTTGATAAAAGACATCCTCTCCTGTCAGCAGCAGCCACCCAGCCACTCATGGATGTGATCCTTAGAAGAGCCAAAAACACTCTTTGAACGCGCTTCCTCCTCTCTTTGTCGTCATGACACCTTTTCGATTTACATAATATCTTCACTCTCATTATTATTCAGTGATCCATGTGACAATGCAAGTCTTTAAAATGAAGAACATAATAAAATAATATCAATATGTGTTTGAGAAGGTTTTACCCAACCGGTTGCTTCATAAAGTGTCTCATGACATGATGATGTCACACAAACTTTGTCTTCTTATCCCCACACCATTGTCATCTCATTTGTGCACTTTTTTTCTAAACTTTTTTTTATTCTTATTTTTTTTAAACTGTGACTTATTTTGATAACTTGATCAATAGTCTGAACTGGGAAGATTAAAATTTGCTCTGACCAATAAACTAATTGTGTATATCATATAAATGTTGGCACTCACAATGCCCTACGCAGTTTCCTCAGGTTGGTCCATTTGTCTAGGAGGAGATGGGGACCATACCAACATACATAGATATATACAAAAGCTATGATAATTATAGTTTAGCTAGTTTCATTAAAAAACTACTTAAGAATGTGGTTCTCTCATGTTTGACTAGCAATTTTTCACACACACACACACACACACACACACACACACACACACACACACACACACACACACACACACACACACACACACACACACATATATATATATATATATATATATATAAAGGGCTGAGCAGAGCACTTAAAGTAAGATCCTGCTTGACTTCATGTTTGTAATGCAGAAGGAGGAAAGCTGCTTTGTTTTTAATGGCTGGTTTTTGTTGACTGACAGTAAGATCACTTCATTTGTGACACTGACAGTAGTCACAGAACATTACATGCCTCTGTTCCCTTTCACTGGAAGCTGAGCAGATCAAACCACATATTGTATGTGATTCATGCATCACACCTAACACATTCAATCTTGAGATCATCCACGCTACCCAGCCTGTTGGTATAGTGCCACCGAAGGGAACTACTAGTGTTTTACTGATAGTTATTATTAAATGTACAAAACCTGTTCTTATTCTTAAGGCATCAAATGCTACAGATCAATGTGAACACTTGCAGGATTCCTTGGAATCAATTTTAAATTGACCTGGTTAGCTGTTCATGTTTCAGCCCAAACCATGATCTTCACAACAACAGATGCTTCAAGGTGCTTTCTATTGTAAAACAAAGATCCTACAATAATACAGAGAAACCCCAACAATCAGGCGATCCCCTATGAGCAAGCACTTGATGACAGAAGGAAGGAAATACCCCTTAATAGTAAGAAACCTCTGTTACAACCAGGATCAGGGAGGGGAAGTGATCTCCTAAACCACCTTCTAAAAATGTCAAAGTAGTTGTTGGTGCCCAAACCCTAGGGAATACATTTGGAGCCTAAACTTACATCAGCAGTGAATGAAAGCAAATGCAGAACTCAAGGCCTCCAACAAACAGGACATAAACCTGTTTGCCTGAGTAACCTGTGACAACACCAACTACAACCACCTAATAAATCTTTTACTTTTTATTAAGGGATCAAGCAAAGAGTGCATCAAGGCACCAAAGTCAAAGGACACAATGCCAGATGTCTTTATCACTTTAAGAATAGTAAGCTTGGTTTCAAACCTCTGAATGAATGCACACTTTTGAACATGTGCCTATATATTGATGATAATGAGCACAGACAAGCCAGTTTTGTTTCCCTTGCTCTCTCTGTCAGACCCAAGATTGCCTTTTGTTAAGCAGTTTGCTGCCTGAGTTCTATGTGGCTGCATAATTGTGTTTGTGTGTGTTTGTGTGTATTTGTGCATGCGTGTGTGTGAGTGTGTGTTTTAGACAGACGACAGCGTGTCATGTGCGTCACTGAGGTGAATAGAGGTGGCAGTGTGCTGACAGCTGGAGACAGGTTCCAAGGCAGTGAGGTTACAATTGGTGTTAATAGATGCCTTCCTAAAGAGCAGCTCTCAGTACACATTAAAACACACCCTGCACCCCACCTCACACTCATTCAGCTTTTTCTGGGCTCGTCTTCGGCTGTGTTTAGTGTGTGTTTATGTGTCAACCGCAAACTGATTGAACTGTGCTTGCCAGCATTGGTTGTGGCTGCATAACAACAGGCAGTTATTTGCAGTATGCTGCAGAATGTGCAGCATATGTGTTTAGTTCCAAAAGCTGAGATAATCGGAGAAGACAGTGGTGTGGTTTTTTTTTCTCTTTTTGAAAGGAAACCAGAGTAAGGTTTTGAGGCGACGTCGACTATGAGCTGGTTAAAATGATAATTTTGAAATGCTGCTTCCCATATGCACCCATACCAGCACGTTTCTCCAAATACTTCTGTCTTCATTAAAATGGGAATGGGACCATGGGGAAGACTGTCCGTTTCCAAAAAAACCACTGGAGTAAAAAAAAGGGACAAAGGCAAAAGTTGTCAGAGATAAGACTTCACTCCTGAACAACCAGAAGCCAAGCTTCTTTCAACAGCTTCTTACCAGTGTAAAGTCAGCAAAATGTTGTCTTTATTGCGTAGTTCCCTCATCTTTTTTTGTCATCCTGATTTACTTTGAGAAGATGATGAAATGCCTTTTGTGCTGCCACCATGTTGTTTGTATTTTCAGATTTACACACTTGTGGAAAAGATCAGTTTCAAGGGAATGTTGCTGTTTTCTTTTGCATGCAGGTTGACATCACAGACAAAATTCTGCATTTACCCATTACCAGCTTAATGTGGGAATTGGAAACACTGGAAGGAGGAACAAATTTCATTTTGTTCCTTTGCCTTAGTTGCTTTTATAATACCATCATTTGTAAGCCTGTCTTTCTCTACTTTATTTTAAGTCTTCAATTTACAGCTGTGGAAGTAGCAACACACTTTGATTCAGACCGAAATATCTGTTTATTGGACTTTCATAAAAACATTTCTATACCTATATTCCTCTCCAAAAACATTAAAACACTGATTATCCCCTGACATGTTTTACTTTTAACTCAAGTTTGTGTTCAGTTTTCATGGTTTATGGCCCAGTAGCCTTTATCCAAAGCTATTGATAGTCTCTTCAGCCACAGCTGTGAATTGTATTCAGTTCAATAAGGAGTGATCATTACAACGAATTGAATGTGATTAACTGATGTACAAAATTCAATTAAGCTATTTGGTAATTGGACTCCAATGGCCCATCACAGCACAATGGAATCACAGCAGTGATAAGAATTATGACAAGACCCCCTGGAGTCTAGACACTGGATGGAGTTTGAGTAACATGGGAGAGGTGGTAATGGGGAGGAGGTGGGTTGCATGAAGGTGTCTTCAGGGGAGAATGACAGATGAGCAGTGAGATTTAAAGTACATGGAGTGGAGGCTGATTGGCCTGAAAAGTGGTCAGAAAGACTATTGGACTAGACAAGTGATGTCACGGCAATTAGCTTGCTGGTGTGGGAAAGTGGAAGAGATGCAAAGCATAGATTAGCCACTAAACACTCAGGAAGCAGACAGTTGTGTGACTACAGATCTTCCTTATTGAATGTATGCATGAACTTTATTACTAATTGACAAGTCGTTGAATAAGATGTTGACTAAACGGGACAAAACAGCGTGTCATCCTAATCACCAAAGAGCACTCATAGCTGTGGTCAATTTTGTTAAGATTGATTGGTTGTGTTTTCTAAACACAGGTGCAGTCAGGTCATTTTAATATCAACAGGAAAAAATGAGGCATGCTTTTGGCAGTAAATTGCATGTTGCAAATCTTAGCTAGCCAGTTTGCAGACTTTTGCGAGTGAATTGCAGAAATCTTTGACTTCCCACCTTTTTCACTGTGCTCTAAAAATACTGACAGCGCTTTTTTAAACACCAAAACAGAGATTGCGCTGGTATGACACTTTAGTAAATTCTGCATTGTCTTAAACATCAGCTAGCATGTTAGCATGCTGGAATTTGCTTTAAGATCCATGGTTTCTTTCTAAAATTGAGGTTCTCATAATAATATGATAACATATAAAACGATAGTGTTTTGTATGCTGCAGGCTAACACTTGTGTATTGTTTATTACTGCTTCCTGCAGGTTCTGGTTAGACACAGCCAGCCAAACTCACTGCATAGACCTGTACAGCTGACACCCAGCAGCCTCTAGGAGTTGACAAATGGAAAAAGGCCTGAAGATAAATGAAGCACAATTACCCGAGGTAACAAATGTTCCTAATGATTTATGCCCAGCTCGGGTTGCTTTATTTTCGCCTGGGCACTATTCACCAGGAGGACAGCGCTGGCGCGAACCCTGGGGCTGCTCCGAGCTGATGCTCAGACAGCAAGTTGCAGACATTGACTAATGGGCTATGTGAGACCACCGCCATTGATATTTACCTCATTTCTCCTCACCCGAACACTGTCTCAACAATGTCAAGGCTAGCCATCATCCTCTGAGATTTTTCTTTCTTTTTCCAAGCTCGGGGATGGGTGATGCCATAGGCTTCCTCGGTCAGTCCCACCCTTTGGTGCTCCGGGGCAGAGGAGAGAGGAAAAAGGTGAGAGCGAGATGAAGAGGGGAAAAGGTCAGACTTTAAGCTTCAGGCATTGTGAAGAAACACACACTTCTCTATGTTTTCACTTGTGTGCTTGATGTAGTATCACAGTCCATACATGGCTATGAGGGAGAAAAAGGTTGGTTTTTTTTTACACTAAAGCTGTGACGAAATAAGATCTACATTATTAGATCTACAGTAGGCTGACTTGAGGTCTTTGCAACAGTATCATAATGATCTGTTAAACCTATTTTTTTCTTATTGCTTATATTTATGATACAGTTCATGCACAACAAAATAGAGAAAAAAATAGCAGTTTCAAGTTTTCACCCTGCACCAACTTGCAATTTTAACTTCTCTTGCCTTTCTCTTTCTTTCACACTCGCTCTCCGTTTGCTGACAATCAGGAAGTGACAGCTACCACACTAAGTGGTGCTCGCCTCACTTTTTACACACGAGTTAAGCCATTACCCTTCCGATACCTTAGCACAGGGCAAGTGAGCGTGAGATCTCAAATAGCAGTTGCGTGCAGGGAGGAAAACACATCCTCTGATTACAAATCTCCGGCCCAGGTGGTCTTGCTCAGACCCCTACACTAATTTTACCCGAACTATGACAAATAAGTCCCACAATCCATATTTACAGAGGAACAGCCAGCATCTCCTTTCTCTCGTTCAGCTGTGCTGAATAATAAATGGCCGGAGTGACATATTCATCAGGATCAGATTCACGGCGAAATGAAGCATTATATTTTTAAATAAGCTTTACACATTTGGGGAAGCTCCTCACAGGAGGTACTAATTTGTATGCTCAATGAAACTAATCACCTAATTGAAAAATGGTCCCAGTGAGACTTAAGTGTCAACAGAGGCGTGGCGAAATGATAGCCTATAACAGATTATTCGATTGAAGCCATTAACCAAAGCAGCTGTTAGTATGATAAATCACACAGAGAACCCAAACAATCTCAGCTCAGTGTTTCACTATTAATGAATATTACCCAGTCTTAACCTTTAGTGATTTATGTGTTGTTTGTTAATCACAAGTGCAAAGAAATGCTAATAATATACATTAAAATTCAAGCTTTTAAAGGTTATTGTGCAGTGCATTCTTAAAGGGATTGAATAAACATTAACTTTAGTACTGTGAACACACTAGACCATTGCTGGGAAAATTGTTGGGCTTTTACAGCTTACGAACACACTGAATCACATGTAGGTTTGGGTAGGTTGCTTGAAAAATGAGATTAAAACTTTTCACATTTTTAGTCAGCATTTAATCAAAGGTGCATTTAAACAACTTCCTATCCAAAACACAGAGCTACAACCCTTCCTGTGCAGTATGCAACTCTGGAAGAATGCATAACGTAGCTCAGAATTAACTAGTTTTACAGTTTTATTCATACAAAACTGCAAATGACAACAACAGCTGTCAAAAGGTGTTTTTTTTACAATAACACAGAGAAGACACCGGCAATCAGAAGTCCCCCCTATGATCAAACATTTGGTGACAGTGGGAAGGAAAAACTACCTTTTAACAGGAAATACTCTGGCACAGCCATCTGTCGTGACTGGTTTGGGTGGAGGGGAGGGACGGAAGACAAAAGACACCCTTTGGAAGAGATTGATAATAACTAATGATGAAATGCAGAACACGGGAAGTCCCCCGCAGCCTAGACCTATTGCAGCGCAACTAAGAGAGGATTCGGAGTCACCTGATCCAGCCCTAACTGTAAGCTTTATCAAAAAGGAAAGTTTTAAGGCTAATCTTAAAGGTAGATAGGGTGTCTGTGTCCTGAATCTAAACTGGGAGCTGTTTCCACAGAAGAGAGGCTTGAAAGCAAAATGCTCTGCCTCCCATTCTACTTTAAAATATTCTAGGAACCACAAGTGAACCAGCAGTTTGAGAGCAAAGTGCTCTATTTAGTTCTCTTATCATGGAAGCTCCACCATTATTTCTTACTGTGTCAATTAAAAAAAGAAGAGAAAACTAGATTAAATGATGATGACGAGAGCATGATGATATACAGCATATTAAAGCATCACTCCATAGAGCCCTGTTTGGGGCCCAGTGATGTTGAAATGAACCTGAGGCTTTTCTCTTTGATATATGTCCTCACAAACTCACGCCCCTACACCCACAGACAGTCCCAAATGCTAACATGCATGTACAGACACATTCCAAAACACTACATACTGCACTTAAATACATACAGAATTCCTACTCCCACACAGATATGACAAATGCTGCACGATATGTTTCATTTGTTGGCCCTCGAGAGCAGCTGATGACTGGGGTTCTGATGGGAGGACATGGAAATGTGGGTCGTGCCTCACCTGCGCTTTCATCTGCAGGTCCTGTTCATCTTCAGAGATGCCTGTCACAAATCCCCGCTCTGCATGTCAGAGACACCCGTTTCCCTGTGCAGCCCTGACTCACAGACATAACCCAATAGCACACTCGCTACCAGGGACCGAAACTCACATCTGGGCTGCAGAGACAAAGGTGGAACACTTGAGAGCTGTGGTAAAATCTGAGTAATGTGGCTCATTTCTCAGCAAACACATACTGTAAAGGTTTTTGGAGGAATGCAGATCTTGACACAAGTTTAGAAGCTGATGGTTTTTTATGCTGTCTGAAATATATCGGGTTGCACATCGCTGACCTATAAAAGACAACAGACATCATCTCGTCTTTCCTTTTGTTGCTACACAAGTTTTCACTGTTGTTTTAGGCTGTGGTACCAACGTCAAATCAAAACACAGTAAATACTAAATATTAAACATTATTGTGCAGCACATAAGATCAACAGAACACAGTGTGCTTTGAGGTAGGAGCCAAAAAGGGTGTAGTTTGTGGGTGTGATCACCCGTGTGTACACCTGTGAGCATGGGCGCGCTTGTTTTTTTTTTTTTTAAAGGTTCCTTCATGTAATGATCTGCTAGAGGGTGTGGGGGGGGGGGGGGGGGGGCACAGCCCTGTCCTCCAGGGCATGAAGCAGGTATGGAGGAGATCAAAACTCCAGACATCCAGAGGCCCCCAGAACATAAGAGACCAAGGACCAACAGAGGGGCAGCCGCGCCACTGTCCCAGAAAGAGCTGAGGAGAGTCCCAGATGAGGGCTCACTCAGCAGCCGCGGAGCAGAAGCCAGGGGGAGTTGCAGTGACGCGCCCGTGAGCTCCGCCGGCAGCCAGCCGTGCCTGAGTGACCGAGCCCCAGGCCGAGAGGCCGGGGGCACCCCACCTCCGAAGTGGCCCGAGCGAGCCCCAGGCTCCAGGCCCCGATAAGCGGCCGCCAAGGAGTGAGCCGGTGTGTACCTGGACACCCATCCCCGGACACAAAGAACCACCAACGCACCGATGTCTGAGGGAGTCCGCCACTGGCAGGGGAAGTGGTGGTGGGGGGAGATAGGCCTCCAAACCTTGGAGGGCCTGAGATGTCCCCAGAGAGGTGGCGCCTGACACCCAACCTGACATATAGACACAGAAATACAGGCACACACAGACACAAACATCCATTCCCACCCTCATGCTCTCATATGCACTTACTCCACACTCAACCAACGTGGAGACAGACATAAAGAGACGCTGTACACACGATCACACTCCCCAAGCGTACTCTACAAACCGGGTCTAGGTACCCTTGCCCCTGGAGGGGGGAACTGCACCCAGACCCAGGTGGTGTTACCCTTTTCCCTGCGGTGGGGGGAGGCAGACCGCTCCGACTCCGCAGCAGCAGGAAGGCCCCATACTCCAGACCGCAGTCGGACGGCCAACTCCTCCTATGACCCCCCACCCCCACTAGGTGATGGAGCTGATCAAAGGAGCCCAGAGCAATTGATCTGATGTGGTGGCAGAGGCTGTATCAAGACTAATGTAATCTAATAGATAATTTCTATATTGGTTAGAATTAAGATTATTTTTATTTTTCTAGTTCATGAGGACTGTTTTCTTGGCTATGCATAGGGCAGTGAAAACCATATGGGCAATATTCTTTTCTGAAGTGACATTATCTAAGCTGCCCAACAAACACACTAAGGGGGAAGTTGGAATGTTACATTTCAGACACTTCTAAGACACTAAGTCTTCACATATCTCGCGTCAAAACTTCTGAACTGGTGGACAGAACCAAAGAGCGTGGATATAATTGTCCGGTGAATTGGTTTGGCAGTGTGAGCAGTTGTTGGTAGACGTAAAGCCCATCTTGAACATCCGATGACCTGTATAGTGCACTCTATGTAATATTTTGTATTGAATTAATTGAAGACTGGGATTTCTAATTAGATGAAAGGTTTTTAAGCAAATCTGAGACCAGAAGTTTAGGTCTAAGTTAACTGATAAATCCGCTTCCCATTTTGCAATAGGAAGTGATATTGATTCATCTGTTTTAGAAAGCATTCTGTATATTTTGGATAGTAATTTGGGGGTTTTAAGAGTAAGAAATTGAACCACACTTGGTGGTGTTTGTAGTTCAACTTGACCCGGTTTAAATTTCTTTTTTACTATGGATTTAATTTGTTGATATTCTAAAAATCTTTTCTTGTTGATCCCATATTGTGTAACTAGTCCGTCAAATGAAATAAATTCTGTTCCTTCTAGTATATGTTCTAAATATTTGATTCCTTTACCACTCCAATCTGAAAAGTTTATCATATTATTGTTTTGTAATATGTCAGGGTTGTTCCAGATAGGTGTACGTTTGCATGGGATTAATGAAGACGCCGTCAATGTTAGAAACTCCCACCATGCTGTCAGAGAAGAGCTGATGTTGATGCTTTTAAAGCATTCATGTCGTTGGATGTTTGAGCTGATAAATGGTAGGTCTGAGATCTCTAGATTATTGCAGAGTGCTTGTTCTACATCTAGCCAAGGTTCATCTAAGAGGGTATGTTTTAGCCATCCTGAGATAAACTGAAGCCTGTTGGCTAAGAAGTAGTGCTGAAAGTTAGGCAGTTCTATTCCTCCTTTATCCTTGGTCTTTTGTAGTGTTTTTAAGCTTATACGTGGGGGTTTATTTTTCCAAAGGAATTTGGACATACATGAATCTAGAGATCTGAACCTGATCTTGTGGCGGTTTAGTTGGGATCATTGAGAATAAATAATTTATTTTTGGTAAGACCATCATTTTTATAGCGGCAGCCCTTCCCATGAGTGATATGGGTAGACATTTCCATCTAGCCAGATCATCTTCTACCTTCTTTAAAAGTGGGATATGGTTTAATTTAGTTAGATCTGCAAGCTTGGGAGAAACATTAATACCTAAATATTTTATATTTCCTGATTGCAGTGGTGTAGAAGAGGAATTATGGAGGGAGCAATTAATCGGTAGGACTGTAGATTTTGACCAGTTAATTGAGTAATCTGATATTCTTGCAAAAGAGTTTATCAATTCAATCACCCCAGAGATATTGGTTTGTGAATTTTGGAGAAAGAGTAACACATCATCCGCATAAAGGCTGATTTTATGTTCCACGTTCTTGCATTTTATGCCCTTAATTACTGAATTCTGTCTAATTGCTGCTGCTAGTGGTTCAATAAAAATTGCATCAAGATATTCTCACATGTTGTATTTTTTGTTTGTTTGTTCTTTTTTTTGGCATCCATGCTAGCAATAATACCAAGGTTTGTCTCATTCTGTTTTATGTAAAACACTGAGAACACTCTTGGGTGAAAAACATCCCTCGCCCTGAGGGAAACTCTCAGTTCCTGTGCAAATAAATAACAGCACATGCAGTCAAGACAAAACAGCAATTATCCTTGAGAGAGACTCTGTGTGTGTGTGTGTTAGTGAGAGAGAGAGAGAAAGGGAGAGAGTAATTCTGCCTTTACATGTCCCCTCCTGGCTCAGTTTGTGTGGCACAGTTGGCTTTTTCTTTTCGTGATAAATGTGCATGGATTTACGTTGCACACTTGTCCCTGCAGTTTGCCTTGTTTGCATAAATACTGCTTAACACTTTGATGATTGTCAGGTCTTTATGGACTGATCCCTTAGCGAGAGAGTGCTATTATCCCCAAAGACAACAGGAGTTCATTTTGAGTTCTGTTGACACTAACGTCTGAAGCTGAAACCGTGGCTGTGTAGCTGCTTCGGGTTCTGTCCTACAAAGCGTCCCAGGGTACAGATGCAGGCATGTTTCTCTATGTATAAACTAAGTCTTAAGCCCAGCTGACAGCACAATTTGATTTTTTAAGATTCCTTGAATGAAAGCCTCTCCACCCTGTTTTAAGTAATAAGAGATTACAGGTAATCTCCTGGTAATGGCAGGCTGGCATTCCTCTGCAGCAGGCGCTTCTGAGGCACGGTGGGAGATGTTGTTGTTGTTGTTGTTTTTGACCCATAGTTTATCAGTCAGTGCAGAAAAAACCTTGACCAGCAAGGTGTGAGTGAAAGGGTTTGTACTTCGTGTGTGCGTTTTTGTACACGTGAAGATGTGTGTGGGCATGTGCATTTATTAGCAGAAATATGCATATAATCACAAGTATGCACATCCATCTGCATCCCCTCGTGGTCATGTCATTGCATAATGAAATGGTGAAATAACAATGATGTCAAAAGTACAAGCGAAAAAAATCATTCAAAAACAGCTGTGTGTCTTCACGAGCATGTGACCCACATGTATAAAGTGTATACTTTATGGAAGTTCTCTCTTTTATTTAAGGGTCTTGAATAAGGACTTGAGAAGGACACAGTCATTGCTGGCTTCAGAAAGAGTATGACGCACCATCATCTAAACAAGAAATTATCAGTTGCCGACTCCTAATAAGTCACGATTCATTTACTGTCTGCCTTCGGCTGCTGTTGTGCGTCCTTGGTACAAAAGTGTGTAATGGCAGCTCTCAGCTGACTCCCAGCTGACCACCATACAAGTTACCCATGAAAATTACATAAGCAGCAGCACATAAATACATCAGATCAATAAGATTGAAAAAAGAAAAAAATCATCCTCCCTTATCTTCTGTTATTTTCTTTCTTTTTTAAAATTGGATTCCTGACAGCACCTAGCTACAGGTTGTGCTGTCGACTTATCCATATTTGCATACATTAAAAAAAAATTTCTATGGTTTGGAAATAATGTTACACAGAGTAATGTCTTTAAGGATGCAACAGGCTGCAATTCTCCCCGTGAGATGAAAAGATTGCTCATTTTTAAAAATAATTCCTTTATATACCCCAACTCTCCATCTGTCAGTAGAAAACAAATGTAAAAAAATTGTGTTGCTTGCATGGCCAAAGAAAGAAAGAAATCATTACATTTTGTCATGAATCACTTTCTTCAAAATAGCAAAATGGCTCATTAACCTTGGTGTGATGGTTAATGTTTGTTTTATACGAATTACATGCCTCAGACTATGAACTACTAATGAGTGTGGACCATATAAGAATGCGTACAATAGGAATATTATAAGAATTACATATTAATGAAAATACTTTATGCTGCATGAGAAAAAGCTGCTCTCATGACAAAATCATAAGACGTGGAAATCTAAAAAGCTGTACAAACTAAAACTACCTGAAACATATTTACTATTGGAAGGAATGGGAAATTATTTCCTCCTTGATGGGGGAGGATGCTCTCTCCCACTACCCTTCAAGTTACGTTGTATTTGAATCACAATTAATTTCACAATTATTATGTCTGTGTGTTAAGCTACACAGTAACTGTGTTCAGAGTGTCTCCTGTGAGCGTCATGTTAAACAACTACTCACCTGTTTTCTCACCCTACTGTGTAATTTGCACTTCCTGCAACAGGTGGGGGACATGTTTTCGAAATCCTATGTGGTGATTTCATATAAATGGCACTGAAATTGAAAATGGCTCGAAAGACTGCAATCACAAGCCGTCGTTTCTGTTTTGGTCTTTCAGAGGTTATGGATTATGATAGTGGGGAGGGCTATGGGGGCTTGCCAGTGAAAATGTGTGTTTGTAAAGTAAGCAGACTGTTTTCCACCTCATTTCCCTTTTGCCGTCTCTCAGCTATCTTTTCACCCCGAGCTCTGTGTGCCTTCGGTGGCAATCTTAGGGGAAATAAATAAAACTGTAACAGCTTGATTAAACCTGCTGTGCTCTCTAAAAGACATTTTGAAGTGCACCCCTGCCCCCCACCCCCAACCCCATATACCAGTAATGTTTTTGTGGAGGCTGAAAGCTGGGCTTTCCTCTTGCTTCCTCTGTGGTCTTGCTGAATGTTTGTGACGTGTGCTGTTATACTTGAGCTGTTGTGTAAGCTCTTGCCAGTCTGGGCAGATGTGAAGGATGGATTTGCTTGCACTGCTGCCAAATCACTGTTGTCTTTTCAAGGTCTCTGACCCTGAGATAAATGACCGTCTGTAGCAAATGTAAGTCCTTTGAATTTGATTACAGTGCAGCATTACTACTTGCTCTATGCAAATAAACATATATATGGAGAAGATGGAGAGCATAGCAACCCAAATGACCTCTACACTGCAAGTATATATATATATATATATATATATATATATATATATATATATATATATATATATATATATATATATATATATATATATATATATATATATATATGTATGTATATGTATAAATTTTTTCGTAGCAGCTGAGTTTTGCATGTCAGTATAGTACGTATGATCCTAGATGAATGTCTTCTGTAAGATGATGATAAAGCTCTCACATTAAAATGTGGCATTGCTGCCGTGTTTATTTTGCATTAGCATTTCTTACGGGCCAGCCAAGAGCAGCAATGGGGGAAGTTTCCATTGCTATTGAGTAAATATTCAGGCGTCTTTGTGTGATTCACCTGAAAGGTCATAAAGCAGCATGTCCAGTCATTGCTCAGCCCCGTGTCGATTGGCTGGCTGCCTGCTCTTCATTGTTAGGTGCTTAAAGTGAGGCTAGGCTGTACTGATTTGCTGTTTGGAGAAGATTTAGACCTGTCACACACACACACGCACACAGTAGTTTTAAGGCAGTGGGGGTTATGGGATTATAAAGAGGAGAAGTGAAAATTCCTGTTTGGGAGATCTGCTGAGGCTTAAGTTTCCCCATCACACATGTCACGGTGGAAAAACTCCCAGGAGGAGGTGGGGATCGAAGCGTCAATCCCACAGTAGGCTCAGGGTAAACACGGAGGTATTCAGTGACCCCAATAGTGCTTTCTGGGTTTCTTTTACCATGTCTTGTGTTTCTTGCTTGTGTCGCCCTGAATTGTAACGTTGCCATGCAACTATATAGCCAGTGCTTGCTTCAACAACACACCTGAGGAGTTTTTCTTTCTTTCTTTTTTTTTTTCACATTAAAAGCCTGCGGATCATATGCTTTGACATTCACGGCTGACTGCAGCTAAACTGCAAACACCAAGGCTATTGCAAATCTCTCTGAAAAACTGAATGTCTAAGAGGACTGCCTAAGGTCACTCTTAATTTATAATAGAAAAAATATACTATGAGTTGTTACAGACCTCCTAGGATGAGACATTCTTTCAATCTACAAACGATTATACACTTCTAAGCATATATGATTAAATAGTTCTAAGCATAAATGACAATCAACAATACAAAACCTAACATATACTATAGGATATAGATAATATCCACTAGTAGCAATAGGAAATACTATGTTATGCAACTATGCAGGTGGCAAAAGCACAAAACACATTGAGATCTATGTCAACCTGCAACCCACATCTCTACTATGTCAGTGAGATAAACACTGTAACGGTATCATACTAGAAGAAAAGCTTCCAGTTTTGTTTGGAGAGCACTGCAGCTACAAAGGAACATGCTTTACAAAGCGGGAACACTTGAGTGACTAAGCTAGATGTCATCGTCTGAGAGAGAGAGAGAGCGAGAGACTGTTGGGGCCTGTAACAACAGAGGGAACACCACTCAGCTCACCACCGACTGTCAGCCACACAGTCAACTGAAATGGGTGCATGTGTCAACACCTCCAAGAATCACTGTTCCTACTTTAGTGTGTGCGTGTGTGTGGAATGTGAAATGAGTGTCGTCACCTGAGCGCACAGCGCTATTTAGCAGTGACTGTGCCGAGGAGCTGAAGATCAGTCTGTTTTACAGAGGTGTACGTGTGCATGCATGTCACCTGCTGCAGTTCTTTTATGCGTGTGGAAGACGATGTTTGTTAGCGTTGCATGAATGTGCCCTTACTCATAAAGGGTGAATCTGTGATGTGTATGAATGAATGAACATCTGCTTTATTTCAACAGCTGGCATGACACATTAAAAAAGAGCAAATCAAACATTGTGCAGTGGAAACATATAGCATCTGATACTCACATTACACGAATACGAAAGGCCTAGACACGCGGTTGGAGACCTCAGCAAGAAAAGCTTTAATAAATTTAGAAGAAAACATAATAAGTTAAATAATAATAGTAATGAATTAAAAAATTTAGATAAACATCACTAAATGAACAAATACATATGCAATACATACATTTAATGCCACCTTTGTCATGTATAACTCTGTTAATTATATGTGAGAGATCTATAAGATACGGTGGCCCTGAGAGATCAAACAGCCTGTAACTTAAATAGAGGGAAAGTTGCAAAAAGAGAAGAAGATCAGATAATGTGTGTTTTAATCACATGATTCATGCAATACTGTAGATACATGTTTGCTATTAGCTGTTTATTGTTAGCTTGTGACTTCCGCAGCTGTTTCATCACATTATTATCTGCCCTCAAAAACTTTCTGGTTTGTTTTGTAATTTGTGGGGTTTTTTTGTTATTAATTCAACTTCTGTTGTTCCGTGACTAAAACGTCACAGATTATATCCTTGGGCAAAATACTAACCCCATGTTTGCCTACTGGTGGTGGTCAGAGGGCCCGGTGGCGCCAGTGTCCGGCAGCCTCGCCTCTGTCAGTGCGCCCCAGGGCAGCTGTGGCTACAACGTAGTTTGCTATTGCCAGTGTGTGAATGTGTGAATGACTGAATGTAGTGTAAGGCGCTTTGGGGTCCTTAGGGACTGAGTAAAGCGCTATACAAATGCGGGCCATTTATAACTTGTATTTTGCAGTAAACAGAGGTCTAATGGCTAGTCCCGTTAAACATACTTGTTGTCATTGTGGTCAAATAATGACCACAATATGATTTCTTTAAACTTATCTTCTTCCGGGGGTTGGGGTTAGAATAATTGGGTTAGAATAATCCCACAGGATACATATACAGTATCTACAGCAAGAAGGTCCTGAGTTCGACTCCACCATCAGAGTTTGCATGTAACCTTACCCTACTAACATGGGGTAAGATTGACCTGACCGTGGTGTACCCTGCATCTTTCCCTACGACAGCTGGGATACTTGCCCAGCCCCTCCCGTGGCCCTGATAAAGATAAGCAGAAGACAATGGATGTATGCATTTAAAAAAAATGACACAGGGACAAAAGTATTTATATTCAGGCACAAATATACACATGTACATATACATATGCCCCCACTTTGTACATTTTTGCTTACCAAGTTGCATGTCAACCAACAAGCTTTTGATAGCCATCAAAAAGCTTCTGGCAGAATTCTGGTGTTATTTATTCCAAAACCAGTTTTAAAGTGTGTTTGGGATCATTGCCCTGGCAGTACTCCAAGTCTCAACCATCTAGCCTGTTGAGTTGAGGTGGAAAATTTTGAGCTTGTCCTCCTTCATTTTTCCAACAAAACTCCAGCCAGCATCTCCTGAATTGTCTTGGTAATGAGTCAGATTGTAATGATTCAGAGATATTTATTTAAATAACAGGGCTTAGCTTAATGCTGTCAATTTTAAACCCCTTAAAAATAAATCAGTGCTTCCTCAGCTTCTTTCTCTGAAAATGGACTTTGTGCCTCATGTGACCAGTCACAAATTTATTAAAATGCTGGAAAACTTGTTTTAGGTGCTTCAAGCAAAAGGCCTGTGGGCTGCCCTTCATGTTCCCCCATGTTATTGCAGTTATTAGGTTCTCACACTTGCTTTCTCTCTGCCTCACTTTCTGCTCTATCCTTTTTAACTACTCTGTGTATCACTACGGAAACAGTGCTGTCATCAAGGGAGAAGACTCTGCTGGCATTCCCACACTACAATCTGGCAGCAAAGCTCTGGCAGCACAGACACGCTGTTAATTCTTCCAAGCACAGTGCCTGCAGTACAATCTATCGATGCTAATAGGGTCAGTGTGTTAACGAGGACAAAGTTAGTTTTACTGTAACAAAAATCAAACAAGCATATGTTTTGCCTTTTACTGATAAGGTCTGACTACTAGCAACAAGCAAAATGACATCGTGACACCAACTGACACTGCTGTTGGCCTCTTGACATGCTAGAAAAACATACAAGGAATTTAGTGCACCATACACCCCATTTACCACAACTGAAGCTTAAAAAAATCAACCACCAACATTTGATTCTGAAGTTAGTGGCAGTGAAGGTGATACTGAGATCAGTGTTTGGCATGCTGTGCCCCTGCAGGTCGGCCAGAGTTTAGCCAAGCGCCATGTGAGAGGTCAAACCCAGAATGGTCTGTACACACTGGTGCACACTGGGGTTTTCTTAGGTGAGGTGAGGGCATAGATGATCTCATTCAGACTGGTTTAGGGCCTTATATTGCTGGGACTGGTGTTAATGGGAGTCCTGACTCTGACAATGAGGTCATGGCACAGGGACTGCAGCTTTCCCCCTCAACTCTGTTAGGTTCTGAGGCTCCCTCACATCTGTGTGCTGTCTGACCCAGCATTCAGCTGCTCTCTCTCATTATACTCTTTAATGGATGGATCTACTTCTCTCTGACCTCATCCACCCTCAACAACAACATCCTTTCACCGCTCTGTCCTGCTGCCCCTCCAACCAAGAACAGACCCTCATTTTTGCTGCGTTCAACTGAAAAGGTAAAACTCAGACACAGGGGTAACAGCGCTTCAGACTACAGTGTAAATAGTATAGTAAAAGACATAATAGTTTCCCACAGCATAAGAGGCAGTCCTAGTCTAGATAAGCAGTGGTGTTGGATTGAGGACATTTTAAGTGTGAAGAGTGCTTTTTATTAATTAATGTCTTCACGGTTGCGGCAGAGCAAAAAGTCAGGGTACACCCTGGACAGGTCGCCAGTCTAACACATAGACAACCATTCGCACTCTCATTCATACCTATGAGCAATTTAGAGTTTACAATTAACCTAACCCCATTAACTGCATGTCTTTGGACTGTGGGATGAAACCAGAGTACGTGGAGAGGACCCACACAAACATGGGGAGAACATGCAAACTCCACACAGAAAGACCCAATCCTGATGGTGGAACTGAACTCAGGACCTTCTTGCTGTGAGGCACCATTTCGAATCAAACAGAGTAATTTCAAAGTTGTGCCACCATCACCAGCTTGAGTTGGTGATGCAGTAAGAGCTCGTGCAGACTGTGGGGGAACATGGTATCTTAACATGAAAACCTGGGACCTTCCTGCTGTGAGGTGATGGTGCAAACTGATGCATCATCATGGCACCCCACAAAGAATTACAAAAAATCCAAGCATGCAGGAGAGCAAGAGACAAAAGTTTTGCACAAGGCAGTTGGATCACTGCTGAACTGCCCAACAAGCTAACAAAATACACACCACAGAGTCATATTGCTTACATTGGAAATGCTGAGGAATGGTTATGAACTGTGACACTGCAGAGGGCTGTATAAATAAGACAGGAGCATAATTTACATGTGGACATACATAAATGGCATAAAATGTTTTCATATTAGAAAAAAGAAATGGCCGTCTGGATGTGGAGTGTCTGCCCATAGGTATTTCACAAAGTGACATTCAAAAGTTGGGGACTGGGGCCACAGCCGAACGACGTCCCCTCTGGCCGTCTGTCTGAAAAACCACGTTGCAGTTTTACTTTTAACTCAGAGCGTTTTTGCCCTGGGCCACAATGTCACGTTCTCTGTTAAAAGTTACAAACATGCCTTTAAATTTAGGGGTGTAACTGTACACAAAATTTAGGATTTTCAGGCAATGGTGGGGTTTGGCTCCTTGTCAGCACATTGTTATTGTGAAAGGCTGAGCCTGTAGTTACTCTGTTTACTTGTACGTTTTGGTAATTTAATTGTAGGTCATCAGTAAAAACAAAAGTATTGCACCCTTATTCCTCAAAGATTTTCCCATGTACCTGAAGGCACATGATAAATATGGAAATACTTTTCTCATGCTCTGCAAAACAAGAACACAAAAACTGCAATATCAGTTACTTACACTGTTCATCTTCTCCATGCTCCTTTTTAATCTCTCCTATTCATTTTTTTAATGTTTATTTTTCTTCATAAAAATCTTGCATCAGTGACAGACATCTTGCCTTTATGTTTTCATTCCTTCGTGATCTCTCCACAGTTCAATTCATTACCTCAACAATGCATAGCAGTATAGCCTAAAGTGGTCGTGTGCATGCATCTGTGCGTGTGCACGTGAATGTGTGCATGAGCGTTGGTGTGCTGCATTCATCTTGTGTCCAGTCTTTTGAAAAGAGAAGAAAAGGTTGAAGAAGAAAACGGTTATTCTCGCAGAGCTCTCCACCTGTGTTTGCTGCTGAGTAAACAGGAGCTGTTGTCACGAGTGGAAAAGAGGCTTGTGGTTTGCTCTTTGGAATTGGATTTCAAGTACTCTCTGCTCTTTGTATTTCACTGCAGTAGGCAAACCAAGCTATCAACAGGCCCTCCCTATTGCGGCTTCTTCTGAGGCGCGATGCATAGAATCAGTAATGCCTCGGTCTACCCCAGATATTTAGCTTTATCATTAACACAGCCCCATCGCTTTTGAAGGGCTGTCTGAGAGGCAGCCTCAAACTATTTTTAGGCTGGGAAGACTTTTTTTTCTTCTCCTAGCTCATCTTCTCTCATCTCATCATCTCTCCTCTCAACCCATCTCAGACTTGCTGAGATGCAGACTGAGGAATTGTTCTTTAATTGCACACTTTCTGCGTTTATTACCGGGCCAGCTTTGCTTCATCACTCCCATTGGTTAGCCGCATCTCTCGGACCTGTCAGTCAACACGTGTTGCTGGTTTGGACACACTTGCGATCAACTGGATGAAGTGCAGACCAGAAAGAAGGAAAAAGGGGGGGGAAGGAAGCTGATGGAGAGAACATGGACTGGAGACCATGAGAGAGAACAGGAGGTGTTCTGTGGCTTGTGATGAACCAAAGGAAACGAATCCTACATGTATGTGTCTGAATGTGCGAGAGTCGGGTACAAGCGTGGGACAGACAGAAAAACAACCAAAATAAAAGTCAGCGGCAAAACATTTGGTTGCCAGGCAACAGGGCTTCTAGCTGCTGTAGTACTGAGTTATGAAGAATGGTATGACTTTACTTCCCCGATCTGGTTTCAGGATGGCGTTGGGGTGGGTTTGAAGGGGGAGATAAGGGGGAGAAGACACAGAAATGTCTCCACCTGTCCTGATTTGTCAGGCGTGGTGAACAATAATGCCGGTCAGCACAGACTGCAGGGCCTGATTCTGTAATATCATCAGGAGCACTCACACTGGACTAAGCATTAGGGGTTTCTTGTTAGTTTTGGGGTCTATCCAAGTCATTTACTTCCACAGGCTGAGGAACAGCAGTGAATGCAGGAATTAACATCAGCACATTTTTTTCTCTATAAGAGCAGCACAGTTGACAAACAAAGTCAGACTCACTCCAAAACCTCAGAACAAAAAAAGCTTTCCATCTTTTTGTGTGTGTGTGTCCGTCAACATACTGATTGTAAATACTGCTGCGATTACTGGATAAAGTTCTTTTTTTTTTTTTTTTTTTTTTTTTAAAAAGTAATGTCTAAATTTTTCATCTTTTATAAATTTCAGTGTCAGTGTGACTGACAGTGACATGGAGGTGAAGCCCACCTCCACCATGCTTACTGTCTATGGTGTGGACACATCTTACTGTAAATAACACAGAAAATACGTTCTGAATCATATTAGTGTTATATTTTAGATAAATATGGGTCTGACTGTTGGGGTTTTCGCTGTGCTATTGTTGGGTCTTTACCTTACAATATAAAGCAGCTTGAGGTGACGGCTGTTGTGATTTGGTGCTATATTGAAAAAATCGAACTGAATTGAATGGAAATGACCATCTGTTACACTGGCTGACTCAGCTCACATCACGTGTAAAGAAGCAGACACTGAGAAAGATCTAGATCAGCACAGAGATCCCTGCATGCACACACCTATTTGATATTCTTAGTACTCGCCTGTCCTTTACTGGGACAGGACCAAGGGTTCTAGAAAAGAGCAGGCCTTTTTATATTCTTAGCACTCACGATTGAGAACATGAACAAACATGTGTGTGTGTGTGTGTGTGTGTGTGTGTGTGTGTGTGTGTGTGTGTGTGTGTGTGTGTGTGTGTGTGTGTGTATGCACACGTTGCATCTGTCAGTCAGTTGATTCCACTCAATTTGTCAAATCCACTGGCAGACAGGCTGGTATGGCCAAAGTTAATCCTAATGGTTTTGACAGCTCATCCCTTCCAACCCAGTGTCACTGGCTACTTCATCTTCCCACTTCTAACTCACTTAATTACACTTCATTGGATATTGAAAGATAAAAGCATTTACATTTTAGAGCTTGTTCACTTAACGAGACCGATTTGTAGTACGTGTAATAAAAATGATGTAAGCGTGACAATGGGTTTCTGATGAATGGTGCCAGTAGACAAAGTACTGAAAGTGCTCTTTGTGTTAACGTGAATAACTTTTAAATTAAATTTAAAACAAAATGACATCCACCATTTACTCTTAATTATTTTTGTCATGGCAGAAGACTCAGTCTGCATTAATTTTCTGAGATGACTTCATAATAAAATCTAACCGCAATGTCCCATAAAACCTTTACCATAATAACCACACCAGTGCCTTACTGAGGTGGGTAAGATATACACAATTATAATATTATAGCAGATAAGGATATCAAAGTAGCAAAACAAATAAGGGACAGGTTTCTATTTCTTAACATTAAATCCCCCAGCCATAAACGTCAATTTAGAAGTCAGAGTAAAGGAGAAGTGTTGAAACAGAGCAGTGGTTACAGTGTATCCAGAAAGCATCCACACTGCGTCACATTTTGTCATGTTTCAGCCTTATTCCATAATTGGTTAAATTCGTTTTTAACCCCCAAACCCCACAATGGCAAAATAAAAAAAGTTTGCTATTCACAGCCTATGCTCAATACTTTGAAGCACCTTTGGCAGCAACTACAGCATCAAGTCTCTGTCTTTTTGAATGTAATGCTACAAGATTGAAACACTTATATTTAGACGGTGTCTTTGCACACCCTCTCACATGCCATCAAAGTTCATGATGAGTGTTGGTGCGCAGGTAGTTTCAGATCTTTCCAGAGATGTTCAGCAGGTTTCAAGTCTCACTCGAGAAGACTCACATAGTGCTCCTGAAGCCACTCCTGTGTTGCCTTAGCTGTGTGCTTAACGTCGTTGTTCCGTTGGAAGTGGATGAAAAGTTATCTGGATGACAGATATCAATATGTCGAAATCAATAATGTAAAATCTAATCAGTTGAAGGTAACTTGTGGTGTTCCTCAGGGCTCTGTGCTGGGCCCTAAATTATTCATATTATATATAAATGACATATGTAGTGTTTCCAAACTGTTAAAATGTGTATTGTTTGCTGATGATACCACTCTGTATTGCTCAGGTAAAAACCTACAACCGGTTCTGACTTCAATGGAAAAGGAGTTAAATACCTTATTTTCCGCACCATAAGGCGCATCGGATTATAAGGCATGCTGTTGAAGACTGGCTCTGTTTTCATACATAAGGCACACCGTATTATAAGGCGCATTAAGACAAACAAAACAGTCAGATAACTCTACCTTTATTAAGCTCATTCACAGTAACTCTTAACACTGTTAAGCTGTAACACATTAAATACTGAAAAATACACTTACTTTTTCCAGTACATTCAACTTCCACAAATCCTTCAAACTCTTCACCTTCAGTGTCTGAGTTAAACAGCTGGGCAATTTCGGCATCAAGCATGCCCGGGTCCCTCTCATCATTATCTGAATCAGTCTTGTTGCTGTTCAGTGATTATTCCAGCCTTCGTGAAAGCTTGGATGACACTTGAGACTGATACCTTAGCCCAGGCATCCATGATCCATTGGCAGATAGTGACGTAACTTGCTCGGTGTTGCCTCCCTGTCTTGGTGAATGTGTGTTTGCCTTCTGTCATCCAATGCGCCCACGTAGTTCGTAATTTAACTTCGAACGACCTGTTGATACCACTATCTAGTGGTTGGAGTTCTTTGGTTAATCCACCCAGAATGACGGCAAGCTCCGAATTAGTTTGCTTCACTTGGGTTTTGACAGCCTCGGTGAGATGGGCGCGCATGGAGTCGTAGATCAAAAGAGACGGAGATTTGTGGAAAAAGCCACCCGGTCTCTTGACATAAACTTCCCTCAGCCACTCGCTCATCTTCTCCTCGTCCATCCAGCCCTTTGAGTTAGCCTTGCCGATGACGCCGGCCGGAAACTTTTCTTTTGGCAAAGTCTTCCTCTTGAAAATGACCATGGGTGGTAGTTTCTGGCCATTAGCTTGGCAGCCCAGAACTACAGTGAAGGATGACTTCTCGTTCCCTGTGGTGCATATAGATACTGTACTGGTCCCTGTTTTCTCGACAGTACGGTTCACGGGGATGTCAAAGGTGAGGGGGACCTCGTCCATTGTTAGTGATGTGTTTTGGTCGGATCTTCTTTTCAGTGATCTTATTCTGGCAGTAGGTGCAGAAAATGGCCAACTTTTCTTTGTAATCCTTTGGCAGTTGCTGTGAGACAGTAGTTCTTGTGCGGATTGAGAGATTATGCCTTTTCATAAAACAGAAGCACCAAGAAGGTCCCCCTCGAAAGTCGTTCATCTGCATGTCACGTGCTACCGCTGTTGCCTTGAGTCGAATAGAGACTGTAGAAACACTTCTACCTGCTGTTCTCTGTTCAATAACCCACTGTTCAATTTTGTCCTCTAACTGCGGCCATCGCACCTTGTTCCCTCGGAAACTCCTTTTGGTCTTCTTTACTTGTTTTAGGTCATCTTCTTGCTTCCTCCATTTGCGCACCATGGACTCATTAATACCGAATTGTCACACAGCTGCTCTATTTCCAATTTCTTCTGCATAACTAATTGCTTGAAGTTTAAAATCCGCTTCGTAAGCGTGTCTCTTCGCGGTTGCCATTTTGGAGTCATTATACACACACGTAATGTTGTGTTGAAGCACAGTACGTATTACTCCGCGAGGCTCCTGGCAACGGTAACCGTAATGCTACAAAAAGTGGCACAAAATTTTTTTTTTGACAGAATTTTGAGCATCGTGTGCCACATAAAATCGGTTCGAGGTCAGTAAGCACAAACCAAAATTCATACATAAGGTGCACCAGATTATAAGGCGCACTGTCGATTTATGTGAAGATTTAAGGATTTTATGTGCGCCTTATAGTGAGGTAAATACGGTATATTAAAAAACTGGTTTGATATAAATAAGTTATCATTAAATATAAACAAAACAAAATGTATTATTTTTGGCACTAGACAAATGAAAACTGTATCTAAAATCAGGGTTAATGGAATTGAAATTGAAAGACTGAACGAAAATACATTTCTTGGAGCGATAATTGATGATAAGCTGAGCTGGAGGTCTCATATAAACCATGTGGAAACAAAAATGGAGAAACCCATTCCTATTCTCTACAAAACAAAGCATGTCCTGAACAAGAAATCATTATACACACTTTATTTTTCTCTGTCGCTTCCATATATGACTTATTGTCTAGAGATATGGGGTAATGCATATAAAACAAATACTCTTCCTATTTTTAAGTTACAAAAAAGAGCTATAAGAATTATAAATCAATCAAACTATACAGAACCAACTAACATTTTGTTTATTAATCTGAATACCCTGAAACTTTATGATTTAGTGGAATATAAAATGGCACAGATAATGTATAAAGCACAAAATAACTTGCTTTGCCACAGTACTCAGAAGCTGTTCAAAGTCAGAGAGAGTCAATATGACTTAAGGGGAACAGATTTCTTAAAAAAAACAAAACAAGATAAGGACAAACATAAAGCAGAGATGTGTTTCTGTTAGAGGAGTTAACTTGTGGAATAGTTATGACAGGGATTTAAAAAGGTGGAGTTCATTTCCCTTGTTTAAAAATAGAGTATTAGAAAAATATATAAATCAAGAATGAAAAGAGCAAAAATAATAACACTGAAACTCTTGGTTGTTTTGCTTTGATTATTTTAATGAAATTTAATTTAATGTAGTTACTCATCTAAGGTGGAAAGGTTTTGTTTTGTTTGCTTTGTTTTGTTTTATTCTTTGCTTCGAGCCCTATGTACATGAGCTGCATGCTAAAAGATCTTTTGTTAAAAGGGTTGGCGTAATAAGCATATGCTTCAGCCAATACCTTTTGATTAGCCTTGTCTCGTGCTTTCTTGCTTTGTGGTAATGTTTATTCTGTATTCACTGAGATATTTGAATGCTAATCAATAAATCGAAAAAAAGATGAACCTACATCTCGGTCCGAGATCCTTTGTGCTCTGGAGCAGGATATTATCAAGTACATTGCTGCATTCATTTCCCCCTCGGCCTTGACTAGTCTCACAGTTCCTTCTGCTGAAAAACACATGCATATCATAATGCCACCATGCGACCTGAGCTCCGTTTTAAGCATCATGCGAAAGGCTGTCAGTACTTATGTACCTGTTGTATTTTTTTTAACATAACAGTTGCAAGAATTTGGGAAACACTTTTTACTTTGTCATTATGTTGTAGTGTGTGTAGAATACTGATGTGAAAAATGAACAAGTGAAGCATTGTAAATACATTCCAGATGCACTGTAGAGGCCACTGTTTTGTTGACCCATGCATATTTTTTTTTACATTTTTCATTTGTTTTATTAATTTTATTGCTATGTCTGGTTTTTTTTGCCATTTTATTACTATATTTATATTTGTATTGTACAGCACTTTGGTCTACTAGGTGTGTTTTTAAAGTGCTATATAAATAAATGATGATGATGATGATGATGATATACCCCAACACCTCTTTACAGAATGGCTCTATAACATTCTCATATAGTTACCTTACTTTGTCTTTCTACATCTCCTATAGATACCTGGATAAAACAACAACAAATTATAATATGCACTACTGAACATGCACAAATGACCTGTGAACATCAATACTGTTCACAACCCTACAATAACAGGAGCATGAGGTTGAGATAATGACAGTTAGTTTTTATAGTTGGACACTAGTTTTAGCTAACCTAACTCAAACACAAGTAAACAGTCACCAAAAACAGCCAATCGTTTTCAGCTGGTGCCCTACTGAGATACACAGGAGTAAATCGAAATCAACTGCAGTGCCCATCTTTATTATAATGAAGGTACGTGTTGCCTTTTAGAACTTATGTTTTGACTCATTTAGTAAGTTTGACCATTTCTCTCTGAATAAAATACTATCACATATTCCCAAGCCTGAGCTTTTTAAACACATGATGTGCAGCACTCACTCATGAAGATGCCTGTCCATGGCTGGCGTTGTTGCAGCCTGAGGCCATCTGGTTTGAAACAGGTAGCTAACCACTTCCTCTGATAGCCTTCCAAATAAGAGGTTAAGCCCTTGAAAGACAGTGTATGCGCCTGTGCTGATTACAGTGAACATGCATACCAGATGGGAAGCACACATGTTGTAAGAATGAGGCCTGAAATACACCTGTGCGCTGTGTGGGTGTTTGCTTATATGGTATTTACCCATGGCGAACACAGTGTAAAGCTCGTGACTGTATTCACACATTTTCACATGTACTAGTGCGATGCTCGTTGGTCCTTACTGTGTGTTTTATTTGTTTTTTATAGCAATAACTGCTCTCACATAGAAAGTCAACAGAAAGTCAAACACTGTGAGGGGCGGAGTCTCTTGATTTTCATCATAATATTTAAGAGTATAGAAAAAATGCAAACTAGTAGCTAGTAGAGATAAGAAAAACCAGTGTGAAAAAACAATCAAGCATTGATAACAAGATTGAGCTCAACAGGGACCAAAGAAGAAGAGCACAGAAGCCATCGCAGACTGTTTGTCACCTAGCTCATAGTGAGGGCAAAGCTTCTACAATCTCATGTTCTACAGCACATAGGCCAAGAAGATTGGGTTGCTTGCACCCAACAGCTGGTCACCCAGATGATGGGGGAGGCTTGCTATTTCTGAGTACTTCTTCCCAGACATGAGGGATGTCAAAAAAAGTCCACAATGTTACAATGAAAGACTTGGAACAAGAAGTCGAACATTGGACAGAGGCATTGTCCGCTCTTTGTGCTCTCACATCCAACTACTCGATCAGCAACAAGCCCGGGGGATTTCTTGGACAGATGTGCTTCAGGTGGTGGCTTTTGTTGGACTCGCCCTGCTAGCTGCCATCGATGTGAAACTGATCAAATAAGGCGATACATCAACATCTATAGGTTGGGCACTGTTCTCAGTGTTCCTCAACCCCCCCCCAGAACAGAATAAAGTAACTTAACCCTTGTGTGGTGTTCGTATTTTTGTTACTCAGCCAGTGTTCATGGGTCTGGTGGACCCGCTAGACTTTTGGCTTTCCAAATTAACACTATCAAACAATTTTATGTTAAATTACTCAACAGATGTTTAGTTCATCCCAATTACAAGACATATGAACAGCAAACATGGTTAATTTTTTCCCTTTACCTTTGTTAGATCACATTTATGAATTAATGTGCTTCTCGTTTTTCTTTTATATAAAATGTTATAAATAAATCAGTTATAATCAAGTGGAGTGAGTGGAAAGACACAACACATTTACACGTGAAAAAATAATTAATTATTTAATTTTTCTTTTGACATAAACTGAACACGGGTCTCACAGACCCGAACACCATACAAGGGTTAATGTTCATCAGTTAGAATGGGTTCAAATTAATTCACTTTACTGTTTTTCTTCTGATATGTGTTTCTGTTCACTAAATGTCATGTGACTCCTAAAAAATTGTAACTTATCTGTCTGTGATTAGACTGTTTGAAGCACAGCGGATTCGGGCCATCATATATTATCATTATTATTAAGTGTTGGCTTCATATAAAGCAGCTCAGTTAACTTCTACTCCATGCACTTATAAATATAACTACCTTTAGGTAATCCCATTTGTACAAAAAAGTTTTCTAATCTGCTGCAACTAATTTATGATTTAGTTAGATTATGCGCCAAATACATTTGCCAATTCAAAGGATGGTTCAAACAAACAAAATTAAGCGTTTGTTTCATTTTTTAAACGTGGGAAGTCCTGATAATTTTCTTCCCGCCTCCATGTCTCTATTAAATGTGACATTCAGTAACAGTCTGCAGTCAGACAGCATGCCATACATACAGGAGGCGGTTTCATAACAAAGGGAAGGTTTTGGCGACAGCTCAACAGTTCCTTCCTTCTTGGAGTTTATGGGTGTCTGGACGATGTCAGTGTTATGCAGCAGACTCAACACTCGCTGTGCTGACAGCACAAAGCCTCGTCTGATAAGACAGGCCTGCTGCTCGCCCAGGCGGCCTTGTGGAGCTCCCCTGACACCTGCTGCAGCCCTTACTCTGGGATAGAGTCAAAGCCTAACTGAGATATTATCTGACCAACATTTCCTGCTATAAAGTCTTCCTCAAAGAACCAACTATAGCTATGCTTAGCTGCACCACTTTTTATTGGAGGGTGATTTAAAACCTGTTAATGTTGACATGAAATCTGGAATGATACAAACCTTAAGTTGCTCACTCAGTCACCTTTATATTAACATTGAAAGGGCTTTGTCACAAGCGACTCTCTGAATGTCATCACTTGTTTTTGTTTGTGACACAGTTGCCTGACATTTGACTTTCCTTCTCAAATTCTCGCTATCATTGCTTCATCTCCAACTACTGCCTGTCAAAAGCCTTGATGTCATTCACGACTGACTTCGTCAGCTAACTGTAAGATGACAGATTAATTCTCTGTTTATTTAGCTTGCCAGGGCAATCTGTCTCTTTCTGAGTAAAAAGCGAAATTGGATACTTTGTGCTGTACATACCAGCAGACTAATGTCATGCTTAAATCTGCTCGTCAGGTGCTTTCATGTCCTGTTTCATTCATTCAAGATTTAGCAACATTACAAGCAGCCAAAACAGGTCAAGGATAAAAGCACACGATTCTGATTAATGGAGCCAAAACCAATAACTCTGTATTCTATTAAAGTTAATAGATTATGGAAGGAGAAGTCTGTTGTTTTCACTAATAGTAATTCACTTGATCTAAATTTTATGGAAAACCTCATAAATATGTATTGCTCCTGTTTGTGGATATTGTTAGAGTACAAATTGGGATTAAATTAAATTAGACTAAACTAAATGTTTTTTATCATCGACTTTGCAGTGCCATCTTCGTCAGATTTAATGCCCTTTTACACATTTTACACAGGACCAAAAACCTTATTTTACAGATGAAGATCAATTTAACCAGGATTCTGTGATAACAACCCTGATAGTGTGGGTTTCTTTTCCTTATCTAGCATAGTCAGCATATGGGCATATCATCATTTCCTTGATTGGGTAAGTCTGATGCACTATTTATAAGAACAGAGCACGAGACTAGAAAAACTCTCATTAAGGTTTATTCTGGCAAAAGAGGTCTGTGTGGCATGGAAACATGTTGCTCTCTTTGCTTCTTCTGTTCTCACTGAAAAGGGGTTTTTGCATATAGTTTGATGTCAACACACGGCATGGTGGCAAACACCAAGCTTGCACACATGGCCACGGTGATTATGTCTTTCCTTTGTTAGCATTAGCCCACTGTTGCTCACTTGAGGATGTGGTGGATAACTGGTTTTGCGAGAGCAACAGGGAGACTGAACCGCAGGATATCCAAGTAAACAGTTTAACCAGAATGAAACCCAAACCAAAGCATGGTCAGTACCTGGCCATCTCCACTTAAGCTCAGCGTTTCCCTCTTAAAGGAAAACTCCTGCTTTAAAGAACCAGGCTTCATTTGCCAACATTAACAAAGACCTACACCGTGTTCCTTTACGTTAGCCAGCCCTCCTCACTCCAGTGCTGTCAGGGTAAGAGAGGCTCAGAGGGCTGTCACTTTGAATGACTCCATGAATAGGCCCATGCCTTTTAGAGAACACTGTTATTTGCTGTAAGTTGTTTTGACATGGACCCTAATACCTCTTGCACTTGGCCAAAGGGTTTGGGTTTGGGAAAACTGGAGTATTTGGCAGGTCTCAGCCTCCAGAGACAAGGGTGGTGCTTTTCCGCCTAGCTGAAAGGGAACGACTGTGACATGTTGCTCACACAGGGCTGGATGAATGTCAGTCACATCTGCTCATCTCCTCCTTCACCCTCTGACAATCTTCTTGTCTGTCTGTCATGCTACCTGTCACTCAACTCATTCCAGACTGGATGGTTGCTTTCCTTTTAAAGAAAACAGCCTCTTAATAGTGTTATTAACAGTTAATCCAAAGATCACAAAGGTAGATGAGTGCCTTACACTCCAGGGGTAATGCAGCTGTTTTTTTCTCAGAGAAGATGCTGTCAGATTTCCTTCAAGATAAAATAAGGGCATTCAAACAGTTAACCGTAACCTAGCATGTTGAAGTGAAATAGTAGGAAACAGCAAGCTTGGCAAAGGTAAAAATAGTCCCTATATTTAACATGTTATACTTGTTTCTGCCATTTGTACAAAAGCCAAAGTGCCTGGAGTCGTTTAGCTTATAAAAGTAGGCCAGGATCGCTGTTTCCTATGTTTCAAGTCTTTATGCTAAGCTAAATAAGTCCAGGCTGTTGCTTCAGAGTAGACACAAGGCTGGTTTCAAATACACAATGTTTTTAATGTTTTTCACAATTTATAAGGCACTTTTAAAGTAGTAAAACATGTATAGCTTTTAATTAGACATACGTTTCTTTCTGTGATTGACTGATTTTTTTTTAAATGTAATGACATGCATTTGCATCACAGATATCTAGTCACACTTGTGTGTCAAAGTTTTGCCGCAGTTAAATATGATGCAGGTGAATACAATAAGAATTTTTTAAAAACCTTCATTTCACCATGAAATTCCCCCAACTGATTAATAACAGTTGACTACAGATTTTCTGAAAATTTATGTTTAAATATGTAAATGACATTATTTAAGCTCCTAGGACCTGGCGTCCACATATGTGGACATCACATTTGGGGTTGTCTAGACCAGCGGTCCCCAACCCCCGGGCCTCACTCGTTTGGTACATGGAAACATGTTTGAAGTAACAGTTTTGGAGTGAAATTTCATGCGATGTTCATAAAATCTTTGACTTTTTTTTTTTACTTACTTACTTTTTTTTTTTTTTTACAGACATACGTTTTCCTGAAGCTGTTAGCAGCACCTCAAATGAGCTATATTGCTCAAAGGGGCACAGTGGTTGTTTTTCATTTTCTTTTTGTACTCAGGAAAAATGCTGCTGTGTACAGACAACAAATAAAGAGCTTTGCACATCATTACTCAATTGTGAACGTAGTATTCTATCAAAATTCTATTGAACATATCATTTTTCTCAGAAACTACACCAGGTAAAAAGATAATTCTTTGTTTTTACATTCATCAGGTCCCAGTCAGCCCAAATAGCAAAGAGAAATTAAAAATGCATGCCATGAAAGAGTGCGGGTCTTAGGAGGTTAAATATGTGCTATTAATGCATATTTAATGAAGACAATCTAAAACGCTCAGCATTATTGTTGAATTTTATCCACATTTTAGAGTCAAAAGGGATTTTGAATATTTACTGTATTACCCCATGAATCAGACACTGATACTGAGAAAAGCTGAAAATGTAAAAAATAATCATGATTTCAGGAAGGCATATATAGTTATAATTTTATGAATATAACTTTGGGATCTTTCTTGCAGCCAGGTAAAATAGTCATCCAAAATCCCCTGCTACACAGTTAATTTGTGTACCATTGATCATCAGACTTTTGTATAAATAAACAGTGTGTATCTTTTTGGATGCATTACTAAGCAAGTAATAAGTCACTTCCTCAGATCTCTGTTGACAGCAGGAGGTGGCTTACCATGGTAACCAAACACCTCATCTATGTTGAATCAAGTCATAATTAACATTTTTACAGAAGTGAAAATTTACATTTCAAAACCTTAAACTGAAGAATTAATGTTAGAGTTTAGCTACCTTGGTGACAGTCCAGCAGTTTCTGTATTGTGCTATTACAGCAATGAATTGTGGGATATATCTGTATGCTGTTTTTGGGCATTTTTTTTTTTACTGCTGGACAGTGAATCTAACAGGAAATGAGGGAGACAGAGATTGAAAGCAGGCAGAAGTGAACATGGGCAGCACACAGGTCGCCTGTTGTTGTACTGTTATTACCCCAGTATAACAACAATTGTTACACTCAGACCCTATTAAACAATGCTTATATTCGGTAAGGTATGTACAGTTAGAAATTTAGAAAGATAACATGTTTGTGTGGAGCTTTGGATGCAGCCCAGGCTCATCCGAACACGGCACTAGTATAGACTCATTTAACTGTAGCATATGAAGTTAAATGGGGGTGTGGACATTTTCTCTTCACTAGTCTGACCAAATATATGTTATTGAATCAAAACAGTCCCAAATCTCAATGTTTTTTTCTTTTTGACTACAGCTCCACCCTAAACCGAGAGTTAAACAGATGGATTCTGTTACCGCCCTTCAAACCTATTTTCTTTAGTCAAGATTTAAATGTTGAACTCTGAAAGCAGGAGCTTTCACTTTTCCAATCATAATATTATCTAACGAAGTCCTGGTGCTGTTTGAATAGACATTAGTGTAATTTCAAAACTGTGCATAAATGTGTATTTGAGAATTAAATGCACTGTCTGAGGCATCATCCTGTTGATGGAAAATCAACATAATTTCAATTTAAACTGTGACACAGTCAAGGTTAGAAGCTTATTCCCACTGGGGCCTAGCAGATGAAAACGTGTACGCTTACAGTAATGTAATTAAGTCTGGATAAACACATCCCCCAAATAGCAACTGCTGAATATAAAAGTTGGAAAGTCATAAACAGAATGGCAGGTTGAGGCAGCAGACTGCCCCTGAGGTAACACGACTGACATATAATCAGCAATGTAGTAAAACTGAGGATAAAATCTGAACTCTATGTAAATTTATTTCACCAGCATTTTTATGGGCAAATGTAGTCTGGTCTGGTGTTAATTTTTATAATGTCAGTTTAGATCATAAGCAGAACGAGACAGTGCAGTCATATCAGTGTAAGATATTGTTGTTGTTTTTTTTTTAATTTGGACATTTTAAAATTTGTTCCATTGGATGTTTTAAACAAAAAAAAAAAGTCACATTTATTTTCCTATTTATTGTACATGTTTAACAAGCATGAATATTCAGCATTGACTCATCATTTAAAGTAAGGTGAGCATACTTTAATAAAAAGCTATTTAGCTATTAGCAGTAGCGCATGGTCAAAGTAGCCATTCATTTTACCTGAATCCTTGAATCTCTCCCATCCTAACTACTCTCCTACCACGTTAATTTCCTCTTCCTCCATCTTTTCTGAGCTCTCAACAGCTGGTGCTAGCAGCCTCCTTTGACTGTGACGCCTGTTCATTAGTTGTTGCTAGTACTACTGCTCTCGATGCAGCAGCTAGCATATCGGCTAATTTGACACATTTTGCTCAATTCAATTCAATTCAGTTTTATTTATATAGCGCCAAATTACAACAAAAGTCGCCTCAAGGCGCTTCATAGATACAGAGAAAAACCCAACAATCATATGACCCCCTATGAGCAAGCACTTTGGCGACAGTGGGAAGGAAAAACTCCCTTTTAACAGGACGAAACCTCCGGCAGAACCAGGCTCAGGGAGGGGCGGCCATCTGCTGCGACCCGTTGGGGTGAGAGAAGGAAGACAGGATAAAGACATGCTGTGGAAGAGAGACAGAGGTTAATAACAGATATGATTCAATGCAGAGAGGTCTATTAACACATAGTGAGTGAGAAAGGTGACTGGAAAGGAAAAACTCAATGCATCATGGGAATCCCCCGGCAGCCTACGTCTATTGCAGCATAACTAAGGGAGGATCCAGGGTCACCTGGTCCAGCCCTAACTATATGCTTTAGCAAAAAGGAAAGTTTTAAGCCTAATCTTAAAAGTAGAGATAGTGTCTGTCTCCCGAATCCAAACTGGAAGCTGGTTCCACAGAAGAGGGGCCTGAAAACTGAAGGCTCTCCCTCCCATTCTACTTTTAAATACTCTAGGAACAACAAGTAGGCCTGCAGTGCGAGAGCGAAGTGCTCTAATAGGGTGATATGGTACTACAAGGTCATTAAGATATGATGGGGCCTGATTATTTAAGACCTTGTATGTGAGGAGCAGGATTTTGAATTCAATTCTGGATTTAACAGGAAGCCAGTGAAGGGAAGCCAAAACAGGAGAAATATGCTCTCTCTTTCTAGTCCCTGTCAGGACTCTTGCTGCAGCATTTTGGATTAGCTGAAGGCTTTTCAGTGAGTTTTTTGGACATCCTGATAATAATGAATTACAGTAGTCCAGCCTGGAAGTAATAAATGCATGAACTAGTTTTTCAGCGTCACTCTGAGCCAGGATATTTCTAATTTTAGAGATGTTGCGCAAATGGAAGAAAGCAGTCTTACATATTTGTTTAATATGTGTGTTGAAGGACATGTCCTGGTCAAAAATGACTCCAAGGTTCCTCACAGTGTTACTGGAGGCCAAGGTAATGCCATCCAGAGTAAGAATCTGCTTAGATACCATATTTCTAAGATTTTCAGGGCCGAGTACAATAACCTCAGTTTTATCTGAATTAAGAAGCAGAAAGTTAGCGGCCATCCAGGTCTTTATGTCTTTAAGACATTCCTGCAGTTTAACTAATTGGTGTGTGTTATCTGGCTTCATGGACAGATAGAGCTGGGTGTCATCTGCATAGCAGTGAAAATGTATGCTATGTCTTCTAATGATGCTGCCTAAGGGAAGCATGTATAATGTAAACAGAATTGGTCCTAGCACTGAACCCTGTGGAACTCCATAATTAACCTCAGTGTGTGAAGAGGACTCTCCATTTACATGCACAAATTGGAGTCTATTAGATAGATATGATACAAACCACTGCAGTGCAGTACCTGTAATACCTACAGCATGTTCTAATCGCTCTAATAGGATATTATGGTCGACAGTATCGAACGCTGCGCTGAGGTCTAGCAGGACAAGCACAGAGATGAGTCCACTGTCAGAGGCCATAAGAAGATCATTTGTAACCTTCACTAAAGCTGTTTCTGTGCTGTGATGAGCTCTGAAATCTGACTGAAACTCTTCAAATAAACCATTCCTCTGCAGATGATCTGTTAGCTGTTTGACAACTACTCTTTCAAGGATTTTTGATATGAAAGGAAGGTTGGAGATTGGCCTATAATTAGCTAAGACTGCTGGGTCTAGAGATGGCTTTTTGAGTAAAGGTTTAACTACAGCCAGCTTGAAGGCCTGTGGTACATAGCCGATTATTAGAGATAGGTTGATCATATTTAAGATCGAAGAATTAATTAATGGCAGGACTTCTTTGAGCAGTTTTGTAGGAATGGGGTCTAAAAGACACGTTGATGGTTTGGAGGAAGTAATTATTGAAGTTAACTCAGAAAGATCAATTGGAGAAAAAGAGTCTAACTTAACATCAATGGTACTAAGAGTAGCTGTAGATAATATTACATCTGCGGGATGATTGTTGGTAATTTTTTCTCTAATGATAAAAATTTTATTTGTGAAGAAGTTCATGAAGTCATTACTAGTTAACGTTAAAGGGATGGTTGGCTCAAAAGAGCTCTGACTTTTTGTCAGCCTGGCTACAGAGCTGAAGAGAAACCTGGGGTTGTTCTTATTTTCTTCAATCAGTGACGAATAGTATGATGTTCTGGCTTTGCGGAGGGCTTTCTTATAAAGCAGCAAACTATTTCTCCAGGCTAAATGATGATCCTCTAGATTTGTGACACGCCATTTCCTCTCCAGATTACGAGTCGTCTGCTTTAGGGTACGTGTTTGAGAATTATACCACGGAGTGCTGCATCTATTTTTAGCTTCTTTTCATTGTTTTCTCTCAGCTCCACTTCTTCCACACTAAACGCTTTCCACACAGTGTTGCCAACTCCTCAGTAAAGAAAATCGCTATTGGTTGTCCTAAAAGTCGCTAGAAGTCGCTAAATGACGGCATCGCCTAATTTGCATAATTGGTCATGCTAATCTAATTGTAACCTATGTTGTTGGAGAGAGAAATAACATCGTGGAAGAGACATAAAGTGAGTAAAAAACGTCCTAAATGCATTTAGAGTTTATTTAGAACTACAAATTAAATTTCTTTTAGCAATTATTGTTTTTTTTAATGTCAAAATTCCAACCCTGCTCCTTTACCCGGGCTTGGACCGGCAAAAGTGACCCGAAATAGGCACTCTGGTGGAGTTACTTTGTGTGTGTGTGTTTATAAGTAGTTTTAAACCTTGTGATCCACAAAACAGCATAAGAGTAAAACACAAGCAGCGGGTACGGTACAGCACCCGCTGCTTGTTGAGAGTAAAAGCGATACGCGCTTTCAGGTCTGAAAACTCGCTAAATATAGCGACAAAGTCGCTAAGTTGGCAGCACTGTTTCCACAAGGTGGGTGCAGAGCAAAGGTAGGGGAGGGGCCGGTTGCATGACAGTAATGTCAGTGTCAGTAATGAGAATGACTGAAGAGCTGCTGTCAGTGCTTGTACAGCCACTGCTTTACACCAGCAGTCCCCAACCTATTTTACTCCACGGACTGGTTTATGTCCGGCAATATTATATAATATTCATGGACCGGCCTTTAAGGTGTCGTGGATAAATACAACAAAATAAAACCAGTACCGGTCCCAAAAAAACAGATGATTTATTCATTAAACACAGGAAAAGAACCAGGGAAACAGAGTTAGTGATAAAAAATAACGCTAAGCCAATAAAACCCTGAAAATCATGAATTTCACACCCATGCTCAACTCTCACGGCCCAGTACCGGTCCGTGGCCCGGGGGTTGGGGACCGCTGCTTTACACAGTGGCCCCTCAGGCTGGCCCATTGGCCCAAAATTGTGTTGGACCAGGAAAATGTCAGATTACCAGTCCAGCCCTAGTTTGGAATGGATGTGCACTTCAGCAAACTGTAAATATAAAATAAAACAAACACAGCACTGAAATAACCCTAATCTTATATAAATAGGGCATGAGGCTAGAACCTTGATAGCTGTGATAAAGTGGGAGTTAATCTCACCGTAAAGAGAACTGTGGGAAGGTAACACAAACACTGGTGACCAGGGCCTGCAGATAAGGCCGGTTTGATCCGCTGTGTGCATCGCAGACCAAATGCCCTCAGATGTTGTCTTGTGTTGTCTTACAGATAAAAGCCAGACCACAACAAAGCTCTTGCAGCCAGCTTCCACAGTGACTTATTCACTCTGTCAAAAGTGTTTCTTCTGACTTGCTTGTTTGTTTATTGGTGGCTTGTCCCTTTGGAATCCGAGATGTGATCCTACGCTTACAGTAAACCTTTGAACAATGACAGAGGAGTGTTCAAATTTCATCTGTTTGCTTCTTGTGTGCATTTCACAGGTGAAAACCCAACGGAAAAAAAATGTTCAGGTTATTGATAAGCATTACCAATAATGTGATCTTATATGCAAGCTTCTTTTTTTTCTCCTCCTATTCTCAGTGTGAAGCTCCCAGTTGGAGACAGTGACTGTAAATTGTTTATGTGGTTTTCATTTGATGAACATGCAGATGTCTTATGTTTAGATGTTTTTTAAGTGACAGAGACTCTAGAAGTTCACACTGATGTGCAACGAGTCTGCATTTGCTGTCATCTGTACCTTAACCTGAACCCAAACTAAGATGTGCTGAGTCACTCGCTGCTTTAAACACATAAATAGTCAAACAGAACTTTGTTTTGATCTTTTGAAGAGAGCAGAAAATAACAGCTTCTATTCCAGGAGATGAGTTTGCTCAGCTATGCATTACTGCCATCTAATGGCCAGGGAGCTTTAAAACCTCAACTTCATAAGCTCTGTATAGTAACTGTGTTTAGAAATCCTATAAATGCTGCTATTGTACGGGTATTACATGCTCAAGCGGTAGATGTCCATGTTTCTTTGATATTCTTTGCAGTTCAAAAGACACAACAAGCTAAATCCCAAGCACACTGCTCCACACAGCCTAGCATAGGTGGTCTTTTTTTCCCTCCATGTGTGCATTCCTAATCCTTTTCTGCGAAGGCACCTGCCTTAATATTGTTTAGTCACAATTAGAATCATGAGCTGGTTCAACTTTATCAGATCACAACACCCCACCTCTTTTGTTTCCAGAGCTTAAACTTCTTAAGTTGCCTTTGTGGCTAAATTACATGTATCAAACACCAGACAATGGCTGCAGCTGGCTCGTGGCTCTGTGTACCGTGCAATAACTCATGAACATTTCAATATCGCCAAAAGGGAGAACAAAATGAGGGTAGCGAGTTCACAAACACCGGTCAAATGGTGCTACAAACATAAGGAAATAGTGAGTGGCGACAGGGATATAAACACACACTTAAAAGCAGCACGTTGATACACTGTATCTGCTGTCAAGACAATTCACCTGCAGCCATCTCTCAGCGCCGCCATTCACAGCTGTGCCGTCTCTTTTTTGCCTGCTCAAACTGACGTGTCATCACTTGACTATATTGATCAAAACCTCAGGTGCAAAGTGGAGGACCCGCTGGACACCTTTACCTAATGTTTTTTTTTTTCCAAGCCTCTCCGTTTCTTCAGTGATGTGGCAATCTCTAGTTCTTTGGCAGTCAGTGTCAGTAAACACAAGCCTGAAAGGTGCCGCTGGCTCCTTTAGAAAACGCGACAAAACGTGCAGAACTGTAGCTAACTGGCTTTCAGTGCCATACAAACACAGCGCTAATGTGATCCAGGCTAACCCCGGTGCCCATAGTGGTCACACTAGTGTTGTCTGCTGACAGCTCCTGTTAAGACTCTATTGTGTGGACACGGCCGTGGAAGACAAGAGGGGTGGTAGCTAAAGGCACAAAAGGGGACATGGGTACACACACGTTTCTCTTTCTCTCTCTCATCACAGCTGCCTTTTCTTCTGGTTCACGCTCATTCGATCATCCTTGGATGAATGGGGATCCCCGAGTGTCTCCTTAGCTTCTGAGGATGGAGGGTGCTGGGGAGTCTGGAGAAAAGGGAGGGGTCCAGGAGAGGGGGGTCACCAAACTCCTGGACTGCCAAAGACAGGTGCTGGCCAAGGTATGAGAGCCTCATAATGGTGCTGACAGACAAGTTGCTCGCAGAGACTTTGGATGGAGCTCAGTGGCTTTTTTGGTTGCTCCACACCCGCTACCACCTCTGCTCGTTTGTCTCTGGAGCAAAGGTGATGTTGCGCCCTGTCACTTTGCGCCGTCTTCAAAGCAGACATAAAATACTAAAGCAGCAAGGATGTATCTGTTTACATCACAGTGAAATCGACCTAGCTCTCTAACTCCTTCCCACATGTATGAAAACGTTTCACCAGGAGTTCTTGAGTAAATGACTGTCATCTGTTTGAACAGCAACAATGTGGGACCAAACTTGTTGCAGTTGAAATTTTATCGTGTCACTGATGTTTCCAGACATGTGTTTGCAGTATAATAAAAACAACAAACGACAACAGCACATTTGCATGTGCCCAAAACAGGTTGGTGTATGCAAAATCGAAACAATCTCAGTAACTCTGAATCTGTGATAAAGTTTTGTTAACGATTTGATGTTGTCATATTTCATTCCCGTATCTTTCAATCAGAAAATGATGTCACAGGTCAAGAAAAAGTGCTGCATGAACGTTTGTTAATGAAGTAAATGCAAGCTAAAAATATCAAATAAAACTCAAACACTTAAATCTAAAGTTTACTGCTGCAAATGTCCTTACAGGAGCACTTATAAAGGACAACCTTCATCCTTTGCACTAAATTCTCTTCACCATAATATTTCATTATATTTCCTGTTTTGGAAGACTTAATCAGGCTTCTGATATTAAAAAATGCTAAAGGTCATTGAGGTCACTGAAACAAAGGCCTTCACAAAAGGGGGGGAAGCTCTGTGTGCCAGGGATGACAGATGCCGAGACGTGATTGGCCTGTTCCTGCACGGATGGGATTTGCTGTCAACAGGTCCCAATTAGTCCAATCAGACTGGAAGGAAACGGCACAGAAAGGATACTTTGTTAGTGCCACTGTTTGTGAAGCTGATACAAAAACAAAACACAATTGCCAGTCCTTTCTTCCCACCCCACTTGGCCGTGCCACATTCTATGGGCGCAAATTAACTTGGGATTTAAACTTGCTGTGGCATCACTTTGTTGACGCACGCTGCAGTACGGGGGCTACATTGTCACAGCCTTTAATGTTCCTGTTGATGTAAATATCACCTTCTGCGTCGCCTTTGTGTTTCTAAATGGTATTCAATGCCCGGGCCGGCTTCCTGACACAAATATGTCATCGCGATCCTTTCAGATTGCATTGAACTCAACCGCAATCTAAGCAACGGGCTGAAGTTCTCATGAAAAATGGGAGTCGGAGCGACTGAGAAGGCGGTGACCACTTCGGAAAACAGATACTGAGTCATATTTGAAAAATAGAACCGCGGATTCAATTTGTGAGAACAGTTTTGAGTCAGACACAGTGACATAAAAAAGTATTAAAAAGGTTTTAAAAAATGCTGTGATTGCTTTTCTTTGCTTGACTAGATTACATAAAACAAACACAATAAAGATGCTGTAGGTTACCATTCATCGTCATGCTGAATGATACACAAATAACAGAATATGCATTCAGATGATAATATACACTGAAACACCAGGGAATCTCATATTTCCTTGTTCCCTTCAAATAAACAAGCATCTCGGGAGCTCAACCTGACTAAATAATCAGCTTGAGATTAATGAGTGATGAGACATCGACCTCTGACCTGAGGAAGTCATTTAGATGGAGAAACACTGAAGGTCTGATTCATGGTCGAAATATCAGCAGAGTCCTGACGGCAGGGATGGCAGAGGTGAGGATGGACAGGTTATTGGAGAGGCGGAGCGTGGATGGCCCCCTAATCTGGGCCTGCCACTTCCAAGTCCCTAATATGGGTAGTCTCTAGAAGTGTCACAGTATAAAATGGTTAGATTTTAAGAAAACTGTTTGATTAAGTAATTTGTTGATACATGTTTTCTTCATATTTATTTTATTCCATTAATAACTTTTTTTGGTCTAAATTTTTAACTTTCTTGAGAGACTTTTTAAAACCAACCATTCATTAAGAATAGATTACTGACCTCTGCACAAATTTCCAAAAATCCAAAAAGGAAGTGATTGCTGTTCCAAGCAAATAGAATCTATTAGTTTCTATAAGCCTCTACACCGAGTTTTGTTTTTGAATACTTCAGTGCAGTGGTTACTGTGATGTTTTAGAGGTCCTGTCTGAACTATTTAAAAATGCTATCACTAATATTATGACAGGCACCCAGTCTGAGCACATTACTGTGAATGGCCAGAGGAGTAGACTGATGCCAGCCTCCCATGGCCTGATCCTGGATTCCTCTGATGTTTTTCCCAGTGTACAAGTGTACCATGACACGTGCTGACTTCCATACCGTGGTATGTTTTCCTAAAGTGTTTGGTCTGGTTGAGGATAAAAATTCTTTTAAATTTATTGCTCGCCAGCACGACAGCAATCCAGCTCGCTGCCTGATCAGGACTGCCTTCTCTTTTCCTCATGCGATCGCTCAGTGTTTTGAAGGCCGTTCCCAGAAAACATCCTGGAAATGATGGATTTCATGTTTCCAACAGCAATACCAGCTGTGTGATTTTTAAGTGTATTAATAGAGAAATATATTATTACCATACTTCATTTATGTAAGAAAGGCTGATGCTTCACTAAAAATGTGTTTTGCTTCATTTGGATGTTGGGGGTTTATTGCAAGGAATGCAATGCAAAATGCTATTTTCTTGTTCATCCGCTGGGGCAAAGCTTCCCTGCCCACATTAAATCTGAAAGTAATGTTCATTTACAACTGGAAACCCATCATAGCCCACTATCCAACTTAAACAAGTGGATTCTTTTACACGCTTTGGAAAGTTCGACTGCACGTATGTTGTGTTTGGACTTTTCATTGAAACAGGAGACATCTTTTGTCCAGTAGTTTGACTCTTGCAGTTTGCAAAATTTGCACATTTGTAGATTCTGATTGTATTAAGTAAATGTAAGTGTCTTTAATTAGAGGTTATAGATGTTTCTTGTTTTACAACGTGTCTGGATTAGATTCTAAGGATATTAGTCAGTGCTCATGGGCATGAAATTCATTACTCTTTCTCTTTTCATAATAAGATTGCCAGATTCTAATCCCCTCTGGATAAAGCAGGACTTTTAAAAGAAACTTTATTTGCTTTAAGTGATTTGTCACTTCTTTCTCAATGAGGACAGCTTTGTTCTTTTATGAACTTCTATTTGCTAGTGATCAGGCAAACACTTTCATGTAGCTTAGTTTCCAGAATGTTGGCAAATAATGGCAGGAATCAACAACTGCAATACAAAAAAAAAAGCTGTTCTCATCTGATGGGCCACTTTACAAAGGAATTTTTTCTCGGGAGTCAGTTGTAGCCTGAAAGAAAAAAGTTGTTATGAAGTGCCACTCACTGGTTTCAGTCATGCTATCTCATTGTAAGAGGATACACTGAGTTTGCAGGGTTTTTTTTTTAGGGTTCACAGTCACCTCTAAGGACCTCAAGGATCTCTGTTTTTTCTTTGGTATGTCAGAGGAACGACACTGAAGAATCTCTTTAAGATCAAAGTGTGGAGATCAAACACACTACATTCATAGGAGAAGGAACACAGTTCATATTGATCTCAATCACGCCCTGTCTCATAAACCAGCAGGCCGAGAGAGCAGATGAGGCTGCCATCATTGCTAAATTTGACAATCAACAACAGGTCGACGCAGGGACCAGAACCAACAGCACCAGAGCTGGGGATAGTGAGGGCTACAGCACAGGAGTATTAATTAGCAATGACCTTCATTCCAAGGCACCAACGAACAGCTCCATAAAGATCACCCCCCCCCACCACCCTTTTTCCAAAACATTAAGCTTAAGGCATCCTTTGTTATGGGCCAAACACACAGTCTTACACAACCAGGCAGAAATGTTTAAGAGCCCCCTGAGATTTCCCCTTAAGGCAGTGTTCTAAGCAAGCAGAGGACAGTATGTCATTTTATATGGAGTGTAAGAGTAGCTAGTTTATCTTTTGGACTGGTTAAAAAAAAAACCTTGAGAAATATGTGAGCAGTCCAATATCAGGCATGGTTCACTTTGTATTTTGTTGGTGCAAAGGCACATAGCATACTCACAATACTTGGGTTGGAATCCAAAACTGTCCTAACCAGACAACATACAAAACTACCACATGTTGTTTCAGTGGTTGAAACAAGTGTAATGCTTGATGGCTCTGGGATAAATGTGATATAATGTTATTACAATGTCCCAACATAGCAACGTCAGACTATAGAATTTGTGTAACACCAGTGAAAGGCGTCCAAAACCAGTTTCCTGTGAACAACTAAAGCTTTAACAATAAGTCAGAATAATTTTAAATAAGCACCTAGTTTGAATACTCAACACGTTCTCTGTGACAAACCATCGGTATGTTACGCGCTCGGAGGCGCGTGAGCTATTTGAAATGAATCTTTAAATGTAAATGTGTTTTACGTTCTGATCATTCATCATTTTGGAAAACACTATGTGATAGGGTTAAGGTTACGTTAAGGTTAGGATTAAGTGTACGGTTACGGGTAGAGTTAAGGTTAGGATTGGACGGCTGGAACTTCTGCTCTAAGCGCACGTTTCTGCTGCGAGCGGCATTCTGTTGGATTCAATTGAGACTCTGGAGCGTCTCATAAGGACGCAGAAGGATACCTTTCGCATTACTATGAGACAAATGCATTGAATGCCTTATTGTGATAAACAGTTTTAGCACATTTCTGAATAACTAGCAGGTCCGTCCCCTTAAGAGATTGTTCAGTCTTCAAGAAGTTTGCTTCATGACAGTTTTGTCATTGACTTAAAGCAAACTTCTTAATTTAGAACACAAGAAAGAACAAGTGAAAACTGAAAGCAGCAGTGAGCCTAAATACCATCCATTCATCCACTGCTGCCACGCTAAAAGGCTATCTGATTGTTGGGGTGTGCTTTCTAATATTGGAGTAGCTTTACATTACAGTATAAAACACCTTGAGGTGACTGTTGATATAAATAAAACTGAATTCAAATGAGCCCTGTGTCAGATTGGTGACACGGGTCCAGGGTCTACCCTGCCTCTCGCTCTATGGTAGCTGTGATAGGCTCCAGCCCCTCATGATCCTGTTAAGAATAAGCGGAATAGAATGGATGAACTGAACTGAACACATATGAATTGAATCAAATTGAACTGAATCATCCATTTGTACGTTTTTTAAAATCTGTTTATCCAACTAGGCCTGCAGGGAACTCGTCCAGCTGACCCTGGATGACAGGCGAGTTACGTTCTGTCCATCACTGAACTAACATAGAAAAACAACCTTTCAGGTTCAGATCTAGCACTGCCAACAGAACCTTGGCACCAAAAGAAAAGAAAGTGACAACCTGTATTTTAACTCATATTTAAGAAATTATAAAAATGTGTTCTATTTAACCAACAGGAATTTAAAGCATGGCTCGACAGCAGAAGGGCAGTTTGTGATGTTAACTAGAGAAATTGCATGAGGATGAAGGAAGGTGATGGCTGGCTTCTACAGGCAGGCAGATGTGAAAATACAGCCCAGTTTTACAGAAAATTGTGTTATAGCAATGCAATGTTATCTTTTTATTTGTGTATATGGAAACAAACTTGTGTAATTTTTGCCATCAGCACTTTCCACTTCCTATGGTAGGCATTGTTGCTATTTTAAACTCAAAGCGCTGCTATTTATATGGCCTTAAAACTAAGTTAGAAATGACTAACTTCTCTTACCCTCTAGCTTCTTCCACCACCTGAGGGCTTTATTACAAAAGGAGGAAGTGAAAATGCCTCTGTCCTGAAGCTACATTCCTCCTGTTAGGCCTACTGACTGATCTGTTGTAAAGAGACCTTTGATGCTGAAGATGATGTGCAATCTAGCTTCCCTTGCTTAGACATCCAGGATTGGACACAACCACCTGCCAGTCAAAGTTAATTTAGCACAAGCTCTAGCCTGAAGCAGGGGCAGCTTCCAGTGTTGAGCGTACCTGTCCAACACTGAGTGAAATTAAGTGAGTCTGAGGGCTGAACAGCCCTGACAGAGCTATGAAACAGCAGGGAGGTAAAGCCACATATACACAGCCCATGCTTTTCTGTGTAGTGTGAGAAAGTTAGATATGGGCTGTTAAACATCTACTGCTGTGAAGAAAACACCATCCCAGTCTTAACAAGTCACAGTGTGCTGCTTAACCAGCAACTGCTGTTATTCTTCCAGCAGCATTCAGCCCACACTGACAGGGCCTGTCTTTGCTAGCCGGCTGGCCAGGCGTACATATACTGCCTAATAAAGCACAACAGGCACACCAATATAGTGAGTGTAGAGTATGTACTAGACACATGTGTCATTGATGAAGCGTTAGACCAGGGGTCAGCAACCTTTCACACCCAAAGAGCCATTTGGACCTGGTTTCCACGCAAACGAAAACACTGGGAGCCGCAAATACTTTTTGATATCTAAAATGAAGATAACACTGTATATATTGTTTTTTACTTTTATGCTTTGTGTGAACAACTAAGGTGTGCTGCTTATGAAATCCATGAAGTGCTACAGAGAAAGTTACAATTTATTTATGTAATTAACACATTTTGAACTCTTAAAGAAATATAACAAAAGGAAAGCTGAACTAAAATGATCCATGTAGCAAACAAAAACTGTTGTGGGTGGTGGCTCACACCAGATATTTTGCCTTTGGGCTTTTGGAGCCTTGACCTGACTTATAAAAAATAATTGGAAAAAAAGCACTATGCTGCTAAAAAATTTAAAATAGATATTTGCAAAATTCTGCCTAAATATGTATTTTACCTGGCTAATGTGTGTGGCGTGGTCTGCAGGGGAGGCGGACGCACCTGAGCACACAAGCAATCACGCCTCGCCACCTTCACGTCTGTGCTATCTGTGCTGTTGTTGGTATGTGTCGAGCTGTGAGCTGAAAAGCTACAGCTGGCTGTATGCGTACAGCAGCCGTGTGTGAAAAGTGGTCAATAAAGAGATGCTGAAAAGCGTGTTCATGCAAACATCGTCAGGTCTGCCGTGATATGTTTACAACGGGACTTCTGCTCCTGAACCTCTGCGCACAGCGTCTGCAAATCGGGGCTGTACGAAGTCACTTTCATCTTTACGCAGGACTGTAAGCTGTCATCTGTGAGGCGTGAGTTTGTTTGTTTTTAACATAGTTCATGGTGGAGAACAGCTGCTGACATAATGTGGATCCGAAGATCCATAATCGGCCTACCTGGGGTTGAAAGTCTCGATAAATGCACGGCGTTTTGGCGAGCATACCGGCTTCAGCGAGTGTGACTCTTATTTTGAGCGATGAAAAAATAATAAAATATCATTTGATTTTTATATTTATATATCACAGTAATCTTCCAATTTAGAACTACAAGTTAAAAAAGAACTAACATAAATAAAATACACTTCAGCTAAATACTTCTAATTTATTTTCCCAAACCACGCGGAGCCGCAGTGTAAGGACTAAAGAGCCGCCTGCGTTAGACGTTTCAAGATCAGTTTTGGGATGCTTTAAACTAAATAAAAGACAACAAAATCAAAATAAACAGAAACTGCATGCGTGCTACTTTCTTAATGTTATGGAACAAAAAGATCTCCTCTGATGTAGGAGCTTTTAAAGAAACTTGAAATGACTATATATGTATGTATTCCTTATAATCCACTGGTTACTTAAGTCATACGAAAGGCCTCAAATAAACAGCTAATGCCACCATGATTAGCTGCACCGTAAGTATGTAAAAATAAATATCACACCACAATCAAATATGACTAAAAAAGGACTTTCATACGGGCAAATTCAGTAGCTTATTTCCTTGTATCAGTTATGTATATTAGAGAAAAACACACCTTTGACACAACTGTGTTCATGTGTTTTTTTTCCGTGTATTCCTGGCTAACTGAATAAGGTCCCTCGGGTGCACTTGTATGTAATATATGGTGAAACACACACAGTTGAGATAACGACTTATGGCCTGTGAATTGTTTGTATTAGCTGTTCCATAAAACACATGAACTTGTCAGATGAAGTGAAGAAGAATGAGCATGTGTGTGTATGTGTGTACTGTGCTTTAAGAAATGGATGTAGTCCAGGTGACCTGTTTAGTTCACCTCTTTTTATATATGAGGCCAAAAAGAAAGAAGAAAAAAAGAGAAGATAAAAATTAGATTGGGGCAAATTTTGGAGTAAAAATGTTTAGAACTTATTATAACTGCTAAATAAGTTATAACTACTTAAAATTTGATTACCAATAATATTGTGTTTGTGTCTCTTAAATGTCAGGCACCTGTTTTAAATGCCTTTATATCATTAATATAGTTGCAAGCTTATGAGTTTCATTTGTATCAGTCAAAATGCAGAAAGCAGGATGGTGAAGACATGGATGTGAAGTGTGGTGGATGTTCACTCAGGAGTCCCGTTTGAACAACAGATTGCATTTGAACGTTTTTCATTGGTCATTGGTTTTTTTGGTGGTTGGTTTTCATTGGTTCTAACAATCTTTTATCTATGTTACATCTATATTAATTTGCCAACTAACAATCTTTGTGAGTCTTGCCATATTTCATATTTGTCATGCAGATAAAATGCAGGAAAAGAGAAAAAGCTGAATGAAGCATGAAGTTAAGGAAAAAGAGAAGAAAGAAAGAAGAAAAACACTGGCTTTTCAAACATAACAAGATACAGTTTAAAGTTAAAAAAAAAAGAAAGGTTTTGTTTAGGCAGATGTAAAGAGACCCAAAGGGAAGACACTGGAGGCTCAATATCATACAAAAGTTGAGCATTTATTGTAGTACATCTAAAAGGTCAGACACAGAAATGAAACAAAATCAGAATCCAAAGAAACATAAGGTGCACACACAGCACAAAAGAGCTACACAGGTTCAGGTCACAAAAAAAGAGCAGAACATAACAGACATACTGACAACAAGACAAGACTATAAGTACACTAAGCAGGCCAAAGCAATTAACAGAGGTAAAGGAGACAATAAAACAGGAAGCAAAATTAAAATATGACTCAAGAGAACCCAGCCATCAAAATAAAACACAAAATACACAATTGACAGTTACACTGACAACACAACAAACATGTTAACAGAGACGAGGCAACAAACACACAGAGACAAATTCAAAAATTCTAATTCAAATTTTATTTGTCACGTACACAGTCATACACAGTACGATATGTAGTGAAATGCTTGGACAACTGCTCGTGACCTAAAGAAAACAAAAAAGGAAAAGGCTATGAATAAGATAGGAAATAAATATGAAAAATTAAAAAGGGTAAATTTAACTAGGAAGGAATAAAATATAAATTAAGGTTAAAAATGAAATAACTGTACAACACAAATTAGAATGAAGGGTAAATTTAACTGGGAAGAATAAGATAAAATATATAAATTAAAGTTGAAAATAAAATAACTGTACAACAAAATACACAATATAGAACTATATAAGAATGTATGAAGAAATCTAAATATAAATAAATATATACACAATAACAGCAGCTGTACAAGTATTAACCGGAAATGAAGAATATAGTGACCAGTGTTGTGCAAAACCAAAGTCCAGAAAGTCCAGTGTGTGTGTAAGAACTGTATGTGTGGGTCAGTACTGTGTGGTGGTGTGTTTGTGATTGAGAGACCGTATCGCCTGCGGGAAGAAGCTCCTCCTCAGTCTCTCTGTGTTGGTCTTCAGGGAGCGGAATCGCTTTCCTGACCTCAACAGAGAGAACAGTCTGTTGTTGGGATGGCTGAGGTCCTTCACGATCTTCCTGGCCTTGGTCCAGCACCGCCTGCTGTAGATTGAGTGCAGGTCAGGGAGCTCGGAGCGGATGGTGCGCTCAGCTGACCGCACAACCCTCTGTAGAGCTCGTCTGTCCTGCATGGTGCTGTTCCCGAACCAGGTTAAGATGTTTCCCGCCAGGATGCTCTCTATGGTGCACGAGTAAAAGTTCCTGAGCACCTTGGAGGGCAGTTGGAAGTCTCTCAAGCGTCTGAGGTGGTAGAGACGCTGTTGGGCCTTTTTCACCACGGTGTTGATGTGACAGGACCATGACAGGTCCTGCGTGATGTGAACTCCGAGGTATTTGAAGCTGTCCACTCTCTCCACTGGGCACTCGTTGATGACGGGGGTCTGGTAGTTCCTCTCCTGCTTAGTGCTGAAGTCCACTATCAGCTCCTTTGTCTTACTGACGTTTAGAAGGAGGTTGTTCCTCTGGCACCAGTTCTCCAGATTCCTAATCTCCTTCAGGTAGGCCGTCTCGTTGTTATCAGAGATCAGGCCCACCACGACGGTGTCGTCAGCAAACTTGATGATGGTGGTGGAGCTGGTAGTGGCCACACAGTCATATGTGTACAGAGAGTACAGCAGGGGGCTCAGAACACACCCCTGGGGGGCTCCAGTGCTGAGAGTGGTGGAGGCTGAGACATGTCCGCCCATCCTTACTGCCTGTGGTCTGCCAGTTAGGAAGTTGGAGATCCACAGACACATAGATGAGCTGAGTCCCAGATGCTCCAGCTTGGTGGTGAGTGTGGAGGGAATTATGGTGTTAAATGCAGAGCTGTAGTCTATGAAGAGCATTTTAACATAATTCCCCCTTCTAGTGTCCAAGTGAGTGAGTGATGTGTGGAGGAGATGAGAGATGGCATCGTCTGTGGAACGATTTGGACGGTAAGCGAACTGTAGTGGGTCCAGTGTGTCTGGTAGTGAAGAAATGATGAAGTCTCTGACCAGGCGTTCAAAACACTTCATCACTACTGAGGTGAGGGCTACAGGGCGATAGTCATTGAGAGAAGCAGGGTGGGGTTTCTTCGGGACAGGAACAATGATGGACTCTTTGAAGCATGTGGGGATCACCGACTGAGATAAAGAGATGTTGAATATCTCAGTGAACACAGGAGCTAGCTGGTATGCGCAGTCTCTTAGGATATGACCTGGGATGCCGTCTGGTCCTGCTGCTTTCCTGGTGTTCACTCTCTTGAAGGCTCTCCTTACTTCATGCTCGGAGATGACGAGCACGTTTCCGGTGCTGGCAGTATCTTCCTGTCTGCAGCCGTTAGCGCCGCTAACACTAGCATTGTTGCAGCCTCGAAGCGAGCATAGAAAGTGTTCAGCTCGTCTGCCAGAGTCACGGCCGCGTTCGTCATACCGGTTGTTGGTGCTTTATAGTCCGTTATTGTCCTTAGTCCCCGCCACAGGCTCCTAGAGTCACTCTGTTGGAGTTGTGACTCTAGTTTCCTCCCGTAGCGCTGCTTCGCCTCTTTCACCGCCCTCCGCACGTTATATGACGCGGCTTTGTACGGGTCCATGTCCCCCGTCATGAGTCCCGTGTTGTAGGCAGCGGTGCGGGATCTCAGAGCGTCGCGGATGGTTTTATCCACCCACGGCTTCTGGTTGGGAAACGTTGTGATAGTCTTTGTCTCCACGGTATCATCCGCTAGTTTCCCGATGAATCCCACAACCGCTTCCGTAAACACGTTGACGTCATCGTCGGAGCTGTTTCTGAACATGCCCCAGTCTGCGTCATCGAGTGCGTCCTGTAACGCGGCCACCGATTGATCCGTCCAGCGCGCGACCTTCCTCTGAACCGGAACTTCCTGTTTCAGCCTTTGTTTGTATTTTGGCATGAGGAAGATGGCGGCGTGATCAGATTTGCCAAACGGGGGGCGGGATTGTGCCTTGTAGCCGTCCTTGACCGTAGTGTAGCAGTGGTCCAGTGTCCTTTCACCCCTGGTGGGGCAGGTGATGTGTTGATAAAAGTTCGGCGCTGCGCGTTTGAGGTTGGCGCTATTAAAGTCCCCCGTCACAATAAGCGCAGCGTCCCGGTGTTGTGTCTGGTGCTGTGTGAGTGCCTCATGCAGCTCGCATAAGGCGGTGACCGTGTCCGCTTGTGGTGGAATATAAACGGCACTTACAATGACCGATGTAAATTCCCGAGGTAGATAAAAAGGACGACACATGATGGACAGTAGTTCCAGATTTGGTGTGCAGGAGCGTGTGAGAGGAACAACGTTCGCACTGTTGCACCAGTTGTTGTTCACCATTAAACACACGCCGCCTCCCCTTGACTTCCCCGAGTCCCGTGTCCTGTCCATGCGGTGAACCGAGAAGAACTCGGCCGGCTGGATGGCGTGGTCCGGCACCGCTGGGTTCAGCCATGTCTCGGTGAAGCAGAGGAGATTGCAGTCCCGAATGTCTCTCTGGAACTTTATCCTGGCCCTGAGGTCGTCAAGCTTGTTCTCCAGTGACTGGACGTTGGCGAGCAGGATGCTAGGCAGAGGTGTGCGGTGTGCACGAGCTCTCAGCCTGTTCCTGACGCCGGCTCGCTTCCCTCTAGGCCGCCGCCGCTTCCCTTTGTTCTCCCTCGAGATCTCACTCGGCCAGCTCGGATCCGGAGTTAAAAACTTCGAATTGTGAGTACATTGTATACCAATATAAACAAGAGTGTCACTGTCATACCTAATGTACCCAATGGTGATGATTTTGCCGATTTAGAAACGCTGAAAACTAACTTAAAAAACAAAGACAAAGAAAAAGTGGTCGGAGCAGTCGTGACGGCAGCCGACCTCACCGGCGCCATCTATGAACTGAGGGAGGAACAGAAGAAGAATTCAAAAACTAAAACACTAGAACAGTAAAGGATATCCAACAAGCACTTCCACTCGATAAAACCTAACGGAGTGAGATCAAACTCCAACACATCACAAAACCCTGAAACCAGAACACTTTGAAAGCATTCAAACTGTTCTTTCTAAGTTCAAGCAGTTAGTTCGTGTCTAACTTTAACTCATAATTTCCTGAAGAAATTTCCCCAGCTTCTTACAGAGAGGTAATAAAGTTTCAGAAGGTGCAGAAGACAGTGAAATAAGATTAAAAGGGCAGGAAAATGCAAACAAGTGTTATGAAATGATCTACAGCAAGTACTTTAACAGAATCAATCAGTGTGGGATAGTCGGAATATGTGTATATGGTTCAAAGAGTAAGTAAAGGGACAGCTCATTACTCACTGTGGCCACCCATGCTAAATATGTGTAATCAATGTAACGTGAGGAGCTCTGGATGAGAGCACCACCAAATGGCATGAAGTAAAATATGCACAAGACACCTTCTCAAGTGTCAACATTAGCATTACACATGCTCGGCTATCTCTGTTATCCTCATGAACGCTCTCATCAAAACAAAGAGCAAAGAGCAATCTGTGGATTTACTGTAAAATCTGTAATTGCTGCTAACTGTGGAAATTCAATGCCTCCTGTGAAATATGGACAATGACTTACCACCATGTGAGGCGACAGCATGTTTTAGCTTGTTTCCCAGGCTGTTTTTAGATGTGTTATGATTGTGGGCATCAGTCTTAATGCCAAGGTCATGGCATTAATGGGTTTTCCACTATTAGACCTCATTATAGCTCATTAGCCCTCAGCTGCTTGTCTCTTCACCCCTCATAACATGCTCACACATGCATTTATACACATACGACCCCTGTTCTGGACGGACAGCTGGACAGTCAGCGCATGCACACACAAACACATGCACGTACAATGCACAAACAAGAATACAGCCGCCCCAACATGCCCCTGCCATGCCAAATAGTGAATAGCGGTGGCTAAGAGTTCCTAGAAACCGATGTTTGGTAAAAGGAGAAGGCTGGGAGTCGGGGAGCAGAGTGGGCGAGTGCAGCAGGTGGTTTCAGGTCCCACTGGGTACATTCCCTCACTCTTAACCACAGGCCAAGGTGGCATTGCTGTCTGGAAAACAAGTTTCTGGCATGCTGTTTCTGAACTGGGAGCGGGGGTGTGTGGTGTTGAAGCTGTGAGAAGCTGTGACCCCCTGTAGCCTGGCCAGTGCACCCGCGCTATCCTGAAGCAGCACAGTCCTCCATCAAAGCTCTGACACTTCTGCAATAAAAAACACTCATTTCCTCTGCTTTCCACAGGCATTTAGCAAAGATCAAATGAACAAGGGCTCGAGCTTCCCGGAAAGCTAACATTGCCTCAGTTGTAGCTAACTATAGGTCTGTGAGTGCTGTCTCCTGATTAAGACAAAAGCAGCAGCTGATTTAAGTATAGAGTACATTTGAGAAACGCTAAGCACTGGCAAATGAGCTGGGAAAAATTAAAGGATAACTCTGGCTTAGCTCATATTATTGCACAGTTAGCCAACCATGCTCTTCGTAATAATAGTACTCCATAAGATTATGGCTTTGAAAATACTGTGATGTCTCTAAAAAGTAGTCGAACACATTAAAAAAAAAACCCAAAACATTTGACCACCGTGCTAGAAGAAAATCCAAGCAGATTGTAAAATAATAACTAAATCTCTCACAACAATTACATTTTGCTGTGATAACAATATGACGCTATATTTGTGGTGGCGATGTGGGGTCATGTGGTTAAACAGGCCTACAGACCAGTCAGTGACCCTCTGGAAACCAGCAGTTGCAAGAGAACGTTGCTTCACCTTCACTATCAAAGATAAGTGGTACATCAGTTCATACTGCCTCCTGTTTGTCGTTAAGGTAGAAGCAGGGAGGTTTTTGTTGTTGTTGCTGTTTTGTTTTCTTCACATGTCAGTGGTGTGGATGTGCTCCCCTGCTGGCAGCCATGTGCAGATGTGTATCAGTCAGGAATGGGATGTCAATATCATGGGGTGGCCACAGCAGGAGAGGGACTTTTAGTGGACAGAAAGGCTGTTACAGATGTTAAATGCAAGAAGATAGGAGCAGAAGATAATCTGTCATCGAGAAACAAAGAGTTTAGGCTTATTTTCTATTAGTCAAAAGGTCAGTGAAACAAAAAGTCTGGAACCATTATTCCAGACTTAAATGCCTGTAGACTCGATTGGAGGATGGAGGATGGAGCACTATCAAATCATTGCAGACGTTTACATTTCCACACATTTCCAAAAAGAAAGTATCCTGTTAAAACAATGTGTTTGGTCGCAACCCATTTAGCATTACTAGTTAAAGAGATTCATGGCTTTTGAGTGAAAGTACTAATGAGTAATAAAACAGAGAAAAGACTTGCTTAAAAGCTACAGCAAACATATGGGGTACAAATTGCCACTACTGTGAACATATTGACAGGCTGCCTTCACCGTCTGTTGGAGTAACACGTCGATGGTTTTACAGATGCCAGCTACTTCATGAGAGCCACACATATTTGACGAGTTTTTATAAAACCATCAATGACTGCTAATATTCTGTATGAAATGGGAAATCCATCGTTTCCAATTTAGCCCAGCTAATTTTGCAGTTTTGCAGCATGCTGTGGACAAGTTCACCCCCCCCCCCCCCCCCCCCCCACCGTGTTGTGAAGAACAGGCTGTGCATTTAGAGATCAAACCTATTGAAACACAGCAAACTCATCCTTTCTTCTTTTACAATCAGCACTGGGACACAAGAGGTAATATGTGTGTAGTGCAGAAAAGCTAGTGGGATATCACTGTCTCTTCATAATTCTAAAGACTGATATTACCTACAACCCCAGCATTGTGCATCTCTATTCCATCTTTACACTGATGGCTGTGCAGTATCAGATATGGGCTCAGTCTATTTATGAGGTTACAATGGTCCTGTCAGGATGGCTGAGATAAATGAAGCTTGCTTCTGTGGCTGGGAGGCTTTGATGGCTCGCTTCTGCAACTGCACGTGTTCATTCTGCCTGATTCTTTCAACCCCAGGCAACGTAAAACTGTCGTCACACCTCAACTTTACATCCTGCATGACTTCAGCGCAAAGTTGGTGTTATAATATAGTGTTGCTCATTGTGTTTCAGTACTGCATTGTGTTGAATACTTTGATGTCTTTATCTTTATTTGCTAAGCACTTTTAGGTAGTGATGCACCAGCTAGTAGCTGAGCAGGCATGAACGGAAAGAATGAGAAAGGAAATGAACAGTAGCCGACATCCACAGCACACTGATAGTGCAGAGATGCTTATCGGTGTTAACTCTTATTGATGTCACGTTAGGTGGATAACCTAAACCTGAGTCAGCTCAGCTCAGAATTATTGGTTTGAACACTCCTTCCTCACGCCTGACTCTGAGCCTGCACTGTAGCACACATCAAGAAGGTACCAGCTACATGATAGCCGTATACTGTCCTGTACCATAAATCAAATGTTATCATACCGAACGGATGACCAGACAAGGCATGCCGTGAACTCTCCCTCTCTCTGTGAACCTGCCCCCAGGTGGCCCTATCAGATGTTGTTCGCCCCTGTGAGATGCTGTCGCTGTCAGCACGTCAGTTCATCAGATGAACGATGGCAACTTTAGAAAAGAATGGCTCACCTGCAAGTTCACACAATAGCCTGGCCTTGTACTTCACAGTCAGGGGATTATGTAAAGTACTGAACCCTTAATACAATCATACTGGCATTGGTGTAATTCTGCGAAGGCTGCCAATCATTTTGGTAATGGGCCAAGTGACATTAGTGCTCAAGATTTACAACTTGCCCCTGCAGATAAAGGTAAAAGTGACTGTGCAAATCTGTGAATACACCTAATATATGTGATACAAAGGCAGAAAACTATTGAAATCAGTGTTTTTTTCCATGAGATTTGAAAAAAACTTGAAATGTCCATGTAAATAACATGTTTGCTATCCCAAAAGAGGACAGTAAATCAATCAAACAAGCTTATTGTTCAAAGAGTTAATAAAATAAGTAAAAAAATTCAAATAATTGCTGATTTTTCCAACTCAAGCTGGTAGCCCTTGTTCAGTAGAATACATAGATGGCTCACTGCTTAGCTAACCAATGTGTGTAATACTGGACCTGGGAGGATTTGATGGGATAGGCTCTAAACAGGTGAGGCAGTGAGTAGCATGTTTGGTGACAAGAGCAGGTAACATGCCAACATCTCACTTACACACTAGGTGTCGGGGATATTTCTTATCTTTGTCAAAGTCTGTGTTGAAGGAGACTTGTACACCTGCGGCCTCACGGCACAATTTAACCCTTCTGATTTTTTTTAACAACTTGTACCAAAACCCTCTGAAAATTGAAACCTCATGGCTCCCTGCAAGGTTACAGCTAAAGTTAGCTGCAGATGGATTTTCCGACTCTATAATACAAGGGGTATGCCATCTCGCAGAGCATGTGTGTATGCTTATTCAGCCCACGTGTTAAGTGCAAGTGTTTGTGCGTGTGTGTGTGTCTGTGTGTGTCTGTGTGTGCATCAGCTTAGTGGGTGTGAGATGGCTATCTGAGGCCATACATCAGGCCCAGTGTGGCAGTGGGCCCGTGTAATTATCAGGTCTCAATGGGACACTGTGTTATTTTTGCCCAGGGTGAGATGCTTATCTGGCCCTGTCAGCAGCCACCTGGATGGATGGGCCTCGCTCCTCAGAGCACTGGCTCACCTTCCCTCTGCACCAAAGACAAACTGGCTAACTTCCCTCACACAGACCACAGTAACCTCTCCTGACATCCAAGACAAATCAGCTCTGCCAACAGGCTGACATTGAGAGAGCCAAGAGAAAGCCAGAGATTGGCTGATTATAAGTACATTTCGATTGATGCCGGCCATAAAAAAAGAACTTACGGGCTCTCTGTTTAATCCATTTTTGATTGGAATAATCTACAACTTTAAAATCTTGTTTACTGGATGGTAGCCTAATTATTATGGCATTACAAAAGTATTATAAAAAACTGACAGCATGGTTGACGGTCTAAATTTTGACTCTGATTTGTGAATAACAACTGTGTTACTGTGTAAGAAGGAAAACGGACGTTTGCTGCGGAAACACACTGGTGTATCGGTCAGGTTGTAATCATACAAAAAAGGTTGAGCTTGAGGGCAGTGTTGGCAAGGAAACAACAAATGTTAAAAAGATTTCACAGAGCCCTTCTTTTACAACCCCTAGTTATTCATCTTTTACCCATTAAATGTATGATAAATGATAGCAGATTGCTAAATAATGTCTAAATAACAGAAATACCACTGACATGCATCACCACAAATAAGTACCCAAATGCTTTAGCCATTTTCATTTGGTTAAGTGTGGTGCCACTGTTTAATAAAAATGGTTAATTTGGTTTAAATTAGAGCTAAACATAAACCAAAGCAGGAACACTTCTATTAACCTCATCTTCAGTTGCAAATTTGAGAGAGCAGTGAAGTTTATCGTAAACGGGAATGAAAATTGCAGACAAACATAAGATGTGGAGATATGAAAGACAAAGAATTTGTACTAATCAGTCGAGCAGGCTTTAATAAAAATTTTCAGGATCAATGATCACTGGAATCATATCATTAGATCCTTTGGATAAATGCATATATAATACCGTTATTCTAGTCTGGTTTAAATGATAGCCAAAGATCTGAGAGCTGAAAAATCTTGTTGTTTGTGAGCCGTCACACAGCGATGGCGCTTAAGTGCGTTCTGCTGCTGGCCATGTATTTGTTTTTCATTGCTGAGTGTCTGTGCTCAGCTTAAGGAAAGATTCTGGCAATTTAGAGAGTGTGCCCAAATGAATCTGCCTCTGAGCTCCGTGAAACATCTTTTACTGGATCACACAAAGAGAGAAACACAGACAGCGCACGTAGCAGTTACACAAACATGCCCAAATACAAGCACTGAAAAGAGATATAGTGTATCTGCATTGTTCCTCTGGCCTGCTTCCTGTTATGTTTCACCCAGGAGTGAACATGAATTTATTTGATCAAGAGATTAAAAGTCGGGTAAAGTCTGGATGGGGGCGGGGGGCAGGAAGACATAAGGAAGCTGCAGCACAGAAAAAAATAGCAAAGAACAAATGTTTGATAGTTTGCTTGCTGGTGGCACAAGGGCTTGATGTGTCACTCAGCACCGACACAGTAGCCTTTTATGACTGATCTTATCCTCAATCCAAGCCCTTTCCTGAGCACTTCTCCCAAAGCTGAGTGACCAGCAGTGCAGGAAAGGTTATTTTAAAATAAACTATTCCCATGTGCTCCCCCAAACGCAGATGTTTTGTTGATGCTGTTTTAGCCTGGATGCTGCAGAAGGATTAAAGAACGCCTCAAACGGGCTTCTCATTTGTGTAGACATTTGTTCTTTATTGCTTTGAGATGAATGAAACTGAGAATTGAAAAAGCCACCGGCGATGCAAAAAGCATTGTCGGTTCTAGATACCCGGGCTTTCAACATCACACGATAGCACGGCTGTGAATCAGCATTTAGAAACATTAAAGTGATGCGCTTTTATTTAATGCAAATTCTGTGATGCTTTACTTTGAATTAACAATGAGACTAAAAAGAAATAGTGCATTTTATCGCTGAGCAAGCTTGTGGCTCTATCTGGGTTTTCAGCAGATTATTAGCAAAGAGGCTCCCTGAAAAGTTTCAGAATTGCCCCAATTTACATTGTATGCTAATTAGTTGCAGTTTATTTTAGTTTTATTTACAGAGTGCCAGTTCACAGCAGCAGTCACCTCTATGTGCTGGATATTGTAGGTCAAACTCATTTTACATCGTGGGCTACATACACCTCCCTTTGATTTGAAGCGGGGCGACCCAGTGAAACACTTCATTCTGTCAGTTTAACTTAACTGACAGAAGTTTAACTACTCATTTTGAAAAAATAAGTGCAATTTCAGCAGCATGTCTCGGCTTTTGTACATGATAAAGAAGACGTCTGTCAGGATGTCTAAAATTACAGAAAAAGCTCACTTCTCCCATGGACCCATTGTGAAAAGCAGAAATTTCTATAGTAGTGAAAAAAAGGGATTTTGTTCTATGTTTTAAGTGTTATTGTTTACTTGTTACATAATTACACTGGTATTGTATGAATTACTATAGGAGGTATCCTTTATCAGTCAAATAAACAGAAAAACTAATTAAAACTACAGTTAAAAGTCAAAAATCTATAACCTCCTCCATATTTTCCATCTTTGGTGGTCCAATTCTGGCCTCCGGGCCTCATTTTTGACACCCCTATTGCAGAATAAAGACCCTCCAATAAGTGAGAGAAAACCCCAACAATCAGATGACCCACTATGAACAAACACTTGGTGAGAGTGGGAAGAAAAAACTCCTTTTTTAACAGGAAGAAACCTCCAGCAGGACCAGAAGTGCTGTGATCAGATGGGTACATAAGAGAACAATTTGTGGTTCTTCATAGTAGAAGGCAAACTTTACAGTTCATCATGTGAGAATTTTCCTATTAAATCTCACAGGAGTCCCTTCAGAGTTTATGAATACACTTCTCTCAAAGCTACAAAATAAACCTGGTGGTGGTGCTAGTGGGGAAGCCACGGAATCATCAAAGTCATCATGATCCAGCCTGTGGAGAATACGAATGTGTGTGCAAAAGTTCATGACTATCCATCTCTCTACGTAGTTTAACCACCACAGCTACTCACCTGCCACCTGCTGATTGACTTGGATGTAAGCATACAACAAGCGTGGCTTATTATCGGATAACATTCTTTCTTCAGTTCAGAGGCTGGAATCAAAGGCACTCGCTTTTGAGGATCACTTTACACGAGCCAGCGCGACAAATGCAGTTTGTTTGTGGCGTGTGTGCATGCTCTGAGATAGCATCAGCACTTTCCTTAATCTTGTACCACGATGCAGCGTCAGACATTAATCCCTCTTCCTTGCTTCAGACCGCGCAACCATCTCATCATGAAAGCCATTAGAGCAGCAATAAAAATGAGATGTATGTGTAAACTTGTCTACGGCTGCCATTAGATTCAAATCTGTTTTGTTTGAATGGGAGGAAACATCTGCTCACAAAGTGGCATGGTTATGAGTTAAAAACCCAGTAAAATTGAAACAATAAAACAAAGACAATCTGTCAGTTCCGGTTAATTACAATGTTTTCTTCAATTATAGTCGTATATTGTTTCTCACATTCGTACGCACGGACGTCACATCGTCTTCCTTCTCTGAACTGTGACTGAGAAGGTTGGTCTGCTGTGGTGAAACTCTGCTGCGTTTTTGCATTTCTCAGCTTTTATCCAGTCCATTAGGCCCAGATGACCTCTGCCTGGACACTAACAGCTACCACCCCTGTGACCCCCGCCCTTGACCTTTGCCCCGACCCCCCTTCACCTTAACCCCATTCAGTAAAAGAAGAGGCCGCTGAGAAGAAGTGGATGCTCGCCCAGCGCCTCGAAGGGAGCTAGGGTTACTGGAGCATGTGGCTTCATTAACAAATATCTGTCTGTTTGCTGCAGTAATGAGTAAGGCAGCCATTTAAAGTTAAGAACAGCCGCCTGGAATCCCAAATCGCGGGACAGGCTGCCGATGTCAATCAAAAGTTAAGGGTTCACCAAAGGGCGGTCTCCAGGCTACCTGCTTCCATCACCACTAATATACATACTTATATAGACAGGGTTGAAGGGTGCACCAGTGGAGTGATAAGCCCTCACAGATGAAGAAGCGAGACAGACAGAGAGAGGAGAGTCAAATGAGGTGCCTACACCCCCTTCTGGACAGAAATGTTACTGACATTTAATTCATAATGAGCTTAAACTACCTTTTTAAGGTCTTACTTTTTTAAATTTTTAATTAAAAGATCTATTTTGTGTTTTTTTCTTGTTGTTTTAACCCTCTGCAAAGCTGTTAGTATCTGGATGCTTTGATTTATAAAACTGCTCTGTGTTTTAATGCGACATTGGCTTTTAAGTCCTACTAAAACTCAGTCTGCCTGCAGCGCCATCACATATTACATGTCCACTTGTTGTAATCATAAGCACTTTCTTTCTTGTTTAATGTTAATATGAAACATTTTCAGATGCCTAAAAAAATTACCTTATTGATTAAATGACAGGAAAAAAAGGTAAATATTTAAAATATATGTCTTTTGGTTCATTTTTACTGATGAGGCCCATTAGCGTCTTAAAAAACATTTTTCTTCATCTCATTGTTGGCACGGTGCAACGAATGACAGTGTGTGATTTATTCCATTCGGTGCACGCCAGCGACGTCTGCTAACACCACCCAGTGTCGACTGGTCCTCAATCTTGCTATCCCCATGTGTCATTTTTGCAATGCAGTTTTACCTAAATCAGGATCCCAGTTATGCTCATGCTGAATTTACCATTTTTATTTATTAAATAAAATTCATTGCCACATATCTAAAACAGGCTGTCGCTGACACACTTGCACTAACAAACAGTGTTTGAATGATTGGACACTAAGTGAGATCCTGGATTACAGGAGGTTGTGAAACAGCTAAAGTAGCAGCAGTAGCGTGTTGGAGTCAAGTGACGCATGGTTAGTCTGTCAGCTGAGCTCAGGAAGGGAAGCCATAGCATTTCGTTTTGGTACTGACATATAGACGAGCGGACAGATGGACAGGCCGATGGAAGGGCAGATGGAGTGCCAATGCCAATGAACTGATGAGCCACACCAGCACCCTGCCTTCCAGATCCACTGATGCATGCTGGTGCTGATCTGAACTGCTGCTATCTGTGTGTTTGAGTCTATGTGCATGTGTATATTTGTGCATCAGTGTGTGAATGCATATATCTTATTGTGTATAATTGTGTGTGTGTGCATATGTGTGAAGATGTGTGGGTAGCTGTTTATTGGTGTGCTATCTCATCAAGGCCCCGATAAGCCTGGGGGACTCCAGCATCCCCAAACAGCCTTGGAGCTGGAGCAGCGGACCTTTGCCGAGTAAGTGTAAACAGCTAAAGGCAACAAGTGTCTTGATTGAGCAAACAGATAGCAGCTGTGAACACGGACTTTGACTCATGGCTTCCTATCAGATAAACTGGACATGTGGTGCTAGCGGGGAAGATGAATGCAATACGAAGCCCAAACTTTGTATCTTCACTTTGGATTTTCTATGGCTTATTTAGCAGAGCAGCTTGTCTCTGAAACTAAAATTAGTGTTGCCTCGGAACTGCAATGTGATGCATATTAGGCAATTTCACAGTTTGTCTGTGGATAGACCTTAATCTCAGTGAAACCTGTTTTTAGTTCTGCACAGATGCTTATTTTTAAATTAGCATTTATCTAAAAAAGTTGTTGAAATCCCATTCTGCATGCACAAGACCTGATAAAGTCTCTACTTTAGCACTAGATTCTCTCTAGTGCTGCTCTGCTGTTTTCCTCGTTTATCCTATTTACACACTTGACATACTTTAAAAAGTTGTACACCCCGGCCTTTAACAGAGTGCAGCCTTATCAAAAACACCAATACAGCACACAGTAATAAAACTAGTCCCCCTATTTAAACAAAAGCCCTGGAGTGACATTTGTATTATCATAAAAATGTACTTTCAAGAAAAAAAAAGCCCACCATGTTGTAGGCTGTGCTATGAAATAGTGTATCATTACATTATTATTGCTCATGCATTCAAGTAAAGCAAGATTCTATTGTTACACTTATTTAAATTAAAGTTCATTTTTTAATCCAACTGCAGCTAATGATTGCATTATTCCTCCATCACTGTGGATGAATCTGCTCATTATCATTCCATCTTTGGGCTGTGGGAGGAAGCAGAAAGAATCTGTGGATTAACTGGAAGAACAGACACACGCTGCACGATAAGAGTCCTTTTGGTAGTTTCAGCAAAACAAGTCTTCTTCTTTTTTTGCAGGCTCCTTTATATGTTTTGCGTGCACAACCTTTTTTATTGAAACATTTACCTAAAGATGCCAGGCTGAGTAACAAATACAGTATTTGCCTCATGCAATGACCCAAATAAAGCCTCAAATTTCTGCAGAACTTGAGAGAATGTGCTCACATTCAGCCACTGCTGATTTCAGAGTTACTGTATGTGAGAGACCAAACTAACTCTGTATAGGATCAGGAATCAATTTCAGGTCCAATTTCCAATAAAAAATGAATAAATTTCAGTTTTAAAATGACACTTTAGTGTTAGAGAGGCACCTGCTGATTGCCATGGCAACTCCTGATTTGCTTTTAGAGCAGTCTCATATCCATACTCTTTGTCACACAGTGACATTCTTATTATTCCTCCCATTCTTGTGTTCCTACAGTCACTCAAAAGTCTTCTCAGCATATTTCACTGGCACTACAAGTCACTTCAGTTGGGTTGAGTTCAATTTTATTTATAAGGCGCCAAATAACAACAACAGTCACCTCAAAGCACTTTACATTGCAAGGTAAAGACCCTACAATAATAATAATAACAGATAAATGTGGGTTTATTTTAACTGAATTACTTCTCAAAGTGTATTGTTTACATATTGGAATGAGATAACCCTCAAACCTCCACTTTGGTTGTTCCCAGGGGGACTCTAGTGCTTTGTCACGAAAACTAAGACCCCTTAGCTCCACCTATAATTGGAACAACGGTGTAATTACAGTGGCTACATGTGTAAGATCCACAGCAATACTATATCCTATTAAGATAATAACTAACTGAGGCGTCACTAAACAATAACCGAGCCATTTTTAGTTTCTTTCATTAAAGTGAAAATTTTCCATTTCCCGTGACCAAATGTAAATGCTGGCGGCGCCACCGTGACACTGCTACACTGAAATATTAACGTTTTTCAAACTGCAAACTGGTGTTCTGTCCCTGTAGGATGTTTGTCTTACGACGGTACTTTATCATAAGTGCAGAACCGGGTGTGGTGAGGTCCACATCCAGCTCCAACCCATTTACAAAGCCACTTGTGACTAACTTGCATTAGAATTATAGGGCCAGGCCATATCTTTTAAAACAGTTATCACATGGCAGGTCAGAGGAGGTCCTCGAGGCACATTAAAAATAGATCATCCAATAATGCTTTAAGGAAATCTCGTTGAGTTCCTGGTGTTGCTTTGCTGTAGGTTAGAGATGAATGGTTAATGTCACAGTAGGATACACACTCAGCATCAATCCTGCGCTGTGACTCACCGGCTGTTGCCCGGCCAAACTAAACCAAATATTTCATCTACAATGTAAAACATGCTTGCAGCCATAAACACGCCTCAAATTGCAGTGGGCCGCGGCCTGAAAAATGATTTTAACCATAACCGTAAGCGCTCCCCCCTCTCCCTCTCTCTCCCTCTCGCCTGGTGAGCGTTTATTTATGTAGATTGGATAGAGTGGCGTATAATTATTCCGCTGCTGCCAATGTCTTCTTTTATTTATTCCTCATTTCCTTTCCTCTGCAGAGATGAATATTGTCTTGGGATGAGGAGAAACAAGAAGCACACATCTATCTTTAGACGTGCACCGGCCACTTGTGCATGGATCTGATTACAGGTTTTAATTATTTGAAAGTTCCTCTACAGTGAAAAGTCCTGAGGGTTGACTTTAATAGCGCTAAGTGTATATTCCAACTATTAATTACACCTCTCAGATCTAAATTCAGCCTGCTTGGAATTTAATGAAGAGTGTGTGTGCGTGTGCACACTAGTGTGTTCCCTTGTGTTTAAACTGTTTGTGTGTGTGTGTCTGTGTGTGTGTGGTATGATTCTGAATCTTAAAGCATGTTATTGCATTTTAATGTACAAGTGTTTGCTGGGTAGCATGGCAGACGGAGCATTTGTGTTGCTATGTGTGTGTATTTTTCCATTTCCCCTCTTGCCTTTAAATAAGAGCATTGCCACTGAGCTGTTTATTGGCTCAAGGTTTCTGCAGCGGTAATGATGCAAAGAGAATTATGTGGGCTGAGCTGAAGTCTGGGAGGCCTGCGCACCCTGGCCTTTCTGAAGTTACATTTAACCCAAGCAAAAAGCACTGCCAAGGAAACTAAGAGTATGTGTTCCTGTAACTGCGTGTGTTTATGTGTGTGTGTGCATAGAGGACATTATGCTTTTTTTTCTCTTCCCTTTTTTCTCTTTATCCTTAAACGCCTAAATGTCCATAGTTCTGGTTGGCCTTCTTTCATTTATAAATTGTGAGTGGTTTTATGAAGTGGGCTGAATAACAGCTGTTAAAATATGCATTAGACACAGTGAGCGAGTGTGCCTGGGGAAAGAACATTATGTTGGTTTTGGTGCAGACTGCACTTTGCAGCATCACAGGTTTCAAGAAAAGTCATGACCTTTTACAGAACACCAAAGTGGTGGTAGTTTAGTTATACAGACAACAATGTTTGTGGATCATAAATGCATCACAGTGTTGGGATTTTATTTGATACAAAATCCCAGACAGGTAATTTAGGTATAGTAAAGTGACTTAGTTTTACTGCATTATATGTATTTCGCATGTGACTTTTGGACGAGGTAGCCCTTTGTGGTTTGTTTTACTATGAAACAGGAGTTCTCATAGTTTTGATAACTGCAATTTAAAAATGATGTGTCAAAACCCTGTAATGTGTCTACGGGATGGGGAATATTTTTCTGCTGGTTTAACCATTAGTTCATGCTTTTGCATTCACGGACACCCAGCCTAAAGAGAAGTCTTAGCCTTTAAATGATTAAAACAGAAGAGTTGAAATTAAGGAAAAATGTGTCCTTAGTTTGCTCTGCACTGATACGGTCCATCATGGTGTGGAATGAAAAGAGGATGAATATTTTTAATTTTCTAGTTACATTTCAGGACCAAAATAATCTTAGGAAGGGCCGTCAATGGCCATTGATAAAGCTGCGCTTTATGGATGCTGCTTTTCAAAATAAACAGGAGTTGAAAGTAAGCTCTTCATTTCAAATGACAAGTTCTTAAAGGTACAGAGTCATTTTTTGAGGTTATTAAATAGAAAGAAAGGATACTATTCTCTGATAAAATAATCTATGAAAAAAACAGAGCAGTGGGTTTGCAGTTTGTGAAAGCCAGCATGTTCAGTAGGAGACATCTCCCTTCCTACTTTTACATATTTGGCTGGAGATTGGCCACAAACATATGTTGCAAGCCATGGCGAGACATTTAAATTAATCTCTGCACCTTCAGACTCAAGATATGAATCATCATACCTAGGTTTTATTGTTGGAAATGGGTCCTCTTCACCAAAGAAATTAAAACACCAAAAAACCCAACAAAGTTACACCAACTACAAAGATTCAATAACAGCATCTCATAGAGGCTAACTGTATGGCTGAGTATAACAAGTCTGTGCCACAGGAGCCACCCTTTTAACATTTGGAAGATGCAGTGTAACTATCTGACAAATGCTATGGCTTGCTATGTGGTTTACTCCCCTGAGTGTGTGTTCCAGTTTGTCTGATTAAAATTCTACTAGCTCATTTGAATTGTTACTTAGCCCTAATTAGCAGGTAGGATCCAGTGTATCTAAAAAACATACAATCTTCTGGCTCCATGATAATGATAATGCTAAATTTGGGGCTTTAAAATGTGAGTTAAAAATGCTACAGCCTTCTTTTATATACACTGTATTGATGACTTTTGAGATGGATCTGAGTGTCACTTATAACATTGTGTAGAAAGTTAGGACTAATGACCGATGCAAATGTTACTGTACAAAGAGTGATTTTAGGTTGTTTGTTAAAATTAATTCATAAATTATGTGCCTATGCATTTTAGATAGTCACTGATAGGTAATATATGATAATATGACAGATAATAGCAGAATTTTGAGGCAGCATTTGTCTTTTTAAATATACCCGTTCTCCTCAAAGATGCATTGATTACCAAAGTAATGAAAAAGCAAAGCAATGTATCCTTCTGATCTTAATGGTGAAACAAGGTCCATCATTCATCAGTAACAAAGTCGACTCTCAGTGAAAAAGAAAAGTTACCATTTGTCTAAGGGATGGTGTGTGTGTGTGTTGGTGCTTGTTCTTGTTTGTCTGAGGAGAGGGGAAATGGCCTGTGATGTTGTGGGACACACAGGTGTATCGGAGTTAAAAGCATTAGGTGTCCGAGTCCGTGGATTCCTGATATGGTGGTGAAATGTGGCTTCGTTTAGCACAGCAAAGGGCCTGACATTAGAGAGGGTGATGACAGTAATAGTTAGGAGGGTCAGCTAAACTTTACCACACACAGGACTGAGACAGAGAGAGAGAGACAGGAAGAGATGAATGTGCCTGATTACATTTGTATGAAAGTTGAATGAATTTAGTTCACGCGTTAAATTCTGTGTATCATAAATTTGTCTTTGAGGATCCAGAAATGCTCTGCAGTTCTCTGCAGTTCTGGGGCTTCAATGCTGTCCCTTCACTTCATTTTTCATGTTGTGCATTCTGTTCCTTATTATATGACACATAGCTGACATGTCTCACAGCAGATACAAAAAAAGCTTCTTTTTTTGTTAAAAGCTAAAAATTAAAGCACTGAGCGATTGTTGTCTGGTGTTTCAGATGTCTGTGAATCATTAACAGCTCACATGGTTTAATTTCAGCAAATGTTCAAGTAGTCTAATATCTCACCAAGAGCACCAGTCAGCATTAGAGAAAAACTGAAAACAGATTTGTGTATAATAAAATGCTTTCTCTTCTTTCCTCTGCTATTAATCATCTGACAAACGTTCAAGTTTATCTGATGTTCTTGTTTATAAAACCCTGTATAGTAGTTCAAACTGGCTCTAACTCCAGAAGATAGAGGCGTGACACGCTGCTTGCATACCGATGCTTCAGTAATTAATAAGCTAATCGGGCCCGAAATTAGTCAGAAGGATAAAAACAGTACTTTTGCCGTATTCTTAGCAACTTCAACTATATTTTCTGTAGGATTCTCCATGTGGAACTTTCACTTGCAGTTGACTTTTCTTTTCCCTTTGGTGTGTATGAACTTAACTACAGTATCTGAATATGTTTTCCACCACTGTTGCCTAAATAACTGAAGGTGTTTTCTGTGCTGACAGCTAACTATTAAAGTGAAGTTTATGCATATAACCATTGTTCCCTGAGGGAAACAAAAGATGGCTTCAATATGAGACGATTTTTCTTCCTGGATATCTTATAAGGTAGACAGTTTGTATTAAATTCAAGATCTACATAATTACATTTTCACAGGATCAGAATTTTTTGACTGGAGAGAATCCGTTGAGGAACAGGCTCTGCAGGGAGTGTTATGGATTGAGTAGTTAATTAGTTTTTATTATGTGTTTAAGTCAAAGTTGGTCTGCCTAGAATTGTTTCTGCTACATTTTTTGTTGCTATTAAATCGCCACTGTGACTGAAAAGACAAAAATGGAGAAAAAATTGTTCTGATAATAGGCTTCTTGTGGGTAAATGAATAACTTCCTTCATTTCTGATTAGTCTCTAAGTAAGCAGAAGGGAATGTAATTTTAGATGTTTTTGGCAGCAGAAGGCATCTTTCTTGTATCTGTCCCAAACTGCATTTTGTTTATACAGAATCTGATTTTTTGGGTTGATTTGCTTTGGCAGAGAGTAGCTTTAGGCTGCCTCTGCCTCCCACCTGACCTTGCTATACTTAACATTAAAATGCATCTTGCCATGAAAACTTTTAAATTGGATGCAACTGGATTTGAAAGGACGATGTCAGTGACTTTAGTCTTAGAATTTAGTTCATATTGTCTCTTTATTCCCCGGCTAGTTTTCTTTAAGCATAGACTGCATATAAATGTGATGGTAGACACATCATCGGCAATATCTTTGCAATATCTTGGTATTCAAGTTGTCATATGCACAGCACAAATCTGATTAATAATGTATCTTCAGTATATCCTAAGGAATTTAAACTTCTTTGTTGTTTCCATCTGCACACACCCAAGGTGCATGCTAATGCAAACAGAAAGGAAATGTGTGCCTTCAGAACAGACCCAGATGGATGCTCCAGCAAAAGAAACAGTAGTCAAAGACTGTCAATGAATTCTCCAACAGTCACTGGAGACATCAGGGTTGGCAAGGTCATTCTTTCTGCTTGGCTAGGCACATGCATGCACACACACTCACACACAGGTGTTCATTGTTCAGTCAGCCTTCCATCATCCTTCACGCCTGGGGCTATGAATCAGTTTGAGAGAGAGAGTCAGAGAGGGCTCTTTAAAGTAAACAGGGTTGAGCAGATCTCCATTTTCTGGTCAGATTTATTGGTCTGGCATTCGACCCCAAGTGCCCTATGCATGAGTGGGCCAAGTGATGGGCCAGGGTGGTGGCGGTATCTGTATTTCATTGAAAAAGTTAATTGACTAGTAGTAGCAAGTAACAGGTCAGCTGGAGGTCAGAGGGTTAGGCAGTGGGTCATTATTTGGACAAAATCCAAGGATACATAACAATGTCAGCAAGACAAGAGTATAGAGTAATTTCATACATAAAAGCAGCAAAGTGAAGGTCTGGGGGATTTTATTTTGATTTATTTCAGTTGGGGTTTTTTGTCTTGTTTTTTTTTGATAAGATTCAGAGAGTGGTATTTAATCAGGGAATGCGAGGAGAGCAGTGCTTGTCCAGTGAAATCTAAGAATGGACATTTCTCTCCTGTCATCTCAAACAGCATTTGGTCATCAGGGTTCTGGTCTGTTTGATCATATATTTAAATTCATGCCGTCTTGTGGCTATTGCTGTCACGGGCTGCGATGGCAGACCGTGGAGTGACAGTGAAAGCAGGGCCCAAATGCGAGACTCTAAGTGAAGGACAGTGGATTTATTTACAGGAGGTGAAAAACACACAACTATATACAAAATCCCAGCACTGTGGTCCCGTGGTGATTCTCCCTGAATCCCACACAGTGCAGATGTCCGTGAGAAGTGAAAGGTGGCGACTCCAAAAAACTCCAATTCCCACACCGTGACTTTAGAGGCGTACTCCGCTCCCGATTCCTGGTAACACAAAAGGCAGAGGGTTAGCAGGGGATCTGTTTCCGCGGAGGTTACGTAAAAGCTCACGGCAGTACTGACGAGTTCTGACTCAAGGATCCAGCGTCGGCCTCAGCTCAGCTGCAGTCCTAAATGCCGTTCCTAGACGAGCGTAATCTGCTGCAGCTGGCAGAGGACGACGAGCGGCAGGTGCGGCCGTCTCTCGAGTAGACCACTTCCGGGTTCGCAGTCTCCTCAGCGAACCCACACCTCCGGAAGCTCACACAGAGACACATGGAGAGATGGAGAGCAAACCAATACAACACGGAAAACATAAACATAAACATACACTGAAAATGCCTGAGCCCTGGGTCCCTAGACCCAGGCCATGACAATTGCCTTTGGAGGCAAGCTTGACTCTGCTTGTATCCAGTTCCACTGAAATCTGTAGCATCCCTCAAATGTTTGAGTGTCTACGTCCTGTTAACAGTGGCTTGAGCTGCTAAATCTGCAAGGCCTGGTGATTTGTACATTTATTTTCGATAAATCTCTAACAGGAGACAGATGAGAGAGTAGTAAAAACGCTGCTTCGAGCTCAGTTATATGGTCTGTGCTTTATGAGGAAACAGAGCTAGTATTAGCAAGAATGCACTCTATGATTTATCATCTTAGCAGATGAATGTTCTCCTACTAACCACCTTGACCAACATGTGATGTTAAAGTGCAGAGATAAGTTTTTAACAACTCCTTTAGCATGTTAGCTAACAAAGCGCCGATAATGGAAACTCCTGCCTTGTCCAGTCTAATAAAACAGGCAAGTAGAACAGCTGCAGGGTCAACCAGAAATTTCAGACAAATAACTTGATTGACTGAATGTTCTCAAGCCTTTTAATTTAGCTAAGAAAAAAACAAAGCAGAATAGGCCTCAAGGTGGTTTACATTTTAAGGTAAATACTATACAATAATAGAGAGAAAACCCAACATTTAGACAGTTCCCTATGAACAAGCACTTGGCAATAGTGGAAAGGAAAAACTCCTTTTTATCAGAAATTAACTGAACCTCCCTGAACTTGGTTATGACAAGATTCAAGGAAGCTGAGTCACCAGTTGGGAATGAAGATTACATGAAAAGGATTGAAGAAGAAATGCTCCATGCATCATGGGAAGTTGCCAGCAGCCTAGGCCTATGGCAGCATAGCTTGGTTAGTTGTTGAGGTCACCTGATTCAGACCTAATTATATGTTTTATCACAAGTTTTTAAAGCCTAATCTTAAAAGTAGAGGTGGTGTCTGTCTCCTGAATCCAAACTGAAAGCTGAGCGCTCCGCCTCCCGTCCTACTCTGAAATACCCTAAGAACCACAAGTAAGGCATCAGTCTGAAAGCAGAGTGATCTATTGGGGTGAAATGGTAATATGAGGTCTGATTATTCATTTTAAACAACTTTTTTTACATTTATATTTAGACAGACCAATGCGTTAGCATAAAATGCACATTATCATGCCAATATAATATAACTGTCAAAATAATGTCTTATAAGCATCTTGCTTACCAGCTTAGTGTCAACTGTTAGTACTTAATTACAAGTAAGTTATTAGGCTTATGAGATAGTGAGTTTTGAAGACGTATTACCATAACGAATTTGCCATAAAACAAAAGTACTGGAATAAATTCAGATTGTTATCAGATGATTGCACAAATGTCTTGTTGAAACAAGCCTGGAACATTTATTTAGACAATCATCTTAAAGCACTGTCCCAACATTAATTCCAAATCACCATCGAGATTGAGGTCTGCATGTAGAAAATCACCTTTCAAATTTGATAATATTAATAACACAGACTGAAAAACTTTGCCTGAAAGGTTTCGAAAAACTTTTTAAATTTCCCTTGGAAGTTGCACTTAAACCAAGATCTTGCTGCTGTTGAATTCGCTCATGTATATTTCAATACATGATTATTTTGGCACCATGTCTCAAGTTGGATGAAAAGCATTTAAAATGAGAGCGAGAGATATAAAATGGTTGTCCATCCAAGGACTGTTGAGACTCATCACACACAACTACAAATGTGTACCCCATGGTGGCCCTAGAGGAACCCTGAGGAAATACACTTGAATTTTTTACCAAGTTTTATGCTAATTCAGGGAATAAATGTTGAGATATTTCAAATGATAAGTGGCAACTTTGACCTCCTGCAGGGCACACTGCAGGAAGAGATCAAAAAGCTCCTTATTCATCCATCATGCAGGGTAATATCTGAACCACATCTAATCTCAGTCTAACAACTTGCTAGCAGTGCTAGCTGGAAAATCAAAGACTCACCAAGGTAACTTTGGCAAGTTTGAGGTAAGGATGATAATTCTGTTAGTTATTAATTTACATGAAATTTCTGAACATGCAAAAAGTGTCTTATCAAACTCAATACACGTGCATGCTCATTGACAAGCATGTTTCTCTCCTCCATTTTTTCCCTCTCTTTATCCTTTATCCCTCTATTGTTTCACATTCCAGTTTCATGCCGCCACGGGAACATAATTGAATTCCAGTTACCTGCATCAAAGAGACTTTCCTTCACCCTCTTTAGGCATGGACCATGTTTCAGTGACAGGCAAATTGATTCCTCAGTAGGAGGGGATAATCTAGGCAGGGGAGGGAGAGAATGCTGTGATTAAGTTGGAGACATTGTGAAGGCAATCGAATCTGCCTGAGGAGATCGCTATCAGATAATAAGCTGGATAGTTAGATCAGAGTCTTGTTTGACAACACCATTCCTCTGCAGAGTTGTGTCCTGACTCATGCGTCAATGAAGGCAGAAGAAGCAGGATAAACATTTGATTTTTATTTTATTTTCACAGCTTTATTTCCATCATCAAAACTGCCCCAAAATATCCTGTCCTTTAAGGGTCTACGCCCATGTAGCTTAAAATTATGTTTCGATCGATCCTTATGCAGTGCTGATACGTGAAGCAGTCAGTATGTTTATGCCAACTGTGAATCTATCTATCTATCTATCTATCTATCTATCTATCTATCTATCTATCTATCTATCTATCTATCTATCTATCTATCTATCTATCTATCTATCTATCTATCTATCTACATATAGTTTTCAGTTTTAGAATTTTCTCCTGCTTAACCTTTGTTAGGATGGGTGAGACTCTCCAACCTGAAAGGCCAAACATGCATACCCACACAAATGGATCAAAATTCTCATGGCCAGATGCACACACACTGTACACACAAATATCCTGCAACCTTGGATTTGAGCACTCATCATTATTTATTACGTCTCAGGGGCGGGCGGTTTGCCTAACAACTAGACCTTGGAAACCCTCCCCAGTAAATTTTGAAGTCATGTTGCTTTTCAATCCTCAGGGTCACCTCAGTGCTACAAATGCTTCACTGGCCAAAGACTCTAAAGTTTTCCCCTTCTTAATATGTAATCGTTGAAATTCATAATGAGCTGTTCCACTCCACTGAATGTTGTATTATACAAGAAAACAGAAGGACTGCAGAGCTAATCTGTCTAAGATGCAGGTGCAAAATAAGAAATTGGCAATAACTAAGCAGAAAAAACCCACCCCCACATGAAATAACTATTTGAGGCACTCTGTTCTTTGCTTTTAATGTTGTGGATTTAAGGACTTATAGTTATTCAAAAGATGCTGCAACAACCAGTAAATGTCGTGTAGCACCTTCATTGTAATAGATCTTGATTTAATGCTTGCTGAGCTCTCAGGTTTGGACCATCAGCAGGACTCACCACACCAGATTTTTTGCTAATGGGCCAAGACTAAAAGCTCAGCAGTAAAATGAGATGTATTATACTGCAGCTGTCAGACTGTGATTGTAATTTTATTTATTCATTTTTTAGCTGGCAATCTTATCGGAGAACATGTACTTAGAGATGATGTCTTAGGTATGGAACAGTGAATCCGAAGCTACCGGACCGCCTTTCTTGTTTTAATGCTTTACTGTCATGTGAAGTGGGGTTTTATTAAGACAACTAATGCTCTCTAATTAAAAGTGGATAAGAGTCAGTACTTGTCTGATAAATGGGATCGTCTAGCTTTGTATCTAGCTTTTAATTAAAGCTACAGTGTGTAACTGTGTCGTGTTGTGCTGGTCACTTGATATGAATGCCAAGTGATCAGCATACACAACTACTTGGGCACTGCTGGTTCTCACCACTCTGTTATAGCTTCTTTTCTTGGCTTTATCAGCCAACAAAAAGTTAAAGGTAAGGAGCCACACTTCAGGAGTCTAAGTTTAACCCTATTAAACGATTGCAAAGGTACTATAAAGTGTTGTACACTGGGGTTGTTCTGGATCATATTTGACCCGAATCTCCTGAGTTGGATTAGATCTGTGAATCTGTGAAACTATACATGTCCTTTCTATGCATTTTTGTTATGGCGTGTGTTGACAGAGTTTAAGGCGGCCCTTGACACTACCACAAGAACTGTGTTCCCATCACATTTGCCCAGGTTGCCACAATTAACTGCTGGCCTTTAAATGTTATGGGGGTATCTCAAAACAGAGGTTGCTCAGAGAGTGACTTGAAACAGTGTGCTTTGATAGAGATATGATCTTTAATAAGACACCACATTGGTGGAGTGGTTGGAGCACTGTCACCTCACAGCAACGAGGTTCATGTTTCCATGTTTGAATGTTGAATATTGAGTTTCAACAGGTACTCCCAGGGAGAGTACTTGATATTTTCTGGGTATTCTGGGATTTCTCCAACAGTCAGCAACAACAAAATAATATGAAAATGAGCAAGTTAGACTCCATTAATCCAGAGCTAACTAGATGAAAACACAGAAATCAAAAAGGGGGGATGGGGTCATAAGACCCAATTTCAGTGAGTGTGGGAAACATATACACAAGGCTTCCTGCCACAGCTTTGAATACACCGCCTAGTTAAATACACAGCTGCTCTCTGATACATTTATTAATCTTCCAATATTAATGTCAAATAGGCTTTTTTATACATTCTAAATTGAAATTTAATTCAAAATTCAGTATAAACACAGTACTTGCTTCATGCCTTAGTATGTAACAGTGAGGCTTCCAGAAGAGTTTGTTCTCAGTGCCTTGTTTGGCAAACAGGCTGAGGGTAGATAGGTTTTTTAGGCAGCTTCTGAAAAAGTCATGAAATTGTATTTATTCATGAAAACAATGGTGCAGTTTGGAAAGCTTAACTCTCTCATCCTTCACTTAGAGACTACAGCTTAAAATCCCACAGGGAAGCATCATTTTTCACACTTTCTTTGGTATTACTTTTTCACTTTATTATGCTTTTGCTTGCTGTTTGTTTAGATTTAGACACCAGAGTACTTGGTTAGGTTTTCCAGTTTGCTTGGGTGATGCATCCCCTCAGAGGTGTCTCAGAAAATATGCGGTGCAGGCAAAAAACCAGCTCAAACTAAAGTACATTTGTTTCGATGTCAAGCTGACTGTCAGAAACAAAGGGACAGTTTGTGCCCAAATGCACAAGCCATTAGATCTCATTTTATGACTGCTGTGTGTTTTTATCATTGTACCTGGCTGACTCATGAGATGGTCTGATACTAGACACTAAGTACATAGAAAGCGACGGGTACTTCAAAAGTGTTTTTCTACTCTTGAGCTCTCAAAGCACTTTCACTACAAGCCCTGTTGACCCAGTCACACAAACTCACAATCATACAATTGCTTTTTTCTATACCGGAGTGCCTTGTCCAATATTCACACAAGCCAATGGATGCGTCAGGATAACTCAGGATTCAGTATATTGCCCTTCTGAGTCACAGTAATAACAGCTAATGTGAAAAAGTGATGCTTTTGTTGCTTGTTGTGTTATATGAATGTGTAAATTGTGTAAAAAAATGTTATATCAGTCCTAGTCAAAAGCCTGAGTTTTAAAAGTGACAAAGGAATAATTAAACATTAGTTTAGCCTTTCCGAATTTCTCAAATGTTGCGCAGCTCACAGTTATTCTTAACACCACGAGCCTAAGTTATGTATACTTGTGTTCAAACGTTCAGTTCTGTTGTGTAACTTATAGTGGACCTGCCGTTTGGATTAAATTCAGTGCACCTGGAGTGGAACAGTGTAAACTCTCAGTGTGTGGTTTCTGATGATAGCCAGGAGGGAGATAAATCAAGGCAAAGATGGTAGCCAAGCAGGACGGGGGTTCAGAAAGCTCTTGGAATATAAACGATTTGTGCTTTATCTGCATGTGTGTCCTGAGCAGGGGATCAGAATTCCTCTGGCTAGTCCCTGTCAGTAACGTTTGTCACTCTCTGTTCCCTGCAGATAAGTGCCGGTTGCCCTCTCTCTCACCCACCACCAGTTTTGCCTGTGGTGTTGCTTAATTGTCAGCAGCACAAGACCAAAGTTTTGTTCAGGCATAAACAGCTGTACTTAAACGAATCAATGCCTACCTTGGAGATGGGTCTTATAAGCACAAAAGAGCCCCCTTTCTACCTCCGTCCTTCTTCCTTTACCCTTTAGGTCCACCATCCCAGGACTGGCAGACGTGTGATTTACACCCCCGCTGCTGGACCAACGGAACTGGACAGTCAGATGCCTCTTGTCAGGACACCCTCTCAACCGTTGCTTCAGTCTTATTTATGAGGCTAGCAGTGTTCAGCTCCATGGCTGATCATTTTTCCATGCAGGATGAGCTTGCCTCTGGATGCTGATGCTGGACATACTGGGGGGAGGACACGGGGTGGGCTAAGTTCTCGGGCTTAATGCCAAGCACAGAGGAAATGGCTGGGTGTGTGTAGGGTGCTGTTTTTGCGAGAGTCATCATTTAATTATATGCAGCTTATTGATCAGAGCAAAGCCTAATGATAATTTTTTTATTTCATTTTCTCACTATCTCTCTCTGAAGTTGGATTAGAATAATTACCTGAGCCTGTCATGCATTTTTCATTCAGCATGCCTGATAAGCTCCTCCACGCTGCTGCAGTCCTTAAATCCACACTCAAAAAATCACTGTCTAACACTTCTCTGTTGCAAGAAGGAAAATCACTACTCCACCTGATGTGACGGGCATTCAGTTTGACTGAAGGATCACATGTTCCTGCCTTTCACTTCCTGTTTAGTCCAGTCTGTTTTACTTTGTTCTGCCCCACTCTACTGCAGCTTTGGTAATGAGAACTTGAGGTCACCTAGGCCTGGTGTCATTATTCAGTGACTGACAGACTGACAAGCCCTCTTGTCTTAGCTCAGTCAGCTGCAGGTGACCCCAAATAGCTGGACCATGATGGATGGCAGCTGACAGAGGGCTGACAGCAACTGGAGGGAGAAACTGCGCTGACTGGGGAACTCTGCGGCTACCACTGCCAGTGGCTAAACATTTTGGAGGTCACTGCAGGAGTTTGGATTTGTGTAAGCACGAATCTCTGTCAGTTGGTTAAGCCGGCTGTGGCCATTGCCTTGAGATGATAAACAGGAGAGGAGTGTGAGTAGATAGTCAGTGGCTTGACTCAGGGAAGTTGCATATGGGGAAAGCAATGGGAGAAATGGCGCTGTATGATCCCTCAGCAGCTCATGAGCTCATGATTAAATGCAGAGGAGACTTGACTAATGCTTAAGAAAATCAGATGTGGCAATGTGTGGCATCACTTGAATACATGCACTTTTCTCAGGTGGCTAAATGAAAGAAATGCTTTTCTGCCTGTTTCACAGAGTGGGTCTTCTACTTAAACGGGCACAGTGGATCAGGTTTCAGGCCTTTACAAGTAACGGTCAGTTGTGTTTCTGTGAGTGACTTCCAGATAACATCAAGAACTCTGTGTGTATGCATGTGCATCCACTCTAAAGCTGGGACCATGAAAGCATCCATCAGTTGAAAGGACAAAAGGCTCGTGCTGTGTGCACTCCATCAGCCAGACCACCACACCTCTCCCACACATGGGCGTGGCTAACTCTTCAGAACAGGCCTGAATAACAAGGTGCTAGATTTGAATAATTGATGTTTTGTTTAAACTACTAGTAAAGTCTGTATCTCGCCACCCAGTATAACCAAACTGGGTATACACAGCCTATACTGACAAAGCTAGGCAGCATGATTGGTATTTTAAAAACTTATTCTAAATGCCTTATGCGACAAGGGTATTTTTACTCACAACTCATTTCATCAATAATTTCGTCACAGAAATTATTGATGATGTTTGCTTTTCAAGACATTTTAGGACCCTAATAGCACAAATAGCACCAATATAGCAGCCTGAAAATAGATAGCATATCAGCAGACATCAAGCCAATTTCGACAGCATTAAAGAGGAAATAAAGTGCCGCCAGTCTTGAAATAAAGAGTGCACCGTGCTGCAGGAATTTACTCCAACTGATCACTTCATCAGACACACTCACTGATTAATTCTCTCTGCTTGAAAGGAGGGATTCATCAGTGGATGGAGTCTGTGCTTGGGATGAAAACCTGCAGCCTTTTGGCTCTTTTCAATACATAGTTGGCCTTCACTGGTCTAATAGATGAATCTGAAGAAGTGAATTGCATTACCAGTTTTGGGGTTCTTTCCAGCCCTGTACATATAAAGGTGGCAGTGATTGATTTTGGAATAGTTCCCATTTATAGTTTGGTTGGATAGATGCTCTCACATATTGCAAATCACCAATATGCTAGCATAATCTATTTAGGCAGATTTTGTCAGCTACAGTCATTATATGAGAAACCAAGGTATCACAAAAAAGGCTTATGAATGTTTATTTAATCAAGACTTTCTATATTTTGGGCCTCATATTCACCCAAAGGCTACCAATGCCAATACTCTTATTTGCTATTGTTATTTTTTGGGCCTTTTTGATGTTTTTGGACATGTTTTTGGCCCAAAACAAGTCACAGTAGCTCAAACTGTTTAAAAATTGAATGCTGGTTCTGATACAAAGGTGTCAGTACAAAGCACTTTGCAGTCCAATCCATGGAGGCTACACCTTGCAACCTACAGGACTTAAAGGATCTGCTGTTAACATCTTGATGCCAGATACAACACTACACCTTCAAGGGTCTCGTGGAGTCTGTGCCTCAACAGTGAGGGTGACCAACACAGTATAAGGAAGGTCATAATGTCATGCCTGATTGATGTAAGTATCAACATTGCTATCAGCCACACTCTGCACTCTCCACAATACACAAATTCTTGCTATATTTCACAACTTTGGAAAGATTTGGTTGTAGACATTTACCCTTCAGCCTATCTTTCCTGGGCACAGCTTCTCCACTAAGAACTCCAAAAGTTGCCAGTCAGTGCAAGTTATTGTGGTAAAGTTAAATAAACACCCAGAAGGCTGTCACGTTCCAGTGAAAGCCGAGGGTTAAGCTGCCAAACACCTTCTCATTTCTAAGTGATTTTCACTGTTCTGCTTTTACTTACAGAAAGTTGAAATAGCTTTTTGAATTAGATTACGGTGTAGCTGAAAGGCTTTGATACATCTTTTTAGGAGGTAAAAGGTGGCATTTTAAATAGAAGTATCTGTGTAATGATACACGTCAGTGCTAACAGTAGAAATGTAGGGCAATGCAGAATAAGCAACATGTACAAAGCCTTTTGCAAATGAGCTCTTATTTCTGGCTCTAAGTCTCACTGAGCTTAGAACATTGCACGCTAAGCGCTATCTTGCTCAAGCTATATGCAGGCTGGCGAGTCGATCAGGGAGTTTTTCTTGCCTGTGTCATGTTAGCTGACTGCTTGCTTATTTTTCCAGCTTCAGTGCAGAGATAGTATGAGGTAAAGAATTGGGACCACAGAAACCCTATTAATCATGGGAAAGTCTGGGCTTCCCCAAGCAGAGAGACAGGATTGTTGTGTGTTTATTTATACATGTCTACATGCATGCATGAAACCATATAATATGTATGGAACCGTGTTGATATTTCTGTACTTGTCAGTTTATGCATGTGCTTGCATCTTTCCTCCACTCCTCATTTGACAATTTCTGCTCCCATATAAAGGATACAATATCTAAAGTCCATTCATCAAAGTCAAAAAACAGGCCTTTATTATACTAGTGTGGTGCGTGTAAGTGGTTCTGCAACCATGTTCATATACAGTATGTATGTGTATGTATAGTCCCCTAGTTTTTATATATGTTCTTTAGCAGAGTTAGGACAGGCTGATTTCTGGGTATGTGTCCATGTTAACAGTGCTAGAATGGAAGATGAGAGGATGTTTGTGATGTTTCCTGGAGCTGTGAATACACGTCAGCATGTAATAAACTATATGTGTATTAATATAAGATGTGTACTACAAGGATAAGGTGCAGGCTGTTGTCTGCTGTGGCACATTTATGTTTGTCCACCTGTGTGGATTTGCACATTTAAGCTGTGCGCATTTGTGTGCAATCATTTGTGTGGCTTCCATGATATATTCATGTGTGTGTGTGTGTGTGTGTTTGGATAGTACCAGACCACATGCTCCAATCATCAGCAACAGATGGGCTGATAAAATGCCAGAGAAGCAGCTATTACCAGCAATAAAACCAGCCGGCTGTTCAGTTAGTAAAGGGTTGCCAGGTTTGAACAAACACTCTACTGTGCATCTTAATAAACTACCACTGATCTTATTTCTGAGATGTTTGACCAAAAGAAAACAATAAATCAAGACTAACAAGAATAATATACGTATAAATCCTGATTTGCAAAAAATGTCAATTTTACAAGAACTGCAACATTATTTGCAACTTGATGAACGGGCTGTGACACAGTATTATTCGAGGTCTTTTGAAACAATTTCACATGGCAGAATATAAAATTTTAAAAAAAGTTTGTTTTTTGTGACAGTGGAGGTTTGCAGTACATCCTAAGCAAGCACTCAGTCAGATTTAGTCAAATCTCTTTGGCTATCGGATCACTGTATGTCATTTTAGTTTGTTGATCTCTCTCCCTCCCTCTTTCTCTCTGTCTAAAACAAAAATCCATCTCACCCCTAGGGGGTGGTATGTCTGTGTTCCTCTGTTAGAGGTCTGAGAGTTTGAGGGTTCTGCAGTGTCTTGCGTATTTCTAATCCTAGCACTCTTCTGGACAGAAAGCTCTGAGGAATCTATTGGAGCCGCTGTTCCAATTTCAGGGTTACAGCACCTAATTCCCCTACTACCACTCTGACCACTTAGGACTTTACCTTCCACATCTGTCCCAGTTGTTCCTTCAGTACTTCTTTATTTTACTCATGCTCTTTATTCTTCATGTTCCTATCTGCTGAGATTGCCATAACTATCACAAATGTGATAGTTATCAACCACCACTACATATCTCGCTCACTCCTGTCATAAGCTTAATGTCCTCCACGTATGGGAGGTGGCTGATGGTCAACTCTCATACATGGAGTAGGAGCAGGACAGTGTACCTTGATATATTCCAAACCTGATGATGACTTGTGTGATTGTCTTTGGCCTCCAGTGTTGTGTTACACAGTCCCATTGAGTTCCAAATGAATGTTATTAGCACACTATTAGCCTTGTGCAGAGCGAAGCACTCCAGTATTCAAGCATGGAGTCATAGGCATTCTTTGTGTCAATCCAGAGGGTGTAATGGGTGGCTTGCCTTGCTTTAGAGTCCTGGTAGAGGTGGAAAGTAATGAAATACAAATACTTTATTACTGTATTTGTGTAGAATTTTCAAGTATCTGCACTTTACTTGAGTAGTTTCACTGCAGTTCTTCATACATCAAACCAATTTGCGTCTAAACAGTAGCACATGAAAGGCGATTCTGTTCGTGTATCAATCACTAGGGCATGTTACATAAAAACAGATGAAAGAGGCATAATCGTGCGCCATAATCAGGCATTACATACTAACACAAGTATGTAAAAAGATGGCACCTGTGTGTTTGGCATGCTGTCAACCGCTCTTTTTTATCTGTTTGATTTTATTGTTTTTAGCTAATGTTGTGCAACATGTCAGTTCAATACTGTTGTATGATCGCCAGACTTTATTGAAAATCGGCTCATCCACCAAAGTTTCAGTTTGGTTTGGTAAAGATAGCCAGGGTTTTCTGCCTCCCTACCTGGAAGCAGTACCATTGCGCTGGCATCCCCTACCACTGCCACCAGATATGCGGAAGCGACACAGGAGACGGGGTACCCGTGGAGTTCGCCTCGTTAAGCTGAGAATCCGGATTTCTTACCTTCCTCACGATCTACTCTCTGTTCGTCAATCTTTTCCACGACTTTTGGTACCATCGCGTGCTCTGGATCCTGTGGATTCCTGGTTGGTTCCCGTTGTCGGCTCTATCGGGAGCAGCCCTGTTAAATCATTCCCTCTTCGGCATCTGCGTTGGAGGGGAATAGACCGATCAAACCTTCGATCGGCGGATCTGGTTGTCACTGCCGCGGAGGTCTCCGAACCAGCTCCCCTCAGGTTGGGTTTAATAAATGCCAGATCGGTGGTGAATAAGACCATCCTGAAGGATTTCTTTTCTTCCCATGCATTGGATTTCCTCTGTTTGACTGAAACCTGGAGTTCACCCAGTGAGTTAAGCGTCTTTTCTGAACTGCTGCCCGCTGGCTGTGCTTATTTTAGCGCTCCGAGAGCTTCTGGTCGTGGCGGGGGGTTAGCTGTTGTTTTTAAAGCACACTTTGAGTTTAAGCAACTATCCTCATGGACACGCCACACCAGTTTTGAACTTTGCCTGTGTGAACTGGGCCACTCGCCTTCATTGCTGTGTGCAATAGTTTATCGGCCTCCTAAATATAACAAGGAGTTTTTATCTGAGTCTCCTGAGTTTCTCGCTGACTGTGCATCCCGGTATGGCCAGGTCCTGCTACTCTGTGATTTCAATATACATGTCTGTTGCCCAGGGAAGCCCCTGGCTAAGGAATTCATGGACCTGGTGAACTCTTTTAATCTTGTTCAATCTGTTAAATGTGCCACTCAAGAACGTGGTCACACATTGGATTTGGTGTTATTATATGGGTTATCTGTCTGTAACTTACATGTGGAGGATGCTGTATTCTCTGACCATATGCCCATTTTACTTGAGGTTGTTCCTCTTAGTCCTGTTGTTAAATGGGCTGCACCTACGCGATGTTATCGTGCCTTCGGCTCAGATACTGCTGAGCATTTTTCAACACTATTTGAACAACTTGTGTCCAGTCCCTCTGACTCGTCCTCTGTAGATGGATTACTATCTCATCTGGACTCTGTTTGTAAATCTGCCCTTGATGTTGTTGCACCTCTAAGACTCAGGCAGTGTAAACCCAAGGCCAGTCCTTGGCTAACCGATTTTACTCGAGCCATTAGAAGAGAATGTAGATGTGAAAGACGATGGAAAAAGGACAGACTGTACGTCTCTCTGGAAGCTCTTAAGATGAGCTGTAAAGCTTATCAGAGGGCAGTAAAGATTGCCAAAAACTCCTATTTTTCACAACTTATTGTTGTTAATTCACATAACCCTCGTGTTCTGTATACCATTAATTCTGTACTAAATGCAGAGGATCATGTTCTTTTGCAATCTTCTGAGGTTATGTGTAATAAGTTTCTTAATTTCTTTGTGGATAAGGTTGCCAGTTTGATACCCTCCACTTTATCTTCTGTTGGCCCGGCTGTGCATGTTCCTGTTTAAATTTGCTTATTGCTTTCAAACCAATTGTTCTACCTGAATTAGAGAAGCTTGTGTTAACTGCCAGGGTTTTAATAGTTTTGCAATTTTCATTAGTTTTTATTTTTATTTAGTTTTGACTTCAGATTTTCAATTTTCTATCAGTTTTAATTAGTTTTTACCAATTGTTTGCTAGTTTAGTTTAGTTTTTATTTTTTTGAAAATCCTTAGTTTCAGTTTAGTTTTGATTAGTTTTAGTTATAGTTTTAGCTGTGTTTGCAATAATTAAGTGTAACAAAAGGTCAACAGGTCGCCTGTCTGTCGCAGGGCTAACACGCAGAGACAGACAACTCACATTTCCACCTATGGGTTCTCAGTGTTGGGGAGTAACGGAATACATGTACCGCCGTTACGTATTTAAAATACAAAATATGAGTAACTGTATTCCGTTACAGTTACCGTTTAAAAAGGTGGTATTTAGAATACAGTTACTTTGTTGAAATAAATTGATTACAGGACGGTACTTTCCTGTTTCATATTGTGGCGGGTCAGGACTGTTTGGGTTTTGTTTGACAGCTGTGTTCTGTTGTTCCAGGCGGCAGCGTTACGGTTGCCATGGTTACAGGGTGACTCTCTCTCTGCGTGTTTCCTGGGTGAGAGAGCGCCTTTTTGTTGTTGTTGTGCTAAGCTAATAGGCAGAATGCTACAGATATAGCTCTAAAGAATGTAGCATCATAGGCAGTGTAGTCCGTGCTGCAGGGAGAATGGACTGCCATACCCGTTATGTGTCTGTGAGCGAGGGAGGGAAAAAAAAGGAAAAGTACAAGCTGTCAACGAGCAGAAACGAGAGCTGGAAGCATGTAAATATAATAATAATCACTGCAGCCAAGAAGAGTGCCTGACGAGCCCAGTTGTAAGTAAGCTATTAAGACTCGACTGTATACCGTGTTCGTGTTTTCCTCCAAAAACAATAAGTTCCGTTGGAGCAGCCTTTCAACGCCTCTCTCTGTCTCTCGCAAGCAAAGTTGACCCACACTACAAAGTAAAGCTATTTTTCGGCTACGGAACCCACGGTATTAGCCAGAGGTCCCTTTACTACGGTTCGGAGCCGCGGACCTTCAGTAATAGTAATAAATCACACAGCAATAGTACATTCATGTAGTTGTAAACAGCATGATAATATATTAAGTAATCCAAAGTATTCAGAATACGTTACTCTCATTGAGTAACGTAACGGAATACGTTACAAAATACATTTTGGGGCATGTATTCTGTAATCTGTAGTGGAATACATTTTAAAAGTAACCTTCCCAACACTGTGGGTTCTTTAAATAAATAAATAAATACATAAATAAATAACGGCAGATGAACAACCATTGATACCAGGCAACTTTAAATTTTATATCTTGGCCCCAATGAGACTATTAACTCTTGCAGCACCGGGTGTTCATAATTTTGGTTCAAGTGAATTGATAAACTTTTTTAAGGCAATTGACTCACACAGTTATGTAGATATCCCCGTCCTGTTGTCCCGGGATGCATCACGCTGCCTTGCCTGGGGTTAGCTTCTGTTTTCTGGGAATGAGGGTTGAGTGTGCTCCCTTCTCAAGGTAAGCTAGGTTAGCCTTCTTGTGTGAGTGTGTCTGTGAAGGTTCTCAGTCATCCAGGTCATCGTAGTCAAAGGAGCTTGCAAAGAAAAGCGTCTGGACTTCTTTAAGTTGCTTGAAGACGTTTCACCTCTCATCCGAGAAGCTTCTTCAGTTCTAAGGTCAAATGGTGGAGAGTCCCAGATATAAACTCCTTTGCCTTCTTGTGTGAGCTTTTCAAGTGCGCTTTAAGGTTTGTGGGATTTTTTCCCTTTAGAAATGTCCCTCATAATTTGTCTCTTTCCACTACAAGACACTTGCTTTATCCAAAACACAGTCATATTCAAAGTAATCCCAAATTGGACTCTGGTGCTTTCTCCCGACTTTTCCTGACATGATTCTGCGCGTGGACGGAGCAACACAGACGACTCGACTAACGTACTTGCCACCTGCTGGCATAATGAGACAGCAAGAAAAAAATCTGGAAACTAAACTTCATTTTCACCCTTGACTATTGTATGACACGCACACATCAACGAAAACTAAACACATTTTTGCTATAAATTCAGTTAATTTTAGTTAGTTTTGTGAACACTCATTACAGTTTTAGTTAGTTTTTCTTTTTTTGTTTTTCTTTTTATTTCCGTTAACGAAAATGTTTTTTCACTTCTAGTTTTCGTTATTTTGTTAGTTTTCGTTAACGATAATAACCTTGTTAACTGCTAACCCGTGTGGTTCTCCGAATGATGTCGCTCATCCCCGTTTTCTAAAAAAAGTGTTTCCTACTGTTGGACCACATATTCTGAACCTAATTAATACCAGCCTCTTGTCAGGTGAAGTACCAAGCGGGTTTAAGCATGCAGTTATTCACCCCTTACTTAAGAAGCCAGGCTCAGCTATTTCAGTAATGTCAAACTTTAGACCCATCTCTAAATTTCCTTTTCTGAGTAAGATCTTGGAAAAGGTTGTTCACACTCAGCTGATGGATTATCTAAACAACTCTCAAATGTTTGAAGTTTTCCAGTCTGGCTTTAAGCTGTTTCATAGCACAGAGACAGCTCTGATAAAGGTTATGAACGATATTCTGGTAGCAACGGACTGTGGTAAACATGTAGTGCTTATACTACTAGATATGACTGCTGCATTTGACACAGTGGATCACGACCTGCTGATCTCTCGATTACAGCTTTATGTGGGCATTTCTGGCTTGTGGATAAAATCATACCTCTCAAACAGGAGCTTCTGTGTTAAGTTGGGCTCCTCATCGTCCTCTGTGGTCCCTCTGCCATGGGGTGTACCACAGGGATCTATTCTTGGGCCATTACTGTTTACATTGTATCTCCTGCCGCTGGGTGCGATCTTTCGTAAACACAAAATTTCATTTCATCTATATGCTGATGACTGCCAGCTTTATTTTCCTTTCAGTCATTCTGATAGCTCCCCAGTTAGACTCCTGCTTGATTGCTATAGTGATGTTAAGTCATGGATGGCTCAAAACTTTTTAAATTTTAATGAACGTAAAATGGAAGCAATTCTGTTTGGCCCGAATCGTTCCTCTGATATCCCTGATGTTGACCTTGCTGCTCTGACCCCTCACCTGAAGAGCTCGATTACCAATCTTGGGTTAAAAATCGACTCTGCACTTACCTTTGATGGCCACATGAATGGGGTGGTGAAATCGTCATTCTATCAACTCAGGCATCTGTCGAAGGTTAAACCTTTTCTTTCAAGGCGTGACTTGGAGACTGTTATCCACGCTTTTATAACCTCACACTTGGATTATTGCAACTCCCTTTTATTAGAGGCTGGACTGGGCACTCTGACACGCCTGCAACTAGTACAGAATGCTGCGGCACGGTTTTTATCTGGTAAAAGGAAATTTGAGCACATTACTCTGGTTCTGGCCTCCCTCCAAGGCTGGACTGGGACAAAAAATCGGCCCGGGCGTTTTGACTAGAGACCGGCCCACCAGGATAAAGATTAAAGCTTATGTGACGTCATTCAGGGGTAAAACCGCAAAGGATTCTGGGAACTTGTGGCAAGAGGTACTAGGGCACGCAAGCTTTCAATTGAACTCAGTTACACAGCGATAAAAAGAAACCCAAAAAATGGCAAGAAGCTGTTGTATTATTAACTGCAATAGCCGGTTGCATGACAGCCACGGGAAGCCGACGGGTAAAGAGATCGTTTTTTTTATCGGATTACGTCGTTGAAGAGAAATTTTTTAAGCCATGTTTCCGAAGTAAGAGCCGACGGATGGTCTGGATATACCAAATATAACGTCTCAGAACACTCCAGCTCACATGTTAGTCTGCTCCAAGCATTCCCACAAAGGTCAGAGTTTTTTAGTCGTTAATACGTCATTTTTCTTAACATAATTGGTGATATAGGTTACAAGCAAGTCTGGCGCTGAACAGAAATTGTCGCTATGCTCCTTTATTTATTGTGCATAAATAGTGAATTGTCCTGACACAATATTGCGTTTCGCTTCTGTTATTATGGTACATTGTCAAAAACATATACTTTTATTCACAGGATAAAACAGTTGTTTTGTATCACTAATTGTCCATTGCGATTACAACATACAATATTATTGTCCCTGCTACATTTCTGTGATGCGTACCAGAAATTATTTCCACTACTAATTAATTACCGTTGAGCTCAAAGGTTATATTAATAAACGGTTAACGAATGTGTATCTATGACGATGATTTGTGAGACTGGTAAACTTACCTTTGTTCGTACGATGGTCTTTCGTTCTACACGGTGCATTTCAAGGTCCTGTACCCATCCGTCAGTAAACTGTACCTGGGCTTGTTGCAGTGACCTGAAGTTACTAAACTTCATGAGTGTATGCACTCACTCCAAGAACCGTATAATTATAAATCTGAGCGTGGTGAAAGTTGGGCAGCACGCTAACGTCCTTTGTCCACTCTGTGTGCTCGTAAGGGTCTGACCCTTTCACTCCTTTGATTTTTTCCTCGTATCGTTTCTTTGTCTTTTCATCGAGTCTGTCTTTGTACGGACCGGCATTGTTCTCCTTTTGTTTTGTACATTCCTTTTTTGTGCGGCAAAGAAAAAACAAGAAGGTATTGGAACCGGAGAATGAACGTTTTGCGGTGCTGCAAATGCTTGCATTTGATGCGGTACTTGGATTGTTTTGCCACGAGTTCCCGGCATGCAATGCGCGAAAATCACGTGATTGCTAAACAAGGGGGAGGGTGCATCCGGCCTCCTCGGCTGTAATTGGTCCAGCCCAGAGTCGATCATGACCAATTGGCCAATCCAACACCTTTCATTATATATAGCCTTCCTAAAAAAAAAAAAAATCCATCGGCCCATAAAAACAAAAAATCGCCAGCGGCCCACTGGGCAAATGCCCGATGGCCAGTCCAGCTATGCCTCCCTCCACTGGCTTCCAATTGAATTTAGGATTCATTTTAAGGTTCTTTTTTTGTTTTTTAAATCTTTAAATGGTCTGGCACCTGCATATTTGTCTGATTTGCTGAAGCGCTATGTCCCCACTCGTTCGCTCCGGTCAGCTGAGCAGCTGTTGCTCTCAGTCCCCAAATTACGGCCGAAACTGAGAGGAGACCGAGCGTTCTCTATCATGGCTCCTAAGCTTTGGAATAATCTTCCTCTTCACATTAGGCGATCGACATCAGTGCTGGTTTTTAAATCCAGATTGAAAACGCATTTTTATTCACTGGCTTTTGACTCAGTGGTTGACTGACTTGTATTTACTTATATTTTATTGTTTTCGCTATGTTTATTATTTTATCGTATTTCTTATTCTTATGGTATCTATTATGTTTCTATTCTTCAGCACTTTGGTCAGCCTTGTGTGTTTTTAAAGTGCTATATAAACAAACGATGATGATGATGATAATGATAAAATGAGCCAGTATTTGTTTTTTGTTTTTTTGCTACACAGATGTCAGATATCCATAAGCAGTTGCAGTACTTCAGCAACTAGCTACAAAAGAGGAGGGAGCATAAAGGGAGTTATTTTTCTCTTTTACATTTCAGCTAATTTCAAACGCAATGTTTCTATCAGCTCAACAAACATCAGTTTGCCGTGCAGTGTTTTGCTAGCTTAAGGTCCCACTATTGTTCTGAACTCAAAAGAATGAGTGCTAACTTCACTTCACTCTTCACAGAGATGGAGAAAGATAAGAAAGACAGGACAGGACAGGAGAAAAAGATGTTATATTTATTGGTAAGGACTCCTCAGCGCCGTTTGATAAATTGGAAATATCAAGCATACATGTAAGTCCTCATGTTTTTAAATCAGATATTGGGTCTGTACATGTGATATTATGATTTTTATATATGTTGTGAAACGTGCTGCAAAACTAAGGCAGGATGACTCCTGAAACATCTGCTTACATCTTGCTGAATTCAGCTGTGTGAATCCACAAAGAGCAGTAAACCTCAGAGCAGTAACAGCAGTACAGGTCAGCTGATCACAGCCTGCAAACAAAGGAAAAAACTGGAGCAAAAATTGAGTTTGTGTCGTGGACTGAAGGATAATATAGATGCCCGTGACGTGCACAAGATAACAAGAAACATGCCTTATATTAAAGCTGATATCATCTAAGGCTAAATGGAAAACTGTAAATGGAAAATTATAACTAAAAGAAGGACACATAGAAAAATGAGAGAACATAACAGCAGGATGAGACAGAGGGAAAGATCAATAACCTCAATAAACACAAACCGTAATCAGAACTAAAACACAACCAGGACAAAGGCTCAGGAACCTGAGAAAATGAAAACCTAAACCTAAACAATAAACAAAACTAGGAACAAAGAAACCATAAAACAACCAAACAAAGAGCTCCTAACAATAAACAAAAACAGTCACAGTCCTGGGAACAGACCATGGATCATGACAGTTTACCACAAAATATTTGATTTGGGTTCATAATTTAGACACTGAGCGAGGAGCTTTTCTATCTATCTACCGTAACATCAAAAAATCACAAGAAAAAAGAAAAGCAAAAATACATTGCATGCATCTGTAGGACAATAATACTAATATGAACATAACATACAAATGAAATGTGACAACAGCCTGAAAAAGAGACCTTTTTAATTTAGCTATAAGGTAAAGCAAACTGGGTTTGCAGTTCAAGCAGATTCTCGTGCAAACTTTCATAAACTGAAAACATAAGGGGTGGGCAATTATTTTTCCCAAGCGGCAAAATGAAAAACTAGTTTTGTTGTGGAGGGCTGCACCAACAAGCTTATAAAGAGATCAAATTAATACTGAACAAAAGCAAATTCAGCCTTTTGGCTATTGCTGTCTGGGGACTCTCTACTTTTTTGAGGATTAATTGTTATTAACTGACTTTTGTTAAGATGTGCTGTTTTACACAGTCAGAATGTCGACTCACATACTTGGAAATATACAACTAGAGTGCAAAAGAGAAATGTACGAGTCGTTTCAACCATCTGTAATAAGCGTATATGGATCATCATCAGCATTACCAGTATGTCTCCAAAATTGTGAGCCATTATTGGCTATTGAAAACAGTAGGCCTTTTGTACTACTTTGTCCTACTTTGCAGTAGAATCTCTGAAATGCTCCTTCATGAGTGGCGCCAGATAATGTGACAGCCAGCGTCATATTGTGGTTTTCCATGATCACAGCCAGTTAATGCCCTCCTTGTCCTCCTTGATGTATTTGAATTCACATGATGAATTTTGAAGCCACTAAAAGAGAAACCTTTATCCAGAAACGGTGCCTGTGTATCCATCTGCCATCCCTCCAATACATAAACATTACAACACTGTACACTACCAAGCATCATTTCTTGGGGAGTCATTGCTCCAGCAGAAGGAAGTGGCAGTGAGTACTGCTAGATTGCACAGCTGGATTGCAGTGCCTTCTGCTTTGCCTTATGGCCTTTGGTGTTTATATGCCAAGTAACATCTGCTATCCCCTGGTGACAGCAAGCATTTTCTTTCCTACACACAAAAAAACTCCAGTATTGTGTATTTAGTGTCTCATTTTTTAATGGCCATTCATTTTTTAAAGCTATAGGATGCGGCTCCGCTCTGGGCTTTGATCTTCAGATTGATCACCCTCCCTGTCTCCATCTGCTCTAATGTCTCAAGATTATCTGTCAGTGGTACACTTTCATGTTCTTCCTTTTGTTTTTATAATTTTTTTTCTCAGAATCCTGGAGGCCGGATGAATAAACTCTCTACAGATACATGACTAAATCCTTGTGCAGCCACAAATGTGGAAATCTTTTAGTCAGATTTACAAGCATGTGTTGGCACGACACTCTTTCTAAATCTCAGTCATGGCTAACATGCATGCACATGGCACGAGTTTGATTACTACTCTTATCTTTAGCCATAAATCGATGAAGCAATTCTTTTTTTATTTCACTTGTTTGCATTACAAAAACATGCCTTATATGCCAGACGCTCAGTAGACGTGGCAATGGAAAAAACAGCAGTTTAATCCGATATGAAAATGAGACATTCTGTATTTGTTTTTAGGGCCTAACAGCAGACAGGCTTTGCAAACTATAAATGCTGCGGTTCCTATAAATAAATAAATAAATAAACAAACAAGTGGAGAAAAATAAATGTGTTTCACTTGGTGGTCTCAGTTTTGGAATCAAGAGCAGAAAAAAATAATAGTTAAAGAAAAATGGAGGCTATCAAATGGAAATTTAGAACAAAGGGGGGAAAATGGCCGAAATTCAAATAAGAGGTAAGAGACCTATCATTTTAGGAACGTGTGAGGACAAAGAGAAGAAGGGCGAACACAGCGTAGGCATGCCACACGGGGGGAAGCACAGATGGAACACGGGGCATTATGTTTACAGCTACATTAAACAGGTCAGAACACACTCAACAGATAATTGTTTAAATAAAATGCTCCAGATTGAAGTGATGACATGGTGCTGACGATCTGTTGTCTGCCCCCCACAGGTTTGCCCATGACTGCGTGTTCACATATGCTGTGTAGGAGCCACAGAAGGATATCATTAACGTGACTGGAAAATGCTGATTTGGAGTTAAGAGAGCTGCAAATGTCTTTGAGATAAACAGAATGTATTAAGAATCCATATATTAGTGTATTTATTGCAGTTTCTGAATGGACAACTAGTACTAGTAAGCGTGCAAACAGAAAATAATGGATACTTTATTGATCCCCATGGGGAAATTACTTGTTTTTCTCTGCATTTGACCCATTCACTCAGTGAAGCAGTGGGCAGCCCACTAAGCAGGCGCCCGGGGAGCAGTGTGTAGGGACTGTACCTTGCTCAGGGGTACCTCAGGGTAGCCGTTAAGTGGATTCGAACCGCCGACCTTCCGATCATGGGGCGACCACTTTACCTACTGAGCTATCCCTGCCCCAATATCATGATACAGTAAGATGAAGTTCACTTGTACACGGTATCATCCCCAACTAAAACACACATGTCGCCGCAGGTAGGTAGATTCAAACGACACAGTCTACTTCTATAAATTACCACCTTACTAACGGGAAAAAGCATGGGTTTTTGTGCATATACAAATAAATCAAGCCGCTGGACTCTTTGGGGGGCTTGGTTAGCTGCCCACATTCAGATGAGAGACTTCTCCCCCGCAGATGTCTCTGGCATCCTACAACAGACAGCTCAAATTTATTTATCAACTATTGATTGCGCAGTACCAGTCAAGGACTCATTTTTCACGCCGAGTTGGCTTTGACAGCCGCGGTCTGTGTTTTTAGAAAAAGGGGGCAGCTAACATTAACTAGCAGACGCGTCCAGATATTCGACATGCTTTTAGCGTAAAACGATATGAATAAGTGCTGGAATAACTTTACGCTGGCAGTAACATCCGACGTATTCATACAATAAGACAAATGACCGAGTCCTCATGTTTGGTCCTCCACAAAGCAGTGGAAAATACCACCCTCTCAGCTGCTCTGTTACTCCTACAGTACCTTGCTCATGTTTAATGACAGATTAAGCACCATTTAGGTGCATTACTGCCACCTACAGTATATAATCATTCAATATGATGGCTCTCGTTTGGCCCAGCCTTGCTCCTCTAACGTTTAGCAAGTTAGCTGGATGACCATAAAGTCAGTGACTTCTTCACCTGAATCACAATGATCTGCTAAAATGTTAGCCGAGAAAAGGTTATATTATCATGAGATCTGAGCTCTGCAAGTGCTCATAATATCAGTGCTAATCTTCATGGCTGTTTATGTGGTCCAAGGGATGCAATCCACAAGTCCACAGTCTGCTATCTTCTCCTGGTTATAAGCAGTGCGTTGTAAAAGGCTAAAGATAAGAAAGGTTTGGAAAGAATTGGTTGTATCAGATTTTTATCGTCGCTGTAATAACCCCATACCATAGATAGGCTGTTACTGTGGATATTGCTTGAGAAATAAAATGCACTGCATTGCCTCCTTCCTTGGTAGCTACCTACTAACACAAATTGTCTTTCAGTATTTTGGCTTCATATTTATATGTAGTTGTAAATCTCTGAACAACGCTATAGACAGTTTTAATATAAACACTCTGAGAGCGCAGACTCTGTGTTATCTGTGAAGACAAGCTGAATCGCTGCTCGTAGAGTGAATACCCCCTGTTACCCTTGGTGATAGATATATACAAAAAAGCTTCACTGAAGGCAGAATCGAAAACAAACTGTGCACATGCTCATACTGCCATAAAGGGAGGGAAAAAATGGAGAGTTAGTTCTGCATAAGATCTTCTCTGCAGCACAGGCTCTGCTACAGTATCTGATATATGGTGTATAAAGGGAGCAGTGTCAGGCAGTGCAAGGAGCTCTGAATGAAACATCAGTCAGCGGAAGTGATTCCTCTGTGGTGTGGAGCTCCCACGCACAATAGCATCTTCCTCCAGCGGAGGGCCCTCTGTCAGCAGGCCAGCTCTCATCGGCCGCCCAGGAACAAGGGCCTTCTCTCTGAGGCGGAGAGGAGTGCTTAGCCCCCCCATTGCACCCCCAAGTCCTCTTCCTTTGGTTTACTGGATCCTCCTGCTGAGTGATGAGGGCGAGGGCTGAACAGGACTGCCTGAACACTTGTGTCCACATACAGAGCATCAAAACGCACTCGCTTCCTGTTCATCTATGCTTTCATGTCGTCACTGAAGCTTATTATATTATTATGATAAAAGCACATGCATAGGATCATATTTGTAGCTGCATTCATCAAATTTGATTTAAGGATTTGGGTATGGATTTGTTTATGCTTTGCATTTCTCCATACTTATTCAAGATGAAAAATACAAGGTTGGACATTTGTGTAACTTCCAACCATATTCAAACATATCAGCTACCATATTTTTAATATTTAGGAACAGGACAGGAAGAAATTCATAATAAAGTAAAAGATAGGCGTTCAAGTACTCCCAGTAGGTCAGTTTGATCTCACTTTCACTGAAACAAAGCCATTTTCATCCAATCATACGGTAGCATTTTGCAACCAAATATCGATCTTCTCAAAACATGCAGAGTTGGACTTACGACAAAAACACCTCATGCTGCTGGTTTGACATCAAAATTCAGCTGCATAGAGAGAGAAAAGCATTTTTGTGCAAACACAGAAAGTGACCACTACAGTCGCTTCAGAAACAGGGAGCTGCTGTGAATAAACACTGTAACAAAATAGCAGTGATGTGGCAACACTGTGGCTGCTTAGAGCACATTTTGGCCTCAAAATGGTCATCGATACGGTCGTAAACGCGTCAGGTCTGTGAGTTTGTTATTTTGAGTCATTCCCCCAGTATTCATTAGTGTCAAGTTGCTGTATGTGTGTGTGTGTGTGTGTGTGTATCTTGCTTCTGTGGTTTGTGTCTCACTTCTTGTTTTATTTTGCTAGTGTGTCTCCTGTGTCTCGAGTTTTACTTCCTGTCTGTCATTTTCCTTGATTACTTTCAACTGTGCCTCATTTTTCCCAGTTGCGTCCTCGTACCTGATTACCTCAGGTGTGCGTGCATAAATAGCGCCGTCTTCCCTTTGTCCTTATTTTTGATATTGTTTACCATGCCTTATTTGTTTTCTCTTCCTGTGACTTTTGTAGATTTTGTGCTTTGTGGAATGCTTTTTATTTTGAACTTTAAGCACCAGCCTAAATACCTGCCTAGTCATTTGTTAGTAAAGCCTGCTTCCTGCATCCTGCCCCTCCACAGCCTGACAACACAAGGTTAGACTAACAATAAAAGTGCACCACAAGCAGGATAAGCAATGTACAATGTAAATAGTCCATAAATACAGAAAATAGCATGTTTATCGGAAGCGTTGCAATCCAGTGAAACAAGGTCATTGCTAACAAATAAACAGAGTCTGAGGAAAAACATCCAGCCATAGACCGTATATGAACGCATGGCTGTTAATTTACCGTAGTGCTGAACGCTTGTGAACTTGTCCTTTAGTGCTCGTCTAGTGCACAGTACATTACACTAAAAGCTGTTATTCACACACACACCATCACGCATGCACAGAAGCATCAGTGGGTGCATCAGGAGCAATTTGGGGTTAAGTATCTTACCCAAAGACCATTTGACGAGTGGCCTCAGAGATCGAACCGCTCAGGCTCCGAGCCTCTGCCTCGTGGTCAGTGGACGTCTTAGTCATGTTAGTGATGAAAGACAATTTACTGTATCTACTGCACATAAATGAAAGAAGAAAATCATTCCTTAGCTGAACATATCACCTACATGTACACACACTATTAATACTGACTGATTAAAAAAAATGAATATAACAGATACTTGCTTTCTCGTGGTGTGAAAAATGATGATTGAAATGTTACATGAGGTTGAGCTTTATTTAATGTTCTTGTTCCATGCTTACTGAACTGTCACTACACCATCCATAGAGATGATTTGCATGCAGCCTCCCACCTCTGTATGTATTCAACTAAATGTACCACCCAAGTAAACCTGGGTCACCAGTTTACTGGACTGAGTAGCGGTGGCTATCAGCTGCTAATGAGCCTCACTGCTTCACAGTTAGCCATCATCTCACAGTTACATTTCGCAAATTGCTCTGACCCAAGATCAGCAGGTGACTGCTAAAAGCACTCATCCCATTTTCTCGTTACCATATGAACCAATGCCAATGTAATGAGAGACAATAAACAGCTATGTAGTTAAATAACTCTGCCCCACTGCTAATAGATATAATACTGAAGAGAGGAAATTGGCTTGTAATGAATATCTGTCCCTGTTGGCTGACGAAGATATGAGGGAGGAGTGGCCCTCATCTACCCAGGGAGGAGTTGGGGTAATGACTCCAGCTGGTGGCGACAGATTTTTGGGTAAGGGGACTTTGGGATGTTGGCAGGAGCCCATGAAGGAGGCTGATACAAGCTCTAGGCCTGGACAATAATCAAACCACAGCCTTGTGCTGGTTTCACCTCAAATGGGAATTGTGTCAGATTTAAGTTTGAAAAATACCAGTTCCCAACATGCACTCATTTGCATTTTTATGACTATCCGAAAAGGCAAATTGATGTCAAAGGGAAAGTGTTTTGTTACTGTAAGTAACTTAAACATATATACAAAAACCAGTTTCAACCAAAATGGGTTTTTTTTTTATCCGTAGCTGCATTGATATGATGGTTGAGTTCACATGATGTATTCATCATTAACCAGAAGAATCTGAGGTCAGACAGAATGAAAGTGATGGTACCTTTCTCAATCCACTTAGGCAAATTTAGCACTTGGTGATCCTGGCTGTGAAAGAGGTTAGATCTGAATATCATGTCTGCGGTGTCAGTCTGAGAATAAGCCGATGGGCAGCGAGAGAAAAATGATGAAAAGTGCTGCTAGAAAATTACCTTTCACTGCTCTAAGGTCTGCTAGAAAATTAGACACATCACAAAAAATATTCAACCAAGAGATGAAAATGTTATTAACTTGTTTGACCTATGGCAAGTGTGGCCTCTGTGTAGCAGTCACAAAGTGAAAGACACATTAAAGCCACTGTTTGGAGTTTTAGAGCACCAGAAGCACTGTTGAGCATTGTGCACATGAGCTGACCGCTGTGGGTTTTATACGCTTTCATCCACAGAGTGCAAATGTGTAACAATTAGTGGTCATTATGTGGGCAATATAAATTTAGACTGCAAGTCTGTGTAAATATCACAATACCTAAGTACCCAGTCACACAGTCCTTAAGACAGGTTGGCAACTGCCTGGCAAACACTGGTTACTTGGGAAAAATAAGTTCTCCTCTGCTGGTTCCAAGTGTTGCATGGAAGTTATGGCAGTCGCTGTGAAATTAATTGCTAAAGCCCCACTCATCCCGGCCTAGAGATCCATCATTGACCCTCCCACTGGTCACTATGAAACAATACATATTTCTCCACCTGTTGCAGGTTGTTTACTGTTGCTAGTGAAATTGATAGCTAAGAGGTGTATGGTGGTGATTGCTTTAGTTGCTTACAGATTGCTGTGGTCATCCGTATTCGTATGGAAGAAGCAGGCGTGTCTGCAAACATTTGCCAAATATTGACTAAGTGGTCGTGAAACTGTGATGAGTCTATCTATACTTGTACTGTGAATAATTTAAAGCTGCTGTACTAGAGTCAGCAGTGTAACAATAATAACTCTTTGTTGATAGAAAGTTACCGTTTTGTATCCATGATGCTGTCATGCAATGAGATCTTTTACTGATTTGTGAAGAAACACATTTCCTCCCTGAAAGTGATATCATGTCAAAATCAGATTATTTCTCTTGTCTGCAAAACAAACCAGAGTGTTTTTATAAAATTTGACTGAATTACTTTATTATGGCTTCCTCCAGTAAAGTAAAATAAAAACCAACAAAGAACGATAAGACTGCTTCCATAAACGTGCAGTCTTATCAGACACTGTTCTGTGCTAAAAACACAGAGCGTGGGTGTGGGTGTCAAGTAAGACTCACTGCAGCTTTTAACTGATCCATCTATTCTCTAATAAACCTGTTCTGTTCAGGATGGCACAGGCAACCTAATAGTTCAAAATATTTTAAATAATTATGTTTTGACACAGGAAATGAATTCATAGTCGTACTCCGAGTTTTTCCTCTCTTCTCTTGCTCCTCTCATATATAATCTCAGTGTGCGCGTTGTGAGGTACGGTTGTGATGGACATCAATTTGCGTTATCATCGTTACATCTCAGGATGACGCATAAACAGAACAATAGAGTGTGAAAAGAGCCGGTGTATGTGCAGGGGGATGACAACCCATCGAGCTCATGTTCTGGAGCTGTCAATCTGAAGAATGACATCACTGATGTCTGGCACTGCAGTATCCATGCAGGGAAGAATTAGCATAATACGGTGTTATGGGAGACAAATGACATAGTGGGAGGAACAACGAACAATGAGCAGCCTGTGTGATTGTCAAATAAACAAAGTAACAATGAACTCTGTGTCAACACCACAATCAGTGGGGTTGTGACAGGGGGAGGTCTCCGTGGGGTGCTACAGTTTGATTGCAATCTAAAGCTCTGCGTGGAAATATCTAATAGCTCCTGCCTCCATCTGCAGCTCCATTACTCCTGACTATTCGCCCCAAATATTGAAACAGAAAATAACACAAAATTGTGCAAATGGATTGACTTCCTAACTTGATGTCTTTATGAGTTACAGCCTTTTTCATTGCATAAAAAGTGGATTGCAAAGTTTCGCTACCCATCCCTCGGTGTTTAGATCAGAAGGTTAATGCAAAACAACACATTAAATATTTATCACTGAAAACACATTTCCATCAGGTGTGGAGGTCCAACGGTGTGTGCAAAAGCACTCCTGAATTATTAAAACCAAATAAAAGCATGCTGGATTATTACTTTATTGGCTTTTTGTGCAGAAATATGACTGCGTGCACGGGAACCTTCCTTCTGTGGTGGACCCAGTGATACTCTTGTACGGGGAACTACAGAAAACGCTGTAATGATTCAGATATAATGGGCCGATTCCCACTTATAGATTTTGAGCCCAAGGGACGTCTCTGTTGGATGATCAGGCACTTTGGTTTTGCAAAGCCATCTTTCCCTGTAGTGAAAGATTGTAAGTAATGATGCAAAAGTGTTTGGTTTAGAAAGGGCTTGGCAGACACAATCAAACAATTACAAACAAATCTTGGTATTGTTATCTGTAATACTGATGGACAACATTTCCAATGCACAATTGCAGCCAGCGGCTTAAATTTGCATCAGCTAAACTGGTCAAGTTATAACGGACAAACTCTGTCACACCATCTGCACTTACCTCACCTGCAGGGAAACTGTTGCTTGTTTCGTGATGGACAGACTTCGACTCATTTGGCTTTCTTTTAAAGTTGTTCTGCTGAATGCTTATTGAACAAGTTTCTGCTCTCTTTAGCTTTGTGGTTGCTTAGCCACATCATTTATTTTTAGCTATTAAAAGCTCACATTGTGCTCCCAGTGTTTACATACAGTGAAAAACACACTCAGTAGATATGTAATTACTCAACACATTTGCTATGCACACCTCAGTGGACCAGCACATCTATCATCCTGCTGTTGTTTTTCTCCCCTCCTTACTGTAATGCTCTCCTCTCTGTTTTGCTGATTGGCTGCAGAAGGTGCACCTGCACTCTTATGGTGGAGCATGGTGGTGGTCCAAAGACTAATCTTTAAATCTAATTAACTGCTTCTTACTTTGTTCATTTTTTAAAGGATCTTTTCAGTGATAAAGAACACAATCTAAACGTGAATGCAATCTGTATAATTTTAATAAAATACTTAAATATTAGCAAAGAAAAAAAGGAGTCTGAGCAACCTGTGTGTGAGTCCTGTGAATTTGTAGGGACAGAAATAGGTAATAGCAGTAAATCATAAATGTAGTCTGACACTTCAGATGACAGCAGAAATACATAAAAAGTAAGAAATGATTAAATACTCATGATGTAGTGATGAACTTCTACATGTAAATATTAAGTATGATTAGTAACAACTTGAGGTGAGATAAAAAAGGAAAAGTAACATTGGAGTAAGAAAGAGGGATGTTAGACCAATTTACAGATAAATGTAAACTTAAAATTATCCACTGATTCACTATTATGTCTCTTAACTGTAAATGTTATATCATCTTCATCTGGGTTAATTACGAGTGAAGTGCTTCTGAACAAGGCAGATCCTTTCTGATTTGCTCCTCATTAGGCTAATGTTCATGCACCTTCTCAAACAACAGTAAAGTGTTGATATTTGGTTCATGAGACTGGTGAGTGAACCAGTACAGTCCAGCTATGAGTCAAAAAAGCAAGACAATAAGACAAAGACGTTTAAATGGTCTTTAGAGCCAACAGTTTATAATAATCAGCTGATGGTTCATCAGCATGTCGTTTTATATAGTATTATGAAAATAGTTTTTATTGTATCTTGATGCTCAATCGTCTAGTGATGACACGTTTCTCCCACTGAAAACGTTGCGTCCAGATGAACAGAATCAATGTTTTGGGAGTTATTCTTGTAGTAACTGTCTTGGGGTCTTGAAGTAATCGGGTCTGAGTGTGGCTAACAAGTGAACTCGGCTTTCCAAAAAATGTCACTAATGACAGTTAATTCATGATTTAACAATGGGGGTGATTCGTTTCTCACACGGAGCTAGTTTGGTAGAAGAAATCAGGAAGAGGCCAAATACTTTTTTCATGGCACTGTACATACAAGTCTGCCTTTGGGATGAAATGAAATAATAATAATTTGTTCCATTCTCTTCCAGATAAATTTCCTATCATCGCCCACATTAGGCGGAAAATATCCTACAGTTTCAACACAAGAGCAGAATAAAGAAGCTCTTCTCGCTTTCATGCTATTACAATGTATCAATTAAAAAGCAGGTGTCTCTATCGCCCGTCTTTAAGGAATTACCCGTTAATTCACCGGCGTCATCATCAGAAATAAGGCATCGTTTATTTGGGCTTTTTATGGTTCTGACCACATAAGGCAAAAATTCAAGGGAAATATTTCACATCTGTGAGTGTGGGATCAAAAGAAGACCTTTACTTCCCAGAGACTAGAAGGCGTGACAGGTTCTGACTGCATATCCCAAAGAGACCACCCTGCTGAGAGGCTCTTATCGCCACTGCCTCAGACGTCTGTCGCCATCTACTGTAAGTACCGTTAAGAGTGTCTCAGTGGGGGTCCGTGGACTTTTGAAATTGGCTCTCTGTTAGTGCACCCGTCCGAGAATACTAATGTCAGGAGCTCTGTGCAAGCGTTGCATACTGTAGTCAGCTTACGATGGGTGAAATCGGACCTTTAGCTTTCTACTGCATAATTGAAGGGCACATAAACATTTGCAAGTTACAATACTCTTGTATGGTATACTGCACTCTTTTTATATTAATATAAAATGAGCTAGCTTGATTGAACTTTCCAGATGAATTAAATGACACAGACAAACACCTTTTAAAGGTCCTCTCAGCAGTGAGCAAAAGAGCCACCACTAAGTATGAGACACGGCCACAAGTACCTTGTTTATTAACGGTGCTGAAGGGCTACATACTCAAGAGCAGCTGACATATGCAAGAAGACTTCAAAAAGAAGTGGGAGAGAAAAGGTGGGAGCAATGGTGCTTATTTACCCCTTGAAACAGACTTAAGCCAAACGTGTGAGTCGGAAGAAATCGTTTCTCTTTTATGGACCTTTATTTCTCCTTTTTAAAATTTGTGAATCTCATCCCTATTTTAGCTGTTCAAGCATTGTGTGTTTGTGGTGTTGCTTTATTTATAAATAAACCAATACCTTAAAAAAGTTAAAAAAAAAAGTGTCCAACCTTTATTTCACAGTCATACATGATGCTACAGACTTTTGAACTTTTAAGGAAATCTGCTTTTGTTTTTCTTTTTTAAAGTTGACTTGAGATAAACTTTATTCCTACAAGGGGGAAAAAAAGGTTCATTACTACTTATGCTCCTCCTGGACTTACACTACCTGGTGAGCAAATGTGGAGCCGGATGGACCTGAGGGGACCTTCCTGTTAGGAAGTATATGTGTGCCAAATAAATGTTGAAGCCCATAGTATTTGGTTTAGACCTTGAAAAATAATTCCTTTGTCTTTTTACCCCCGTGTTCAGCCTCATGGGCAGCCTCTGGAACTGCTCCAGGGTCATCACCCTTTCATCTTTCACAGCATTATACAACTTTACCACAGGATGGCGTTGCTGTGCTGCAGCACAGCCCAGCTGATCAACCACAAAAGTAGTAGCCCTGCAGTTAGTCACTCAGCAGCTCGGCCAATTGGATCACACGGGCCACATCAGCACTTAGAAAGCAGGTAGCTGCCTGTCTCAGTCTGCTCCCCTACACACACACACACACACACACACACACACACACACACACACACACACAAACAGTATATTCATTTTAACAAAACCGGTGTGTCCATGCCGACCCTCATTATCCTCTGTTAAAAGTCAGTTTATGAAGCAGCTGCATTGTTTTGCTGCACTTTTACATGGTTAGCTTGATGAGCTAGATTTCACCAGCAAGTCTGACTTAGTCAGTAGGAATTTGAGATACAGTAAATAGCCATTCCAGACACATCGCATGAGCGCACACACTCTCGAGGCTTCTACACAAGGTCTGGCAAATGAGACACAAAAGAACCAGACGCATTGACACACACTCATCGCTCCCCTTCTTGCCGCCCCATGCAGTTAGAAAACAAGATGTGCCGATACAGGGAGGATGTGCAGCAACCCGGCTGGTTGACAACAAAGCTACCCCTGTCTTATTGCTGCAGCACATGCACACCAATGATCCTTGTTTTCCTCGGTTCTGTGTTTGTTTGATGAGAGAGGGGCCGGGAAAGGATCGTGTTTGTACTTTGCGTTAAATTGTCCCCCAGACTGTGCATGTTTATGCACAGTCTGGGGGACAATGGTGCAATGATGAATTTGTATTTTGAAACAAAAAGGCACCACTTTTACATTCGAGCTGTGAGAGTTTATTGTTGATGCCATTTTCCAGGCATTAACAAAATGCTGTATTTCAGTTCGTATAATCCTAATATGCACCAAAAATAAACTGAACGTGGCTGATGACGATTTATCATTTAATCTACATTTCTAAGAAGAAAATCCAATCTCAAACGATATCAAGAAATGTGAAGAAGCACCTGCTAATCACAACACACACACAGATACAACACTGTATGAAATGCACACCAACGTAATCTCACTGTCATGGTCATTGCACGCTGATGGGCGCCTTATAGTCAACGTGAGAGTCAACGTAATTTAAACAGATGTTAATCTTTGAAACTCGATGCCACCACCACCGTCACCAAAATAAGATTAGTAGTTTCAAGGAAGGACAAAAGCTGCTGGACATTTTGACAGTTCCAAGCTCTGAGAAGCTTCTGCTGTGTGTCACTGTGTACAACAATAGTCTTTATATATGAGAAAGACTTGATGAATGAAGGAGAAGCACAATCTAATTTGGGACAAACGCATCACATCTTTTTGTGTGCGTGTGTGTGCGCGCGTGTGAACACACAATGTTTATGAGGCGACGTGATTGATGAGTAAATCCAAGCACAAGTGACAGTGGAATAACATTATTCACCTTAGCGTTGCCCTCCGCCGGCGCCGTGGCTGGTGGATTTATCACCGCTATCATTAGTCAAGTATGAAATTGTGGTGATTCTTTACATGAAAACAATCTCTACTTAGAGAATGGAGATGAGTAATGGCAGACTGGGAAAAGGTTGTCTGGGAAGAATATTCTTCTGGCCTTGTTAAGGTGTGATTTTCTTCCTTCCAACTAGCGTGGAGGATTTTTGCAAATAGGAAAAGCCCATGACTGCGAAAGTACAGCGGGCAGACACGGATGAGCACGAATTCACCCAAAGTAGATGTGGGAGATGGAGGAAAAAGAGTGGAGGGGGAGGGGAGTCTTTTTCTGTGTGTCAGGCCTAACTCTAATTATGGCTTCGTTAATTAGTGTATCTCAACGCCGACTCGCTTGGAAGGATGTCACTTAGCTCAGCTTTTTCTCTCTTCCTCCATATCCCTTTCCTAAATCACAGTTGAGCTCATTCCCGCTTTGCTTTTCCTTCCCCCTCCTTCACTCCTCCTTCCGTCCAACCCTATCCTGCCCGCATGTCTTGACAGCTCATAAGGCAAAGCAGCATATCAAAGCAGACTGTTCCCTCGTAGCCCTTAACCAAGCATCTTTTGCTTCAAATTGCTTCCTGAGGAGAGAAAGGAATGAGATAAGAAAGCAAAAAAAAAAAAAAAGGGAGGAAGAGGAGGAGGATGAAACGGAGACACGCTGAACGGTTCCCTCGACAAGATGGAGAGGAGTGGAGAGAGTAAAAAGTTGAAATGTGTAACGCTGGCAGTTGCCCTCATTACTCTAAGGTGTTGGTCTCTGAGAGGTGAGGTGAGAGATGTCAGCCCTGCACACCCTGCACGCCCTGCCCAACCACGTGGAGAAATTAAGTCCCCGTCTCAGCGATGAGATCGGGGGAATAAACACGTGACGGTGCCTCAGATTGAAGTCCTCCGTCTGTATTTACTGGAGCAGAGCCTTTGGCACACACAGAAGCTCTGTGCATGTTCAACCAAGAACGCCATGATTTTTCAACTCTGAAAACTATACCCCCCAACTCCTAAATTCAAATTCTTGTCGTGGCTGCTATTCAAGCTCAGCAGCACTGCAAGATGCTGCATAAATTAAGTCGCTGGAGGGAGCGAAGATGAGGAACAAGCGCCGTCTGCCTCTGCCGGATTGTAATAACTCCTGGAGCCTTGTTGGCTGAGAAGAATCCCCCATTGAGACCAGGGCCACACCTTCCATTCTGTGGATCATCATTAAGGTCCACTGTCTCCCCACTCCCCATTTTTGCATAGTAACCCATAACTAAGCAGAACCTGCTCAAAAGAGGCGAAGCAGAAAACGCTGGTGTGTTTTATATGTGCATTTTTATAGTTTATACCAGTCTGAGGGAAGGCAGCAAAGGTTGGGAAAGAGGGTGAGGGAGGGGTGCTGTTTGGCTGTGCCCCTGATGTCCGAGGCAGCCTTAGTGGTTGCATTGCTGACCCCTCTCTTTCACCTTTTGACTTGTCCTGCTGCTTTGTAGAGACAAACACTCTGAGCTTGTGCTTGTCTCTGTTTACTAGCTGTCTTGGAACCTGTTATTTTCTACAGCCCCCTTGTTCAGACACTCTGGAGAAGAAGAAGAAGGATAAAAAAAAAAACTTGCGGGTGTGGTCCTGATCATGGCCAGGCAATCAAAGGGTTGAAGAGTGGCGGGAGACATGGGGGAGAAAGAGGGGGTATAACAGGATGTGTGTTATTTCAGACATGCTGCTTTTCAGGCTAACTGTACCCTCATTGTTCTAATGCTGCCAGTAATGACTTCACCGGCTTCCTGTCACGTGATAAAGGCTGTACCAGTGCTTAGGTGATGCAAAAAGTCTCCCTGGTTAGGAAGGATGAATGACATCACTACGATGTTTGGCTTCTTTGTTTCCTTTTCACTATCGAAGCACATCTGTTCCATCCTTTTAGATAGGGTTAAATTGATTAGGTATAAAAGTAAAACTGCAAAATTAGATCAAATATGTGCTAGAAATATTTGATGGTGCGGTCACCATCAAATATTTCTTCCGCCTTTACTGATCCATTACTGAAGGTCAATCTCAAACTGAATGGCAACACTCCACAAATGCCCTTAATAGACCTGCTATGACTGCCCACTCAGTCTGTGTTCTCTGTTTGCATTCACTATAAAGCCAAATCCTGATAGAAGCCCCCGTATGTTGTCAAAATTCAACAGGGTCTATCAACAATCACTGAATTTACCTTCTACTCTATAAATATTGGGCAATATCAGTTAAACTCTTTCACCTGTCCGGAGAAATATTCCAACAAAAGCTGGAATGTTAATATACTCCTAATTTAGATCTTTTCTAATATCCTTACAATAATGCATCAGTAAACAAAGACGTAATTAAAACAGTTTTTATCTGCAAATCGAACGTAATCAAAAAACATAAATGGAACCTACACCTGTGTTAGCAGCAGCAGTAAACCTGGCATCTTCTGGCACTCAGAATGTGAATGGGCTAATACAGTAATATATGAGAATGTACAGTGTTTAACAATTTATTAGACCACGGCTCAGTGTGGTGTTTATGACACAGCTGCCCTAAAATTAACAGTACTGGTAATTTTTCAATTTTTCTGTAATGGTTAATCCACCAGTAGGCACAAACACTTTAATCAAAATGATATCTTAATGGTAAAATATAATTATTGTTGTTGTTCAGGAATGTTTCAGACAATTATAATTTTATAAGATTCCAAATTGCAGTTATTTATGTGCATTTCTAGCCAGAAAATTAGTTTTAGTTTTAGTGGTTGAATCTCTCATTAATTTATGTGTGGGTTTTGATAATTAATTTCTGCTTTCTCAGAGAAGTCCAGTGTGCTGGCTGAAATTTGAATTAAGTTTATTATGTACCTAATAAACAACAATATAATTTTATAGCTTTAAAGAAGGCTTTGAGAGATCTCTAAAACATTTGTGTTTTCTTGTGTTTATGACAGATGATCTATTAGATTTGACGCCACTTAAAATTGAAGGCTGTAGTTGTGGCATTTTAGTGAGGAAAGTCTTATTACTTATCACTGAATAGTTCTCAGCCCTGTAGCACCAAGTCCATCATATTTGAATTTTTGAGATCGCTACATCATCAGTGTAATTTTTTAACCCTAACTCTAATCTCCTGATATGTTTTTGGTTTATTAAGATAAAAAAAAAAAAAACGATTGCAGAAAAATGTCAAAAAATGCGGAAAACCATTATACAAATGAAAACTCATATATGCATAAATGGTTTTTAAAATCTTTTTTTGGGGGGGATTTGTTTAAGAAACACTCCAGTTTAAAAAAATGATTTTTATTTTCTGGCAATTATTTCATGGTTCAGCCTTTTGCAGGGTTAACTTCATGGGCTATTCAGCAAATAAAATACTGGTGATAGAAAAAGAGATACTGTAGCAAGGCGGGTTCAAATGCAGCTCCAATAGAACAGTTTCAAAACAAGGTGAACCAAACTAACCCAGTGGAAATGCTATAATCAAACGAAGACAACCAATCGTAGCTGGGTAAAAATTACTTTAATTGTTATCTTCAGAACCTATAAAAAATAAATAAACAAGAAAACTGAACAGGATAACAGCACATGATCCATGACTGCAATTATAATTCAGTTTATCTTAATCAGATAAACTGGAGTAAATAACAAGGTAACAACCATAATAATAAAATAGCTGCAGAACTTTCTAAATAATTAAGTTTAGCTTCTCTGCTAAGATACAGTAGCTAGCAGTAAAATGTGGACCACTGCTGATGCAACAGCACAACAAAAGAAAAAACTCTGCCTGCTTGTCCTGTTCTGCCCAGAAACAGAGAACGCACAGGCTAAAAAGCCTGAGAATACAAGTTACTGAGAGCAAACTTAGAAAAGACCAGACTTCATTCTAACAGGAGCCCAAATCACAACATTCCTGTTATATAGACCACACTGAGGCTGAGGCTCTCTGTAGTTAGGACACACACCATTAAAATGCGTGGGATATGCAGTGGCAGGCAGATAGTAATAGAGGGAAAGGACAATGACAGCACTTTTCTCCCTGTGAATATCTACAACACTGGGACAGTCATGTTCCAGCACAGTGAACCAAACCACAGCCCTGTCCAAGATGACTTTAACACCATAAAACCCAAAGGGACGGATGCGAGGAGAGGAATGTAGAGCAGAAGGAGAGTTAGAGTAGACCTGAGTCTCAGAGAAGAGCAGTTGGAAGTGCAGGTAGAGGACCAAGGAAATTATTTAGCAAACAGCAGGAGAGAAAGGCATATTATATTGCAGAGAGTCTTTCTCTGCAAGCGGTGAAGCTGATAGAACTCAAAGGGATGATACTCTCCAACCTTCCCCCCACAGAAACTTACCAGCATCTAAAAGATCAACTGATCCTTATAAAAAATGAGTTCAACACCTCACTGCTGGAGCTGAGAGTGGAATTTCAAAACCTCCAACAAGACAGAGACACTGTGAATATTGAGCTTAATGCAGTATGAGTAGAGCCCTACCCTCAGATACTAGACAATAAACAGCCTGAGAGAAAGCAGCTCAAGAGAATCAAAGCCAATCTGCTGTGATTGAAATCAGTATAGAGTAGACCGACAAGTATTCAGCTACCAGACATCCACCTGGGACCATCAAAACCCCAGCCACAACTAATGAATCCTCACCCACAACCACCAGCAAACCAGACAAATCCGCATCCACTTTCATAGAGAGCTCCAGGGAAACATTGTCAGCACACATACACTGATGCAGACTTTAAACATCTTAAGAATTTTCCAAATGCGTTCAGACGAACGAGAAAGTCCACTGGGCCACTACACATCTTCCACACAACTTCCTCTTCTCCAATACAGTTATGTTCAAATTCTACTAAAAGAGTTGGTTTTGTTACTAAACATCTATCCACTCCAGCTATGCATTAATAACAGATTTTCAACTGCACAACCTCAGCATCTGCAACCTGGATCACTACACAAAGACACAATGGACCGGCTGACCAAGAGTTCCAAGGATGCTGCTTTTTTACGCGACCGAGGCAGACAACAAACTCTAAAGCTAAATGCTACAAAGAACAGTTTCCTGTGTATGTTAAGCAATGCTCCCTGGATAGGTTGCTGTTCACTCTGTTTGGGTTGTCAGTATATTCAGTATTTAATATAAAATAATATAAAAATGCAAAGGTTTCTTGCAACTAAGCCGCAGCCAAGAAACCTAAAGGGTTTAGCGAGTTTCTGTAAAAGAGAAGTGGTCTAAAATCGCTCCTGAGATATGTTCAAACCTGGCAATTGACTACAAGAAACGTCTTACTGTTGTGCTTGCCAACAAGAGTATCTCCTATCAAATACTAAGTCATGTTTTGCTTGAGGATCAAATATTTATTACACTCAAGTTTCTGGATTTTGGGTTGATATTCTGTCTCTCTCAGTTAAAATATGCAACTAGAGACCATAAAAATTAGAGACTGTTCATTTCTTTGTAAGTGGGCAAACTTCCAAATTCAGGAGGTGATCAAATCATTATCATAAACTTATTGATTCTTCTTTAGTTCCCAGTGATTTATCCGAGAAACATTTTTTTTACTCACTTGCTCCTTTTTGAGATGCAGATTTGCTGCATCTGCTTTTATTGCAATGCTGGTCAATATTGAAATTCACTAGCTGCATCTGTTTGTTTCTAAATTTACTGATCATACATTTTGCCCTGTTTGTGGCGGAGAGAGTTGCGGCTGACTTATGGATACTACAAGTCCACTTCTGGACTACAGTACAGGATTGCATTTCTGAAGAAGAGAAAAATAGATTTGCAACAGACCAACAGATTTGAGAGTTGTCATGGAATTAGGCAAACAGATTGTATGTAAATGTCAACTTGACCTGGTTCAGTCACAAACTCATAGCAGACTGACTCTATCATATTCCTGCTGTGTCACTGCTTTATCACCATCTTGACACACCAAAGTCATTTTGAAGATGCCAACTGACTGCAAGCGATCTCTGGTCCCCATCTTTGACTCTTTGAGCCATTTTAAATGCAAGGTGATTCCATGTTTATTGCACATGGCTGCATGAATCCCTAGCAACACTTATGAAGCTTGGCTGACGGGCATCTCACCATCGAGTTCTATATCATAATGTACCTTGGTTGGATGGTTGAAGAGGGTACAGTTCGTCCAGCAAAAAAAAAAACCCTATTCTAGCTGTACAACTGTACAGTGTCCTGCCCCTATGACAACAAAGGAACTTGTATATTTTGTGAGTTCAGTAGGATATTACAGGGATTTTTGCAGAAACTAAGTATTACAACTATCTGATCTGTCGAAAGGACAGGCAACTTTTTGTGCAGCGCTCCAGTATTGACAACCCTATGATCTGATTATCCCTTTTCACTTCAGGTAGATGCTAGTTAGATGGTGGTAGCTGCTGCTCTTCAGCAAGCTGTTGACATGGTATTTGATACGAGCACTGTAAGCCTTGGTCTGTGTTTGCGCTGAACATTTGTCCCTCTGTGTTGTCTTGCAGCTTCCTGGTTGGTAGAATTAATTATTGTATCTTGGGACAACAAGTTAGTCTTCCTGGAGCATTTAAGAGGTGGGTGTTTTCGCCATTCGATCCATGGTATTTGCTTTGTTGGCTTCAGCCTGGTTATTTTAGCTTCTACCCTCCACAACATCATACACCTAATATTTAAACACTCATCCAACTTCTGACACACTGATAACACTGACTAATACACCTCATAATGTGTAATCATGTGTTTTTGATTCTCTTGGTTAATAATGTAAATTTTGGTTAAAGCTGTGTCTCTCTCATTATGTGTCTTGACACAAGAGCCAAACAATGACAGTAAGCACTTACAAATCCTCAAAAATCTGAGGAAGATAAATTAGTCCCTAATAATTATAGAAGCATATGTGTGAGCACTGGGATATCATGGAAGGTATTATTCAGGATCATTAATTCAAGGGTTATGGAGTTTCTTTTGAAATACAGTGTCTTAAGTAAAAGTTACGTTGGGATGATTACATTTATACCTTACACACTTTATTAGACCAATATGTTTCATTATCTGGATGTTCATAGTTTGGAGGTTTTATGGCTTTATACAAAACATTGACCGTATGTGGTAATAGTCAAGTTGTTCAAGGTTGTGGCAAGAAACGTGAAAAAAATCAAACCCACCCACATCGACAACATTTGGAATCAAATCTCCAAAAAGTTGATTCTGTTCATCTGGACGTAGCGTTTTGTGGGAGAAACGTTTCGTCACTCATCCAGGTGACTTCTTCAGTCTCAGCTGACTGCAGGTTTCCCCAATCTTATAACCAGAACATTTGCATAATGACTGAAACCAGCCCACTGAAGGAACAATGGGCTGTGAGGTCAGTGCCTTAATCTTAATTATGCAAATTCTCATGACCATTGATCAACAACCACTGACCAAAACCCACTGATCAAAGACCATGAGTGCCATTCACAGAGAGTTGGGGAATGCCTGCAATCACAGCATTGTAAGATGGCAAAAGATGTACCCTTAGGCCCCCTCCTCGATTCAGAGATGGTCTTTCCCTTTTCACGTAAATGGCCTCCTTGACTCCACCCTCAAACCAGTGTTCCTCCCTGTCCAGGATGTGTGCATCCTCATCATTGAAAGAGTGTCCACTGGCCTGTAGGTCTGTAAAAATGCGTCTCAACTGCTCCGATACAAACCATGACATTCTCCCTGCTGTTGCCTTTTTGTAAGAATGCACCCAGAATCTCCACGTCTTCTACTTCTTGTTTAAAAGCATCTGTACCAGCTCATCATCACTTGTGTTGACTTCATTGCCCTCACAGCAGCGTGATTTTTGGGACAAATTCTTTTGGGACAGAAAATCAGCGAAATTTAAATAAATACATGTATTTACTTTAGTTTCAATTCAGGTTGGATTTTTTTTTTTTTGTGTTCAGCGCAGATTTTCTGTGTGCGGAGACTGTGTCAGCAGTGCACGATTGCTCACGCGCTCAGCTTAGAGGGAACACTGGTTAGTGTGTCTGTACTTTATAAGGCAAGTTCAGATGTGGAAAAACTAGAATTTTGTGTTGCTTTTTCGCAACATGCTCGATCTATAATGGACTTTAATCTGTTCTTATTTTCAACAGTTTCATTTTTTTTGATGTTCTTTATATATTTTGAATCAGCATTTCATTATCACCATCTGATAATGTCTCTGACTGGAGTAGAGAATCATTTTGTGTGGAAGAAACATTAAATGACTCACGAAATTCCAATTTTTATATGAGTGTGCACAAAGCCTGAAAGCTTAACAGAGAAAGTTGATAAACTTTTGCTCCGACTGGGGTTTTAGTGTTTTTTTTCAAGCCAGTTAAGACAAAGAAAGCCTGGCTCTGTTGAACTTCCTTCACGGTATACCCTTCTGGTGTCGAATCTGAGTTTGGAGACACATTAGCAGCATAGTTATGAATCAATATCAACCATATAAGAGAACACTAAGCTCATCAAACTACAACTATTTAAAACAAAACTACATTACCCACTGGAACAAAAACACATGGGTATGAATACAGTGCAATCGAACCAGTCTGTTGGCTACTCTTGATTGTGCTGTAGTTGGTCCATCTTCCAGCTGTTGAAATGAGCAAAATTACAACATACACTCAAAAAACAATTCGTTGCCATCATAAACATTAAAGTTTTTTTTTTAATTAAAATGTAACTGAAATATATACAATCAGAGAATTGAAAATTTGTTAAAATAATAATCATTAGGAAAATATGCTTATTGTAACCATAATGTAATCCAGTCAAGTAAATTTCATTTCACCAGATTCCGTTAAATTAAATCTTTCCACCGGCGTTACACACCGGCCTGGGGGGGCTGGAGTTGCAACACAAGAAAAAGAAGTAAATCACACAGCCACAGCTTTACAATGACTAGTCGTTTTATTAACTTGACAGGTAGCGAGCGTCAGAGTGGGCATGGCCAAAACAACAAACAAAACACACTGGAAATGAATCAGAACTAACTTACCTATGGTGAATCAACCCCAAAAGAAAATACAAACCTCTAACCTGTCTCCCTACCCGAAACAGGAGAAAAAGGTTGTAAAAGAAACGGCTTCCCACCCCTACAGCTACCATGTCCAGATACGACTCTCTAAACTGTTTTTACTGCAGCCCAGCTCTGTCACACGCCACGAAGGGCCCCAAACGTGCAGCTCACTGGAAACAGGAAGTCAGGTCCCAATTTGTAGCTGGCCTCATTCCCTCTTCCACCAATGGTCAGCCTCCACCTGGAAACTTACATAACAGACATCACAGAGTAGAAACAATGCCCCCGCATGGTGTGGCAAGTAACAACACCACACGGCAACAATGACCTGGGTCATAACAACATTGTACTCACACAAAACAACATTTACACATAATTCAGTTACTCCAAGTCAGTATTTTTGGTGTAAATAATTTCAGCCACTTTTCATGGTGAATTTTATTTTATTTTATGGTGGGAACTCTGCGGTTGCTCCCTTCCCTATTCCGGCTCACTTTTCAACCAGTTAGCTATGACTGATGCATGATCCATGTCCAGTAAACTGCAGTTGGGATTTTGGATGACTCATGGGGTGAAAACCCTCTCCGTACACTGACCGAACAGAAACCAGTGCACAGACGGACACATTTGCAGGATCATAAATTACTGTATGACTGACCTACAGACTGGCTGTGTCTGTGCCTCTGACTCAGTCTGTGAGGCCCATTCTGTTGAGATAAATAAAGGATTGCTAAATTAAATATGAAGCTAAATATGAAGGAAAATCCATATTCTTGCACTCACACACGCACAACCTTGTTTGTCTTGTTTTTTGCTTTTTTAAATTGTATTTTTATTTTAATTAAAATCAATTTTGGATTATTATTATAATGTAGACCCTGCAATAATTTAATTTAACAATAATTTAAATATTATAAGTTTTATGTTTCCAATGATCAGTGGTTCAATTGTTTTGTGCATACACTTAGTTTCATAATGTTCTTTAATTACACTTATTTTATTTTCTGTTTTACTGGGAGATTATTATCATTATCAGTTTGTTTTAACTGCCAGGTTTGTCACTAAGGCTCTAACAGGAAATTCTTCTGCAAAAATTCTTCTGTAAGAGTATCTGTTGTACAGCATTGTGTGTCGACTGACAAAAATGGTGAGTCATGGTATATGCAAATGGATAAGAGAACCAGTCCAGCTTGCACATGAGCACTGAGGTTGTAAACTGACAGATATTGCAGCCCTGGCAATCGTTCATTTGACATTTGTATGTGGCGACCTTGTGGTTTAGAACAGCGGTCCCCAACCCCCGGGCCTCGGGGGTTGGGGACCACATTTTTCTCTATTGTTTCCAGTAATCTCAGTACTGGCACTCTCAAATAAAGTCTTAATTGTTTCTATAACTAATTTTATCTGTTATTGCTTGGTTGTTCTTCTTAATGATGCCAGTAGCTCTTGAATTCGCAATTTTGCAACTGAGGATTTCAGTATTCTAAGTGGTACAGTATCTTCTCATCAGAGATGATGTCTGGAATCTGGCCTCGAGCCGCCATCCCAGTTCAGGGGTTATAACCCTCCATGCTCCGATTACCACGGTGACTAATTTGGACTTCACCATAAGCGTCTGTTTGAAAAAAAGAAATAAATAAAAATAAGCATCTGTTTGTGTTGTTCATCAGTCCCTTGTGCTTCTAGATCTTGTCATGCTCATTCTTTGTGTTGCTACTGTCAGATAGAATTGACACAACTATCACAACTGCCATCTTGTATTCCTTGTCAGCTACCACTATGTCTAGTTTGTTAGCCATCCGTTACTTTTCCATCTGGAACCTCAAATCCCACAGGACATTTACTGCGTTGTTCTTGATCTCTTTCAAAGGTGTGTCCTATTGATACTTTTAATCCATAATTAGAGAAGATATCCCTGTACACTATCTCATTCACTCATGTTTGTCCGAATATGCAGTCCCAGGTTGCATCTTAAATCCTGCTATGTGCTAGAATGTCTTAGGAGCATCTATGCACAGCCTGCGCCTTCATAGCAGTGGTACATTCCTGCTTCTGTGGAGCTGTTTTCTGGTCTCTGTCCTATCCTTCAAACTGTCCTTTCCAAGACATTTCTAGCATTTGGGAAAGTCAGCAACTTCTTCTATCTGTCCATTATAAACCCCATTTAGGGGCTTGGTCTTCTTACTTCTCCTCCTCATCCCTATCTTTCCTCAGCTGCCTCAGGCACTCTGATAGCAGTTCATCCCAGGGGTCCATCTTCCTGATGTATTTGTGGATGCTCATTGTTTGATTGTAGCTCTGACAAACAATAATCCTCACCCTCACTCTGTTCTTTGCTCATAGTCTGAAGGTGCTGACTTGCACCTTGCAGCCCTTCAGCACTGGGGGGAGGTTTCACATCTTGGTTTCAGTGGCATGTATCTCTTTTTTTGGCCATCTTATTATACCAGTTGAGCATCTGATGAGTGTTAGGGGACATGTGTTGATGGCTGAGATCTCGTTCCTACTATTGAGCTGTCTTCTCAAGACTGACCTTACCTTCTGGAAATATTGTGTTTGGCTGTGTCTGACCTTCTGACATTGTTATAGTGGTTCCCACTCAGCTGTGTGACACTGAGGTCCCTGTTGCTGTCCTGTGTGTGGGCTAATGTTATTCAACCTATTCAGTCCCGATCACCTTCCCTTTCTTTGCCACCATCCAGGATATCTTTACGTCCTATATGGTTGTGGGTCTCTCTGCCTGCAATTTTGTATTGAAGCTTGGCCACTGAAAAATATCCCATTCGTTTGCTTTGAGACTCTTGGCTTGCTCTTGTAGTTTTCTTTCGTTATCCATTTGCACCATGAAGCGCTGTCCGATCAGTTTGGCAGCATTTAGCTGAATCTGAGTAGAGGGTACAGTCCTGTACATTTTAACAATTTATCTTACTTCTATCAGCAGCCACATCATTGGTGGACACTAGTGACCTGGTTCAACTGGCAGTCATTCATGCCTATGCCATAACATTGGCTCCACTAGGTATGCTTCATGAGATCATGGGCTGTTCCTTTCTTTTTCTTTTTCTGGAACAAATTCATCTTTGTGTCATCAGAATGATTTTTTCAGAACTCCAAAGACTCTTTAGATCAAAGTCTAATCTGGCCTACCCGAATGACGACCCACTCAACCCAGCTTTCATTTCAGCCTGTCTGTGTTGCAGTTCTTTTCTGCAGTGGTTGGAGTGGAGGTGCGGTTTGTTTCTAGTCAGCAGGAATTGCAACACCTTTGGCCAGTGTGTCTGAGCACTACAAAAGATCTTAGAGCTTCCTTGCTCTGTGGCTTTCCTACCTGAGACACCTCCTTGTTTTGTTTTCTTCTGCTAAACAACATTGCATACACTTCTTGCACTCACTTATAGCACTGATCATACTGAATACAAACACCATGGTTAGCTTATGTTCTTTCTTTGTTTCTTTAATTTAAAATAAACACTGTTTTAATTGGCATTTGTGTGCATCAGCCTTTTTCTCGTGGCTGTGTGGTCCAGTTTGTGACACCATCACTTTTGACCGCAGACTTACAGAAGACAGTACATTTAAAACCAGCTCTTTTATCTGCTTAATTTGCTATTGAGGGAGACAATAGCCCTCATATGGCCATGAAACTGCTTGTCAATCAAATATCTAGGTCCCTTTGAGCCTCCAAAAATCGGGTTTTATGAACTAAAATACCTTAACAGTTAATGCAATATTTTTGTTAAATGCCTTGAATAAAAGCTTAAAGTCTGCACTTCAATAACAATCTGTTTGCTTCACTTAAAATCCTTTGGCATGGTATAAAGAGGCCAAATGAATAGATTTTATACAGTAAATGTCCCGTAACTGCAAACAAGGTGTCTGATCTCTTTAAATTTGTTGCTATTATATATCATTATTATTTAATGTATATCATCTCCTTTCACCTATACTGCCAATAGATATTCATTTTTATCTTATATGAACCCTCTGTGGAGATGCATACGGGTGGGGGTTGAGGCCTATGCAGATAGACAGCTGGGACATGTATTTCCAAATATTGGCAAAAGACAGGTGAAGAGAGTGAATCCTTTGTATCCTCAACTGAAGGACGTTTCTGGATTCTTGTATCCCCGTATTCTTAAAATGTGAGATTATTTCAATATAATATGCACACATGCTGATGCAGATGAATAAAACCAGCCCTTGTCTACCTACTGTCTCACAATGCCCAGCAGCAGACTGCAGCTTTGTTCTAAATCGGAGGATCATATCAAATCTTGTCATTAGGCTTTGTTACCAGGACAACAGCCTTGCTCCAGCATCCTCTGAGCCAAACTCTGTCAGGATGGCAGCAGCGATAGCAACAGCAAGAATAAACCTATAGATGAAAATAAAATAAACATGGGGTTAGAATTCGTGACAGAAAGCCTTCTTTTTCAGATGACCTGTTTTTTCTTTCTTTCACAGCGACCCAGGTCCAGTACCACTGACTGTAGTGGAATGTGATGAGCCTGTCAAGTGGAGAATGCATCCGTATTCAGACTGTGGGCAGATGTACGCTCTTGTTTTTTTGCCCCTGATATTATGTGAGAAAGCCAAGGCTGTGAGTTCACAGCTCAGATAAAGACCTGAATAATTGGCACATGGTTATGTAATGTGAGCCATTGGAGTCCATACAGCAGTGTTGTATTATTCATCGCACTAGTGGAATATGTAAAAGCACAGCTCCAATCCCCTTTAGGTCTAATTAAAAGACTATCACCCACTTTACAATAGAAACTCCAGGGGATACAGTGTAATCACGTATTAATAGAATGATTACTAAAGAAATAAAGCTCCTTACGCTGATAAGAGCTGCTGAATTTATAGCACAAAGCCACTGTTAAAACGAATTCACATAGATTTCACTCTTGTGATCTCAGTTCAGCTGAAAAATTGAGACCATGAAGAAGTCTTTGAAATGCCACAAAAAGAGTTGGATCCCACTCATAAGGATTTGGATTGGAGGCTGAAATATTAGATGCAGATGGGCACCAAGGGTGTATTTATGCCTGCAGAGATGTATTATCTTGATAGTCATAACCAGGGACTTGAAACACTGGGGGTTTAGTCCAGCCTAGATATTTTTACATTTTTACCAGATAATTACACAGTGCAAGTCATTTCAGAGTAGAATAAATATAAAATGCAAAAAAAAGTGCGGTCTTCAAAAGACTTTTGGTCAAGTGTGTAGGCAGACTTTCATTATGCGAAATCAAAGTGAACATAATGACTTCAATCAGAGTTCTTGTTCAACTTCATTATCATTTTATCTTGAGCAGGAGTGAAACTCTAAGAAAATAAGACTCGATGTTAATAAAGCAGTCACAGCTTCATTTGTATGTTGCTAGTTCTTTGTTCAATTTTTAAAATTGACCACATCTGTTCTCACAGCTTCTGCTTTTATTGTGTGACAGCAGATCCTTCTGAACTGTAACAAACTCTGGTAACTCGGTGTCTTATCTGTCTATCTGATATTCTGCTCTTCTTCATCTCACCAGCAGTTCTTATGGAGGCTCATCTGTTCTCTGTTCCCCCCTCTGTTGTTTTCTTCTCTTCTGTCTGCTTATGCCAGCAGATAATGATGAAATCTTTAAATTATTGATGTGATAAGCATGTCTTATTTAACAATTTACTTCATAGTTACTGTTGAAATCTCCCAATTCTTTTGATCTTTGGGCTGAAGGAAGGACAATACTCGGTGTATACCAATATCGTCTTTTTCTTCAAAAGAAAGAAGAGAAGTTTATAATTTGCTGCCAAATGAAACATTTTATGTGGTTCAAGCACATTTCACTTCACTTCATGAAGCCTTCACTGGACAGACTTAAATGTAAACACATGGATGCATGACTGCACAGAGTTTCTGTCATACAACAGTAGTTTGCCCTTAGAGAGTTGACACAGGGCTTAAATCATATCTCTACAGTGCATATTTTCTCTAAACACAGTTATCATTGGGCCACCACAGTCCTCTTGAGCTTGGCAAGATCAGCTCATATGGTTTTAGTGCAATCAAGTACACTAACTTATCTAACAGGTAATACATTATCTGAAAGGTACTCACACTGACCTTGTTCAATTAGTCTCTATGCCAACAACCAGCAAGTAGCACAACAGCCAGAAAAGTGAGATTTTGCCTGAAATTGGGGAGAAATTGATCTTTATTTTTCCCTCTTAATGTTTGTCCATCAGCCAACCAATGAGCAGCGAGACAAAGATCTCACTCCATGCCCAAATTTATCAAAAAGCTGGAATCTTAGGTTGCTTGCTTGCTCGATCTGGAAATATGGATATACAGTAAATCTTGCAAGTATAGTTTAGGTGCTTGTAACTGGACCAAGTTTCCCTCTTGCTCTTAGATTTATAAAGTGTGTTTAAAACACTTTGCATGTTGGTGTTTAAATCATCCTGATTAGGCTACATGCATTCTTGTTAGACATGGGTACATAACCCTGGAGGCTTCTTTAATGCAAAGTAATAGATAAGCAATGTGTCATTTCTTTGTATTTTGCTAGGAAAATGGGAATTAAATATAGTAATTTACTGAAAACTCTAATCAAAAAATGCAAATGCAGTATAAAATAGGCAGAAATAGAACTCATACAATTCTAACAAGCGTGAAAGTCAGTAATTAGCCTGATCACCTTTATCTTTCAATACAGCATGAACTCGCTTAAACAACCTTTCACGTAATTTCTGTAAGTAGTCTTCAAGAATTGTTTTGCAGGCTTCTTTAAGGACATTGCAAAGCTCTTCTTTGGATGTTTGTACCTTTTGTTCTGTTCTCTGTTAAGATGCTTCAATAATGTTGAGGTTTGGGCTCTGGGGAGGTCAGTCCATGACTGATAGTGGCCCATTGTGTGTTTTTCTATCCAGGTGTGCTTTACTACTAATACTTTACTGCTTTGGTAGCGTGTCTTGGGGTCATCGTGATGCTGAAAAATGAAACTTCTATTGAAAAATGAAACATCTGCCAAATCAGACACTTTCAAGATGGTATTGCATGATGAATCAAAATCTGTTGTTACTTTTCTGTGTTCATAATTCCATCAGTTTTGACAGAAAACCCACAGGTGTGTTTTTCTCCTTACATTCTCTGTGGATACTGAAAATTTGAACCAAAAATTTCAAATTTGAACCTGTTGCTATGGTTTTCAGCTCTTTTGTAATTCGGTACCCTCAGTCTTTTCTCTCTGTTTCCCTTGATTAAGAATGGCGTCTTGACAGCCACCTTCCACTGAGATCATTTCTGATGAGGCTTCAGTGAGCAGTTGATGGATCACATGAATCTCATCTCTCAGATCTTATACGTGTATGTCTGTTTTTTTGGTCTGCTACTTCTCACTTTCCTCAACTTGTCCAATTTCAACAAGTTATTAAGAAGACTGCACAGCATGCTAAGGAAGCACAAAATAGCTGAGATGCCAGTTTTTAGCTAATAGCCCATTCTTGGTGCAAACTGTTTTCATAGATTCATCCAGAGTAATCCAAAATATTATTTTTTTGACAGCCTGCTAGTAACAAAGTACCTCCAGATAAAACTGTAAAATCAATTCTTTGGAACATTTGCAGCATTTTCTTGAATGAGTCAAAAGTCAGTGCTGAGTGGGTTAACAGATATAAAAACGTTCCTCTGACAATGTTCCAGTAAAAGAAGTGGATGGAAATTGAGTGGTACAAGCAAGTCCAATGAAAAACTGTGTCTGGCTTCTTTGAAGCAAAACATAAAGACATGAGCGGCTCAAGACTTTTGCACAATACTGTAGGTCACTTTATGATAATTCTCCTGACACCCTACAGACTTTTGATTCAGTTGAGAATGAAAGAGCAGATGTGTAGTCAACTGACTCCAAATTTGACTGTGAGTAGAAACAAAAGGATGGTGTAGCTTCACCCGCATTTAAGCACCTTGTGCTGCTCCTGTAGCTTTTTATTCTCCTGCTCTTCGAACCCAGGTTCTCAAAATTGAGTGCCGCTCGCATTCAGTTAAAGCTGACAATAAAGCACTCATCAGAGAGCATACCTCAGGTCACAGCTCAGCTCATTTCTACAGGCACCAGGAACTACCATTCATATAAAGACTCCAGCTTTGACTAAACATTGGCTTGGTTTAAAGGTAGGTCTTAGCACTGAGCAGACTGTTGTATGCTACAGATTGTGACATTGCTGCTGGCCTTCTCACAAGTGATGCATACTTTTTAATTACCTTCAACTTTTAAAGTTTGTATTTGCTGTTGTTTGCACTAATAGTGCTATTAAGGTCATGTTTTCATTTTCATTGTCTTGAAGGACTGTTTAAAAACATAAACAAATAAGAGAAAGTAATGCAGTTTGAAGCTATTGAAGGTTTTACATCTACTTTTTGTTTCAAGCCAATTAGTTCGTATAGAAAAGCAGGGCTCTTGTTCAAGTGAAGTTTCTTTTTTTCTTCACATTCTACCCAAAAACCTTTTTTTTATTGTCTTTATTTCATTTTGTTCTCACTTTGAACTGATGGTTAAGGTAACATCCACGATGTTGGTTCAGCTTTCATTTTCAAACTATTTTTCAACCATGACTACATGGTTGAAAAATAGTAGAGGAAAGAGTGCTTGACAGTGATGGTTATTCAACATGGAAATGTTTGATGGGGGTAGTATTGCATCTCAAATCAACATGCCCTTCTGCTCAACATAAAAATTTTCTGATCCAAAGTTTGAACATATATAATGACTGCTGTAAAACTTTTCACAATATATATATTGAAAACAAGTCTGTCGACCCACTTTCATGCTTTTGTTTCACACACTGAAATCTGAGGGAATGTTTGAACTTGAATATCTCAAAAACTTACAAAGATAAAAGCCTGAAATCTGCCCCATATGTGAGAAAACACAAATAAAAACTTTTGAAACAAGCATTGCAGAAGAGGCAAATTCTGAATTATACATAGTCGAATTTCACAATACTGTAAAATAAAACATGGTGAATATGTTTCAATGTGAAATTCACAAAAGTCACAAACATGAAAAAAAAATGTCTTCAAATTTCATGTAGGATTTAGCAAGTAGCAAATTTATGACAAGTTGTACCACAAAAAATAAACATATCAGTAGACTGATTACTATCCAGATAGAACCAAATTCTGGAGTTTCCTGGTCGTTCTCTAATTATAACTAAGAAAATAATCTAGCCTTTCTATTCTTGAGGCTTATGAGTGGCTTGCACCTTGCAGTGAACCCTCTGTATTTACTTTCATGCTGTCTTCTCTTTCTCGTTGACTTGGATATCAATACCTACCTCCTGGAGAGTGTTGTTCACTTGGTTGGTTGTTGTGAAGGGATTTCTCTTGATTTCTCTTTGCCATGGAAATGATTCTGCGATCATCCAAATTGATTGGACCTCAAATCAACTTTAGCCCTTTAATCTGCTTACTTGATAAAGACATAAGGAAGGACTTGGCCACACTTGTCCATGAAATAGCATTTGAGTCAATTGTCCAATTAGTTTTGGTCCCTTGAAAAAGAGGGTGGTAAATGTAAAGGAGCTGAAGCTCCTAAATGTTAGGGTACCTGGGTCGTTGACCCACTGTTTAAGTTTATGGACTTTTGGACTTCATTTATTATGATGATGATCTGTTTCTTAGTCTTTGGCATAGTTTAGTTTTCTTGTGCCTCTTTGTTTCATCATTTGTCTTTCTAGTTTTTAGTCATTTAGTCTGTTGTGTTTCGTGTCTTGGTTTTGCCATTTATTGTTCTTGTGTGTCCTCCCCAGTTAGCTCAGCCTTGTTTTCATGTTTGCCTAGTTGCCTGTTTCTCCAGTCATGTCTGTGTGTCTGTTTCTCTCGCTCTGTCTCTTGTCCCTTGCTCTCTCCTCCCTCTGTTTCCTGGGTTTCATCAGTCTACGTTTGTGTGTGTGTGCTCCCCATACTTCCTGTTTTATTTTGATAGTCTCTTGATTGTCTGGTGTGTATGATGTTCAGCTGTGCTTCCCCAGGTGTGTTTTTCCCTTTGCCCTGATGTATTTAGTGTCAGCGTCTCCCTCTGTTCGAGGTCACAATCTATCTCTTGCTGCGTGTCCAACAAGGGCGTAGATTTGGCATGGACGGAAGGGACATGTCCCCACCAATATCCTGCGATTATTGAATTGTCCCCACCAATAATTTGTTCTCTTCGAGCGAAGAAAAACAAAGAAGAAAAAAAAAAGATCTGTCAACATCTCATTCACCTAGCGGTGCAGAAAGTGTTAAATTCTCTACTGGAGTCCTACCTCATGTGACAAATACGGCCAAAGTAATTGGCTGTGCCTTTCAGGGAGCTCTGTTTAGTTTTAGCAGCGGCAAGCCTAGAATAAAACATCCGAGCTCACTGATCTGATCGGGGCAACAGTGCCAAAAATGTTGTATAATTTTGCTGAGAGATACAAAACCCACCAAGTCATTCAGTGTTCCCTTAGTGCTAATGTGTAAGAGATGTTGGTGTACTATAACTGAACTAATGTTGTTAAGTCCTTAAAGTCATATTCTTTTATTGTCACGACTGTATTTGAAGCAATTTTTTTTGTATGATACCTGATTTATATGGATTATGGCTGAAGTAAACTAAAGTCTAAAATAGTCAGTCATTTGTTTAATAGTAATTTAACATTATATAATTCACATATAAAACTATGAATTGTAATTTTAAATGGTTTAAAAGCATGTAGAATAGCACATGTAGGCAAGTATGTTTCTCCTTTTTTTTTTATCAAGAAGCAAAGACAAAAAGGAAAAAAAAAGAAACAGGGCAGGGTTCGGTGGTTGAATCATCCGTCCCCACCAATGCCAACACCGAATCTACGCCCTTGGTGTCCAGTCTCCATTAATTCTCTGTTCTAACCTGCCTGTTAGTATTTACCAGTTAGTCTCCCAGTTTTGTTTTGTTCTGCAAAACCAGCAGTAAACCTGTTGTCTGCAAATCTCACTGCTGCACACAGCATGTCCTGACACTGAACCCCGTTTGAAAGCTGGGAGTCTACATTATGTCCATGTCCATCATATAAGTGTAATTAGGATATGTTTCAGCAAACGGGGGAAAAGTGTCCAAACATATATAGACCTAGTTTTCTTTTCTTTTTTTTATTTTTATTTTTAGAGCTTACAATTTGGAATCATTTGCTAGAAGTACATAGTTTCTTTTTTTTTTAATAAATTACAATCTGATTGTAAGTGATATCTGTTTTTGGTTTTACACTGTTTTCTGTCTGGCAAAAGGTATAGCTAAGGAAAGTAGTACTGCCAACTGGACTTTGTACCCTCTGCAGGTTTTCCTTCACTACTCCATGAATCTTCTTTGTGGTCTTCCTCTTTTCCCTCTGCCTGGCTGTTCCATATTCAACATTCTTTACCTGAGATATCCACTATCCCTCCTCTGCACATGTTCAAACCTTCTCCACTTTGCCTCTCTAACTTTGTTTCCAAACTGCTCAACCTGTGCTGTCCCTCTGGTGTACTCATTTCTTATCCTGTCCCCCATGGTCGCTCCCAATGGAAATCTGAAACTCCACCAGCTCCAGGCCTCCTGTCATTTTGTTAGTGAAACCATCTCCAAACCACTCATTATATAGCAAGTCTCATTACCATTTTGTAAACATTTCCTCTCACTCTTGCTGCTGTCCTTCTATCGCAGATCAAAGTGAGGAAAAACATGCAAAGTTATATAACAAAACAACAATATTTCACTATGACTGCAACTGATTTTACTCACAAGTTCTATTCCAATCCAAAGTTAGGATCTGGGCAAGTACACTCAAAATGCCTCAAGGTGTTTTACTTATTTTTTATTAACAAAGCTTTGGTATGTATGTATGTGTAACAAAACATAAAAAACATGTAACATTAGTAAGAAGAGAAGAAATGGCAGTAAAAACAACAGTCAGTATGGAATAGATATTGAATACAGATATTAAGGAACTGTAATAGTTGCTTTATTTCTGTGGCTGCACATATGGTGAATGGCATCTTACTAAGTTTGTAGTAAGTCTCAAGTATCTGAGAAAGGCTGCAGTTACTGACTTAAAATAAATGATTTTAATAAATGAATAATCAATACTTTAACATCTACAATATTCCAGCCAGGACATTAAAAACTTAATACTGTGCATCGCAAGTAGGCTTTAAAACCTAAGCCTAGAAGCAGGAAATATAGAGAGAACACAGACAGAGAATGTAGAGAGATCATCAGGGTATTTTGTTATGCACGTTTATTGCTGTTTGGAGAAGAAGACTTTCTCTCAGCACATATATACAGCACACTACCATTTGGACAGAAACATAGACTGAAAAAGAAAATGATGAAGTGAGTGTCGTGCTAAATTTACGTTAGTGAGAAAAGGATTCAATTGTGGCTTCATGGAACTAAGTTGAACTCAGGCACTTTTACCTTAATCTAAATGTAATGAACTGTCAAATTATTCCGGGTTTTTACTTGGTTCTGACATATAATAAGTAAGTGTAATAAAATGATAAAAAGGACTTTTGCTGGTAGCTTCCAGAGATTTTTTTCATTTTGCTCTTTTCTTTCCACTTCTACAGAACTAAAATTACACATTTACAGTTTATATCATTGCACTACAGGCTCAGAGTTGACCTTTGACGTTTTAGATTTTAAAAAAGTATTGCAATTTTGTGAAACTGTCATAAATAGTTCAGAGTTTTAAAATATTGGCGTTGCAGTCATTGACATGTGACCATCAATCGAATGAGTTCATTCTTGAGTCAAAATAAAGGACTGTGCCTAATTTGAAGACATTTGCTTGAGGCTTTTGAAAAATATCAAGAAAGACGAGTCAACAACATGTCTCGCCATGGTCATTGCAGATGCATGCAAGTATTATATTACCTCTTAGTAGATTTTTGATTGCAATAATGTGAGTGGGTCAATATGAATGCAACAGATGCATTCATGCTAAAGTGAGTGATGGGCCCTGTGGAAAAGTTCAAATAAAGTGTGTAATGCAGTGAATTAGTCATTGCTATTGAACTGAAACATACAAAGAACCATGGCAGTGGACTACTTTTAACATTAGGGGACTTTGTTAGATATATCTAACTATATCTAATCTTTTTAACAGGAGTTAAACATCTAAACCATTCATCTTCTTCTGCTTATCCAGTCAGCCTATCCCAACTGTTATAGGGAGAAAGGTGAGGTACAAACTGGACATATTGCCCAGCCAGGATCTTATTTTCTATTAAAAAAATATTTTTGTGACATCTAATCCAATCCTCTTCCTTATTGACTACCTCTCTGGCGTTACTCACTCATCACTGGAGCAGTTCAAAAGCAATGATATGACACCACTAACAGTCAGAGTGCTCTTGAAAGGATAAAAGTGTTAGTACTTCTATCTGAATTGGTGTAGTATGACAGCAAATGAATAAATGTCAAAATTATTTAAATAAGTAGTGCTGTGGTTATTTTTCTACCCTGCAGGTGCAGAATTTAATTAATTTTTGTATAGTGTTGAAAAGAAAAAACAGTTCAGGTGCTGCTGAAACCCTAATTCATAAAAATACAAAGTGTAAAAAAGCAAACTGATAAAAAGAAAAAACAAACAAAGAGGAAAAAGAAAAAATCACAACACAAAGGGTAAAAAAAAGGTGTCCAACATGCTGACTCTTTTCCAAAGACGAGGTAATGGTGCAACGTTGAGAACGTCGTTTTTGGTGCAATTTAAGGAGCAGCCTACAAGCCCGGGATAATTCTCATGAGAAGAAAATCATGGAAGAAAAAAGACACCGGTTATTTTCTGTTTTGAATCCGCAATTTTGTGTTGTTGTGCTGATGACAGCTTTTTGGCATCAGCACAGCAGCACACCACCACAAAAATGACTAGCAGTGCTGAAGGTTAGGAGTACTGCCACGGGCCATGCTTGTCATTTTTTCTCAACATTCAGGGGGTTGTACAGTGCAAATTTCTTTACAAAGTTGATATTGTTAACACTGTAAAATAAATTCTGTAAAAAAGGAAAAAAAAACCAAACAACAACAACAACAACAACAACAACCAGAAATTGACAAAATTCCAGCAGCTACTGCAGCAGAAATTAATGCTGTAAAATAAGAAAATGTATTTATTATATCTACTATAATATAGATTTTTTATATAATAAGTAATTTATAAGAAAATAGTTACTTTTTATACAATACTTTGATGTATGGTTAAAAAAGTTTTTAAATTTTACATTTTCACATACAAATGAAAAATGCACATGAAATGTTATTACAGTTACAATATGTTGTTGATTGCTGATCATATGCAGTATTATTGTAGTTGATTATTAAGATAGGATTTGCATGTGTTTAATGGTTATGAACATTGAAAGAGTTGCACTTAATAAAATATAAGCTTTACAGAAAAATGTACGAGCACTGTTGTATTACAGCATTAGTACGTTTCAATTTTCAATAGAATGATGGAATTTAGTTTTACAATGAAAAACTTGTTATTATAACATTATCAACATTTAGCAAAGAAGCAAACAATCCTAAACCTAAAAGGACATTAAACATTGCTGATGTAAGCAGATATCTCCCACTTAATTCAGTTCAGTTTTATTTATATAATGCCAAATCACAACAACAGTCACCTGAAGAAGGTTCTTTATATTATCTGGTAAAGTCCCCACAATAATATAGAGAAATTGTCAACAAAACGACAACTCCTTATGGGCAAACACTTGGCGACAGCGAGAAGGTAAAACTCCCTTTACGCAGGAAGTAATGACAGAACCACCTGCCGTGACAGACTGGGGGTGAGCGGATTGAGACAGGAGAAAAGATACAGCTTGGAAGAGAGCCAGAGATGAATAATAACTAATGATTAAATGCAGAGTTGTGCATAAATGCACAGTGAGAAGAGTACATGAAGAAGAAACAGCGCATTATGAGAGACAGTCCAGGCCAAAGAGACATAATTAGAGGATTCAGGGTCACCTGTCAGATTATATCTGTTTTCCCAAAATCCAACCTGGGGCCTGAAAGCTAAAGGCTCTGCCTCCCATGCTACTTTTAAATATCCCACGAACCATAAATACGCCTCCAGTCTGACACTGAAGTGTTCTTTTTTCATGATATGGAAAGTTTTTCATGATACTATGACGTCTTTATAGGATAAGATGGGGCCTGACTGTGCAAGATAGAAACAAATATAGAACAAATTTTTTTTTGTTTCAATCCAGGAACAGTTGACAACAGGTCAAAGTCACACTGAAACAGAATGGAACGACTGCCTATTTCAAAGAAATGTAGCTAAAGGCTGTCGCTCTCTCCTTATCCATCCTGATTTATGCTAGTGTCTCTCACAACTGATAGCATGAGACTGCACCTGCAGCCCAATCAGGTCGCACAAGCATTCCACCTGCTTTAGAAATACAAATCTATACATGCTCTTGCAAGAAGGCTTGTGGTGTCATGAGGAGAGCTGGAAACGGGGCTGTTTAATGGCACATATATTGTTCACACTCACCAACTTGAATAACTTAAGAATAAATCTATACAGAAGGTTGTTTTTTGTTTTCCTTGTTTGTTTGTTTTTTTTAATTGCAAGAAATGAAAAGAAAGGCACACCAGAATTTAAACAGGCTGATGCATGAATATGTAATCTGACATCATTTACTACACTCAGTATACCGTGAAGTCTTTTTGTTATTAATGCCAGAGGAGGTCTGGAAGTTTACAGTTATTGAATTAGCAGCGCCTGGCCTGTACTGAGCTCTGACAGGGCTGCATTTTGTTAGTTAAGCCCAGAAACACTAAACACAGCACATACGGGTGTATTAACAGCACCTGACTGATGCCATTGTTGCTGAAGGCTTTTTGCTCACTTTTTGAGGGTTGGATTAATTGTGGTGGAGCTGTTTCTAGTTGGCAGTTAATTTCTGTAATAGGTTTTCCAGTAGGGTTATTTCACGGAATAACTTCGTAACAGTCATAGTTTATAAATATTTGTGGTCAGCTTGTTTATAGTTATTTAAGATAGTGCAAGAACCTTACATGGACACGGATTTGTGGTTGGCTTGTTTAGTGAGAGTCCTGTGTATATACTCACATTCATCATTATCAGTTTCATGTAACCTCACACGTTCTTAAAGAACATTATAGCACACGTATCCCCTCTCGTTTATTTCCTTTCACTGACTTTCTCACACATACACAAACACATCCGCTCCTCTCGCCTGCCCACGCATTTGGCCCTGCAGATCTTCCGCTGGTGTTGTTGTCAGTCTCCTCACACCCTGGTGATACTGTAGCAAGATAAAATCACCAGCCCACGTGGACCGAAGAAAGGCCAGCATGGGTTTGATAATTGGAGAGTGAGGGGGAGAGGGAGAAGCAATGCAATCAGACTCGGATAAGAATGAGACCTTAATTTGACATTTTTTTCTTTCTATCTATAGAAGGCTTTCCTTTGAGCTCCTCAACCCCCCTTGCCTGCAAACTTACAGTATCACTGAATTCTAATTAGAGAGCACTTGATGAGAGTGTGTGCTCACGGTGGCCTAGTTAGTCTGACTTCATCGGTATGAGCCTCGGTGCCCTGGTGCAGTCGGTCCCCAACTGTGCCATCAAACGAGAGCTCTAGTCTCTGAGGGATGCTGGAAAAAGGAGCGTTGGGGGGGTAGTGTGAAGTACACGGAGAGATAACAAGACTGGGCATCACCAGAGGTGGTGGCAGGGGGGAGGAGGTAGATCTGAGGGGTACATTAGTAAGGCTGCGTATTTGAAGTTTGTGTATGTGTGTGATTATCAGAAACATCTTTTAACACAGGGCTCTTTGAATGCTCAGTGTTGTGGTGCTAACGCTGAACACTGCTGTGATATAACAGCAATTATAGGTGTTCCTGACTCCTATATAATCACTAGCAACTACTACACTGAGCCTATTGTACCCTGTTGTTTAGAGTGGACTTAATTACTGCACCCTAACAAATTATGTCGTTAATGTTTAATTTGGGGATTTTGATGTTTTTACATTTAAAATGATGCAGATTTGCATTTGGGAAGAAAGTCTATCCCTGATTCAGGAGGAAAAAAGTAGTTTTCTTCTGCATCATAAAACACTGGACCAGCTGTTTATCCTCTCGAGGATATTTGAGGGTGCATCGGAGTTTGCTCAACCAGTCGACATGTGTTTTGTGGACTTGGAGGAGACATCTGAGCATGTTCCTTGGGGTGTCTTGTGGTGGGAACTTGCATGTATGGGGTATGAGGCTGTTGTTTCTGGTCACTCTGTTCTTGTACAACCATAGTGAAGGTTTGGGTAGCAATGTTTGCACTGACAGTGGGTTAGACTCATGTCTGCTGGGTGCTACGACTACCCTTCGTAAAAGATTCGAGTCACAATTTGTTTTTTTGAGAAAATCTAGGGTTAAAGAGAGTGGAGTATAAAAGTGAAGCTGTCACTTTTTAGATCCCTCTGCATTCCTACCCTCACCTATGGTCACGATACAGGTGCATGTGGCAGAAATGAGCTTCTCCCAAACAGTGGCTTGGTTCTACCTCAGTGATAGGGTGGGGGATTCAGTTATTCGGGAGGGGCTCTCAGAGTAGAGCTCCTAGTCTTCTATATTGAAAGAAGCCTTTTAAGGTGGTTCAGGCATCTGACTACGATGCCTCCTGTGTGCCTTCTGGTCAAGGTATTCCAGGCATATCCTAACCGGAAGTACATGGTGGGCAGACTCAGGACATGCTGGAGAGATTAAATTGCTCAGCTTGGTTGGGAATATCTAGGTGTCCACCAAGAAGAGGTAGATCAGGTGGCAGGGGAGAGGGAAGTCTATGAGCAGTCCTTTAGAGCTGGCTAGCCTGTTATTTCATCACCCAAAATAAAAACAGGAAAAAGGAAAGGTTTGAAATACAGGGGGTGCAGAATTATTAGGCAAATGAGTATTTTGTCCACTTCATCCTCTTCATGCATGTTGTCTTTCTCCAAGCTGTATAGGCTCGAAAGCCTACTACCAATTAAGCATATTAGGTGATGTGCATCTCTGTAATGAGAAGGGGTGTGGTCTAATGACATCAACACCCTATATCAGGTGTGCAGAATTATTAGGCAACTTCCTTTCCTTTGGCAAAATGGGTCAAAAGAAGGACTTGACAGGCTCAGAAAAGTCAAAAATAGTGAGATATCTTGCAGAGGGATGCAGCAGTCTCAAAATTGCAAAGCTTCTGAAGCGTGATCATCGAACAATCAAGCGTTTCATTCAAAATAGTCAACAGGGTCGCAAGAAGCGTGTGGAAAAACCAAGGCGCAAAATAACTGCCCATGAACTGAGAAAAGTCAAGCGTGCAGCTGCCAAGATGCCACTTGCCACCAGTTTGGCCATATTTCAGAGCTGCAACATCACTGGAGTGCCCAAAAGCACAAGGTGTGCAATACTCAGAGACATGGCCAAGGTAAGAAAGGCTGAAAGACGACCACCACTGAACAAGACACACAAGCTGAAACGTCAAGACTGGGCCAAGAAATATCTCAAGACTGGTTTTTCTAAGGTTTTATGGACTGATGAAATGAGAGTGAGTCTTGATGGGCCAGATGGATGGGCCCGTGGCTGGATTGGTAAAGGGCAGAGAGCTCCAGTCCGACTCAGACGCCAGCAAGGTGGAGGTGGAGTACTGGTTTGGGCTGGTATCATCAAAGATGAGCTTGTGGGGCCTTTTCGGGTTGAGGATGGAGTCAAGCTCAACTCCCAGTCCTACTGCCAGTTTCTGGAAGACACCTTCTTCAAGCAGTGGTACAGGAAGAAGTCTGCATCCTTCAAGAAAAACATGATTTTCATGCAGGACAATGCTCCATCACACGTGTCCAAGTACTCCACAACGTGGCTGGCAAGAAAGGGTATAAAAGAAGAAAAACTAATGACATGGCCTCCTTGTTCACCTGATCTGAACCCCATTGAGAACCTGTGGTCCATCATCAAATGTGAGATTTACAAGGAGGGAAAACAGTACACCTCTCTGAACAGTGTCTGGGAGGCTGTGGTTGCTGCTGCACGCAATGTTGATGGTGAACAGATCAAAACACTGACAGGATCCATGGATGGCAGGCTTTTGAGTGTCCTTGCAAAGAAAGGTGGCTATATTGGTCGCTGATTTGTTTTTGTTTTGTTTTTGAATGTCAGAAATGTATATTTGTGAATGTGGAGATGTTATATTGGTTTCACTGGTAAAAATAAATAATTGAAATGGGTATATATTTGTTTTTTGTTAAGTTGCCTAATAATTATGCACAGTAATAGTCACCTGCACACACAGATATCCCCCTAAAATAGCTAAAACTAAAAACAAACTAAAAACTACTTCCAAAAACATTCAGCTTTGATATTAATGAGTTTTTTGGGTTCATTGAGAACATGGTTGTTGTTCAATAATAAAATTATTCCTCAAAAATACAACTTGCCTAATAATTCTGCACTCCCTGTAGTGTAAATTTAGGAGATCACATGAGATTCCTGATTCTGGTTTTAACATTTGTCTCTTCCAAGCAAGTTTTGCTCTTGGAACTCACATTCCTCTGGGAAAATCGGTTCGAGGACGGTCCACGGACAAAGAAGGATCAAATACCTGGAGCATATTAATGTCTGCAGGAGTAATGGGTGGAAGGCCTGGTGTAAACCCACTGAGCTGGGCTGCAACGGGTTCCCGGGAACAGTCTCTGCACTACACACTTAGGCTTCTTGGCACTACAGGATAGCAGGGGAAGAAAGCCACCAAAAATATCACTAAAAGTGATAAAAGAACTTCCTGGTGTCTGTGAATCAAGACAAGAACCATGGTTTCTTCACCAGGGTTTTTCACTGATGATAAGTCCAAGCTGCCCAACAGTGCAGTTGATGTTTCTTTAAAGTGAGAACATGAGAAAAAAAAATCATTGAGGGAGCTGAGTTGAGGGAATAATAGATGCACATTAGAAACTCAATTTTAATGTGGAATATAACAATTACGTTTCTTTATTTGTAAGAGTTTGGACAAAAAGGTTAATGAAGCTCCAAAAATTATAGTTTTAGTCATTAAACAGCACATTTGGATTTGGCTTAGTATAGGATGGGAAGATGACCACAATGAAGTTGAAGAGGGTCACTCTACAAAATGTTCTCACCTGTGTTAAGTCATTTAGCATTAGCGACTACAAGCTGTTATGCCCGAGCTTTAGCCGTGACAATAATAATAATTACGAGACGGCCGGAGCTGAAGAATCAAAGCATCCATTTGGCAGATGAGCTTCCAAATGACCCACTGAAAAAAGAAATGGCACCTGGCCAGCAAACATGTCAGCGCTCTCTCCTTCTTTCTCTCACCTACTCGCTGGCGCTCTTTTACCCTCTGTCTCTATCCCACATTCAGAAGGCCATTTAAATGACATAGATGCTCACACACACCACATTTTCTTTATAATGTGTTACTTATCGTTGCTGTGCACACATATAAGCATCTTTCCATGTATGTAGTATGTATGTATGTATATTTGGACATTCGAAGTATTCTTGTGAAAGGAGACACCTTCTTTTTTCAAAGAATAAATAAGTCTCACCTACACACAGAAAAAATAAAAACAAAAAGAACACAAACTCATCACTTTCCCTGGTGTAATTCCACACTGTGTATTGCTTCATGCAGGGATGTGGCTGCAGAGGAGCTGCATCACGCTAACTACCAACTACAGAGACAGGGAGGCAAAGAGAAAGAAGAAGAAAAAAAGTCAATTAGAGAGGTGTGATAAACCAACACATCACAAACCACTACAGATGTTTGTGTGCTCCATATTTCTTCTGTCACAAACAGAAAGGAGCTGAAGATGTGTGGACGGGTACTAATGGGGGAAAACACATTTGCATTTTTTAAAGAACATTTCATTTGAAAATGAAATTATGTATATTTCAGTATTCCAGTCTACTAAAGCATGTATTTAACATCTGATGCAGAGTCAGTAGCTCCAATGGTATTCAAGGGTGTTTTTGGATTAATTCAGTTAAATTACATAAAAACATTTTTTATAGCTTTTCTAACTCACGTGACAAATCTTTTGGCAAGCATTTATGAAAACGTTTACGTTCATTTCAACTCATCTTTTTGGCCATCTCACAAGCACAAGTCAGATATCAAATTGCCATAAAGAGGTAAATAGTCTATGACGATTATTTAACCTTATTAACAGTATATGTCCAGATGAACGGTATCAACTTTTTGACATTTTCCAAGAACCCAGAGTGATTTTAACCATCTGGAGTCGATGGAGTCACGCCATTGCATTAAAATTATATGACTGATGTAAGATGATGATGATGTAGCAGTAAGATGCAGTCTCCACTTCAACTTGTGTCTAAAGTGCGTACGTCAAACTATGTACCAGTTTGTAATTGTGTTGATAAGCCAAGTAAGACCAGACTTATGATAAATAATTGACGTGATGCTTTTTCCTGAATACTGTTGTCATGTTTAATGCAATTCAGTTCAATTCAATTTATTTATAAAGCGCCAAATCACAACAACAGTCACCTCAGGGCGCTTTATAGAGAGAAAAAAAACCCATCAATCATATGACCCACTATGAGCAAGCACTTTGGCGACAGTGGGAAGAAAAAAATCCAACAGAACCAGGCTCAGGGAGGGGCGGGGCCATCTGCTGCGACCGTTTGGGGTGAGAGAAGGAAGAGAGACAGAGATTAATAACAAGTATGATTCAGTGCAGAGAGGCCTATTAACACATGTTGAGTGAGAAAGGTGACTGAAGAAAAACACTCAATGCATCATGGGAATTCCCCGGCAGCCTACGTCTATTGCAGCATAACTCAGGGAGGAATCAGGGTCATCTGGTCCAGCCCTAACTGTGTGCTTTAGCAAAAAGGAAAGTTTTAAGACTAACCTTAAAAGTAGATATAGTGTCTGTCTCCTGAATCCAAACTGGAAGCTGGTTCCACAGAAGAGGAGCCTGAAAACTGAAGGCTCTCCCTCCCATTCTACTTTTAAATACTCTAGGAACAACAAGTAAGCCTGCAGTGTGAGAGCGAAGTGCTCTAATAGGGTGATATGGTACCCACAGGAACCCAGGAAGAAATGGTAAAATTTTGCATTTTGAAAGGACAGCAAAAAAAGAAAAAACAAACACACCCCCTTTACTATTGTTGGAAAATGCACCACATAAACCAAAAACATTATATAGCAACACATGGCATTTAGTTGCTTAGGAAGATAGAAAGAGTGATATAGCAGGTTTTGAGATGTGAGGAATTTGTGACATTTAGCATGTTTGTAGTGTAAGTTCTATTTTGAACTTACTGACGACCTTGCTGTGTCCCTGCACTACTTTCAAGAATGCATGCGGGAGGTCAAAGAATGGTTCCTGAGTAATTCCCTCGTTTTAAATGATAAGAAGACTGAGATTGTGGTGTTCAACAGTAAAATCCCTCGTGCCCAACTCTGTGCTGCCCTGGGTTCCTTTGCTAGTTTTTCTTGTGACTATGTCAGTAACTTGGGTGTACTGCTGGATAGCTCGCTCAAACTCGATAAGCAAGTGTCTGCTGTAGTGAGATCTAGCTTCCACCAACTGCGCCTTATCTCTAAGGCTAGGCATTATATTCCGCATGAGGACCTGGAGAAGCTTATTCACGCTTTTGTGACCTCCAGGTTGGATTATTGTAACTCCTTGTACTATGGTCTTCCCTCTTCTCTTCTTCTTAAACTGCAAACAGTCCAAAATGCAGCAGCCCGCCTTTTGACTGGTACCAGGAAATTTTGCCATATTACCCCTGTCCTAGCTAGCCTGCATTGGCTGCCCATAAAGTACCGTATTCAATTTAAAATATTACTCCTTACTTTCAAGACTATTAATAAATTAGCGCCAAGTTATCTTAGTGAACTTCTCAAACCACATACTCCTGCTAGAACACTCAGATCTGCCACTCAACTACTTCTGACCCAACCCAGATCTCGACTGAAGTCCCGGGGTGACCGTGCGTTTGCTCTGGCTGCCCTGGTACTGTGGAATACCCTTCCTCTCGACCTCCGCGCATCTGATTCCATTGCACTGTTCAAATCACGATTAAAAACCCACTTATTCAATCTTGCCTTTCCCTCTAGTTAATATTTCTTTTATGATTTTATATCATGCACTTCTATGCTCATCTAAATTCTTGTTTGCTCTGTACCTGTTGCTTTCCTATGTATTAGTGACAGTTATCTGCTTGCATATTTAGTACTTGCTTTGGTCCTATTTCTATTATCCTCCTCCTATACTCTATTTTACTTGTTAAGCACCTTGGCATACCCTTGGTTTTTAAGTGTGCTTTATAAATAAAGTTTATTATTATTATTATTATATTAGTTATGTAACCTGATTGCCTGCATTTTGATGTAAACGGTTATGTATAACTTTGCTGTTTTCAAAATTTGTTTTTGAAATTTTTATTTACATTTTAAGTTATGAAAATGACTTGTTAAACATGTTTATAGTTTTCACAGTAAAAAACTTTTTCTACTTGAATGTTATTTTTTTTGTGTGTTATTTTAGGTCAATTGTGTCAATACAGTATGCCAAAATAAAGAAGATATAAGTATGAAGTCAGATATGTGATGTTGTGGTAAAAAGAATGATGCGAAACAAGGTAAGGTAACAGTTTATAAAGTTAAAATCAGGAGAATTAAAAAAAGACTCCAGAGGGTTAAAGCTGACCCCAGCCCAGCTGCCAGAGTCTGAACTTCAACAAAAGCAGTGGTGAGCAGTTTTCTACCTGTTAATGTTTCTAAAGTAGAATCACTGTGGCGACCATTTTTTCATCTTTGCTTCGTGTTGCCGACTTTGTGTTCATACCTAAATACTAAAAGAACAATATCTGTTTGAATGTGTTCAAAACAAAAGTCCCTATTCTTGTGGTGGTGTGTGGGGCTGTAGCTTAAGTTTTATATCATTAACAGGCGGTTATGTGCCAACTATATCATGCAACACTTCAGGTCATTTTAATGAGTAATAATAATAAGTAGTGTAACAAATTACTTTCTTTATTGAGTAATTACTGAGTAATTAAGTAAAATGTTACACTACTTTGACAAAAAGCTACAACTAATATGTAATTACTTTTCGTGGGTATAATCATTCCACTTTGGAAAAAAGAACATTTCAAATAAATCATTAAAACACAAACACAATGATACAGAAGACTTTTTAAATTTTCCCTGTCATCTTTCCTTATTCTCCCATTGGCAGGATATGTAGGTGTTTGGGATATGATCAACTCTGCTGTGTTATAAGTAATAGTCACAGCATGCAATCACAGCCACTGTGATGACACAAGCTCAGCAAGAAAGTTAGATATGGTTAGTTGTTTTGGCGACAATTATTCAAAGTCAGTTCATTATATTCATTGGCCTAAGAGAAGGAAAGCAAAGGCCCAGTTCATGGAAGATGCCAATACATCTCTCTCTGCCTCCTACTGATCCCCAGAAAGTTGTTTATGCAGTAATCATTGTCAGCTAGCAAGTTAGGCTAGAGTTCAAAACACAGCAAGATTTAGAAATGACTAAAAACCTTAAAAACTCAATATAAAGCTTGTTTAAACACTCGTCTATTACAAGAAGAGGTTATTGCATATTAGTTAGTTGCATATTATTTTTGCACAAGTTACATATAGATGTCAGTTCTTTTATAATGTGCACATCTGTGAATTTTATCCAGTTGTTGCTTTTTGGAATCTGGTGGAAACATTAGCAGCACAGTAGCAATGTGTCAGCAGCGTTTTTATTTTAGTGTAATAATGCCAACTAACAGGTAGATAAACTGCTTTTTACATTTTGGGGTCTGTCATGTTTTTGGCCACAGCGATGTGAAAAAGGGCCGTCTTTAATGACGTGGAAAAAGGGAAACTACTACTGCAAATCGGGTTGATCAGTGTCCCACACCTGACCTGATGCCTCAATCATAAATGTGATGTTCAGAATTCCACTGCTGCTTTAATAACAGTGGATTAAAGTGATGAGTAATTACAGCTTAAAATGTTATGCTCAGGCTGAGTACATTACACTACAAGAAGGGCCCTCATAAGTTATGTGACCTTAACTTCACACACTGCAGTTATTGCTGATCAAACAAAGGAGATGGTGATTGACTTCAGAAAACAGAGAGGTGAGAAAACTCACACCCCAATTCAGATCTATGGAACCCCTGTGGAGAGAGTCTCCAACTTCAAATACCTCGGTGTCCACATCAACGAGGACCTCACTTGGAGTACACACACGGACTTCCTCATTAGTAAAGGCAGACAGCGCCTCTATCACCTGAGGCGTCTAAAGAGGTTTAAGATCTCCAAGAATATACAGAGGAGATTCTACACTGGTGTCATTGAGAGCATCCTGTGCAACAAGATCATGGTGTGGTACGGGAACTGCACAGTACAGCAACAGAAAGCCCTGCAGAGGGTTGTGCGCACAGCTGAACGCACTATGGGAACATCTCTACCAGCACTGCAGGACATCTATGCTGAAAGGTGCAGATCCAGGGCCATCAGGATCATTAGGGATTCTAGCCATCCCGCCCACAAACTGTTCAGGCCACTGAGGTCAGGGAAGCGCCTCTGTAGCCTGAAAACAAGAACAGAAAGGTTCAGGAGGAGTTTTTACCCACAAACTGTGAGACTCCTCAACCAAAACACAAACCGGACAACATGATGGACAATCTCACACACAGTACATAATTTGCACTTTACCTTTCTTCTCTGAACCTTATCCGTACCTTATTATATACATCTGTACTATGTAAATATGTATATTTTTATAGTTTTCTCATTCAAATCATTACAGTGCAATATCTTGCACGTCATGGATATATATTTATAAGCACAAACATATGGACTTTTACATTGTTTTTTTATATATATATATATATTTTTTTTTTTTACTTTTAACTTTTGTTTCTTTTCCTTTTTTTTCTTAGCTTATGTAAAATCCTTTTTAGCATGTTTGCACAGTCGGGGGGAGTACTTTTTTAGCCAGAAAAAACATTTCACTGTATGTTGTACCAGCTATAACTACATGTGACAAATAAATAAAGAATTGAATTGAATTGAATTGAATATTCAGGCGATTCTGTAAATCCAAATGTAACTGATGTCAAGTTTAAACCAATATAATTTATTAAAAGGCTAATAGGACGAAGCAGGGAATGAGTTTAGCAGATTGGATGGCCAAAGGGGAACTAGGGTTGAGCTTGCCCAAGGCAAGGGCAGGCAGCTGGAGGTCACCATGGAGGCTTGAGCAGGGAAGCCCGGAAGCCAAGCTAAGTTAGCCAGGCTGAATAATAAATTAAAAAATGGGTATCAGCTGCATCAGCAGGCCACAGCTAGCAGCTGTTTTTAGTTGGAAAACACCACGACTACAGAAGAATCTGTTTCCAAAGTATTTTGTTGGAAACAGAGACCTCTAGGATTCATATATAATGGTTTGCTGTTTAATTAAAAGGCCTATCAACTACATCTGTGCTCTGTTTAAAACTTTTTGCAATGCTCCCAAGCATTTACTATATTCACTTAGCAGCGCTTTAAAGTTATAAATACGCTTGCTAAATATATAAACACATTCTGCCTTTAATTTAGCAACATCTTTTATTAAAAAGAGGTTTATTGAGCTTAAAAACTGAAGTTGAATCTTAAAATCCTTGCATGCTATGTTTATATATAATATATTATATATAATTTAGGGAAACAGCTGCTTAGCATCCAGAATCCGTACTGGACAGTTGTTTAAAGCTCAGTAATATAACATTTCAAAGCACCTGATAATATTTGAAAATGATAATTTTGTTTGGTGTTTTTTTTTCTAAAGGGAAAAGAAAAAATGATGGCAATAAAGTCAAAAGTAATGAAGATGGGAATATGCAAGAGTGTGTGTTATCTGCACAGACAGGAAGAGGCATGACTGAAAAAGTGGAAAGATGATGACTAAAGTGGTGCGAAAATGATAACTACACCGAAGCATGAGTGAAATATATGAAGATAAAGAGAAATGTGAAGCTGAAACGGGAAGAGAGTATGACAGAATAAAAATTGAGAGGGATGAATCACAGCAGAGGTTCAGAACTGCATGTGGACTGCACTTAAAAAGGAGCAAGAGGAATCGAAAAGAGCGCCGAACGGAGTCGGGTGATAAATGATTCGAGTGGTGCACGGGTCGCTCTTGCCTCCTCATCTTACGCAGCTGACCTTGGGCTTATGAGCTGTAATAAAACGTGGCCAAGCACTCCTGAAATTGGTCCACTCGACGTAATGCTCTGCAGCCTTCTGCTGCATTAGCATATGGCTTTTACAGAGTACAGTGCATCCAACACATACAAATATTGCGCCGAGAGAGCTGCGAGGGAGATGATGACGGCGACGACGAGGAGAATGAAGACAAGAAATGTAGTCAAGGATCAACAGCATTCATGGTGGAATGAAGAGAAAACGTAAGAGGAACGGTTAAGTGAGAAGGAGAGCACAGTAGTGATATCTGTGGAGGCAGGAGAGGCAGTGATGACAGAGAAGAGAAGGATGAAGTACTGTAATGGAGGGAGAGGAAATGATAAGGTGAGGGAAAAATACGAGACTGGGGCAAGTTAGATTGATGGTGACAAGGAGAAGGAAATGCAAAGGAAGGGTTGAGAAGAAGATGATAAATGGTGATGAAAATGGAGAGAAGGAGAAAATACACCCAGTGATGTTTGTGGCAGTAATAATATGGTCTGAGACATCTCCAGAATCATCTTAGCGCTCATAAAGTTAGCAGTACTTCGCTGCTGTTGCGTCACATGAAAGATGAATTTGAAATGTCACTTCTCAGCACAACACGTTCTGTTCCGGCAGTGGCGGCAGCTGTGAGTGGGAAGATGAGGATGAGGAAGACCAAGCGCAAGATTATTCCATCACTTTTTTAACACCTTCAAATTTCTCTTCTGTGGCCTCTTTACACCGAGACAGCATCTACCTCTCCATCATAATCACCCTCTTCTTCTCTTCACAGGCGCAAAAAAACACCCCTGACTTCTTTTGAGGCTCTAATAAGAGCGGAACAAACAGCGTGTCTCTCTCTGGGCCAGGTTGGTATTATCTTTAGGCGTTGTTATATTTTCTGCGAGGTCTCGATGCTCCTCTCCAGAGGCTCCCGAGGATTTAATGGAGCTGTGGGGGAACCAGTGCTTGCCCAGTACAGATTAATTGCTCTATTTGTAGGGTTTATTAAGGGTGTAGGGTTTATTAAGTGAGCAATGTGAAAATGGGAAAAAGCAAAGAGAGATCGATATAGAATGAAAACTGGACAAAGGAAGTGATGCAAAGTGGGATTGGGAACATTATTATCATGGTTAAAAAAAAATATTGTAAAGATGCGGTGGAGTACAGGCATTCAGCAGTGAGTGTGCTGTAATCCATGTTTTTCTTTGCTCAGTGTCCTCAGGCTCAGGTCACACGCAGGCATGTTGGTGCATGTGAGCCCCTCCCTTTGAAATTGCTGTCTATTACTGCCTTTACTTAGTGCAATGATAACGTGCAGAGTTCAGGTCAGAGCATTCATCCATTTTCCAGAAAAAACACAGATTTTAGGAAAAGGGTATTTATGCAGTATACCTAATTTATGTGCATTTCATTTCAGCTAAGGGTGTCACTTTCAAGGACAGCAGAGTAATCACAGTGGAGAGCACAATGATAAAGATACAAATACAAATACAAATACAAATGTTGGACTCGACATCAACTGGTGAACTGTAGCACATCATTTTTTCCTAAATTAGATTTTAAGAGTGTGGCTGAGAAAAAGCTCAACTATTGGATGGATCATCAAGTTTGAACAGACATTTACCACAAACCCTGATTACTTTAACAGTATCCTATAACATTATTGTATTTTCTGTTCATTTCTAGGTTTTTTTAGACAAAGTCTAGATTATTTAATGTAATGTTTGCTTTAAGTTTGTGAAAAGTAGAGAAAGATAAGAAATGTGGGGAAAAAAGAGAGCATGGAAATGGCATGCAGTAGAGTTTCTGGAGGTGTGCTGTAAAGTCAATTCCCGTCTGCTGACTGGAGCAGACGGGAATTGAACCACCAACCTTGCGATTAGCAGATGACCTAACAGCATTACCAACAATATGGTTTCCAAAAAGTTGTTGGGCCCAGCAGCTGCCGGGTGATTTGTCTTTCAGCTGATTCACGTAGCACTAACCACCTGCTATAATCGCTGACTGTGCAGTGGCACAGAGAGAGCATGGGGGCTGTCTATGTGCAGTGCTGCTCATAAGAGGAGAGAGGAAGGAGACAGAGAGACACTGGAGAATTCATTTCCAACTTTAAGTCACATTGGAAACATCAGCCTTGTTTGGATACAGCTGTGAATGATTTTGCCAAAACACTATCACTTTTAAAAAAATTCCTCACAAGTCATTGTGATGTTATGAGCTAAATAATTACAAAAACAAGAATCTATGACTACTGAAAGTTTTGAAGCATGTGACTGGCATGACTCATCAGTTTTCAGTTTATAATAAAAATCACTTGTTATTTAATAAGCTGTAAGAGATGTAATGGGTTCTGAAATTTGTGTAGATGGGTCCCTATATTTTGTATATATTGTTTATGTTGCTTTTATTATTATCAGTTATTTCCTTTTATCTAATTAGAATCTCCAGGTTGCACTGCTAGCTAACAGTATATGTCAATGTGTGTGTTGGCTACAGTACGTGCCCCAATTAAGTTTCAGGGGTCTCTCCTCTTTTACCATTATTCCATATTTCAAAACTGCTTGCTCTGACTTGAAAATAAAGGATAGATTATAAAGTGGTTTGGCTTCAGTGTGAACCAGTGCTGTGTATAGACATGGACTTGGCAAGCAATGACATCATTCAAAGATGTTCAGGGCAAACTCTTTTTAAAAAAAAATGTAAACAACAACAACAACAAAACAGGTTAATGTGTTTCTATGTAACATGTTTTATATTTTTTTGTCAGTTAAATTAGTCACAAGTGACCACTTGTGGGTTTATTGCAATCACAGATGCGTTTATTACAAAGTACTATAACATACCTTGTGATTCCAAATTATGCAAATATTTAGTAGGACTGAAGGATAATTTGCCCAATCAGTATTTTGTTATTATTGATGCAACGATGATGTAGGATCCTGAAAATCAAACAGCTATTATTCAGTGGAAGCTGTACAAGTAAACCTTCTTCCCCACAGACATTTTGACTTGTCACAGTAAGGAAAGCATTGGTGGAAATAATGATGGATTAGTTCCATTAAGCATCGTAGTAAGCCATTATAGTGAACCAGCATGAACAAACGCAGGACTTCCCCTAAGTAAAATACACACCTCGGCTTTCTTTACTTTGACAAGACAAAATGTCTACCATGAAAAAGGTCTATAGTTCTTTCCAGCATGCAGCTTTTTCAAGCCGACTCCTAAATGGCATTACATCCTATATAATTGTCCAAATCAAACCTGGAAATAAATACCAGACTATAAACTGCAGGCGATGTAATGTGAGGACATTTCAGCTCCAGCAGAGATTTCTACTCTGGTGACTGCCTTCGAGGTCCTGTATAAATCAATACCACTGCTCTGGCTGTGTATAAATTCCACAATGCACAAATGTCTCATGTTCATATCACAGCTATGATTTATTTTGCATTTTCTGTTCTAAGGCTGTGTAAATGTTATTTCAGTGGCTGTTCCACACTGGCAAAATTAAGTTTTTAGAGAAAGCAGCGCTTCTCTGATGTATAAATGATTGGAGATTGTGAGAACAGCAGTGTCAACTCCCAAATCACTGCTATCTGCTTGTGAAAATTGAATATTTTGATTCAAAGTCTTTCTGGATAGACTGTAGTACTGCTGCTATAAACTGCATGTAACTAACACATAGGGCCTAACAACTCGTAAAGTGAGCAATCATGACAACACAGTCTGAAAGGCAATTAAAAAACATCACCATTAAGGGAAAAAAATAACTGAAAAGTTTAGAAGGAGGGTGACGCATCATTAGAGTCACGAAAAGCAATAATATGTCAAAAAGAAGTGAAAATAGATACATTTCAAAACCATGTTTTTCGAACTTAAAGATAAGTTTCTAGTTTGAAAATATCACGGTTCGCTGCAGGCACTCATAAAATAATTGCTTTACATTCACTCTGCTTTGGTGTTTCCAACATTGCATTGTTTCCATTACAGCTGTTAGAGAAACAATGCATTCTCATACTCAGGGAACCACTGGGTAACTCTTATGATGCTAGTGTTGGAGAGATACGCACGAGGTATTCTTTGGGTTATGCCTTGATACATTGTGCACTATGCATCAGATAGCCAGACCATCAATCGAAGACGAAAATGATGTTTCCTAATGGGTCCTTCATGGCCGTCCATATGTGACGAGCTGGTGCTCAGACTCATGTCACTGTAAACTGTGTCACAGCAGTGGCTATGACAAAATGCCATTACTGTAATGGCTTGTGAATGAGAAGGAAAAATGGTGGCTCACCAGCATCACAGCTTGTATACAAGGAAGTCACTAGAAAGTCTTCATTTAACATGGTGGTTATTTAAATATGGGAATCCATCAAACTGCGATATAAGGAATTCTACTACCAACACAGCTCTGATGTGGCAATGAAAAAGAGAAAGTCAGGAGTTAATGGAAATAGATGAGCAGGGTGTGAAATGTAACAGCAAACCTGACGACATTCAAATAATTAAGACCAACACAGACAGATACTTTTTGCTAATCACACTAAGAAATGCTGCGAATTGCCTGAGCAAGCTTTTGGACAGTAGCATTTGTAAAATCATGCAAATGAACACACAAGGTTATGTTGAATTTTACTTTATGACTGTTAGATCCAAATAATAGGTGTTGGAAAATGTACAGTGGCTTGCAAAAGTATTCGGCCCCCTTGAACTTTTCCACATTTTGTCACATTACAGCCACAAACATGGATCGATTTTAGTGGAATTCCACGTGAAAGACCAACACAAATGACTTCCGGTTTGGCGGGTCGTGTGATGGCTGTGTAGGATAGTTGCTCCCGACATTTTTTCTACCCCAATTTACCTAACTCGAAACATAAAAAGTTTGGATTTATCTTTGTGGGGTACTATACCAAGGAATAGAAATGCCCAGAAAATCCAAGAAAAAGGATGTAGGAGAACGTACTGAAGCGGAAGAAGATGCTTCGTCGCAAGCTAGCAGCAATATGGAAGAAGACCAGCAACCCGATGCTAACGCCACAGCGAAGGACCACCCAGCTACGATGGACATGATATTAAAAGAATTACGTGCTTTTAGAAAAGACACAAATGATCAGTTTAATGCTATAAGGGAGAAGGTCGTCGGCATTGGTATAAGACTCGACGAAGCAGAGGGACGCATAGACGTAATGGAGACTCGAATCCAGGCCTCGGAGGAGCTGCTAATTGAAATGGCAAATTTTCAGTTGCGATGCGAATCTAAGCTACTGGAATTAGAGGGACGGTCACGTCGCAAGAATCTTAGAATATATGGCGTGAGGGAAGGGGAAGAGGACAAATTTCCATCCGTTGTCAATTTTGTAGAGGTTCTATTTGAAAAGACAATGAGTCTCTCCCGCCCCACGGTGTTGGGAATTGAAAGAGCACATCGAGCCGGTGGCAAAAAACCCTCGGAAGGAGCCCCTCCACGCTCAATTGTAGTTAAACTCGCAAGTTATCGTAACAAAGAAGACATTATTAAGAAGGCCTGGCAGGCTAAGGGCTTCAACTTTATGGATTCTAGGATATATGTGGACAATGACTATGCCCCGGAGATACAAAGAAGAAGAAAGGAATATGCGACAGCGAAGAAGGTGCTTAAAGAGAACAATATTCGCTTCCAGACGCCTTTCCCGGCCAAGCTAAGGGTGTTCTACAGAGAGGGAATTGTGACATACAACACGGCGCACGAAGCGACTACCGATATGGTGAAGAGGGGATTATCGGTAGAAGTTGTGAAAGACAGAGACTCATTCTTGGATCAAATAAAACAGCACACTTGGCAAACAAGTACGAAGAAGAAAGGTGGAAACTCGACTCCAAAGCTGGGTTTCAAGGAACGCCTTCAGATATTTAGGCACCAAGATGACAGTGGATAAACAGCAAGTGTGTGACGGAGCACTATACTAGAGGTAAACTCAAGAATATTGAGACCTAAGATGAACTGAGAATATGAATTTTATTTCTTGTTACTTGTTTTGTTATATAATTAGTTAATCTTATAAAGAGGGCATATAAAATTACATTAAAGTCGGGTCATTTATTTGCACAATAAGTTGGACCCTACAGACCACTGGGCTTTCGGCCTGTGTGCCGGAGAGGGCACTCTTCCACAAGTGGACAGAAGAGTTTTTCCCTCACCAAATATAGCTAATATAGCGATTATGTTTTTGGAAGTCAACATGATTATATGTTTTCGTTGTATAATGTTTTTTTTGGGGGGGGGGGGGGTGTTTTCTTCTTCTTTTCTTTTTTCTCTTTTTTTCTGTTTTGGGGGAGTACCTTTCGATCTTTGGCTATGTACAGAGATTGGAATTATATAAGGTCGTACATCAATGCCCTGTAAGGTAACTAAAATAGTGTCATTTAATGTAAATGGTCTGGGGAGCCATATTAAAAGAAGTAAAATTATGTCAAAAATAAAAAGAGAACAAATAGAAGTTGCCTTTATACAGGAATCTCACTTATCGAAGCTCGAACATGATAAATTAAAGAAATGGAAATTTAATCAGTATTCCTCTTCCTGCCCTCAGAGTCCTAAAAGGGGTGTGGTAATTCTAATCTCTAGTAGGTTAAATTTTGAATGCATCCAAGAAATCAGTGATAAGGAGGGGAGGTTTGTGTTAGTCAAAGGGTACCTGGAGGGTATACTGATTACTCTTATAAATGTATATGCTCCCCCAGGATCAGAGATAAAATTTTTCAAAAAGGTTTTTGAATTGATTGTTGGAGAGGCACAAGGTACTCTGATTTTGGGAGGAGATTGGAATGTTCGCCTCAACCCGTCCTTGGACTCATCAAACCCACACGCTCCGGGATTGAATAAAACAACCAAAAACATCAAATTAATCTTAAAGGACGTAGGGCTCATAGATGTATGGAGAGAACTAAACCCCAACAAGAAGGACTATACCTTTTTTTCTCACCCTCATTCATTTTATTCTAGATTGGATTATTTTTTTATGTACCAAAAAGATTTTAGCAGGGTGATCAATTGCAGGATAGGAGTGATGGATTTATCAGACCATGCCCCATTGTACCTGGAAGTAGTGCTTGGATACGAAAGAAGAGTTACATCCTGGAGATTAAATACAAGTATTCTAAGCACGATGAAAGAACAAATTAGTCAAGATATAATAGATTATATAGCGGAAAATAATAATGAAGAAGTTTCCCCAAGTATTCTATGGGACGCCCTAAAAGCAGTGATAAGAGGAAAACTCATAGGTTACAGCGCTAATTTAAAAAAGAAGAGAAATGAGCATTTAAGAAAACTCCAGACACAACTACAATATCTTGAAGATGCCCATAAAATAAGCGCAGTTACAAACTTACAATTAGAAATACAAAAGAAGAAAAACGAAATCGATGAAATTTTTTCAAGTGAAATACAAAAAAATATGGTTTTTTTAAAACAAAGATACTATGAGGTAGGAGGCAAATCTGCTAAATTACTGGCTTATAAATTAAAAAAACAACAATTAGAAAATACAATATATAAAATAAAGGACCCTCAAACAAATAACATTGTGTATAAACTTGAAGATATACAGTCAGCCTTCCTAAAATTCTACAAAGAACTATATACACAACCTAGAGTGGATATTAAAGGTATGATATCTTTTTTAGATTCATTCGACTTACCAAAGTTGAATGAAAAACAGAATATAACCCTAATCAAGGACATATCTGAATTTGAAATTAAAAAAGCTATTACAAAATTGAAACCGAATAAATGCCCAGGCCCAGATGGATTCTCATCAGACTGGTATAAAGAAATGAAAGAGGTACTGATTCCTTTGATGAGAACATCATTCAACTATATTTTAAAGACGGGAGTAATTCCCCCATCTTGGAATGAGGCTTCTATCTTCTATAATAGCTAAAGAAGGAAAGGACAGGCTTGACTGTGGAAATTACCGCCCCATTAGTGTTCTTAACCAGGACTTTAAGATATTTACATACATTCTTGCCAAAAGAATTGAAAATATTCTTGTTCAGATAATTAGTTTGGATCAGACTGGTTTTATTAAGCAGAGACAAACGCAAGATAATGTTCGCCGAACACTACACGTTATTGATTATGTTAGGAAAAATAAAATTCAGATGGTCCTTATGAGCTTAGATGCAGAAAAGGCCTTCGATCGGGTTAATTGGGAATTTGTATACAAAGTCATGGATAAATTCGGATTCCATCAATCGTTTATCAGGATTATACAAGCATTATATAAATCACCAAAGGCAAGAATCAAAGTTAACGGGGCGCTTTCAAATGTTTTTAACCTACAGAGAGGGACACGTCAGGGTTGTCCTCTAAGCCCCTCACTCTTTGCTCTCTTCATAGAGGCCCTGAGTCAAAGTGTAATACAAAGCAATACTATTACTGGAGTCAAGATTAGGGGTCGAGAGCATAAGATTTCCTTTTTGCTGACGATATTTTGATTTATTTGACAAATCCAAACACTACTTTCCCCAAGCTATTGTCACTTCTGGAGATCTTTAGTTCAATATCAGGTTATAAACTAAATATATCGAAGACTCAGATATTAACTTTTAACTATGAGCCCAATTATGAAATTAAGGCTAAAGCCAATTTGAAATGGGAAACGGAGCAGATGAAGTATCTTGGAGTAAATATTACTAAAGATCTGTCTAAGATATACAATGCAAACTTTAATCCTTTAAGTTATAAAATAAATGAGGATATTAAAAGATGGAATTTATTACCATTTTTAAATTTTGAATCACGTATAGATACAGTTAAAATGAATATCTTGCCCAGGATGCTCTACCTATTCCAAACACTCCCTGTAGAAATAACTGACAAACAATTTCGGGAATGGGACAAAATAATCTCTAGGTTTATATGGCAGGGGAAAAAACCACGGATTAAGTACCAAACTATTCAGTTGGCTAAAGACAAAGGAGGGTTGGGGTTCCCATGTTTGAAAGACTATTATATTTCTGCTCAATTGAGGACATTAGTGTGTTGGTGTAATGTAGATTATCAAGCGAGATGGAAAGAACTAGAAACAGTGACCTTAAAAGATTCTCCAATTCAGGCAATTCTAGGGGATGTGACACTTATTAAAAAACAAATTCATCAAGGAAACCAATGGATTAACCTACCTTTAAAACTCTGGTTACAATTTCTTAATAAGAATGATTGGATTGAAGAGGTTAGGATTTTAAGATGGTGCGCTTTTGACAGTGATTTTTTACCTAATGAATTAGACGTAAGATATAAAAAATGGTCTGGACAAGGTTTAACGGCATATTGTATGTTTTACGATAAGGGAATTCTTAGGGACTTCCAATCAATAAAAGATCAATACCAGTTAAGTAAAACTGACTTTTTTAGGTTCTTACAAATTAGGCATGGTAAATGGCCTGTATTTATATAGCGCTTTACTAGTCCCTAAGGACCCCAAAGCGCTTTACACATCCAGTCATTCACCCATTCACACACTGGTGATGGCAAGCTACATTGTAGCCACAGCCACCCTGGGGCGCACTGACAGAGGCGAGGCTGCCGGACACTGGCGCCACCGGGCCCTCTGACCACCACCAGTAGGCAACGGGTGAAGTGTCTTGCCCAAGGACACAACGACCGAGACTGTCCAAGCCGGGGCTCGAACCGGCAACCTTCCGATTACAAGGCGACCTCCCAACTCTTGAGCCACGATCGCCCCATCATCTAGGCATCATCTATATAATTTTATACCTAAGAGAACAGATCTTTTTTCTTTACCTGTTCTGAGTATATTTGTCAAGGCTTATCAGGCTGACACAGGCCTTAAGGTGATTTCAAGATTGTACAAGGGTATACAAGAGGTTAAGAAGTGGAATACTACCTACATCAAAAAAAAAGGGAAAATGAAACAAATATAGCAATATCAGATAACATTTGGTATGAGCAGTGCGCTTTTCAGTGGAGAATTTCTAGTTCTAATACATGGAGATGTTACGGTTGGAAGAGTATCTGTAGGTTTTTTATTACCCCTGCACAAAGTAAACATTATTTTAATCACTCTAATTGCTGGAGAAATTGTGGGGCCCAAGGAGTAAAACATTTTCATCTGTTCTGGTCTTGCCCAAGGATCAACATTTTTTGGGTATTGATCCACTCTGAGTTGCAGATTATTTTTGGTATGCAGCTTCCCTTTAATTGGGACGAACTTTTGTTTGGATATTTATACTCAGTAAATGTAGATAAAATGTCTAAGCAGTTGTATGGTATCCTGAGTTTGGCTGCCCGTAAAATTATTACCAAGAAATGGCTTAGTGTGAAAATTCCATCACTGGGTGATTGGCATGAGACTGTACATGGGATGTTTAAAATGGAAAGAATTACCTTCATTAAAAGACTCCAGTTTGATATATTTAGTGAAATTTGGGGTAAATGGAAACACTACATCCGGTTAAGGAGACCTGATCTTGTTTGAATCTCTGTAACTATATATGCCACATTTCTGAATCGTTATGTGTTTATATGTATATGTTAGTATGTATGAGACTACAAGTGAACACATATGTAAGTAGGTATGTGTATTATGCTTAAGAATATGGGTGTGTGAGTAAATATGTGTGTGCGAGTACATACACACTAGAGGGTACACCCGTCTGTTTTTCTTATTTTTATTTATTTATTTTTTATTATTTACGTCTGTTCTTGATTATATGTTTATTTTGGATTATTTGTGTTTATATAGGTTGTTTAATAAAAAGAGAATAACAAAAAAAGAAAGACCAACACAAAGTGGTGCACACGTGAGAAGTGGAACGAAAATCATACATGATTCCAAACATTTTCTACAAATAAATAACTGCAAAGTGGGGTGTGCGTAATTATTCAGCCCCTTGAGTCAATACTTTATAGAACCACCTTTTGCTGCAATTACAGCTGCCAATCTTTTAGGGTTTGTCTCTACCAGCTTTGCAGATCTACAGACTGAAATCCTTGCCCATTCTTCTTTGCAAAACAGCTCCAGCTCAGTCAGATTAGATGGACAGCGTTTGTGAACAGCAGTTTAAAACTAAACTGTAAAACTAAATTTTAGAGAACCCCAATCACTTGGAGGTTCTCTAAAACTTGTGCGATGTGCGATCGTGGCTCAAGAGTTAGTCAGAGGCGGCACCAGTGTCTGGCCGCCTCGGTTCTGTCAGTGTGTCCCAGGGCAGCCGTGGCTACAGTGTAGCTTGCCATCACCAGCGAGTGAATGACTGAATGTAGTAAAGTGCTTTGGGGTCCATAGGGACTAAGTAAAGCGCTATACAAATACAGGCCATTTACCATTTTTTGGAGCCTGCAGGACAATGACGGCTGGAGCAGCTATTAGTTGGACTGGGGAGTTAGCTGCCGAGTGCATCCTAACTACTCTATGATACTTTAAACCTGATGCTAAGACTTCTTTTGAAAAGGTGTGAAGTCTATGATAATAAATAGAAGCTTCTCGGTGTAATGGGCTCAACACTGCCAGAGCCAGTTTCACACCTTAAAAAGTGTTTAAGCTGAAATCGTATTAGTTACATATAAAAATGGTTGCAATGAACATGAAATGTACAAATGAAGCCAAAGCTATGAGAAGGTGTCAACACATGAGTGTGGATGTTACACTAATGCATGGCTTCTGCTCAACTTCCTGTGCTGTGATTTAACTTGTTGAGATCAACTGGTGTTTATTATTTACACTGTCAAACTCAAAATTACAAGTAATTAGAAGTAACACACACACACACACCTACACACACCCACACACACACACACACACAATGACTGTGATTGTGTTAAAATGGCATTTGACCAAGACAACACAGCACCAAGCTAGCAGGACATATGTGGAGGAGGCTCAGCATCTTTAGATCTCTCCACCTTCAGTCAGCCCTCGTTGACACAAACACATTAAGACACTGAGATCATTATAGTTAACTAAAACTAGATGTGAGGAAACAAACTAAAAAAAAGGACTGTTGAAAAAATTTATACATTTGAAAAGATTCTGTGAACTTTGAAAACTACGGTAAAATAAAAACATGAAGAAAGCCGTAGCTTTAGTATCTGTTGGAGATCGTTAAAGATTTGTGTTACAGCTTTCATTACTGATGAGGCATTGATGAGCATGCTTATTGATACTCTGTATGTCTAAAGGGCTGTGAGTCAACTGCTTTCAAAAGGTTTTGTGCTTTCATTGTAACGCCTGTACTGATTTTTCTGACTGTTGCCTCTGACACGTCTAAATATGACACATGTTTATACAATAATACATTTACCGGAACAAATGCATGTGCTGCAGCAGCAATTATTGTGTTGTTTAGTTGTTTCAATTTTTTCTCTCACCTCCTGATTGTGCAAAATGTTTTATTAAGTTTTGAAAGTGTAATTTCACAATGTTTTGTGTTGTTTATGAGCCAAAGAGTCGCATTTTGTAGCTCTGTAGGGGTATACTCTTGCTGTGCAGCAGTTTGCTCCACAGCAGACCAATAAAGTTGAACTTAAACGCGACACAGCGTGCCCATGTGTGTGCTTGTATGTGTGTTTCGTCTGTGCTGGTGTTGGGTGTGTATGTGTTTTCTGAGTAAGTGTTGTTTGTGCTAAGTTCAGCTAAATAAGCAAGAGACGCACAGTCACAGTCACAGCTACACATGGCAGCTTGCCTTCCAGAAGGGGTGTGTGTCCATCACACTCTCCTCTCGGGCAGCCATTGCCAAAAGACGCACAATTTCACAGTGAAACAAATAAGTCCTATTTAGTATTCCTCCCAAAGTGCAGCAGAAACCGAGCATACACTGTACACCTACCTGTCAAGTGATACAGCCTGATTTTGTCAAAATCTCTTTGCATCAATGACTCCAGCATGGAAGAACTACATTAACTGCGATTATTCTGCCCCTCGTTTGTGGCTTGGTTGGGTTTCTTTGGCTGGCGAATTTCTCAGGTTTCCCAATAGTGGGCAGTATTACCCCTTCAGTTTGTGGCTTCTTCTTTGGTTATTTGGTGTGCACTACACTGCCCCCTTTGGTGATGGGTTGTAAGCAGCAGGCAAAGTTCACGCAGGCAGTGTGAGAAAATGCATGGAGCAGAAAACAAGCTGCACAACTTTAAGCCCAGTTTACATCGTTGGGGAGTTTGTTGAGCCATAATCTGTAAGTAAGCAATGTCTAGCTTCACTTTCTGTAAGATTTGTTACTTTCATGTTACTTAAAAGGTTATTTGAACGTATGGTAAATGGCCTGTATTTATATAGCGCTTTACTAGTCCCTAAGGACACCAAAGCGCTTTACACATCCAGTCATCCACCCATTCACACACAGGTGATGGCAAGCTAGATTGTAGCCACAGCCACCCTGGGGCGCACTGACAGAGGCGAGACTGCCGGACACTAGCGCCACCGGGCCCTCTGACCACCACCAGTAGGCAATGGGTGAAGTGTCTTGCCCAAGGACACAACGACCAAGACTGTCCAAGCCGGGGCTCAAACCGGCAACCTTCTGATTACAAGGCGAACTCCCAACTCTTGAGCCACGATCGTATAAGGAAAGATGTTAATGATGAATGTAAAGCATAAGGAAAGCTATGTTGCTAACTTCTGTTTTGTTTATAAAATATGTTGATACTGATGCTTACGTATTATTTTACTGTATGTTCACAGTCTTACAAATTAAAAGAGGAAAAAAGGGTCTTCAGTTAAAGACACAAAGACAAAGCGATGTGTCCTGTCGTTCCTGGAACCATCTCCTCTTATGTTAAGCTCGCTGCATAGGGTGAATAGCCATACATTCACCTGAGGGCAGCAGAGTAAGAAGATTATCTATCTATCAAGCACCCAAGATGTCTCAGCCTGAAGCGTCTCTCCCAGATGGTGGTCCGGTCAGAGTGCCACTCACGCTCTTCATGCTCTTCACGTCGTTCATCCACCAGTCAAGCTGCAGCCCGAGCCAGAGCAGAAGCAGAAGCCGCCCGCACCAGAGCACAGTACGCGAAACGCCAGATCGACATGGAGGTTGAGAAGGCACGCATCGAGGCAACACTAAACGCTCTAAAGAAGGAGGGTGAGGCTGAAGCCGCGCTCGCCGCAGCTCATGTCCTGGAAGCGGCAGCCGATGAGGAGCATGACGCCGTTGACCTCACAGAACAAGGAGTCTCCTCTAAGACACCTCCTTCCATCAGACGTGCTCAAGATTATGTGAATGCTCACTTCGCTAATCGCAGCTTGGTAGTTAATGAAGACGGAAAGCCTGATACAGGACAACTGGTTGGTAATAACAACGCTCAGCATCTACGACAGAGTCAACCACCAATTGCCTCCTCTCCAGGTGAACATCTCACTGATTTTGTAGATCAGGAGCAACCAAAGTCCCCTCCTAAGAGCTTGACCTTCTCAACAAGTGGCTCAGCGGGGAGTCACTACAACATGCGCTGAGGATCAGGGCGGTCCATGTGAACAACCCACACGCAGGTCTTCAACGTTTGTGGCAACGTCTGGACAAAAGTTTTGGTTCTCCAGAGGTAGTCGAAGCATCACTTTTCCAACGCTTACAGTCTTTTCCAAAAATATCTAATAAGGACACTAACTTATTGCAGGATCTTGCAGATCTCCTGTTGGAGTTAGAGTATGCACAAAGTGAAAATTATCTACCTGGCCTTAGCTTTCTGGACACCCCAAGGGGGATAAACCCGATAGTGGAAAAGCTCCCCTACGGACTCCAGGAGTCCTGGGTGAAACAGGGGACAAAATACAAAAAAGGACAACGGTGCAGTTTACCCACCTTTCTCATATTTTGTTCAGTTTATAAATGATTATGCAGAAATGAAAACAGATCCTAGCTTTATGTTACAAAGTTCAAACATAGTAGCTCCAAAACCTGATAAGCCATTGTTGAAACCAACTAAATACAGAGGTGCGGTTGCAGTGAACAGAACAGATATTAGTCAAACAAATGTCACAGCTCGAACGTCAGTTCTCAACCCAGACAGACAATGTCCTATTCACCACAAGCCCCATTCACTTGCCAAATGCAGGGATTTTAGGTCAAAAAAACTAGATGAAAGGAAAAGCATCCTCAAAGAACATGCTATTTGTTATAAGTGTTGTTCTTCCACAGGTCACCGAGCTAACGATTGCAAAGCCATTATCCAATGCTCGGAATGTAACAGTGACGCTCACGTGTCTGCCATGCGTGCTGGTCCACCTCTGTGGGCAACCAAGGACTCTAACCTCCTGCCTCAAAGCCACGGCGGGAAGTCTGATCCTTCAAGCCCTGTAACCACAACTGCTTGCACAGAGGTGTGTGGCCCACGTCTAAAAGGCAAATCCTGCTCTAAGATTTGTTTAGTCGATGTGTATCCCCGCACAAATCCTGAAGAGAAAAAGAGGATGTACGCCATGTTGGATGATCAAAGCAACTCATCCTTAGCCAGGTCTGCTTTCTTCAACATGTTTAATGTGAAAGGCACTATGCTCCCATACACCATGAAAACATGTGCAGGTTTGTCAGAGGCTGGAGGACGCAGAGCAACTAATTTCGTTATTCAGGATGTAAATGGGGAAGTGTCCATGGTGCTGCCCACACTGACAGAATGTGATCACATTCCAGATAATAGAGATGAGATACCCACCAAGGAGGCTGTGTCGGCTCACCCTCATCTACACGCACTCGCTTCACAGATCCCTCCTCTGGACCCAGCCGCGGACATTCTCCTCCTCTTGGGCCTGGACATCATCCAAGCTCACAAGGTTCGCAGTCAGATAAATGGTCCAAACAGTGCACCTTATGCCCAACGCCTCGATCTGGGATGGGTGGTTGTAGGCGATGTCTGCCTCTCAGGTGCCCACAAACCCACAGTAAACTCTTTCAAGACAGACATTCTGAATAACGGGTGCCCTACCTCCCTTAGCCCCTGTGCAAGAAAAATCTATATAAAAGACAAATACACAGAAAGCTGTCCTAAATTCGAGAAGACACAAGCAGAAGTAGGCAGACACATTTTCCAGCAAACAGCAGATGATGACAAAACGGCTCTTTCAGTAGAAGATGCATTATTCCTGGAAATTATGCACAGAGACTTTACTAAAGATGAGGTGAACAATTGGGTAGCTCCACTCCCATTCCGCTCCCCCAGACAGCGTTTACCCAACAATAGGGACTAGGGGTGGGTTTTTATAATCGATTCATCGATTAAAATCGATTCTGGCTTGGATAACGTAAAATCGATTCATTAAAATCCTGAATCGATTTTTTAATATAAATTTATTTTGTCCGAAATGCCAGAATCTCTGGTGACATCTCACAAAATTTCAAGAACCACCAAACAGTAAATGAGAGCAGGTACAGGGATTCTGCACATAGACTTAAAGACACAGCGCGACCCGCGGATCAGAATCAGTTAGATGTCGCCTTTCTCACAGTCGGGGCTGAAAGCCGACAGCTCGCTGATCCGGGTCCGCGCTTTGTGTTCACGCCCTTTATGCGCTGATTCTAAAGCTGTTAGTTTGATCTCTCTCCAAACAATATTGACCGAATCAGCAGCAAAAGAAGATCCAAACGCTTCACATAAACATTGTCATGAATTCACTCTTTTACTGTTTTGCTTCCATTGCGATGCGCAGCTCTCTCTCTCCCTCCCACCCTCTCTCTCGAACGAACAGTTTCGCTTTCTTCATTATTCGCTTGCTTGTTATGCACAAGTCTACTGTTGTTTACAGCGCTGTCGGCCGCTGTTTTTTTCCCTTTTACATTCTTCCGAAAAGAAAACCTCATTTCTGCTGTTCAATACTGAACAAATTTAAACTTTTTAATATTATTCAAAATGCAAAATGCTTAGCCGTGTGTCTAATAAAACCGCTGTAACGTCAGAGGTAATGTTCATTAATTAATGGTTTTCTTTCGTTTTTGATGTACTGCAGAATATTTTTATAAAATCCCAGGCCAGGAAAATCACCTTCATGTTTTTCTGTGTTTTATCTTCAGCTACTTTGACACAAAGGCATCTGCTGTGATGCTCACACCTTGGATAAAGTCTTGCGAGTGTCAGCTTCCTTTTTATAGATACAAAAATATGTAAATGTTCTGATCTGAATTATACTTCTGACTGTCAAAATTTCCCAGATTTAAATCGAATCGAATCGAATTAAATCGAATCGTGGATCGAATCGATTTGGGACCTTGTGAATCGGAATTGAATCGATTCTAGAAATCAGTGACGATACCTAGCCCTAATAGGGACCAAGCCCTTAGTTGCTTAATGACGCTCCGCAAAACACTGAAAAAGAAACCTGAAATGAAAGAACATTACATTGAGTTTTTAGACAAAACTTTCAGTAAGGGCCACGCTGAACCAGCTCCAGCTTTAGCTCCAGAACAAGAATGCTGGTATCTCCCTAGTTTTGGCATTTATCACCCTCAGAAGCCAGGAAAAATTAGGGTGGTTTTTGATTCAAGTGCACAATGTTTCTCTCAATGATGTGCTACTAAAAGGGCCAGATCTCAATAATACTCTTGTGGGAGTTCTGATGCGTTTTAGGTCCGACCCATACGCTGTCATGGCCGACGTGGAGCAAATGTTTTACAATTTTGTTGTCAGAGAAGACCACCGCAACTACCTTCACTTCTTGTGGTTCAAAAACCATGATCTGGATGGAGAAGTACAGGAATTCAGGATGAGAGTCCACGTGTTCGGGAACTGCCCCTCCCCATCAGTGGCCATTTATGGACTGAAACGAACAGCGATGGAGGGAGAAAAAGAACACGGCAATGATGTAAGAGAGTTCATTGAACGCCACTATCCATTATGTGGATGATGGACTAAAATCATTTCGATCATGGTGCTGTTTTTTTTTTTCTACCAGCAGTTTTTTTCTCTTGTGCACTTGAACCATTTTTAAATAAATATACTGAGACAGTTTTTGCTGCAAATTGTGTAAGGTTCCAGCTTAACTCGAATCAAAGCCACAAGTGTCAGAGACTGGTGCTGTTATTGGGAGTTCAGCTCGGTGCATCAGCAGCCTTACCGTACACCACACGACGTTTGATCACAGTTTCGACAAAAGCAAGTATAGATTGTCGGGTGTGCAGTAAGTAGGAGTGGGAAAATGTAGCACTGTAAAATGTTCACATGATTAGGCATTGTAGTTAAGAATTGTTGTCTTCCCCAAAGAGCTGAAAAGACATTGTGTCTGCATTAATTTTTTAAATGTAGAAAGTTAGGGAGCCTTCAGTAGGAAGATACAAAAAGCTGTTTTTTACAGCAACATATAATTCTCCATTTATAGTATTTTCCATTTACCTGCTTTCACAGAGTCATTTACTTGGACACAGTCAGTACTTGTTTCAGCAAAATTGCCACCAGTCTGGAGTCAAGTCGATGCTTTTGTGCCTATCGTCTCTCTTTCTCCTCTCTGTCTCTGTTCTTTAAAAGTATTACTTTCAAACAGCAAACTGTATTTTTGCATTTTTTAAATTCAGGCTCACAGCTTCCATTGACATCCCCAAGTACTATTAAAGATTTATATAAGCCTGTAGCCAAAAAAGTACTTTTCAAGGTAAAAGACAAGGCTTTCTGCGACAGTTAGTCTGGTTTGAAAAATTCCAAAATAACAACGTACTGTGGGATATAAAAAAGAACATTAAGTTTTAAAAAAAGCAAAAACTGAATCTGAGTTCAATGTTGCTACTGTCCACAACAAGGTTGTCTTATTTTGAAGTGCTGCAGTGCTATAGGGTTCTTGCTAAGCCAGCAAACATGGTAGAAACTCTAACGTCATCTCCAGGGTCATTCGACGTTCAGTCAGCTCTTTCTTAAAAATTGAGAAATATACATCAGATTATTGCAGTAAAAGAATTAAATTATAATTAAATTGTTATTTTATTTATTTTAGTGCATTTGCTTATCCACTAAAATAAATGCAATTAAATAAACTTCAAATTGGTGTCCACAACAACTTTTATTCTTTGACAACTTTTATTTTGAAACAACTTTTCAAATAGGACTAGATGTAGACAAAAAAATCAAATTCAAATTCAAATTCAAATTTTATTTGTCACGTACACAGTCATACACAGTACGATATGTAGTGAAATGCTTGGACAACTGCTCGTGACCTAAAGAAAACAAAAAAGGAAAAGGCTATGAATAAGATAGGAAATAAATATGAAAAATTAAAAAGGGTAAATTTAACTAGGAAGGAATAAAATATAAATTAAGGTTAAAAATGAAATAACTGTACAACACAAATTAGAATGAAGGGTAAATTTAACTGGGAAGAATAAGATAAAATATATAAATTAAAGTTGAAAATAAAATAACTGTACAACAAAATACACAATACACAATATAGAACTATATAAGAATGTATGAAGAAATCTAAATATAAATAAATATATACACAATAACAGCAGCTGTACAAGTATTAACCGGAAATGAAGAATATAGTTGATAGGTTTGTAGCTTGAACCCATCCGCTGGAACGTTGAAGACAATATAATTACACTGCTAAGCAAGACACAAATAGGCAAAGTTCTTCATGTTACTCGTGCACGGGAGAGACCGGACAGAGTGCCGTTCCTCCACTTGACCCCAGTTGCTCTCGTCCGTTCTCCCGTATCACTGTCCTTTTATTGAGGTTACATGAATATGCATAGGTTCATTAACATATGACGTCTACATACACAAAGAGTACCGTGTGTGTGTGTGTGTGTGTGTGTGTGTGTGTGTGTGTGTGTGTGTGTGTGCTACTGCTGATCAAAGGGTCATAAAAGCACACAAGCAAACATCCTTGGTCAGGAAGAGGGTAGACCCCCCCTCATCCTAGATAACACAGTAAGGAAGTCTAGCAGTTCATTTATACACAAAAAGCACTTAAACTAAAACAAATGTAACTACGTTAATCCTACCATAACAATTAAACAAGGTACGAACTTTCCCATGCTCCCAGTGTGGAATGCACACCAGGCCTCTGTAGCCTGTTAAAGATCACACAACTTATCACTACACAATTGATTATACACTTCTAAGCATCTATGGTTAAATATTTCTAAGCATAAATGAGTAAATGTTTCTAAGCATAAATGACAATCAACAATACAACTCTATCAATAGTGACCAGTGTTGTGCAAAAACAAAGTCCAGAAAGTCCAGTGTGTGTCACAGGAAATTCTGCTATATTTGCCCTAAAACGAATGTCACACCTTTTACATAGATAAAAAAATTATATTATAAGCACAGCAGCAATGAAGCACAGAACTAAAAGACAAAGTATAGTTGATTTTAAATTCTACAGCTTAGACTAAGTTGAAAAGAAGATAAGCCTGTGAGTCAACGACAGCTCCGACAGAAGAGAATGGGGCACCTCGTACGACCGGCAGATAAAAGATGTGCTGCGGACAGACAGAAAGAAACGTGTCTATTAAAAACATCCATCATTGTCTAAAGATCTGCTTCATGGTTCGATCTCTCATAGTTTATTCAAAGATGGATTATTACAGGCACTGAAGGTGGGCTTACACTGAATAAATGTGATTAAACGATTTATATCTCTTGCTCTAACTTAGTTCTTGCAGCTCCGTCACCACATCTCTTCTCTTTAATGAGAACAATGTTTTTATAACGATTTTTAAATTACACTTTGGGATAATCAGCAGAATTATTGTCATAAATAAGCAAGATTTCAAAATCACAAAATAGCAGGTACTGTACGTTGTAGACATTTATTTTCTAAAATGTCCAATTTGTATTTCTTTTCTCCTTTTTTCTCTCCTAAAACTAATTGTGCCTTCATCTCCAACACAAAGCAATTAAATGAGGAAGAGGCTGAGGTTGGGAGATAATGGAAATTTATTCCACGCAGTAAATTGAGAATTACAAGTATATGCACTGTGCGTGAACGTGATGAAATAAAAATGGACATCTGCATTTTGGAAGTGAGTGCACAGTCACTTGAAGGACTGGATCTTACGCTCTAGTGATATACTGCTACTGTCAAGCCAACCCTCTGTTTTAACCTGTTTGAACAGCAGAAGACGCAGATCCAGCTCTTCTCCGCAAAAACACCGTGTTTTCAGTTTACTCTTTTCAAACCTAGAAGAAAGTATGAAAAGACAAAAGGAAATGCAGCTCAAACATTACTAATCCATCAGATGCAGCATATATCCTTAAGCAACACACTCAAATACTGCACAAGCACAAGTACATCTGTTTAATGTAAACCCGCAAAGAATGCACACGCATGTACACACATTGGGCAATACATCACTATGCAAACAAAACAAGGATGTCCAGCCATGCATGTGCATTTAAATGAAGTGGCTCTCAGGCATGCACACAAACATACAGATCACTTAATATAAACTCTGCAACACGCACATAAACACAAGCTCGCAATAATACACAGTTAAGTACATAGACACACATCAGCTCATTTCTCTGGGAAATAAGATTGTGGAAGGTGTCACAGATGTCAGCAGTGACTGTCAGGCCCCAGGGGATTCTGGGAAACGAGAGCGATAAATGAAAAAAAAAAAAATTGGGGGAGTCTGACTTTTGCAGGGGAGAGGGAGATGTGAGTACAAGCCAAGGAGATGAAGGCGAAGGAGGAACAATCAATTCTCTGACACCTCTAAATGTGCACTTGATGATGCATACCTAAACAGGCCTGAAACGGTCCACAGGGAGAGTGAAAGGGAGTGAAAGAGGTGAAGGAGGAAAAGGTGGGTATAGAGAAAGTGAGAGACTAGATTAATGAAGAGAAATTGGGAAGGAAGGAGATAAAGGAAGAACTAAGTTGGAGAGATTGTTACATACGTCCATTTGAGCCTTAAATGGCACTTGGTCCTCAAAGGACTCGGATCTAAGTGAAGCGGTCAGCCTTGTAGATTGTTCCTGGGTCTGTAGAGAATGAAGAGGGAGAGAGGAGTTGCATGAAGATGAGAGGGAGGTGAAGGAGCGGCCACAGATTGGCCGTGGGACTCGCAAGTGCTCTCACCCTAACCACAGTCCATTTACCGCAAACCCTCAAAAAGCTTTTGGTTAATCTGCATAAAGACTGAGATAAGAAACCTTGCATAAGCCTATTTTTCCTCACGATTATCTTCAGGGCATTTTCTACACTTTAGAAAGAGAAAGGCAATGTAATGATAATAAGTCACCTGAGTTAATTAGAAACATGCATGCAAAATCTGGCCGACTAAGGAAGAATTAATGTGCAATAGTCTTTAAAATGAGATGAGTGAACCTTTGTGTAACAAGTAAAACCTCTGTTGAGTGGATGATGGCTGTAATAATGTACTTTTTTAAGTACTCAATGGAATGTGTACCTGCCCTGTGACCTTGGGGTATGAACATGAGACCTAACAGAGTGTCCAGCCAAAAGGAAACCACATCACCAGTGGTTTCCTTTGGGTTGAACATTTTTTGAGTGTCCTGATTCTTGATTAGGAAATTTGTTGGGTGACGTCTTGGACTCTGTTTTGTTCATCGGGGTCAATCATGAGCAGAGTCTACAGTGTTTAGATCAGAATCAGCATGGCAAAGACTTCATTCCGGCCCACTGTCATGTTTTCCAAAGCCATCCAGAGAGCATAAATTTTGGAATTTTAACAGTATTTTTAAAGGTTTTAGTTTTTCCTGCCCATAAAAACCTCCCTCATGGTCATTCACAACACACCAATGTAATTCAGTTATACATTTTTGTGATTTTGAACAATACTTTTTCCAACCAAAGTTCAGAGGCAGATTTCTTTCATTCACTAGAGCAGCATTTCTTTACCATGTAGAAAAACGTAATGTGGAAATTGCTCTTCTTTGTCTTATATTAAGATAACTCATTAAATGCATAGTGAAACTTTTTACACTGATGGAAATTAAAGTTTCAACGCTCTGGCCCACTTCATGCCATAACATAAAGTGGGCTGTATGTTGCCTGTGATATAAAATGAGTTTGGCATCCCTGGTGTAGGTGACACATATAGCATACAAAGTAACAAGCAGAACATTGTGCTGTTAAAAGATAACCAATGTTATTCTCCTCATGTGGTTTATTAGTAAAACTGTACTTGTTGCTAAGCTGTTTAAGGCAGGACTGCACTATAATACGATCAACTCATAGTTCTGCGTATTTTAAGAATACATAAAATCATAAAGAAACCCGGGTGGAAAAGACTCACACTAGAATATGTGGAATGACCTGAAAATGACACTGGTGGGGCCATGTTTAATAGCCTGGAGGAGCTAAGAAAGAAAATGTCTTTCCTGCTTCAGAAAATGTGGATTGAGAAAACAGAAAGCTTTCAAAGCTTCCTTCTCTTTGTCCTTTCTATTGTTATTGTACAGTCAACTAGAGGCCACACCGACTTTCATACCGGCAGTAAATGCCTAACCAAGATCTATGAGATCATCAGCCTGTTTGAGGTTTATGATGGTCTCATTTAGGGCTGTTTGATATAACGATATATATCGGATGACGATATAAAAACGTCTATCGTTTCATTTTACGCTATCGTTTGTTTCGTGGTGTCGCAAAATAAACTGTTTACGGCAATATTTTTTCATCGTTTTGATGGTCACTGTAGTGGCTATATTAATTTCTTAAAGTTCTGTCTTTTTCTTATGTTTAGTATGACCTCACTATGGACAGACAAGCAACTGTTTTTACTCGTTGTCGTTAGCAACCACGACGGTAAAACAATGGCATGGCTCCGCCGTCCGCTTGTTTGTTTTGCATATTAACCTTTCACAATAAAGCTCAAGATCCTTTTCAAAATAAACTAAATCCCGTGAAAGAGTATGCAAAAAGAGGCGTTAGGTGCCAAAAAATAAACCTTAGACTCAAACATTAGAACAGGCTTTTCCCCGCAGCACGCCGTGTAATAAATATTCACAAAGAAAACGGCGGCCGTTACAACTTATGTCTAAAAATGTATGGTTTAATGTATCGGTTAAAAGTCATAACTCCAGGTACGCAGCGCCTAGCTGAAAACACTTCACCCAAGTCGAGCTGCCTGAGATTCACAGAATTTACAGAAAAGTTTAAATTTTTGTGATTTATACGTCATCGGGATGATAGATGTCTTATATCGGGATTTGGTCATATCGCACAGCCCTAGTCTCATTGTCAAATAGGAGTGATAGGACATGGTCTGGATAAAGTAAGGGTGTATGCTGCACAAATAACTGATAGTACCTCTTTTCTTTTACAAACATGGTGAATAGCAGCATTATATTACAATCAAAGCACCACTAATAATGTTCACATGCCAGCAATAATCCTGCATTAGGAGGTAAAAAGAAAAACTGGATGTGGACATCTAAAACAAAAGCCTAAACGACTTCTGAATCTGGATGAGATGATGGTGTCTTTACTCTCTTTGCTGTCCAGATGCCTCCACAGGAATGCGAGATAAGAAGGAGGGTGTGAGCCAAGGCTTTGTTCAGGACAAATCCAAATAATCGAGCTCTGGCAGCATAGGGAAGGAAGATAGGGAGCTTGAAAGGGAGCTTGGCCTTGCTTGTTGACACTGTGAGCCACTGCAGGGTCACAAAACTTTAAGTTTAGTGTCTGAGACATGCACTTTTATGTCAATGTGTTTACAGTTTTATATGTTGTTCTTATGTCTGACTTGTAACATTTCTTTGATACTTCCTACATGGTAGAAGCTTTAATTAGAGAATGTGAACTATGAAGCTAATTACTGTTGCATCATGCTACTGTCAGCACTGCATTTTTTTGTATGGTTAGGCACATTGTGTGTCAGGGCTAATGACCCTTGAAGCTCTTCAAATTGGACGAGACTTGTCCTTTGATCCTTTTAGGGTCAGGTGTCCTGTGATTGAGAATAATATTGTGAATATTATGTCAGGAGAGGGTTTCATTCATCTTTAGAGAAAGTAAGTACACTCCTTCATACCTTCAAACCTCTAACATTAGAATCAAGGGTCAGATTAGATGACAGTGATTAGAAACTTCTTAGGGAGTGTCTTAATCCTTCTGAGAACTAGGATTTGGTGTTCTCTTTGCCATCAAAGTGAGTAGCGTCACCAGACCGAGACTTAAAGAACTCTAAAGGCTTTCAAAAGAAAAGATTGTGGATGACTTTGAGTCTGGCAAAGGATGTAAGAAATCAAATAATTTGATGCAATTCATTCTCTAGATAAAATAATCCCAGTGGTAGCCAATGAACATATTGAATGTTCCAGATAAAGTTGTTTGGTCAAAGTAACATTAGACACTGGTGCAGGTAAAAAGCATTATTCAGGTTGTCAGGAATGAAACTCAGTACTAAATGCAAAGTACGATTGAACATTATGATTTCGATTTCAATTGAAATGTTGCATTTGGATTTCAAATGGAGAGTGCATGCAAAAAAAGACCCTCAAATATTTTTCAGCTGAAGAAATTTCAGAGTATTCCAAAATTGCAGCTGCTGTCAGAGACTGCTAAGCAACGATACAAGATGTGCCAAGGAAGTTATTTTTACTGATGACAGTATTAGCTTTAGGAGAAATGGGTGTATTTATATTTTCCACAGTTGAATATTGTATCAGTTGATATTTTTGTTGACTAAATGTTTTAAAAGTTTCCTTGAGCATCAAGCACACCCTGTCTGTATCTGTAGGCGCCTTTTCAAAGAGGATTAAATATTTGCTTCTCCTAATCAAGGCAGAGCTGCTGGTTGATCCTACAGGGATGAAAACCTGGATGGGGCAACAAAAAGAAACTATCTCAATCAAACTTAATACTGTACTTTTTCTTTTTCCTTTAAATAAACTTATACTTATTGCTTTTTATTTACCATATTTTAGATGAACTTTTCTGTCTTCTTACCCCATGTTGTCCTGCTTCCTCAGACTTAGCATGGGTTTTAACTTTTTAATGTTTTACTGTGAAAAAAGAAAGTATGATGAAGGACCTTAACTATTTTCCTCTGGGTGTCTGGGGTGGAAAGCGAAAGCTGTGACTCTGTCTTCTCTGCAGAAAGGCAGCGCTCCATGTCTGGGCTCCTGCCGGGGACTCTGAAATATTCATGGTATAAATATTGCAAGGCTATACGCCTAATAAAAGCACTGGTCTTTATTAACGAGGTGACTGAGGGATCCATTGATCAAGCTTTCTGTTTTATGTCATGAAGACTTTCTCCTCTGCCACTTCTTTCTTTGTCTCCCATCGCCTCACTCTCACTGCTCTTTCTCCATCTTACATTGACTCCTTCTCTTATACACATACTTAGTGGCTCTCAGGCAAGCTTTCAGTCTCAGGACACAGCGTACTCGCTGCTTTGCAAGTCACATGTTTATTACCAGATGACACTTTGTCTCTCTCTCTCACCATCATTTCATGTTTCTATCACTCCTCTGGCAGTGAGAGCAGCGCTAGTCTGGGTTTTAATGGCAGCCCAATTAGTCAGCCTGTCTGAAAGAGAGCTGGCACTTTTTGATTTAGCTAAATGGTCGGCACGCCGGCCTAAATGAGAAGCCCTTAACATCAGAGCTCAGTGATAGAGAACGAGACACATTGGATGATGATAAGTTTGCTGCTCAGGATGTCTGTAACCTCATTTCACTGCTGTAACGGTGACCTGCAAGTAAGTTGAACTATGAACTTTTACTTTGCGAATGTGACAAGCAAGACGTGTCCTACAAACTGTGGTACAGGACTCAGACTGTCCCCCCCCCCCCCCTTTTTTTTTTTTTTAAATTGAGTGCATATTTTACTTTTTGCCCTTTTGAATAGACTCAGATTTTATATAAAAATGCATGAACTTTACATTTGACTCACCTGGGTCAGATAAAGCTGAAGCGTAAAAGAGCACACTGAGTTAATTTTAACAGTTTCTATAATCACAGTTTTTAAAAAGGTCAATGCACAAATGTTATGGTAACGGGGATGGATTTACAGTGGGGCAAAAAAGTATTTAGTCAGCCACCGATTGTGCAAGTTCCCCCACTTAAAATGATGACAGAGGTCAGTAATTTGCACCAGAGGTACACTTCAACTGTGAGAGACAGAATGTGAAAAAAAAATCCATGAATCCACATGGTAGGATTTGTAAAGAATTTATTCGTAAATTAGGGTGGGAAATAAGTATTTGGTCACCTCAAACAAGGAAAATCTCTGGCTCTCACAGACCTGTAACGTCTTCTGTAAGAAGCTTTTCTGTCCCCCACTCGTTACCTGTATGAATGGCACCTGTTTGAACTCATCATCTGTATAAAAGACACCTGTCCACAGCCTCAAACAGTCAGACTCCAAACTCCGCCATGGCCAAGACCAAAGAGCTTTCGAAGGACACCAGGAAAAGTATTGTAGACCTGCACCAGACTGGGAAGAGTGAATCTACAATAGGCAAGCAGCTTGGTGTGAAAAAATCAACTGTGGGAGCAATCATCAGAAAATGGAAGACATACAAGACCACTGATAATCTCCCTCGATCTGGGGCTCCACGCAAGATCTCATCCCGTGGGGTCAAAATGATCATGAGAACGGTGAGCAAAGATCCCAGAACCACACGGGGGGACCTGGTGAATGACCTGCAGAGAGCTGGGACCAAAGTAACAAAGGTCACCATCAGTAACACACTACAACGGCAGGGAATCAAATCCCGCAGTGCCAGACGTGTTCCGCTGCTGAAGCCAGTGCATGTCCAGGCCCGTCTGAAGTTTGCCAGAGAGCACATGGATGATACAGCAGAGGATTGGGAGAATGTCATGTGGTCAGATGAAACCAAAGTAGAACTTTTTGGTATAAACTCAACTCGTCGTGTTTGGAGGAAGAAGAATACTGAGTTGCATCCCAAGAACACCATACCTACTGTGAAGCATGGGGGTGGAAACATCATGCTATGGGGCTGTTTTTCTGCCAAGGGGACAGGACGACTGATCCGTGTTAAGGACAGAATGAATGGGGCCATGTATCGTGAGATTTTGAGCCAAAACCTCCTTCCATCAGTGAGAACTTTGAAGATGAAACGAGGCTGGGTCTTCCAACATGACAATGATCCAAAACACACCGCCCGGGCAACAAAGGAGTGGCTCCGTAAGAAGCATTTGAAAGTCCTGGAGTGGCCTAGCCAGTCTCCAGACCTCAACCCCATAGAAAATCTGTGGCAGGAGTTGAAAGTCCGTGTTGCTCGGCGACAGCCCCAAAACATCACTGCTCTCGAGAAGATCTGCATGGAGGAATGGGCCAAAATACCAGCTACTGTGTGTGCAAACCTGGTAAAGACCTATAGTAAACGTTTGACCTCTGTTATTGCCAACAAAGGTTATGTTACAAAGTATTGAGTTGTATTTTTGTTATTGACCAAATACTTATTTTCCACCCTGATTTACGAATAAATTCTTTACAAATCCTACCATGTGGATTCATGGATTTTTTTTTCACATTCTGTCTCTCACAGTTGAAGTGTACCTCTGGTGCAAATTACTGACCTCTGTCATCATTTTAAGTGGGGGAACTTGCACAATCGGTGGCTGACTAAATACTTTTTTGCCCCACTGTATATTGCCACTTTCAACCTTAGCTCGGTCGTAAACAGCTCTTTACTATGTGTTTTGCATCCACAACACACACATAAACACACACGCGCACCCTTTGGGTCACTTTTGCTACGCGGAGAAGCAGCTCACCCTGCCATTAGTGTAAAACCCACTCCACCCAAACGGCAGTCAAAAGAAATGATCAGTCACTAGCAGTGGGTTTTACAGCAAGGCACTGCATGAAAGAGAGAACAAAGGCAAAGTGAAAGTACAGATCTGCTGTCCTACCTGTAGCTGCTGAATCTCTTTGACTGCACTTTGCCGTTTTTGCTTTAGCATTCCCACAATATGATATATAAGAAAAAACATATACTTACAGGAAAGTCCCAATGAATGGTTTTAAGAGTGGTGAGAATTAACTAACTGAGACTGTTTTGATGCACTTGTACCTTATTTAACCTCCTAAGACCCGAACTCTTCCATGGCATGCATTTTTAATTTCTCTTTGATATTTCGGGATATTGGGACCCAATGAATGTAAAAACAAAGAATCACCAGATTTTTTTTACTCTATTTTTGTTTCTAAGAAAAATGAGAGCCACATATGAAGACATTCGTTTTAAATTTTGATAAAACAGTGGCAGTATAATGTCCTCGTAAGTGGATATCAGGCCCCTGTAGAGAAAAATGGAATATTTTGGTCTAAATAACCCAAAATGTGATGTCCACATATGTGGACGCCAGGTCCTAGGAGGTTAAGTAGTACATGTTTAAATACTTCTATTATACTTCCCAGATTAAAATTTGACATTATTTGATGTCAAGTGCAACTTGCACACAAAAACATAAAAATACAGTGTTACTTGAATAAATCTGTAGTTTTGATTTGAATAGATTTTTAATGTATAATAAGCACCTTTATATAAAATTCAGTGTTGTTGGCTGGTAAAACCTTGGCATGTAGTAGTAAAAGTCTGCATCATGTGAATTATCATGTTTCACAGTACAAGGCCACATTTCACATAGAAACTTAAATTTTGTTTCAGATCCCTTCCATTGAAATTGTGAAATATGTCATTGGCCTCGACGTTGTCCTCAAAAATAAACTGCCATAGGGCCACAATGCACTCAACAACACATCATTTGGTATTATTTGCTAGTGAGTAAGACATTTCAGACGTTCTCTAGGAATCAAATAATAGCAAACTTTCAGGCTTTCAGACCCTATTGTCTCATATTTGAGACATTTTGAAAGGATTTGAAAAAAAGCAGTAAATGCACATAAAATCACTGCAAGCTAAGTGTGGTGAATAGTAACGAAAATATAAGATTATTTATATTTATATTATTTCTGCTAGAGCACAAAAGAGCACATTATTAAATTTGAGGCACAGGGTGTACTTACAACATGCTGAGGATAGGAAGCTATTAATCAAATCCTGTTGAGGAGTGAATTTAGACAGACCCTGAACTTATAATATATTTCAATAAGAAGAGCTCATTTGGAAAATAGTGAACACGATTTATTGAGATAGAAAATTCAATAGTGTTATCTGCTGATTAGACTCCAGCAACCCATCGTAACAGAATGGAATCTCAGCAGAGATAGCAGCTAGGACAGGACCCCCCAGAGTATATACCCACTGGTGGTTGTGAAGCTAAAGATGTAGGCTTGAATGGGCCTGAGTGACCGGGGTATGGTGTAGATGGGGTGGAGGCTGGCTGCATGAATGAATGAGTGTGAAAGACGGAGTGACAGAGGAGCAATAAACTATAAAGTACCGAACAGAGGCTGATTAGCTCGCAGAAGGAGGGCCAGAAAATGATTGGACTAGAGTAATGATGTCATTATATTGAGTTTGACAGCACGGGAACATAGAAGTAACATAAGGAATAGACTAGTAGGAAGCAGGCGGATCAGTTATTACTCATATTCCTTATTGAACTTATGCATACGTTTTAATTTTTTAAATTGCATTTTAATTAATATAATTTTGTACATTGAGTGTTTTTTTTAATCATACACTGCTCAAAACAATTGAAGGAACACTTTTTAATCAGACTACAGCATCAAGTCAATTAAACTTGTGGGATATTGATGTGGTCGGTTAAGTAGCAGAGGGGGTTGCTAATCAGTTTCAGCTGCTTTGGTGTTAATGGAAATAACAACTTATTTTGTCTTATTTTCATAACAGTGAAAATAAGAGGGGCAACAGTGAGGAATGGTTTTACAGATGGAGGCCACTGACATTTTTCCCTTCTCATCTTTTCTGACAGTTTTTTCACTAGTTTTGTATTTGACTAGTGTCAGTGTCACTACTGGTAGCGTGATGTCATACCTGGACCCTACAGAGGTTGCACAGGGAGTCCAGATCAATATGTGTCATTGCCAGATAGTTTGCCATGTCTACCAGCAAGCAGGAACCTGATGAGCACTAGCAGAGCTCTAAAATGACCTCCAGCAGGCCACTGGTGTAAATGACCAAACAATCAGAAACAGATTTCATGAGGGTGGCCTGAGGGCTCCATGTCATCTAGTCACCAGAATTGGCAGGTCCACCACTGGTGCCCTGTGTTTTTTACAGTTGAGATGTAAGGTTCAAATGACAGATGAAATGCTTGGACCCATTGTCAGACCCTACGGTGGTGCAGTGGGTCTGGGTTTCCTTTTGGACTCATGTGTGCAGGCAGTTCATTGAGGATGAAGGACTTGGTACCAACGACTGGTCCTCATGCCTCCGTGAGGTAAATCCAGCAGAGCACCTCTGGGACATTATGTTTTGGCAACAGGAACTCAGTGAACCCCCAGGTCCAGATCTAGGAGGCCATCCTACTTTTCTCCCTCTTAGATGTTCCTAGAATTGCCCTCTTCTGGATAGAGATCTGTGATGTTATGCCTGGAGCCACTCTTCCAGTTTAAGCATTATAGCTTTTAATACTCATGTTACCACTGAGACCACTTCAGACTTTATCTTCCACATCTACTCCAGTTGTTTCTTCTGCCCTCGGTAATTCTCTATTTTCTCATGTTCCTTCCTCCATGATGTTGCTGTCCACTCGGATTGCCACATCCACTGGGATTTGCTCTGATGATCATTTATTCCCACCATCCTTCTTTTGGTTGCTCATAGAGATTTGGGGTGCTGGTTTTCAGCTGGTGACCTCTGTGCATTGTAAGAAGCTTTCATGTCTTGAAATCATCAGAACCTATCAGCTTATTATTCCACCTTGGTATACATTGTTCTATGAAACAGTAGGTCTGAAATTTGAATCCCTGCCAGGGCATGCATCCAATAAGGGTCCCCAGGTTAGGTCCCCCCATGCTCCTCAACCCTACCTCAGAACATGAGCAAGACATACATCACTAAATCCATACCAGCTTGGATGTCGCCAGGGTTAACATGTTCAATGTCAGGTGTTGAGGATACAGGAACACTGGACAAGGTGTACATGGACAAGAACTGATAATATATAATGCTACTATGCCAGCTGACCCAACGAGAGGGATTATATGCAATGCATACAACAACACATATTTTCAAATTTATTCACTGTCCCTTTCATTGGCAATTGTTTTCAGATGCCAGACTCAAGAATCACATCTGTCTGCAGTAGTCTTTAAAAAACTGTTCTCTGACTCGAGCCCCTTTATAAGACTGTCATTAGAGATCTCTCTGAGTTTTGAAAATGTGAATTGCACAAAAAAAGACTGCATGAAGATCTTTTCTTTTGAAACAATGCATGATAAATATTTATTTAAAAACTGTACATTGACGTCCAGACCTTGCCTTTTTATGCTATGGTGGTGCTATGCTATCTTTTAGAATATCACCTGCAAAAAAGGTTTTCATTAATGTGCATGTTTTTCTTTTCTTCCAAAGAGTACGAAAGGTCAATGTTACCCTTTTATGCCAAGAAAATTATAGTAATATGGCTACACAACCCATGAGAGCTGTCCACATCAGTCTCAGCTGATTATAAATTTTGAAAGAAATAGTTTTTCAGTATTTATCTTCCACAAATGTTTCACATTGCAAAAATGATGCATACTAAGCAATATGCAAATATTTTGGTCTGTCTTTTGATTCTTTTGACAAAAGGGAAGATTTCAGGAATTGCCTTTGATGGGAAAACAAGTTTGTTTTTGTTGTTGTTGTTTTTAAAAAAAAGAAATCACAAATAGAGACTTCATTGGCCAGTCAATCAATCATATTACATATTTTGAAAACCAAACAGCTGCCATAAGTGCAATCAGAGCTGACACCGGATGTCAGCCAACGTATGAAAGATGTGAATTTAAAATAAAATTGAAAAAAATGTGGCCAGGCTCCAGTTTCACTTTCAGAATAGGAAGCATCCAAGAAAACTCCAAAGACAGACAACACCATGCAAGGCTTTCATCAGCTTTGCAGAGGCAAATACAAAGAAAGAGAGAAACTGCGCAGCGCATCCTCTCACCTGTGAAGCGGGGAGGAGGCCTTCAGATTGCAGTATGCATGGCTGCCTCTGGACTTGGCTCACTGCTTTCTATGATGTTACTGATAATGGCAGCCAAATTACCTCTGAAGCACACAGAAAGATCTTGTCTGCACTGTCACGTATAATTAAGGAGTACACTAGGAAGAAAAGATGGGAAATGTGGGCCAAGTCAATTCTGATCATTTAAACATCTAGTCGAATCCTATGTTTCTATGAGGGCTCTATTTCTGATAAATGCTCAGTTACATTAAAAAAATGTTTCACACGTACGGGAGAGTTTCAGCTGAATTTGTTAAAAAATGAATTAAAATATTTATTCTTATGGCAGCCGAGATGTCAACATGTCAGCTAAGATTTTCTGAATTACCTTGACATGTGCTTTCTTGTCCACTTGATTTAGGACTTGGGAAAACTTTTTCTTTTCTTCTTTTTTTTATTGATTTGAAAACTTTGTCTGTAATTGGAGTAACACTAAAAAATGGCAGCTTCAGTTATTTTAGTGTCTGAAGAAGTGATTAACACATTAAAGGCATAATTCAATTGCTGCTATTTCAGAGGTTTACCTATAGAAGAACACTGCATTTGCGTGGTTCGTCAAAAATCTCAAAAGGAGAACTTTGAACATAATTGTATCTGATCTGGATGCTGTTGTGGTCAAAAGTTTACACACATGTACACCCATCATGGGAATGAGAGTCATGGTAATTTTGTATTTCTTTGAAATTCCAGGGTGGAATAATTATACATCATACATCTTTAATGACTTAAAAAAAAAACATGGCGCACAAGGTTGAATTTATTACAGAGTATACATAAACCCCCAGTAATATCTGGTGAAATATCCCTTAGCAAGTTGTACATCAACCAGACATCTTTAGTAGTATGAACAAGCTTCTGCCATATTTCTAGCTATTGGGATGGATACAAATTTTGCGACTCAGATTCCATCACCAATATCACTTATCGATTCGATTATGTATTGATTATGGGACATTTCTAAACAATTTCATGTTTTATATGTCCATTTGTTACCGTCACATATAGGATGTACTTGGTTAGGATCATCCCAAAGACTGGATAAAGCATTCCAACATAAAAGCCAGACCTCACCCCTATTGCAAATTTGTACACTATGTTTAAAAGCGAGGTTATTGCCAGGAAACCAACCAATTTCAATTAATGCTGCCAAGAGGAGCAGTCAAATATCCAACCTGAAGAATGCCAGAAGGTGCAACTTGCAAAGGGACAGTTAACCAAAATTATCGGTGGTGTAATTAAAGATGTGTGCTGTGCAATCCTTCCACCCAGGAAAAAGAACAACTCAAAGAAGTCATTAAAAAGACCACGGCCATGCTTATGATGAATGTATGTAAACTTATCACCTAAGCTGTATATATGCTTATATATATATATACACAACAACAAAAAAACTGACATTGCTACTATCATTCCATAACGTTCTCTACGGACTCCATCCTCTGTGTGTCCTCCTGTCTGACCTTCTTCTTCTACCTTCAGGTTGGTGATGTTTTTATATATATATATATTAAAAAAAACTCTCTCTCGGCTGGCCTGGGAACGCCTTGGTATTCCCCCGGATAAGCTGGAGGAGGTGGCTGGGGAGAGGGAGGTCTGGGCCTCTTTGCTTAGGCTGCTGCCCCCGCGACCCGGCCCCGGACAAAGCGGATGAAGAAGATGGAAGAAGAAGATATTAAAAAAACTAGACAAAGAAAAGTTTAAAACACAGATAATTTTTTTCCTTTCCCCCCCAAAGGAATCAGCTTAGCTTAGTAACACATAATTGTGCTTGTTACCAAGAAGTTTTTTGGTTTTTTTTACTGACCTTTGAGGTTGCACTTTTTATTTGTATTTAAAAGTAAAAACTGACCTGACATCGTAAATGGACTGGGTTTGGATAGTGCTTTTCTACTCTATCTGAGCATTCTACACAACTTGTATATTCACCCATTCACATCCTATCTAACCTTCACATTCTGATGGATGCTTCAGAGAGCAACATGGGGTTAGTGTCTTGCCTGGGATCAAATCACCAACCTTCCGGTTAGTGGGTGCCCTGCTCTACAAGACACCCCAAAAGACTTTTCCTTCAAGCCGGATTTGAATCAGGGAGCTAAGGCTTCCTGTGCTTTCCACAACAGTCCTCCGCTCGACCAACTGAGCTATCGAAGGTTACATGCTAGCAAGTTCGCTAACGTAGCATCTCCAGAGATATATTTCTCCTTTTCAATATGCTTTAAATTAACCAAACTGTTTAAACCGGGAACTACTTTTACTAACTTGCAGCTAGTTCATCAGTTAAACCAGTTTCCCATCAGTAGTCAATACATCTCTGAGCTTCTCTCCTCTTGGTGTGCTGCTATATGATAAATTGATCCTGTCTTCATGTCAGAGATATTATTAGTAACTGATAAAGTTACTGCTGTTGTGCCACATTTTGAAATGCGCAGTACTCTCTTTGTAAACTTCGATGAAAGAACTGCTGATATGATCCTCCAGGTAAGGAATTAACCTACTACTGGAAAGACTTGTTAGTCTGATTTGTTCCAGACTCTTTCTTTATCACAGTAAATTTCAAACTGCATATTTCAAACTGCAATAGATGTGAAGTTGTAGAGCAAGATTAATGAGAGAAAACTCAAAATATGCATGAAAGGTATTTGGTCATTTTGGATTCAGTTCAAGCGACACAACTGATAAAATAACTATCAAATAACAGCTTTGACATGGGGGAAAAATGTAAAAACGTATGTTTTGTGTTTGCAAATAAACCTGGATTTTAATAAAAGGAAAACAGAATATCCACCAGCTCAGGGCTTCTGAACCTGAGGACGCTGGAGTGCAACAAATTATTCATCAGTAAAACTGTGACTGTCACCTTTATCAGATGTAGAAAAGTAGACTGTTATTTACTGTTAGGTCATGGTCCATCCTGGTCATAGGTCATGGTCCATCCTGCGTCTGTTTGGAATAATTGACTTCACAATTAATGAAGTTGCTGCTATTGTGTCAGATGCATAAATATGCACACATCTCTTGCTTTGCAGGTGCACTTACGCATCTAATGAAGCTGCAAGTGCTTAGTAGAGTCAGATGTGCACAGGTGTCAAACCAAAGCGATGGGCCTTCAAGTCAAAGATGCAACCTGCTGCTGCTTGGTTTTAAAAAATGCAACTTGTGCACAGGAAACACTCGTGACGAGAACCTGGTGACTCTAAAAATTCAAGTACAATGTGTAAATAACTACTAGAGCCCCATGTTAAACTTTTTTTTAATCCAATCTTGTGATTTGTACACTATGCACTGGCTAAAAAGTAAAGTTTGAACCGTAACATCTGTTATCCATGTAGGTATTGAGAGTGAACTAAAGGAGAATCAGGCACAGATGTGCCAGATTGATTTTCAAATCAAGAAGTGCACGCTAAGTCATATAGCAGCTGCAGTTTCGAGTACTAGACGTGGGAGAGTAATTGCCTTGGATGGAAAGTGAATCATCACGCAACAGGAAAACATGTATGCAAATTTTGGATCAGCCTTAATGCTACATCTGTCTTGCTGAACACAACCCTCTTTCTGTTTCCCTTATACAAGTTTATTTGAAGTATCAACAATATCGTATTCCAATAAAATGTTACAGGGTACAATTTATAGTTTTTTACCTTAAGGAATGACCATTACAGAGTTCAGTACTAATGGCGAAGAACCACACGTCAGTCATATTATCACACGATGGCACATGATGTTCTGTAGTTGACTTCATTATTGCTTCGTTAGCTCACAACAGTTCAAACTGTATGTATTTTTTTATTGTGCCAAGATGTAAACTTGAAAATGATTAATATTACATCTAATTAATATTACAATAAAAGTCCAGCCCCATCTCTTTAAACAGCATAATTTCTCATAGAAATACTTATGTACATCTACTCCTGTACTTCCATGGGGGAGTTCACAGCTACTAATATGTTTTTATGGAAGTGCAATAGCACACACTTAAACAAACAACAACAAAAGGAAACAAAAATACTATATATTAATTATTAACGCCAATCTGGTATAATTATTAAAGAAGTCCACATTGGTTCTTAAAGGAAGTCTTCCTTTCCAACTTTCCAACTTGAAGTAAAAGTAAATGATTTGGATATTAACTGATATTAAATTAGATTAATTAATTTGGGTGGCTGTAGCTCAGGTGGTAGAGCAGGTCATCTACTGATCGGAAGGTTGGTGGTTCGATTCCCAGCTTCCCCTAGTCTGCATGCCAAATATCCTTGGGCAAGATACTAACCCGAAATTGCTCTCCGATGCATTCATCGGAGTGTGAATGTCAGTTGTGCTTGTGTGAATGGGTGAATGCACAAGTTGTGTAAAGCGCTTTGAGTGCTCAGAAGAGTGGAAAAGCGCTATATAAGAACCAGTCCATTTAATCATTAATGAATTAATGAAACTTAAAGAGTTATTTTCAATAATAAGGAAATAATAATTAATGGAAATGAAGCCATCTATCTTCCTAAGTGCTCATAGAATTTAGTGTTAAGGTGGAAAAGTAGACTATAGGTACTATAGGTTATCCTAGCTTTCCTAGAATGTACAACCTGGAGAGGTCATTAGTCTGTCACAAAGGAAATACAGAGCTTCAAGAGACAGCCATTTACATTCTCATTTATGCCCACTGCCAATTAAGAATCACCAGTGAACCTAACGAGCATCTCTGGACTGTGAGAGGAAGTTGGTGTAATGGGAGAGAACCTGCAAAATCTCATGGAGGAAATGTACAGAAAGGCCCCTGGGGTTTACACATTCACCTCACAAGTGAAAGTTCCCCAGGCTGAATCTCAGGAGGAGGCACAAATCCCTTTGGGGTTGTGTCAGGAAGGAGTCTGTCAAGTCATACATTCCGAGCCACCTGTGGTGGCGACCCGGGAGAGGCTAAAAAAACGAAGCTTTACTTTTTACACAGAACGCCCCCCGCTGGCAGGTTTGAAAAAATAACCTTCTTGAAGTGAGGTGATAGTGCTAACCGCTGCACCCATGTGCCGTAGGTAAACCATTGTTGAAAAGTTGCAAGTATTAAACTTTGCAAAGGATTCCTCAGTTCTTAGCAGCATGTTTAGAAACATTGTTTGAATAACTATATATTATTAAGAGTAAAAGTGGCAGCAGGTGGCACGATGTGAACCACATACAGCCTACTTTGATCTTAAGTGGGATGAAACAGCAAAATCCCCTCTCTGGCAGCGTAACAGTGTTTAACTACATATTTAATATATTTAATAAAAGAAAAAAGAGCAATCTCAACAGTGCATCTCCGTACATGATAAGAAACCGCTGCTGTAGTAAATGCAAGAAATCTACAGCACAAATGTTTAAAATTGCAAAAAAAAGTTCTGGTATAGAAATTTCTAAGAAGACAACAGGAACTTTGCTGTTTTAACTGTTACTGTTTATCTATTACCTTATTACTTTGGTGCAGTCTGTTGGAGGTCTTCACAGTAGGAAAAGCTCTGAAAATACAGTTAGAAATAATAAAATGTTTGCCCTCCTTCACATTTTCAGATTTGAGTCTTTGCCAGGTCTGTTCTGGTCCCCGAGCCTTGTGTTTGCCCGGCCTGCTCTAGTTAGTCAGCTCTGGGAAGAGTTCATGGTTTATAATGTAGCCAATCACAAGAGTGAAAAGATGTGGGCTCTCTGCTGCATTCAAATGTGACACCAACAGGTTCAAACCATATGTGAAGAATTTGGAATGAAATCAGTCTCACTGTAGCATCATAGCACTGGGGACACCTCGCGCTGTGATCTCAGAACTGCCCAAGGCAAGGACAAAAACGGCAGTATTTGGGAATGAGCCAGGGCTCACCAATGGACAAGAACATCTGGTAATGATTAACAAATATATTGTATCATTTACAGCATGTGTGAAGATGTCATTTGAATGTAATTTTAACTGTCTCTTGTTACCTGTGATGCAATAAATACAATATATAATTAATGATGCAACTGCACAAACTGGTGACAAAGTGACATAAATAAAGCTAATAAAGCTGTATTGAGTTAACGGCTAAGAGTAAAATAACTTTACAGAAGTATAAAGAACTACATATACTATACTGTAAAGGACTATTTATTTGCAGTTTAGTAACAAGTGCTATTATAAAGTGTTAACCAAAGGAATATATAGAATAGGTTACTATACATTCATATTTGATAAACAGCTGTGGTCTGATTTTGGGTCCTGCCTCCTTTATCCATTTAGATGCACTGTTAATACAGCAGCGTTGCCTCGTGAATTTCAGTGCATACAGTCAAAATGTTCATTATTATTTTTGTGTTATTCCCTAACTGACAACCGCCTGAAGAGAATTTAGTTTGTGTCTCATAATAATAACGAGATCCACAATTTATATGTAGCAGGCATCCGATTTTCAACCTTTTTGTGTGTATTCCAGGACATTAATTACACTATTATTCAATGAAAAAAATTAGATTTATTAGGCAGTATTAATGGGTGAGACAGGGAAAGTGTGAGACTGACAAACAGGCAGAGGGAGAGAGAATAATATGGCATTTGTGAGGGACCCATCATGTTTCCCGAAACCTTGATAAAGCGCGAGGCTTGGCGTTTCGATACGGCCATTAATTAGCTCTCTCTCCCTTGTGGGGTCTGCCTGATTGAGCGACTAATGGTTTGCTTTAAAGTGCTGAATGAACAAATGTGTGTGCGTCTGTGGGTCTGTGTGTGTGCGTTTATCAAACAGAGTGTGCGCTTGTGTTTCGGTGTGCTTTGTTTGTTTTCTGTTTCCCTTTGTATGGCTTATTTCCTAATGCGTGTATATGTGCTGATGAGACTGTCTGTCTGTGGCTGTCTGTGTGGGTGTGGAGTCTGCACGGTGCTCGTGTCAGCATTTCTAGATGCTTGACTGAGATTTTTTTTCTTTGAGGTTATGATGGAAGTGGATTGGCAAAGTGCACCTTGAGTGGAATAATCCCATGTTTTCCTTTAATTGCTCGGAAGTGGATTAGTTGTGCTACGGCGCTCATGATCTCACTTCCATAGTGATGGTCATTTAAATTTGGCAGTGGTAGGCTATTACTACTCTGTTATATTTGTTCCACACAGATTGACAGTATTTTTTTACTTTTTTGCTCATTCACACCCACAGGTTTGATCAGCTTTAAGGGAAACATTTATATGCATTTTCTGTTGAGCGTTCAAACATCTAATGACACATTAAAACAGAAGTCTTTGCCTTGTACGGGCGATAAGTTTTCAGGCACCGTCTCTTGCGGATAATTAAATAATTATAAAATAATCAAAAATGAATTTAATAATATGCACATATACAGTGCATCTGGAAAGTATTCACAGCACTTGATTTCTTTTACATTTTGTCATTGTCACTCCAAAATCCATTAATCCATCCCCGGGCCACCACCATCCCTACAGTGAAGCATGGTGGTGGCAGCATCATGCTGTGGGATGTTGTTCTGCATATTCCAGCAGGACAATGACCCTCAGCACACAGCCGAGGCAACAAAGCAGTGGCTTCGTGACGACTTTGTGAATGTTCTTGAGTGACCCAGTCAGAGCCCAGGCTTGAATCTGACTGAATATCTATGGAGAGATATGAAGTTGACTGTGCATCGACACTCTCCATCCTACCTGACAGAGCCTGAGAGGCTGTGCAAATAAGAATGGGAGAAACTGCCCAAAAATAGGTGCCAAGCTTGTAGCATTACACTCAAAAAGACTCGAGGCTGTAATTGCTGCCAAAGATGCTTCAACAAAGTATTGATCGAAGGATGTGAATACTTTTTTTTCAGAGAGACTTGATACATAATAAATTTAATATATTAAAAAAATTGAAACAAATGAATATAATCAATTTTGGAATAAGACTGTAACATGACAAATCATTAATGTGTGTAATAGGTTTTACTTTTTTTAGTCACTTAATAAAATGACAAACATTCTGAAAAACTACATGGAAGCAAAATGTCAAATCCTTCAAAATATATTACTCAGCATACTGCTCCTAACATCTTAATGACATGAGGTAATAAAATACAAAAAAAGTGCACATCCTTCAGGCTAAAAAAAGCACAGAATGTCACTGAACAACAGTCAAGTTGCTGGAACGGATACATAATCAATACTGGGAAACTCAGTTTCTTAAACTGAAGACTCATCATGATCTGTTTGATCTATTGTATATAAGTGTTAGGGCAGCCAGCCATCCACCTGACAAGGATTGATTGCTGAGCTTACAATAAACCGAATGCTGTATCATTTAACTCAAATGGTGAAGTCGGTTGTGTTACTGAGATAGAGCTCTTACAGGAAAACTACCAGGAAGACAGGACAAAATAATTTAATAAATCCTGTTTTAAGTGTTTTCTTTACATTCTTAATCTTATCTGACTGAAAAAAAAAACCTGAACAGAGGGTTTTGCTTCTATGCTGGCAATGACTTCATCCTCCGGTAAGGGATAAATAATGACATCATCAGTATCCAGAGCCTAATTTGGTACTTTGGAGGAGCTGCTTCCAGCATCAATTACAGCTTCTTGAAACCTGACACTGAGACAGCAGTTTGCCTTTCAGCACAGGAACAGGTCCTAAAACCAGTCCAGCACAGAGAAGTGCATTTGGTCAGTTTATTTCACTCCTGCAGGCTGGTCTGCTGAAGCTCTGTCATATTTGTTGGGCAGTGTCACTTCTGTCATCTTTAGGTTCATCGGCTTTAGCTGGATCACATGAGGACAGAGGGGGACTTGTCCCAAAGCCATTACAGCACCTTCAGTTCACTGAATTTTCCCTATAATCACAGTTAATGGCACTCTGGACATGTTTTGTTTCTGTAAAGACCTTTCTTTAGTTGATTGTATTTAGCTTTCCTTTAAGGCTACATCCACACGTATACGGGTATTTTTGAAAACAGAGATTTTCCGTTTTTGTTTTTAAAAAAAAAATCTCTGTCCATACATGCAGTTTTGTAAAAATATCTCCATCCACATGTAAAGACCAAAAACAAAGTCAATCACTGTCAAGAATATGCCAAATCCTAACAGTGTAGAAATGCTGGCCAATCAGAAGTCGAGTTTTTGTGTTTTTCTGGAAAGGCAGCTAATTTTGTACCTTTTCAAGTGCCTTCTTCATTTCAAATGTTAATAACTAAAGACAGTATTTTGGATTTCGTCTCACCGGGTCCCTTGGGCAGAGTTTATTCAATAATAAACTTAAAATTTTACATTAGTCTAAGTGATTCATAATCAAATCATATCACATAATCCAAGTTCACTCTGACACGTCTGTCTTTCCAAATGGAGGAACAGTAAAAGTAACAGTAAGCATGATGTCAAAAAAGGCGCACACCTTTGACCTTGTCCGACTGAATCTCCGTTTTCCTCGAGTGCCACAAGTAAAGGCAAAAACTGAGTTTTTGAAAATCTCCACCCTGGCAGGAGTTTTCAAAAATCGTAGTTTTCAGTGATCCATAACGCCGTTTATATGTGGACAAAAGGCCCAAACGGGTTTTTAAAAAATACCCGTGTACATAGCCTCAGTCTGATCAGCCTGCCTGTCCCCACCGATCAGAAGCACCCCTGTAATATAATGCTTCCACTGTCATGCTTCACTATAGGAATGCTATTAAAAAGGCGATGATTAGTGCCTGGGGCCTGACATACGTGGATTTTTGGGGGGTTTTGTGTTAGCAAAAAATGCTCCACTATGCTCCATGGAAAGTTTTAAAATGACTTTATACCTTTTCCATGACCTATGCCTTGCCACAACTTTTTTTAAAAAGTCTACAACGTTTCTTGAACTTATTGCTTAGGTTTTGGTGATGTGTGCAATATAAACTGGAGCTTTTAGGTGTGTGCTTTTCTAATCTATGTGTGGGCAAATTGCCATTTAAAATATGGCTTGAATCTGTCTAAACACATCTCACAAACAAGCTACTTTCAGCTGCTCCCTTGTTCATAATGGGGTCACCACGTCAGGTTTAATTTGGCAGATTTTTACACTGAAAAACAGGGAACTTTCACTTGTTAGGCAAATATGTAAACCACTGCACTAAACAGATCTTGTGATTAATTAAAGCAAATAATTTTTGAGGCTTTAAAATGACTGAATGCAATGATAAGAGATTACAGAGCTCCACTGAACATAAGTGCAAAAGTGCACCACGTCATTACAAACACGGAGTTTTATGCTGATACATTGACGACTTTGATCCTCTCAGCCAAAAGCCAGCACTCACTCCCCACATCGTACAGTCTGCTGCTTTTATAATGGATTATGGAACCCGATGCGACTGGATATTATTGAGGCTCACTCTCACTCCATATGCTGATTTCCGAGGTCTTCTTCTCGATAATGTATTTGTCCTTTTCTCCATGTCGCATAGTCTCTCAGCGCTCCTAAAATTAGTTAGTCACACTCATATGCATCAGCAATTGCTCTCATGCTGAATTTGAGGAAACTACATGTCTCAGAGGCCTTGGGTACATTAGCTCTTGTGACAGCGCACTCCTTTCCGGCTCTTTCGGGCACAAAGAGTTCCTCTGTAATAGGGGAAGCAAGACTTAACTTCTCTCCATCTCTCTGCCTTTTTCAAGTTACCTCACTTAGCCTCTTGTTATTATCTCTTAGCACATCTCTCATAACTTTTCTAACAGTGTTCTTAGTAGTGATGTGTGGATCGATCCTGAAATATCGATTCCTCCGATACCAATCATTTATGTTCTAGAATCGATTCTCACATTAAAATATTGATATTTTAGTAATTTAGGGTAAATTTTTAGTTTATCATTAACAGGAACACAGTGGAAAGAAACATTCAGATTGTCTACATTCAAAGGAACTACTTCCTCTTCCGCCTTTCATAGTCATGTGCGAAATACGGCTATCTGTCTCGCAGTCCCTTGGCGTGCTCACTCACAACAATGGCTGAGCGTAATTGGAGTCATGTGCGACCGTATTTTATCTCCACAAAAGCTGAGACGTGGTTTGCGTTACATGTGGCAAAAACGTGAGGTGTTGTTGCCACACTAGGGAGACATTCAAAAGGGCTGTTGAGGGGATAAATACATTTTACAGTGTTTATTTATCGGATAAAATACGTTAAATGTACGGAAACAGCGGGGGTGTCCAAATTCAGAGGCTGCTTCCACCTGAGGACCCGGCCTTCGCGGTCTAAAGAAAGCCGGGTAGTACGTCACGAGCTATCTAAAATATAACTGGGCACCATAGCTGGACTGGCCATCGGGCATACCCGGTGGGCCGATGGTAATTTTTTGTTTTAAATGGGCCGACGTTTTGTTGTTGTTGTCTTTTTTTCCGTAACCGTGTAAACAATGAAAGGTGGCGGATTGGACAGATGCTGGCAGACGTGTAAAAATAACTCAATTGTTTGGTAGTAGCTATGGTGGAGCTTTCAAAGATTCAGTAAAATTAGCAAGTGGTGGAGGCCAGCAGGTGGATGGGGGAAAGGGGAGGTGGAGAGACCCAAGGTGGCCGCCGGTCCAACTGTCAGGTGAAATGAGCTTCAGGTAAGAAGTTATGAGCTGCAGTCTATCTGGGTCAGATATAAACCAAGTTTAGGTGGAGTTTATTTTCGCTGTGCTAACTTTTTACAGTTACAATAACTCGTACTGCGTACTAGCTAGCATGACGGAGTTTCTATACAGTTGGGTGGGTGCTATGATGTTACTGGTGAACTTTATTTTATTCATATGGTTAGTTAGTAGAGTTGCCTACTGTCCCATAAAAAATGGAATCCTCTGGTATTCAGAGTTAATATTATGCGTTTCGTATTGAGCTGAAAATAAACGTGATTTGTCCCGTACTTCAGCTACAATGAAAAAAAAAAGACAAAAAGCTGGAGTTATTCTGTGTCTTTACGCTGTCAGCTGCCTCTTCTTCTCTCATTCTCCCCCCTCCCTCTCCTGCTGCTACTTCAATCATGAAACTGATCAATGATCAGCTGATCGGGGTTTCTGCCGCAAGTCCCGTCTTGCTTGTTTATCTCCCGCTTTGCGCCAGAAAGAGGAAACTAGCGGAGGCCGCGTTAAACAGCAGAAGCGCCTTTAAACTTGATCAGCTGTTGTTAGAATTTACTTAATATTACTTTCTAGTATCAACTGATGTTTGTTGGAGCCACAGCCGTAAAAGCTGCTGGTCATGATATGGTTTGGTTATCTGGGAAACATGAAGATGAAACCAGGAGATGTCTTTACTGAATCATCAGAGCTGAACAGGTGATGGAGAAACAGGTTTACCTTTTAGGTGACAGGAATGAGTTGAAGGGAAGCTATGAACTGTTTCTGAGAGACAACTTACACCAGGATCCCTTTCTATGTAGCTGACAGCTGGTAACTGTGCAGGGGCGGGTTTAGCAATGTTTTGCCAGGGGGCCAGGTAGGGCATTAACAGGGAAAGGGGGGCACAAAGAAATACTTTTCTTTCTTATTCTCATTTAAAATTTCTAGCTTTTAACAAATAATTATCCGAATCTTACAACCAAAGTTTTCATCTGATGTCAAATTTATAGAAATCCATTATTGTACGTAGTAAGTTTTTTTCAGGGTCCCATCATAATTTCTTCAGAAGTAGCTAAGTACTGTATATGATGCCAGTATTTTCCCACATTTTCTAGATTCTGTACCAGTACTTTGTGTAAAATGCCATCAAAAAGTCAGTTAAGTTTTATTCTTTTATTCTGTCTTTCTGTCTCCTTTCACTTTTAAAAGGTTGCCATGTTAGAAAAAATATTTTGCCCTGCCATGCTGTTTATTGATGTGGTAAATAAATAGTTTATGAAAATATCACTAAATCTGTCATTTATTATTTTTAATATTCAGTAATGGTCATGTCTCACGTCTAGTCTTCTCTGTCTTAATTTCATGTTTCCACCATAGTTCAGGAGGTTAACTCGACCAAGCAGTCTTTGGGTTTCGGCTAAGTACTGTTTAGAATACCAGAATAGGGAGGATGGTGTAGGTTTACGTTTATTAGATTGATACATATGTACCAACAAGACAGTGTACATCACTGTCACAACGACATTTGTTTTCATTCAAAGGCTTTATGGTTTTTCTTATAATACCTGGTGGGCCGGTTTCTAGTCAAAATGCCCGGGCCGATTTTTTGTCCCAGTCCAGCACTGCCGGGCACTGACGTAAACTCTTCTGTTTAATCATTTTCTGTTTGACGTTTATTCAGCTGTGTGAAAACCCGGAGGAACCCTCCTGAGGGATTAATAAAGTTTGATTTAATTTAATCGAATCTAATAACTTTAATCTCAGCCAAACCGATTTACTCACGAACAAATAAAACACTGAAAAAGCCAAACAATAACATTTTTTTTTTCTTTTTTTTTTCTCGCCTGTCCCATTTGGTTCTTTAGCCATCAGAATTGTTGTCTGAAGACCAACAAGGATACCCAATGGATTTACTTTGCCAAATAGATCATCGTGGCATTGCCGTATTGGTCCATTTGGTCGATCTTTGTTTTTATTATTTATTATATTTTATTTTCAGATGTTACAGACGGGACAGACATGAGTGAGAGATAGGAAAGGGAGAAAGAAAGAGGAAGGAAAGGAAAAACAGAAGGGGAGAGGGACAGTGAGAAAGGGGGGGAGAAAAAAAAACATTTATAACAAAATAACATAACAAAACAATAACATTTTTAAGTTATCAAAGTGACCTATATATCATGATTAACCCGCGTAGCGAAAGACCTCGGGGGTTTGAAAACGATGTGTCGGTCGGCTCAGATATTTGAAGTTTACACAGCTACATTCTCACCTGACAATATGTTAAAAGGTTTTTTGCGACCCAGAAAGAGAAATAAGAGTAATATTAAAACTAATTAGCTGCCGCCATTGTTGGAAACTGGAATTGGCTGGGCCGCGCTATGAATTCTGCGATATGGTTTTTCAATTTTGTTGTCCAGGTGGAAAATAGGGAGAATGGTGGCTCCAGGTCACTGAAATTTGGGACTCTCCCGGAAAAATTGGGAGGTTTGGCATGTATGGTTGTGGCAACATCACTAACCTTGTCAAACACCTCAGAGTAAATCATATCACATAATATGACGAGTGTATGTTGAGGCGAACTGAAGAGGAGGAGAGGGACAGGTGCTGCTAGGGCGAGACAGACGTCTCTCACAGAGTCCTTTAGAGCTGCAGGCAGGCAAGGTGTTGAAATAGTGCACAACTTCAGTTTTTTTTATTTCTATATGATGAATTCTGCATTATTAAGTGATAAGAACAAGTAATCTGATGTCCTGTAATCATTATGATGCTATAATTTGAGATAAAATTAATAAAATACGTTTTTGTACAAAGTGTCGGTATCGGATCAGTATCGTCGATACCACCCTGAATATTACTTGGAATATCGGAAAGGAAATCAGTGGTATCGCACATCACTAGTTCTTAGCTTTGTTCTCATTCCGCATTTTAACAACTGTCACCTTCTAGCAGCATTTAACCAACATAATTTATTCGCATTTTAAAGATACAACACACACACACACACACACACCTTACGGTCTATTTTACTTGCTTCAAGTTAATAGAAATACGCTTGACTTACATTCAAAAAGTTAGCTTTAAATTCACTTGACAGTAATATGGAAATGCACCTTCTGCAGTCTTCTTTCTGCCTCGCCACATAATTGCTGAAACAGAAAGGCCTTGCTGGAGTGAATGCCACGGCAGCAAAACTGACCGACTGGAGTCTATCCTCTGGGCTTTTTTACTGTTTCATTTAATCTATTTTTGCACGTTTTTGCTTCCTCCTAAAATGAGCTTTAAAAAATATATTCTTTTATTCTGTCAACTGCAGAAAGACATTTGATCTTCTTTGTCTCTTCTCACATATGCTGTCAGTGTCTGCCGTTCTCACCTATAATTTCACCTTTCCACTATCCTCTTGCCTCACATTGTTGTGCACTCTTTACCTCGGGGTTCACCTCTTTTATTCAATTATTTCCTAACTTTTTCATCGTCTCTTCCTTAGTAGTCCTTTCCTGCCATCTGTGGCCTCTCTCTCTCCTGACTCTTCTAGTGCACTATTCTCTCTTGCTCGCTGATAGTCATAGAAGAGTTTGTTTGTTTTTTAAGAAAAGAGTTAAATTATAAATGAAATAAAAAGTTTATGGAAAAATCAATCAACAAAATGTAAAGAAAAACAATAGATATAATATGAAATGACATACAGAGATCTATAGTGAAATTAGCATTCTTACACTAGGCTATCTGTCCTGTCTCATTAAAGCACTTGAGGCAATAGTACTTGTGAGTGATAGTTACCTGCAGTGACTAGCTGGGCTTCTGTCTAAGGGGATGAAGAAGTTAAGCTGGACAGATGGTATTATCTAACCTCTTTTCATTAATACTGTTTCGAAACTAGTAAAGATTTACAAGAGCTTTAGCCATGGTGTTGCAACTCACCACCAAATACTTCTGTGGCAATGAAAAGCAATGACAAGCGTTCATACTACAGGCAAACTGCTGAGAACCATGGTAAACTGCTAGTGACCAAAGCAAGCTCAAGGGAGTTTTTAGTGGAGGACCAGTGTCACACGAGTGACTGCCTGCAACCTCAATCAATCAAGTGGTCACAGAATACAGACTAGCAGCAACAGGTTGCTTACACTCTAGGCTTATGTGAATGGAGCTTTAGCAATTAGTTTCAGGACTGCGAGCAACTTCCAGCAACCATTTACCAACCAGCTGGAGAATGCACATGTTTGCTCTTGCAGTTGGTGACAGCTAGATAGTGCTACCACAGCCCGTACTTATAATAATTAATAATTAATGAGTATATGGTTGCTCTTCTGCTCAGAAAAAAGATCAGAGAAATGAAGATGCTATGAATCACTGTGTCCTTTTTAATAGATATCAAATGCATGATGACATACAGTGAACAGTTATTAATGCTGGCCTTTCTCAGTCTCCAGGTGGTCAGTCAGGTACCTGAGCTGGTAGAGAGCTCTGTGTGTAGTGGTACAGTACGGTGAAAACATTTCCCTGGATGACACGTGACTTCAGAAAGTTAGGTTAGTACTTGGAAAAATGACTAAAAACTGGGGAAAAGTTATTGAGGCTGTAGATGCTAGACCTAGTGTCTTTGTCAGTATTCTTAGCGATCATGATACAAGAAGCCTGGCTCTTCTTCTTGCTGTATTTCATTTGTATGCATTAAATCTCATAGTTACTCATTTCCTTTACAATACAATTATAAGTATTTATATTTAGTTTGTCTTGGGTTGCTTGGGTTTTGAATGTGCTGTGTGAACTCTCATGCCAACCTTATGCCAAACTACTTAAAGTTTGTCGCAGACAAATGATGCAATACAATCGTGACAGTTTTGCTAAAGTTGCGGTGCGGGCGCTCCCACTATATCAATCATTTATAGTGAGGCGGTCATAACACTCAGAGTTGTCTTGAGTAGGGATGGGTATCGTTTAGGTTTTATCCGATACCGGTGCCAAATCGGTACTTTTGAAACGGTGCCGGTGCTCAAACCGGTGCTTAAAGAATGGAGAACACAAAATTGGTCCAAAAACCTCTCATGTTCAGCTGGTTTTTTGTAAAAAGATAACAATGTTAGCCTTTTCTGCAGCTATGGGGCATATATGGTATCACTCTTGGCTGGAAGCAGTGCTTAATCAATGGAAAAAACACAAACTTTGTCCAAAAACCTCTCATGTTTAACTGTTTTCCACTTTTTCTTTGGTCATTTTAGCCTTTTTGGCCAGGGTGAAGGGAGTATCTGCCATCAAACAAGAAGACAGCCGCATGTAGCTATGATGATGTTTGCTAGTTCACCTTACATGCATTAATGTAATAACGTGGTTAGCCTACTCAACATAAATTACACACGAACAACATTAAGCTACTCACGCAGAGAAGAACGGCTGCTGCTGCCATCATCATCCGTCATCATTTCTGCTACACTGGCAGGGCTAGGGGCCAGGACTCTACTCTTCGGGGTTTTTGGGGGATATTGCTAACTCTGGGTCAGATAACAGGCTCGGTGTGAGGTCTCGCAGCAAGCTATCATACGGCGCATTTCTGGGCTTTTAAAAAAAACGCTATGCGTCGCCAGGTGTTTCATCGGATTTGAGGTGTTACCTCCTTTGACAGTATCACAGTATCAGCTTAAAGCACTTGTTGCTGCTGAGTTTGCATATTTTGCTGTGAAGTACAGCCAGACTTTTGACCGCTTCACCTTGGGCATTTTTAATCTGTAGCTGTAGCTGTTTACGAAACACATGCAGCTCATCACACACACTCCAAAATTCAGAAGGGGATTCAGAGTATAAACACTTATTTCATGTCTGATTTGGGGATAAATCAATAAGTATACAATGCTCCGTTTTGAGCATTTTTATTGAGGCATCTGTGGTCAGAGCTCCACCTTCAGACCACTGCAGGCATAACTAATCAGTCACACACATCATTTCTTTTAAAATGGTCAGCAAGTAGATCATGAAATAATTCTTGACAGGTATTAATTTTGAATTTATTCGAATAAAGTTATGAACCCTTTTAGGTGTTTTAAATTTTAATGAGACTTTTCATTTTTGTTTATAGATTTACATCTTTTGCTCACTTAGAATATGTCCACTTGACTATTTTATTGCCTATTTCAGTTTTATTGATGATTAGTGTTATGATCAAATCAATCTATCACACAAGCTGCCAATTCCACAGGCACTGACACACCCCCATGCCACCAGAGATGCAGGCTTTTGAACTGAGTAATGGTAACAAGGTGGACGGTCCCTCAACTCTTTCGGCCAGAGGACGCAGCATCCATGTTTTCCAAAGAAAAAAATTACATTTGGATTCATGCGACCACAGAACAGCTTTGCACTTTGCTTCAGATTATTTTAAATGATTTTTGCCCCAGAGAAGATGATAGTGTTTCATGTACAGCTTCTAGTTTGCATGATAGGGCTTTATCTGTTGATTGTATGGTAAAATGTGTTCACAGAGAGTGATTTCTGGAGCTGTTTGTGAGTCCACGCAGTGATTTCCACGACACAATTATCTCCGTTTTTAACGCAGTGCTGCCTGAGGGCCCAAAGGTCACAGGCATCTAGTATTGATTTTCGGCTTTGCCTCTTCCGCACATGTAATGTACTGTATGATGATGAGTGTTTGCATTTTTACATTCTTTTCTTCTGAGAAACGCTGCCTCTCTAAGATGCTGTTTTTAGACTCAGTATGTCACTGACCTGTTGCAAATTAACGTAATTAGTTACAAAATGTTCCTCAAGCTGTTTTTCTTAGTACCACTTGCTTTCTCACCCTTTTGTTGCTCCTGTTGCAGCTTTACTGAGACATGGCACTGCAATCATATTCAAAATGAGCAAATATTTTTCATGAAATAATCAAATGCCTTGGTTTAAACATATGATATTTTTACCTAATTATATTGTGAATAAAATGTGGGTTTATTTGCAGTGCATTGTATCCTGCAAGATCACCAGTCTTTGCAATATCTTATAGTCTATGCTGGCCTAACACAAGTGCCCGACTTTAGTCTTACAAAAGTAGTTCCAAAGTCTTCTGGTCTAGTTAGTATTTATGTTTCGTTCATAGCGTCTATTGTATTGTAGACCTGAACACAGACAATAACAGGACAGAATACACCTATGTGTAAGTAATTCAATGTGGCAGGAGCACATCGATATAATACTGTTGGTGGCCGCAACCACAAAAAATAGAGCAACGCAGCAAAGTTCATAGGGAGCAGAGGAAGTGAACACAACTGCGGAGATGAATTTGACAGGACAGTCCAGGGGACAGAGGCCACAAGTTACACCCACTAAAGCAAGCTGCACGTAGGCTGGACAGCAGGGGCAAGCTGGGTGTGGAGCAGCAGTGGAAAAGGATTTCACTAGGAGCCGGACAAGTGGCTCACTGGAGAGCAGAGCACAGTGGTGTACTTGCAGTGAGCTATTGCTCTTAAAAATGATCTCTTTTTTAAAACTCTTATCTTAACTACTTGTTATTATTTTAACACTGACTTTGCTTTATTCTGCTACTTTAGTGAACTTAGACTCAGTAATCACATTTAAAGCATACAGTTAGGGCTGGATCATGCAACTCTGAAGCCTCCTTTATGCTACAATTGGCCTAGCATGCTGTTGGTTTCAAATAATGCACTTCTAATGAGCGTTTCTTCTTCACTCATCTCTTTTCTCTCTCTGTGTGTTTACACACTACTCTGCATTTAATCTTTAATCTCAGGTTTCACAGCGTGTTTTTGTCCCCTCTCATTTGGCTGCCTCTCCCTGAGCCTGGTTCTGCCGGAGGTTTCTTCCTGTTAAAAGGGAGTTTTTCCTTCCTGCTGTCACCAAGCGCTTGCTCATAGGGGGTCATCTAATTGTTGGACTTTTCTTTGTGTTATTGTACAGTCTTTACTTTCGGTATAAAGCACCTTGAGGTGACTGTTGTTGTGATTTAGCGCTATATGAATAAAATAAAATTGAAACTTTTTTTCACCTTGAGCCTGTCTCTGTTTTGATCATTCCTAGTCCTACAAGTCTTAGGGCTTCTCTGCAAAAAGCTTGCCTCAAGGCTCAAGGCTTTAATAATGGGTCTTTATTTCATTGATGCATCCATCTTGATTACTGTTGCAGTTTTTGCAAAACCATCTCTGTGGTATTGTGAATTAAAGTATGCATTTTCATATGTTTGAAAATAGCTAATCTAACACCCTGCTTCAGCTGCAGTCAGACATGCATTCCACTGGGCTGTGATATGTAGACTGAAAAATAAAATGATGAATGGCAATTTGGGAAAATGTGGAAGGTACGAGATCTAAACCTGCTTGAAGCTGCAATCAAGTTACAACAGACACTGACTAGGATAAAAACAGTCTGTTATTTGTCAAATCACTGCAGAGTCTCCAGGCAAATTTCATGGCAATTTGTATAAAGATATTATGTTTCATTTCATTCAGAAGCTCATCTCAGTCAGTCTTTTCTCTGGCTCAACATCCTGACTTTTTGCTCCAATCCTGCATACATGAATAGCATGCAAAGTATTGGTCTCTTTTATTTTACTGGATACAACTGGTTAAAACTGTCTTATGCATAAAGCACCTGTAATACTCTAATATGCGTGATCTTTCAGACTGTATTTCCGTTTTTGGGAGTTTAATGGTTGTATGGAGGGACAAAATGTTTGGGGCCTTGTCTTTACCTGGCAGGACTGACCTAATAAAAGAAGGTATTAAGCTGAACTGAGTGGAGTACACTGTAGTATTCAGCAGTTCTGGAGTTTGCTGCATGTTGATTTTGGAGCTTGGACTAGAAATTTATAGCCTATCTCGACCACTGCTCCATTAGGTTTGGCCACATTTTCCACTTGCTGCAAGTGCATAATACAAAGTCTCTGGCTCTTTCAATTACTTTTTATAATTAAGTTTGTTTGTTTTATGCTATGCAACCACATCCAAATTCAAAAATATGCAGTGCATACTTGTGTGTCATGATGAACTATGATCAGTTTATTCTGCTATTTTAATTACAAATATGCATTTTGCTAGTAAAATCTACACTACCGAATTTACTGGAATATGTTTTCGTTGGCATTATATTTAAACAGTAAAATAACCCAGATTTTACATTAATGATATGCTTTTATGATGAAACACAGCTCATACACTAATTTAGTGTTACACACTAGGAATTGTATTTACCTTCTACCCTTCACAAAATCCAATTATTTACTTTTTCTTTGCACTATCAATCATTTTGAAAGTGCAGCTGTCACTTTTTTCTAAGAAGTGGATATCTTATTCGGAACGAAACCCGTCAATGCCTTTCACCACGGACAGGCCTATCATTCCTTTTCTTCCTCCATTGTTTATTTTCTTTTCCTCCTTTTCCTCTCCATCCAGTCAAGGCCCCAGGGCCGGTCCATTGGCCTGTCAGCCAGCTAACCTGGATCTGACATGTCCATCAGGGCTGAGTCAGCCTGCGAAACACTCAGTCAGTCAATTTTCCTTCAGACTCAACTCGGTGAAGGTAAACATTAGCGGGAGGGGGAAGTTGTATGGAAAATATTTCCCTTTTTGCCACCGCTCACAAATGAGCACATTAATATTCCACACAGCAAGGCACTTTCCAGTGCTCGTTAATTGCTTGACATTGCGCAGCTTCCAACCAGTGCAGAAAATCAGTGACATCATAGCCACATAATTGCACGTTACCAAGAGAGGCGCGAGACTCCTGCGCCTTTTTGCATGCTTGTGTGTAAGAGAATGTCAGTATACTCTAGCGTACGTTTGTCTTCAAATACTTGTAAGGCAGCATATGTTCATTTTGTGTGCAAAACAGTGGAGATCATAGGATTTATCCCCCAAGCAGTCTGAGTGATGCATGCAGTCTGCATGCGTGGCTCTCTGGCGAATACGAGTGTGCTGCTGAATGGCTGTAAAGGTACCAGAGAATAGAGTACATGCTCACACTCTTGGTCTCCTGGGCTTCTTAATATCTGCAGGCGAACACTGCACCATCTGCACTGCTCAGAACACGGTGGAGGAGGAGGAGGTGGAGGAGAAGAGAAGAGAGAAGGAGAAGAGAGATCACTCTTATAGTCAGATAGTAGCATTAGCTCCAGTGCTGAGCAGTGACCTGCCACTCTGTTTCCAATTCCACATTCATATGCAGAAGTCCTCCTTGGGGAACCTCACCTTTCTTCCCCCTCCTTTGTCTCTCCCTTTATTCCCATCTTCTCTCTTCTTGGCTTCCCTCCTTCACTCCCTCCTTCTCATCCCATCCTGCTCTCAATTCGCCTTTTCAATTTCAAAACGCTTTGAAGCCAGCACCAGCCACAGGATCCCCATCCCCCTCCTCCAAGACTGAACTCTGGGACTCCTTACCTTTCTTTCTCCTCTTTATATTTCTCCTTACTGTGTCATCAATCCTCAGCACTCCCTCCCAACCTGGCCCTGCCTATCTCGCTCAGTTTCTTTTTCTACTGGCTGTATTGTTCTTGCTTGAAGAACTGGTTTCTGGACAGGGCTGAAGTAAATCTTTTGTGACCATTCCCTGCTGGGCCTCTCCCTCTCTCCATGTTTGACTCTTTTAGTTAAGCCTCTCTGGGCCCGACATAGGCACCAAACTGTAACGTGATACAGATGGAATAAAGTATAAACAGAAAAGCACTCCCAAAAACAGAAGGGCCCTCCGACCCTGTCCTCCCCCATCTGTGTGTTCTTATCTAGCTGCACCCCCTCGTCATCCTTTCTTCTTGAACAACCAAGTTTTTGTTTCAGCTGCCTGATTTCTTCAAGGTTGGGTCAGTGACTTTCTTTCTGTTGTACACTGGGTTTCATAAGCTTCCTTGATTGTTCATGCTGTGATACTTGGCACAGCTATATGTCAGATAACTGATATAACACAGACAGTTGGTGTTTTCCAACAGTGCATGAGATTAAAAAAAAAAAAAATCAGACTAAAAAAAGTGGACTTGAATTGTGATATCAGTTTTCATAGCATGCTAGATGTGAACCTAACCCTAATCCAACACCAGGTGGGAGAAAATACCTCAGATTTCAATCCACAGTAAAACAGATAGAAGAAGATGAAGTAACTAGATAGTTATTGCTGATATAAGCTCATGAGTTGACATTAATTTGCAGCCTGTCTGAGTTCTTTCACTAACTTTGTATGATTTGTGGTTTATTGTTTAAGGCAGATGTTGGTCTTTGCTGATCTTTGTCTTGATTTACATGATTTACCCTTGATTTAGCCTTTTTATTGTCCATGAAGTGTAACAGTTTTATTGCACAGCAGGTAGCGAGAGTGTGCAATTCCTCAGACAAAAGTGAGGTATGACACACAATGAAGGAAGCTGTACATGAATTTGACTCTTTTTTCCTCCCTCGTATGGTACACTGTTCCAAAAAAGCATCTTACTGTATATTTTACAGTTTTGTACTGTCTTTCTAGAATATCATGAAATTTACATAAGTAGACTGTGATTTTACATGTCAAAGGTAAAATAACATAACATTACTGTACAAACACAATTTACTTGTTTTTTAAATATATTTTTTGTACATATGCATATTTAGATTGTAAAAATCATAATTTCACAAATATTTGTCTGTTATGTGAGAGAATGATCTGTTAAATCCAAATGTAATACTATGGGAAAATATATAAAATGATCGAAAATTAATGAGAATAATCAATAATTAAAGGAGTATTTGAATTATAATTGTGCTTAAAATTTCATGTCATCTAGGTCTGATTCAATAATTCAGAGGTAACAAGTGAAAATATAATTAATAGGAATAAAAACTATAAAAAAAAACATATAAAACATTGCACGGCCACGCTGTGCTAATTATATATTTAAAAAAATAAATGTAGAGGTAGGAATTGCAATTAATATAAATCTCTAAGTATTCAGAACATTCCTGAACAGAAATAGGCCTCTGCACCTGGGGTGAGGGTGTGGCCATGAAAACAATGTGACATGCCATTGGATGTTGAGACACATAATAACATGACGCTAAGCATCGGCCAATGAATGTGAACTAACAACCACAAGGTCGCGGGTATGGCTGCACTGTAGGAAAAAATCCTAATATAAAAGTATTTTACAGTTGTGTTCTGTTCTTCTAGAATATCATTAAAGTTACGTAAATAGACTGATTTCACATTTCAAATGTAAATTAACGTTAAATCACTGTAATGTAATAAAACATAATTGTCATGATTATTAAATGTATCTGTCTGTACATATGCATATTTAGACTGTTAAAATACATTCACAAATGTATCATGATTTCACAAATATCTGTCCGTTATTTGAAAGACTGAACTGTTGAATTCAAATGTAATGCTATGGAAAAGTATATAACATGATCCCTATAAGCTTGTGTTACATCACATAAGTATTATTATCATTGCTATTTAGGGTGATCGTGGCTCAAGAGTTGGCAGTTTGCCTTGTGATCAGAAGGTTGCCGGTTCGAGCCCCGGCTCGGACACTCTCGGTATTGTGTCCGTGGTCAAGACTCTTCGCCTCCTGGTAATTGCCAGAGGGGCCGATGGTGTGATATGGCAGCCTCGCCTCTGTCTCAGAGCATGCAATCCATTATTATTTAAACCAACCGTTAACTGTATGTTTCTGTACATTTACGTATTATGATTCATATTGCCACATTCATTGACCTTGTTTCTAGGTAATTTCATTGTTTGATTACGTTAAAATGTTCCTAATTTAATGTCTAAGAGCATTTGGAAAAGGCAGAATCCCATGTAAAATTAGCACAACAAACTCTATTTTCATTACTGAAAATGACTGTATTTTCATGAGAAAGTTATTTTCTATTATTTTACGGTAGTATTTTGGCGCCCCAGCTGCCGGAATATTACTGTTTTTTTAAGATGTTTTTTGTAACAGTGTACGAACACCAGGAGCATGCCTATAGCATAAGCAGCACACTTATTACTCTTATTTCTCAGTAATATAGAGTATTCACAGCAAGAAATAGTAGGTAAACACATAACATAACATACACTGCTCCAAAAAATACACTTTTTAATCAAATACGGCATCAAGTCAGTTAAACCTGTGGGATATTGATTAGATAAGTAGCAGAGGGGGTTGTTAATCAGTTTCAGGTGCTTTGGTGTTAATGAAATTTACAACACGTCCACTAGAGGGGCAACTCCCAAAACAGTTTTTACAGATAGAGACCACTGACATTTTCCACTTTTCATCCATTCTGATGGTTTTTTCACTAGTTTTGTATTTAGCTAGGGTTAGTGTAACTACTGGCAACATGAGGTGATACCTGGACCCTATAGAGGTTGTACAACTCCTCCAGGATGCCAGATCAATACACATCATTGTCAGAAGGTTTACTGTGTCTTCTAACACAGTCTCAAGAGCATGGAGGAGAATCTAGAAGACAGACAGTTACTCTGGAGAACTGGCGTCGTAAAAGGTCCTTAACCCATCATCGGTACAGGTATCTGGTCCTCTGTGCAAGGAGGGACAGGATGAGCACTGTCAGGTCTACAAAATAACCTCCAGCAGGACACTGGTGTGAATGTCTCTGACCAAATGATCAGATACAGACTTTATGAGGATGGTCTGAGAGCTCAGTGCCCAATTTTCACAGATTTTCCACAGGTTCACCCTGACCACATGTGATAGACATGCAAGGTGTGGAGGACACAGACTTCTACAGGTAGGCAACGGCACCCTGGCCGTTGCCTACCTAAACAAAACATTTCAAAGCTGACGTAAGACAAAGACAAGCAGCAGAACAAGCTGTGCATGTAGAAGGAAAATGTTCTAACTCATGGTGGCATTTTACAGAAGGGGAGCTGCGGTCTGAGATAACACTCACCGTAGCAATTCTTATCTCAGTAACTGTCATAAATTTGAACTAAAAAGATACAGTGTTATCTCTGCTGCCTCTCAGACCTATTTTAGAATGTGGAATGATTGATTCATGAAGTTATTGGAATAATATAGTATAGTTTCTGCAAGTAATAAAACCCCCATCGCCTGACTGGCCGCTAATCCAAAACGCCTTTCCACTTTAGAGTGGGCAGCCACCTTTGGCCACCTTCAGCAAATGTAATGTCAGACAACTAACTCTGTGATGCAGCACTTTGGCACAGCATGCTTTGACCTAAACCATAATTATAGTCCTAGCATGCTTATGTCAACTGTAGCAACAGTTGTTTGATCCAAATAGTGGATGTCCCGCCCCAAAACCGAGAGAATATGTGAATCTGACCCTGATGTAATGTTATTAAGCTGAGAGAACATCGGACACGGTGTTAGATATTTTTTGGTTCTGGTGTGATTTTACTAAGTGGAAGTACTCCTCTTCAATACTGTCTTTGATAAGTATAGATCCCACTCGCAGAGAACCCACACAACAACAGATGCAGATGTTCTGCAGGATGTTTTAGTCTGTCTCTGCTAGAAAAAACTGCTGCACTGTTCAGGTGTGAATTAAATTACCAACAAAGCACGGTAGTGGTAATAATTTTACAGATAAGAATTACTCAAATTAAAATTGTGACCCAGTGGTGGCACTAAATAAAAAATGAACGTCATTAAATAAATAGAACAAAAGTGGGTCTTTGGTTTGGCAGCATTGGTATTCCCCCTCTCTTCTTTTTTGTAGATGTTGCTGTCCTGTTTACGTCCTCAAGCCATGACATCCATACTTGTCGAGTATGAAGCAGCGAGAACGACAATTAGCACCTCAAAGTCTTTGGTTGTCATTCTCAGCCAGAAAAGGGTGGAGTACCCCCTCCTGTTCCTCAAATAGTTGCTGCCCCAAGTGGAGGAGTTGTAATATCTTGGGATCTTGTTCATGAGTTACGGGACAGTGGACCCGTAGAATGGAGGATGGATTGATGAAGTGATACAGGATGCTGCAGCAGTCTATTGTGGTGAAAGCAAAGCTCTCAGTCTCTGTTCCCACTCTCACCTTTGGCCATGAGCTCCAGAGAGCAACAGAAAGATATAAATGGCCAAAATTAGCCTAATCTGTAGCATCCCTGGGCTCGGCCTTGGAGAGAGGGATTTGGTAGGGGTTCGGTGTACAGTCACTATTACTCCACATTGAATGGAGGCTGACTAGCATGCCTCCTCGGTGCCTCTTAGGTCAGGCTTTTGTCCAGCCTAATCTTAAGAAGGAGGCTGAGGAGTTGAGGATCTGGATTTCTCTGCTTAGTCCTCCACCCTGTGAACCAGACCCGTTGGTTATGTTCTCTGAAGGTGTGGCAGGGAATGGTTGTTTGTTATGCCCTGTGCATTTCCAGCTCAAGCTGATGCTTCACAAATGTTTGTTAAACTAATCAGCTGCTGCCTTTAATGACACTATAAAGATAATGCCTTTACAGAGTGCACACTGATCTTCCATCAATTCAAACACAGTAAATTCAGCAGGACTTTACAAGGTTTAGCTGATTATAAGCCAATTTTAAAGGCCTGTCAGTTAGCTTTTACTAAACTAAAAACTACAAAAAAAGAAAAAGTGATAACTGATCTCTCATTCTGGCAGATTAAATTATTGTATGTTTGTAGTATGGCTGGGTATCAATAAGATTTTAACTGCACAACCACTCGTATTGATATCATTTAATGATCTGACACTTTATCTCTACTCCTGCCAGTTGTACTCTGTTTTTGCACATTTGCTGTGCATAAGTGAACATTGACTAGCAAACAGGAGCAACACTGTTCTGAAAACCCTAATCAATAAGCTTTATGAATCCACTCAGAGCTAAACAATCAGCTAGCTAATGATAACTAATAGCCACTAACTCATGTTTGCTCTAAATATAAAATGTAATTTGCTCTAAAAAGTAGGACTAGGACTGCAGAACTCTGGATGTCTCCACCTGTGTATGATGCACTTTCACTACAGGTTTATCCAGATTGCTTGTGCTTTTGCCCTTGCATGCAAAAGTATTGTCAGCATTGACTGTAGGTAATCAAGAAATGCATGAGAATCTAATAATGACCGCAGAACCAATGATGTTAAAACTTATTGATAAAAATTTAGGCTTTGTGCTCATTTCATACCAGGACTGGATACCAATCTGGCAGTCAGTCTGTCACAGCTGAGAGTCAAAATCAGACTAACTGGCTCTGCGGTCTTTATCCTGAGGAGATTCAAACCAGAATAAAGGCTTAATTTAATTATATTATATTTTAAAAATTATTTTACCACATTTTTCAAGAGAGAGGGGGAGAGAAGCAGAATGTGAGTGTGAGCACAAAACTCAAAGGTCACATGTGTGGGAGAGTAAGTCATAGCATGTGAGTGTAGGAGAGAGGTAAAGTTTAAATGTTATTTAGAAATCAATAAATTCACTTCTGCCTAATACTGTGGTGTAACAGAAGTTTTTTCAGTCTACACTGCTAACTTTTTTTCTGTGACAGATACAGTTTGAAAGGCTGTGCAGGGATTGTGATATTAAAGTACACGGAGCCCAAAGATAGCAACTGCTGAACATCAGCTTAAGTGTATCCAGTTCTTATATTACCTTAAACTGTTAGCAGCTACTATCAGTTGCCATTAGTGAAGAATGCAGTTAATGTGAATGGCAACTGTTTACAAGTTTGACATATCATTTTACTAAAATATTAGCAACAACATTTTATTATTATCACATCTAAAAGCACTCACTGTTTTTGTATCACATCACATGCATCTCATTTGTTTTTTAAAGTTTTTAACTGTTTTAAACTTCCCAAAGTTATACAGTGTATAACACTTAACACTTAAACAAGGGATATTTGTGTGAACTGTAATGAAACTATACTTTTACTTGACTGCTTTGGTGCTCTTCCTGTTGTGATGAACGATATAATATTACATCGCTGGATACACAACGTGCAGTTGGGTCAGTGTTAAGCCTTAGAAAAAGTAGTATCACTCCCCTTGTTCTTATTTTTGTTGTTCTGTCAAGCAGTAAATCTTTACTTGTACCTTGTGAATCAGCTCGTCTGCTATGAATCCTTTCTTGCGTGTTATGCATTTCCTGCTCCGTGTCCCGTGTCGCATGCTGCGAATCTCCTTTTTAGCGTGCACCCTGATTTGTTGGCCTTTTTTCCCCCATGTAACCTTTGAAATGTGCTTCCTCTATTTGTATGTTCACCTCAGTCCAGCTTCCCTACTGTGTGTGTCCCATGTGTTGGTGCTCCTCTGCACATACTGGCTGAGTCCACTCTACTCTCCAGCCAGTCAGTTGGATCAGGGCAGCAGTGCACCCCTCCCTTGTGTTTGGGTAATTGTGTTTTTGTAAAAGCTGTCCAGTTGCATTACAGTAGTCAGGACCCGGTGTCCACCCAGCTCTCATCACTGTGGTGACTGGGGATTTGGCTGCGAACACTGCTTCCATCTGCATATGATGATTTTAGCCAGATCTGAAACAACACCAGGTGTAACAACTCTGTCACTTTATTGAGACTTTAAATCTTGGTGGAAGTAAAACAGAAGCTGAGAGGATGAAAGTAAAGGCGGAGGTCACTGGAATGATTAGATTATAATAGGGTGGGTGTTATGTCTTCCTGTGCTGCTGCACAGATATGACAGAATGGGAAGCACAAAGAGATGGCAGACAGATAGATTGAGCACAAGAACAGGCTGATATGGAAGCAGACAGACAAACAAAAAGTGGGCAAGGAAACAAATACGCTGCAGAAAAGAAAAACACACTGACGACAAAAGATGAAGGAAAGTGATGAACAGGACAAAAAGCAACAGAGAGTCAGGAGAGGAATGACAATCAGAGAGACAGCACAGGGTGAAAAGGTAGGTGTCTGACAGACAAAGACGCTAATCTGACGCACTCCGATCCTGGGCCCGTGTGAGAATATGCTGATACAAGGCTTAGCTGGAGGAGGATTTTCTCCCTTTAGTTTGGCTTTTCTGCTAAGTAGCAGTGTGATACAATCAGCCACTGTACAAGCCGTCTGTGCGTACATATGGAATTCCATTAACCTTTCCGGCTCTGTTGGTTAAATGTCAGCATGGTGCATGAAATTGAATTGGTCATTGATTCAGAAGCAGGACAATTCTCCCACTCAGCTGTAGACAAGTACCATTCTGCCAGACTGAATCCGTATGTTCCTTGCTGGGAGCAAACTACAGCGTAAATAAGAATGCTCCAGGGAGCAGGATGTCTGAGAAGACAGCTGTGATATGTCTTCTTTACAGACAAACAAAGCCTACCCATCTTTTCAAAGAGAGCTTTCCTCCTTTCTAACTGCCGAATCACAATATTCATTATTAATGTGGCTCTGTCAAATAAATATGACAATATCTGGAAAATATATTGCACTCTAAATAATACATTTGTTCTGTAATATGCAAGTGGATAGATTCTTTTATGTATAAAATAGCCATAGAAAATGCTTTCCTGGCAACGCTGCATTCACGTATCCGCTTCATGAAGAATGCTGTATTGTCATAATCCTATAAGAGTCTTTTCAATAAGACCTGAGAGTTCTTTTTCAGCATTTTTACATTTCATTTTAATCAACAGAAAAGACTTTTGATATTATCCTAAAATGTTTGTGATGTGGCATTCTGCTGCATGTATATCACTATTGATTTACCACAAATGACACCACATTGCACAATTTTATAAGTACTGGATTGTAGGATGGAAGAGCACCAGAAGAACTGATTCTCTTTATTTCAGGTACACCGTGGATCTGATCTTTTTAAAATCTGTATTCAAAATTCTGAGTTGCAAATAAAAATGGAAGGCAGTGATTTGAAAATATCTTAAATCCATATGTTATTTGTAATAAGTTTGGTTGTAAAAAGAGCATCTTAGAGAGGCAGGACTCAGGTAAAGATGGGCAGATGTTCACCAATCTGCAAAAACATGCATTCACATATGTGGAATAATTTCAGGAAAATGTACTTCAGTTTGAAAGTCTCATCACCCACAGCTCATAATATCATCAAAAGAGTATCTGGGACAAGGTTGAAAATCAGTCCCAGATGCCTGTGATTTTCAAGCCATAAGTTAGCGCTGCATTAAAAACAGGCATGATTTTGCCATAGAAATCACTGCATGGACTCAGCGGCGCTTCCAGAATACACCGCCTATGAACACAGGTCACCGTGATAGCTCTGCCACTATCCTGAGGTGAGAAAAATCATACACAGCAACAAAGAGTAGTAGCGCTATAGTCACCTCTCTAATAGATCTAGTCCATTTTTTAAATACTTTTTCATGTTTACAAATTGTTTTTTTAAGAGTCGTAAATGTTCAGATACAAACAACAAACATACAAAAACCAAAAGCTTCCATTTATATGTTTTTAACCTGCCAAACGGTGTCTGTTCTTTAAATTATTCCAGTATAGTAATGATGCATAGACCTGTAGATCATTTGTAAATGAATAAACTTATGATAAAAACTTCATTAGGTTTACAAGAAACCATCAGTTAATCACAATCCTCACAGCAGAACGATTTTTAAAGATCCCCTCTTAAGAAAAGTGAGTTTTAAGCCTGCTGTATCTTGATTTTACACATTCAGCATCTTTACGTTGACATTTGGCTGTCCTGCTGAATAGATGTGCTCTACAGTCCTGCCGGATGCATAAACAAATCCTGACCTTTGTATTTGTTTGTGGAAGTTCAATATTAATGGTAGAGAGGGGGGTTTGAAGCTGAGATGCGGCCCGGCCCTATACGAATATATAGGAGCGCAGAAGGTAAAACAATGAGGAGCAGTAACAACCCTGCAGCTCAGGAGGTCAGTGGATCGATGTGCAAAGATTACATGGTGCGGTGTGGATGTCGATAGGTCAAGAGACATAGTCGCTAATGAAGCTGAGTTATGACTCATTCATCAGCCTCCCGACTGCACACTCCACCCTCTGTTTTTATATTCCACTTTATTTTTTCTTGCTCTGCTTATCATCCTTTAATTTTCTATCTCCCCTTTTCTTTTAAGTTTACTTGCTAGCCATGAAACTTTCACATTTTGATTTTTTCTTTTTCTAGTTTCTTCTCTTTTGAAGAATTATTTTCCTTCTCTTGAATAAGAATCGACCTACCATCATGCACTCCACCCTCCATACTCTGCTTTAACCCTGATATCTTGTTTCTTTCTGCTTCATTCTCTCTCAGTGTTCTCAAGTTGCGTGTAACTAAATCTCAGGGTTCTCTATTTCCTTCCTGCTAATAATACCTCCCCTCCCCCCACAACACTTTCTGCCACGCTTTGTCTGTAGCTACAGTTGTGGTCAGAAGATACACTCATTGTGGGCATTAATGTCATGGCAATTTGGGGGTTTTCCAGGCAGAGTGATTGGATAGCATACATCTGCAATGACTTTAAAAAAATACAGAATTTGGTGTTTTACTTTTCTTGAATCCACACAGGGTCAAAATTGTACATACAGGCTCAAATGTATATATTTTTACTAAGTGTTGCTGAAGATTCTAAAAGATCTTTTAACTTGACAGGGCTGAGGCCTATTCGTTCTTGTTAGTGGTCATTATTGACCACACCTGGTAGTTTTTCTTTACCAGCCTGCAGGCATTTATTAACTGACCAATACTCAGCGCAATGGGAAAGTTCAGTGAACTCTAGGTGGGAAGGTCTCTTAGAGTCATTTTATATGGATGTGTCACAGCTTTGTCTGGGGGAAGACCCAAACTTTCACCCACATAGAGAGGAAATTGGATGCTCAGGAACCACCAAGACTCAATCGCGCCATGAACTGGAAACTGCTGGAACACCAGCAAGCCAGTTTTACATCGACATGGACTGAGAGGCTGTCGACCAAGAAAGAAGTTGATGCTCCAGAATAAACACCTTCAAGCTCAACTGAAATTTGCAGCTGCCCACATGGATGAGCCAAATGCCTTTTGGAAAAAGGTTTTATGGTCAGACAAGATAAAGATTGAGCTACTGGACTCAATGACAGGAGGTATGTTTAAACGAATAAAAGTGAGGCTTTCAAACCTAAGAATACTACCAACTGTCAGGTATGGTGGTGGTACAATATGGTGACGCAACTGGACAATGATCCCAAACACACTAGCAAAGGTTCAAGAGAATGGGTGAAAAAGAAAAGAGTTAATGTTTCACAATAGCCCAAAGTCCAGACCTCAACCTGATTAAAATGTTGTCGGAGGACCTTAAAGGCGCTGTACATAATCTAATGGCCTCAAAGCCAAAGGGCCACATCCTGAAGGAACTGAAGCGGCGTTGCAAAGAAAAATGGGCCAAAGTTCCCGAGGTATTTATGGCAATCATGGGGTGTACTTGTTTTTTTGCCTGCTTCTGCAGTTTGGCTTAGTTTCTGTTAAATAAATAATGACATTCTGTAAAATGTCCAGTGTTGATGTTCATCTCAGGCTTCATTTTTTTTATATATCCTGAGATATAACCCCCGCCCACCACGTGAAAACTCCCAGAACATAAACAGTTTAGATTTTTCTGCTGTCACATTTCAGTGAGTCATATCAGTGAAAATAAAGCCCTGTCATCTTAGTGGCATTGATCCCCACTGAAGGCTTATTTCAACTGATGGGGAGACTCTGGGAGATTGCTCTTACCTTTCTTCCAATCTCCGGCTATGTTTCTGAGCAAGCAGACAAACTGCAGTATATCTGCGGGCCTGTAAGTCTGGAAAAGCCACAACAATAAAATAATGTGACAGGGGTTGAAGCAGTTTGACTTTGTCTTCAAAGGGGATTGTAGCGAGATGCAGTAATCTGTGTAATACAGGCCCAAATTGCTGCTTTTAGCACTGCTTTCGTAACCACTCTCTCACCAGGCTCTTTCTGCACTAAAACACTCTCGCTCTCTATCATCAGAAAATGATTAGTTGCTGTTGTTCTTAACCTTACCGATGCTTCCCCACTGTGCTGCATTATCAGGGCCATGTAAGCTACCTTCCAAGTTGGCGACAGTGAGGCTTTTTAGCTCACCGTATGTCTGTTAGTACACATGAATATGCTCCTCACATGTTTATGTTACACTGTATGTATTTGAAGTTGTGCTCAGTGTGTCCATTGGTGCCACGAGGAGACTAGGACAGCTTAAAAGGATTAGCACCCAGAATGGAGAATGACATTTCCAATTGAGGCTGAAGCTCTTGTTTAAAGCATTAAAAGTGAGCACCACTATGATATGAAACCCTACAAATATGCCGCCCACAGATACCATTAATGTGTGCTGTATTTCTTTGACTTGGCACCACACCAAAAAAGTAAAAGAACAGAATAACATACAGATAAAATCAGTGTAGGGTTTACGTGAGGCGGTGGACCTAAACATAGATGAGCCTTAAGAAAAGCTTCAGTGCTCCCTGTTATAAAGCCTTCTGTAGGAGGAACCAAAGCCAATCTTCCCAGAGATGCTCCCTGACTTCATGTTTTAATGATACTGGTGGAAAGTGCTATTTAAAAAAATCTTCATTTTCCTTCTCTATTTTACTCGTTTATTTGCTATTGTAGAGATATTAGCAGAACGGAGGCATTCCTACCATCGTTCCAACCAAATGGAACGATGTTTGGATGCCAGCAGTCTGCCTGCTGCTTCATGCTGGTTTTTACAAACAAGCTTGACTCACTTGATACTGGCAATAACCACCCACTGGTCAGCTATTGCACTCAGCTTCCTGCAGCTTTAAACTCGTTTTCACTTTCTGTGGGAAAAAATCTCAAACTAATCCAAAGATTCAGGCTTAGCAGTGAGGTTGTCCCACATGTTATAAAATACTCCCACTTACATAAAAATGCAGCATAAATACTTGAAATCCTTACTTTACTAAAGAAGTATTCAGATAAGTAACTAAATCTAAATATCCACAGTACTTTTTTTCTTTTCTTTTTTTTGAAAAAAGTCAGCTCCTGTGACTGATGCATTATGAAATAATGCATTATTAATACTGAATCATCAGTGTCTGAGAAGGTTGGAGCTGCTGCAGATAAAGCTAGCTGTGAGAGTCTAGCATCTCCAGAGGTCACCAGAGTCAGAAGGTCCTTGCTCGCTCACGGCTGTCTTTATTGCAGTAATGCAATGCATTTTCCTCTTTAAATTAAGTAATCAGATTACATTTATTACTGAATAATTACACTGTTATTTGTGTTCTCAAATTACATGCATATTATGTAGAAAAAAACCTGTTTAACAGGTTTAACATGTTGTTACCTGAAAAGGCATCATGCAATATTAAAGAATTATCTAACAAGAGAGAAGCAACTAAACAATAGATTACAGTAAAAAAAATAATAACAAGTAATTAATTTCAGTTCAATTCAATTTTATTTATATAGTGCTAAATCACAACAACAGTCACCTCAAGGCGCTTCATGTAAGGTAGACCCTATAATAATACATACAGAGAAGAAAAAACAACAACAATCATATGACCCCCTATGAGGAAGCAACAGTGGGAATAAAAAACTCCCTTTTAACAGGAAGAAACCTCCAGCAGAACCAGGCTCAGGGAGGGGCGGGGCCATCTACTGCGACTGGTTGGGGTGAGAGAATGAGTAGTACATTTGTTTTTTGAGTAATGACCTCAATATTAGTCTTGAGATGTTTCATGGGAGAGTAAAATGCGGTGGTCAAACGCATCGCAACTTAATAAAACACCATAAAACAAGAAAAATGCTGCAAAAGCAAACAAAACCGAACAGAAATTTTTTTTAAAAAATGCTCACAATAAACTCCCAAAACACAACTAAAGTGTTTTTGGAGAGACAATAACGTGATGAAAGAGCTGCTGAAATGACAAGCTAACAGTAAACAGCTAAACAGCTAATAGGAAACAGTGTTTAGTGTTTTGTGAGATTTTGTTTCTTTCTATTTCCATTGTGTTTTATTCAGCTTCCTTTATGTTTTGTGTGTGTTCGTAGTAGTTCTAAAGTTTCAGTGGATTTAATCTTTACTCTAGTAAAATAGAAGGAAGATAAAAATACAGAAAATCCCTTTAGCTTTGCAAAAGATATTTAGAGGAGATGTTATTATTTTTAGAGACCTCAGATAGAACATGGAAACACAAATATCCATGTTTGGTTTTGTAAATTAATCAGAAGCCAATAAAGTCAGGAAAAGCTAATTTAGTCCTTAGCAACATGTAGCAACACTGGAAACTACATGTATTCATGGTTGGACGTCATTGTGGGTTCATATACGTGCCACTTTGATCTTTAGTGAGCCATACTGGTGAAACTCCTGTTTCTGTCGATGTGAAGTAGTTTAACTGCACATTTAATCTCTGCGATATCTCAATATAAGAAAAAGAAGTGTGATTTGCTGCTGTGGTTAATGAAAGAAATCTGTCACCACAACTCTTTGGCCTTAAATTGTAAGAAATTAATGTGTAAAGCTATGAAAAAAAAACTTCTGGTAACTCATTGCTCCTAAAGTCTCCTGTAATTATAAAGCAGAAGGTTTTTATTAGTTCACAGAAAATATCCTATTTTATTTATTTTACGCTGAATACTTTGTAAAAAAAAAAAAAAAAAAAATTAATTAATTAAATGAAGGCTGTGGGGGTGGTTGTTAGAGTTGAAAGTCCAAAATGCATGCCCACAAGACATCCAGTGGGCCAGATTAGAGTCTTTGCTGGGATAATTCTGGGCCTGGGGCCTTTCTGTTTGACACTCTTGTAGCAGAGCATAAGCTTGAAGTAGCAGAGAATGAATATCTATAGTAAAGCAGAACAGAGCTGAAAATGTATCAACATATTTTTAAGAGTTTAGATGTACAGTAGAGCTGCATTTTCTCTCAAATGACTTTAATCAGTCTTGTTTTTCAGTAGTTGATGAAACAACTTACATGCCTATAGCACAAACCCAAGCAGTCATATGTAACACAGGCTAACTAAACTATCATGCACTGTATTGTTAAGCATGACAATGAAGTAAAACTACAAAATATTAATGGAACTGTAAATCCCTTTTTTCCAGAAACCTATCACTTTGCCCTTTTCCATCTGTTTTACGTGCTTCAGTGTAGAGTTCCCATCTGTGTTATATCTGCTGTAAATCACAGTTGCTGCCGTGTGACAAAAGCAGAATGGGCAAGTTCACCTGTAGACCCTGAGATTTTCTTCCTTTAGTAACTTAATGCACATCGCAGTGCTGTGCTGTGAAGCCAGCCTCTTAAGAACCCTACTTATCCCACGGTTCAGCACTCCTCTTTCCTTTTACACTCGCAAAGTTAATGTGCTGTAGAGAAAATGACTGGATCCCTCATGCTTGAATAGAGATAGGCGAGAGCTCCGATTTCCAAAAACCTGTCACAAATTATAGCTCAGGAGGAGGGAAAGGAACACTTTGCACCGAATCACTTGAATCACAAAATGCAAATGGAAGTAAAAAATGTAACACTGGTTACAGCAAGGCTATGGCGCTGTCCATCGATGACACCTGCCGTGACAAAAGAATCAATACCACTTTGGGCCAAAAGCTTCAAATATAGGCCCTGAATAAGAAGACAGTTGTATCCTGTCTCTGTGTTGCAGCTTTTACTTGCAATACGACAGCTTTTAATTTACAACACTGCAAAAAGACCTCGATGTTTTCTTTTTGTTGTTGTCTGTGTGGTTTAAACGTAGCCCAACTCCTGAGCCGGTGGTACCGATGGGGAACAGTGGACAATAGAGTGCCAAGTTGATTTCCTATTACCTGTGGAGGAGAAACTCTTTTGTCTTTGGATGGGCGCTATAATGGATTGTAATGAGAGAATTGAGGTGTCTGTGGAGGAGTAGCACAGTGCAACAAGAAGGCCAATTTCTTCCTTCTAATTTTGTTTGTGTTTGCCCCCTAAACCTGTTTCCTCATTGTGTCAGGTCCTAATACTGTCAGTACATCAAGAGACAGCAAGAGAGCGCCTGTCAGTGTTTGTGTGTCTGTATGGCAAGTGTGTTTAGGATCCTTGTGTATGGAAATAAGGGCACGCATGCAAATGTGTGTGTGTTACTTTGATTTCGTTTTTCTGGTCTGTGTGGTCTCTATCGGGTTCTGAGATCTAACTGCATTTTCTCATCCTGTCCTCTTTTTTCCCCCGCCGCTCCCTCCTGTCCATCTCTTAGTCTCTCTATCCCCCTCTCTCTTAATCCTCCCACAGTCTCTCTGTCTCTCTCTCTCTCGCTCTGCCCCCTCCTCCTAACTGCTCCTGTGGGGCTCCTCTGGGTGTATCTTTCCTGTTTTCCTCACACTCATCCAATGCAATTTTCTCTTTATCAACATTTGATTTCCACTGAGTGAGTTGTTCTCTGCACAGAGAGAGCCTAGAGAGACAGGGTTAGGCTTAAAAAAAGGGGGAAAAAATGCAAGAAGAGCATTTATCTAACTTCCACCTCCCCCTTTTTCCAATCTTCAACGGCTTTTTATCTCCCTCCACCTCTCCGCTCTATCGTTTTCACTCCTGCTTCCCTTTCACCTATACTCCTGCCAAATGTGGCCTCTGTTTGTTAGCAGATATGACCATCAGCTTGTATCATGCCACCTCGCTGTTCACTACATGCCGCACCTCTTAGTTTGCCGTACCGCAGCTGCAAACTTTCAGATTTAACATTGCACATCAGCACATGTAAAAATTTGTAATTTTTTTTCCAAATCCTGAGCCAGAAAATGTAAAGATTTCACTGAAGAGGTTTGATTGCTCCTTTTGTTTTGCTTCGGCTTTTGTTCGTTGAGGTTTATTGCCATCCTTGTTTGGCTTTAATAAGCTAAATCTCACCTCCGCTCAACCAGTAACCTCCTCCCACCCATGCTAACAGACAGCAGCTATGAACCTTGGCCTCATTCTATAAAAAAAGAGCGAAAAAAAAAGCCTTCTCTCATTTTTTGGCCCCCACGCCTAAAGACATCCATTGTGACAAATTCATAATTCAAAGCCCTTTTAATGATGTGATTAAAAAGTCATTTTCAGCTCCTTTGTAGCCCCTCCACCCTCATGCACACACACACACACACAGGCTAAAACACATTTTTCCCCTTCCTTCCTTCCCACTCTCTACATTTTGTCTGCACAGTGAAAGTTTCTAATTTGCTCGTAATGAAAGCTAACTTCTAATGAGCCCCTCACTTGCTCCTCCTCTTCGCCCTGTTTTTGCGTCTCTCCTGAGCAGCTCTGATCTTTTAGGGCACATTTGATAATTTGTTGCCTCGTGTTTGGAGACTGATGCATCGCAGCTTGTTGCGTAACAAAGTCCCCACGAGAGAGCCGCTAATGGAGGGCTTTGTGGCAAGGTGGCTGCCGATTGGAACTTATTATCAGCGCCGGGAATCATTTTGTCGGCTGTGACTTCGGCGTTACACTTCCCAGAATTACTGCAAACAGAACGTCAAATCGCACTGACCTTTGCAGTATAATATCCTTATAACATAAGCGTTTATCTAATTATTCATCAATCTATTCATTTAAATGCTAATCACTACTATTGCAATGGATACTTTTCTTCAAATATGTAGGCCCTTTTCTTATATTTTTTAAAAATAATATCTTTTACTTTATCTTGAAAGCAAAATGGCCTTTGTTCTCTGCAGAGTTGTTTCACATAAACATTTGATTTGATGTCATTTGATGTGGTGGTATTTTGCATTTCGTTTGGTTCAAAGGTAAAATTCAGACCAGTAAAAATGTTTTTCCCAAGCAGAAGATAAGAGCTTATTGTTTAACAGACTTTTTTTAATTGGTGTGGAATTATCTGAGTGTGAAGCAATGTGACAAAAGATATATATAAAAAAAAGCACTGGATTCCTATTTCAAACTGCACAAATATTAGATTTTAATATTGTAACATTAAACAGACTTTCCCCTGCAGAAAATGATGTCTCTGCTTTTATTGCATTTAGCTAAGTCGTTTCTGTCTTATAGAACTATAGCCACACTTATGTCTTCCCAAGCTACACTTTTAGTCAGTGTGTGTGTGTGTGTGTGTGTGTGTGTGTGTGTGTGTGTGTGCCTTTAAATATGGTTATTATCTTTTTAATGCCCACAGACTGTATGTAAAAGACATTGCCAACTGTTAGTGGACTCTCACTCTGTGTCATTCAGTGCTGTTTTTCTTTCTTTCTTTCTTTTTATAACCATAGTTGATGCAATTTAGACAACACGGGGGAGGTCTGCTTGATCACCTAGCTTGGATAGGAAGGTGCAGAGTACAGTGTTCATTGATAGGCTGTGAAGGTTTAATCAATCACACATGAAGACATGTTTTCTTTCTGATAATAGTTAACAGTACATTGGTTGTGAGCTATTTGCTGATACAGTGGTAACTGCATTTATAAGAGGCAATGAATGAAAATTAAAAATATAAAGAAGAAAAGGGAGAAACACCCTTCAACCATGCTATGATGTTGGATGTAAATGGCCTGTATTTATATGGCGCTTTTTAATAGTCCCTAAGGACCCCAAAGCGCTTTACATATCCAGTCATCCACCCATTCATACACTGGTGATGGCAAGCTACATTTTATAGCCACAGCCACCCTGGGGCACGCTGACAGAAGCGAGGCTGCCGGACACTGGCGCCACCGGGCCCTCTGACCACCACCAGTAGGCAACGGGTGAAGTGTCTTGCCCAAGGACACAACGACCGAGACTGTCCGAGCCGGGGCTCGAACCGGTAACCTTCCGATTACAAGGCGAACTCCTAACTCTTGAGCCATGATCACCCCACAACGTTACATAGTTCGTCCACTTGAGGGCACTCTAAACAGAGTGCAGAGCATAAATCAGTATCACCAAATTTAGGTTTTTGCAGTGAATCTTTGTAGAGTCAACACAGAGCATTATCATGTAACGAAAAATTTTCTCATCCCCTAGGCGCCTCGTAGTAACGCAAAAGCTACCCTTCCACGTCCTTATGAAACGCTTGTGGTTTTGAATTCCAGCCCTAACCTTAACCCTAACCTTGACACATTTATAGATTCATGCAAACCTGCTGTCATACCTCTGAATGCATAACATGCTGACCATTTGCCACAGCCTGTTGGCCAACTTTGTAAGTACCTGGCGAGATGTTGGCATTTATGCTTCTGCCGGTTTAATCAACTTGTGGTTGTGTCCCAGACTCTTTTCCCCTCCTGTGGTCAGTTTTTTTCAGGGGCAAACATGTTTGTTTCTGAGCTTTTCCTTTTGTGTGTTCACTCATGTCCACTCACCCTGTCAGGAATCTGCTGACATCTGTGAGTCCTTGTATTGATGTTGTGATTATTATTCCTTATGCTAAGAAAATTATTATTATTCTCTCACAGATAAATTTAAAAAGATGCTGTGAAACAGTAGCAGGAAGTGCACAGGAGGAATCCATAGTACTGAACGAGCCAATCATAATAGCTGTGGGCTGCGCTGATACAATGTGTGCACATCAGGTTACGCTGTAGGGATTCAGAGAGGTTTGCAGTTTCGACACAGCCATGACACGAATTTCCTGCTGAAGCATAAATGCCCAGTTTTCCTCAGCTTGCAACTTGTGGCATAAAAAAGATTATTTTTAAACTGCATTATCATGTTATTCTGATAAAGACTCAAAAATAACCAATAATAAATGATGTTAGGGGAAACTGTTCATGTTTCTTGTGTCTGATAGAAAACAAAATCAGCCACTATATCAGCTTTTTAAATCACCAAATATCACTATCAGTATCGGTGTCTCAACTCCTAGATCGATTAGGCTCTACTAAAAACCAAAAGGCACCAAAACCAAATGTTCTGTCAAGAGACTGAATTCTGTGACTAGAATTTGCAGAGGCAAAAGCTAGCAGACATGTGTCACCTCCTGTCATTCAAATTGGCCACTTTAGGCCCTAAGAAAGCGATGAGGTCATAAAGGAAATGCACACCTCTGTGCCATAATAACCCTTTTTTATGTCTAGCTGTAAACATGGTTATTTCCACTGTAAAGCTGAGTATTTTAATATTGGAGTCTATTGAGATTGACTTGGTTTTGGAGCTAGCTTCAAGCAGCTGCTTCATTTTCAAAACCAGGTGTTTCTTCTTGGTGGTGTCATGAGGCCGACCAACTGAACATTAAACAAGGAATCAAACTGAGTAAATGTAAGACTGTCTGTATCTTGAATTTCTAGTGAGGTGCACATCAGGTTACACTGTGCCAGAGTTATATTGTTTGTTCTGTGTGTGTGTGTGTGTGTGTGTGTGTGTGTGTGTGTGTGTGTGTGTGTGTGTGTGTGTGTGTGTGTGTGTGTGTGTGTGTGTGTGTGTTTTCATGTGATAGCATAGGTCAAGCCTGGGGGTTGGATAAAATTGCCAAACTCAAGCAAAGGTCTCATTTTTTCGGTTGGGAAATTCCTTGGCTTTCCTTCTCACCCTCTGACCATTTGCTCTCAAAGAGTGTGTGTTGGTTTATGTGTGTGTGTGTATCTCTCTCGCTCTCTATCTCTCTCTCTCTCTCTCTATATATATATATATATATATATATATATATATACACACACACACACACACACACACACACACACACACACACACACATATATATATATATATATATATATATATATATATGCATTTCTCCAACCAAAGCACCATCAATCCTTGTACTCTATACTTGTATCAGTGTATCTCTGTGAACAGTGAGTGTGCTTGTGTGTCTGTTGAGATAGACACATCCGTGGGCACAGTAGCTATTATGGAGCCAACAGTGCCGGGGTGCTCCATTAATAAAACAGGCAGAGGCAGTCGGAGGTTGGTCCCTAGATAGCTGGCCTGACTCTTTCCTCTGTGTGTGTGTGTGTGTGTGTGTGTGTGTGTGTGTGTGTGTGTGTGTGTGTGTGTGTGTGTGTGTGTGTGTGTGTGTGTGTGTGTGAGTGAAAGCATATCTGTCATTGAGGAAAGACCACATGGGTTGGTCAGAATAATACAGTTACAGCAACCCCTGCTTCTAGCCCCACCCTGCTGTCGCTGTGTGGTCCACTGACCCATCGCATACTCAGAGACACACACACAGAAACACACAAGTACACCTCTGAGGGCAGCATATGACCAGTGACTGTGAGTGTGTGTGCCTAAAAAAAGATTGCGAGTACTCAGTGCGTAGATAGGAGGTGAAGGACTGCTGTGTGTGTGTGTGTGTGTGTGTGTGTGTGTGTGTGTGTGTGTGTGTGCGTGCAAAAAGGGAACAGCTGTGTGAGTGCGTGTTTCCTGTGTTCAGAGGTTAAAATAAGACAAAGCAGGAAAGGAACTAGGAAACAATCCATCCTCGAGGATGTAGCACAAAGTACATGAACTCAAAGAGTACACACAGACATGCACACACACACACACACGTAATGCAAAAACTTCACACTAAAAAACTTGAGAGTCATGCTCATATCTCACCCACACACACACACACACACACACACACACACACACACACACACACATTTATTTATTTTTTTTGCAGCTGAACAAAGACGGGAAGACACGCAGAAAGCGTACAAAAACACAGACACATGCACTTTGTGTGTGTGCACTTTGTAGCTGACTTTCACCCGCTAAAAACGCAACAACTTGTCCAGCATAAGAGTTTAGTGTTGGGCCATGTCGGAGCACTGCAAAACAACACCATTAAAATAAATGGTCAAGCTGTCACGGCATCAATTAAACTGACAGCCTCTGTCTCTCACACACACACACACACACACACACACACACACACACACACGCACACACACACACACACACACACACACACACACACACACACACACACACAAGAGGATTCTAAATCTTCTCCCAAACCGTAAGCCCTCTCTGTCGCTCACTTTCTATCCGTCTCTGTCTCTTTTTGTCTTTCATTTCATCCTCTGAAACTTGCTCATTACCTGTCTCAGGCAACAGTTCTGTCTCTATGATCAATACCTCCTGTCGTTTTCCTTTATCCACATGTATCCTTTTCTTTTCCCTCCTCTGTCCCTCCACCCCCACCCCCCCAATTTCTGACATGGCTGTTTGGCTTTAGATATGACTAATCGCTATCACAGCTTATCAGACTGCTGCTCTGGCCTCACCGTTCGGCTTTGGCCTGCTCGCTGCGTATGTTGTGTCTATGCATGCGAGTTTGTGAGTTGGTTGGTGGAAAATGGGCTCAGTCATGGTTGGAGAGACAGTGCCAAATCTCACCTGTGTCGTGGACGGTTGTTGGTTGCCATGTTGTGTCATGTTTACAGCAAGCTTTAAAGTGCCTTCCCGCGCGTTATCTCGAAACACTCTTGATGGGAAACACCATCTGGCAGTCCAGATTATTACTCTGATATTTTGAAGTCCCTTACAACACAATGTTATCAGCTACTTTCATGGATTTTTCTTCTGAAATCTGAACTCTTTTGGTTATTATTATTATACGTAGTACTACTACAACTACTAAATATGCCAATATTAAAATGAAAATGCTTTAGAAATGAAATTTTATCTGGCAAGGTAGATATCAAAAGGAAGAATAAGGTTAAATCAGGATGTTTTAGCAGCAAATAACTCAAAACAGCAGAATTTCAATGTGTAACCTTGTGTTGAAGATAGTGTTTTCTGTTTTGCTGGTATTAATAACAAGGAAATAGAGGGTCAACAGAGATACCGACGCTTATGAACTTATGAAGGCAGCAAGTCATGATTTATTAGATTGATCAATCAGCGATTTCTGATTACCTGAGTTTTTATTGGAGATGTAAAAGTGTCTGTCTCTAAAGTACTTTGGGTCAGCGTCTGCTGTTTAAATGTGCTATAGGCCAGCGGTCCCCAACCTTTTTTGCGCCGCGGACCAGTTTATGCCCGACAATATTTTCACGGACCGGCCTTTAAGGTGTCGCGGATAAATACAACAAAATAAAACTAGTACCAGTACCGAAAAAAAGAAGATTTATTCATAACACACGTGAAAAGACCCAGGAAAACCGAGTTAACGATAAAAACGATAACAAAATAACGCTGAAAATGATAAAAACCCTGAAAACCACACATTTCACACCTGAGCCTCAACTCTCGCGGCCCGGTACCAAACAACTCACGGACCGGTACCGGTCTGAGGCCCGGGGGTTGGGGACCGCTGCTATAGGCTATAAATAAAATAGACATTACATTTGACACAAAAAGCTTCAGACATTTTTCACAGTGCATGGTTAAGGTGTATATTCTTTCATTTCCAAAAAATATTTTATTTAACACATTTTAGTCGTCTACAAGCTGAACTTAGACGATAGAAACAAAGAATGAATCCTGCTGTTGTCAGAGTCGAGCGATGTGCCACACACCTCTATATACTGGTCTTTAGAATTTGAAAAGCAGGTTTATGGAGTCCAGCTGCATTTAAAATCTGTTCAGACTGCACGTGATGAAGATTTTAAGCTTACACCCTGAAATGCTTTTGCATACAGACAGATTAAGATGTGAACACTGTGTCATTACATTTCTGTCAGAATCTGCAGTTAGACACAGTTTGTTTGTCTGGAGGCTGGTGGATTGCACTGCATCTGTTAAACTGTAAGGAGGTTTCTGATATCAGTCACAGATCTGGCTTGTACAGGGGCAGCCCACTCAGCTCATTATTTTTAATTAACCTGACATTTCCAGTCTTATTATTGGTAGTTTTGCAATTACAATACAGTCCCTGTTCTGTTCTTGCCAGCCAATAAGCCTAAACTCTGATATCTGTCCCTGCAAAGCCCATCCTGTAACAGCCGGAGCATTTACTGTATCTATATGCAAGAGAATTTAGTTAGCGGTACAATGTGTTTTTGGGCGTATACGTGTGTGTGTGTGTGATGGTGACCTAATTGCAGGGAGCGAAAGCTAGCTGTTTCCTGTGTTTATTTTCTTGTCATTAGCAATGCACAGGGGGAAAAGAGAGTTCCTACTCTTGGATACTTAAACACTGAGTTGACTTGGCCTTTGCACCCGACTGAAAGACCAAGTGAATGAACCCAAACAAAACTCCCTTTTTCCTTAGAAAAAACTAAACCCTAGAAAGGAGGTTAATAAAATATTAGCCACACTTCTTTTAATTTACTGTAACTGCTCTGAGTTATGTTGACAAATGGGGAGCGTCAGCAACAGTCAGTTATTCCTGAAATGAAAACGTCACTTTTAAAGAAGAAAAATGAGCTGTGACGCAAAAGTAAGTCAAAGTAAAATTACAGTAGGTCCGCCTTAATGTAAGCTGCGACTGGAAAACAGTAATATAGATCTAAAGCTACGTGTGCTTAACTCTACAGCTTTTCTTTGCCTGCTGTGTGGCCACTAAACTACAATTGATTACATTTTAGTTATAAATTTAGCAAACTGTCACCTGTTAGAGCGCACCAGCAAGAAAATCAAGCTATCAAATGACCAGACACATTGCGATCAGCCCACCAAACTAAGAAAATAAAAAAGGTTTTTAGGTTAAAATATCTTAAAGACAAAGGAAACACCTGCAAATGAGAAATGCTTCCATGACTGGGGGGCTTTTTCTCACAGGAATAAATGAAATTGCTCATCATCCGTCGCTGACTAGCACCAAAATCATCTGCAAATGATACAGCGAGATAGGACTCTCTGTGGGAGCGCCTCGGCTTATTAGACTACAAGTGTGATGAAAATCAGCAGATAATCGAGGCCCACACAGGTTAAGGGGAGAAGTTGTTGACATCATTGTTACAAGCTGAATAACAATCGAAGAGCTTTTTTTTGTTGAAAACATGATTGTCTGTCGTTCTAGGTTAGTTTGGGCCTATTAACTGTCACCAATAAATTAAAACAAGGGCTTTTAATTAAAGCGTTACAGGCGTGATACTTGTTATTTGACTTACTAAAAGCTGCACGACCTTGGTCACTCATTAAGGAGGAGAGTGATGCCTTTGGAGCGACTACAGCTGTCACTCCACAGAAAATCAACACATTTGTTGCTGGTTATGTGGTGGAGGAGATGCTACTTTTTTTTAACACGTTAAGGAATAAGATACAGTTGATATATTCAACTGGATGTATAGAAGCTGATACATTTTCTAGTCAACATAACCAAAATTGTCAGTGCTGGACAAACAGACAGCTAAGCCAGCTTTTCCGGTTTGAGTCTGCGCACCTGACCCACATTGTGAAGTCCTGCGCTCTGCAGCCACGTCTCCATGAGTGTATGTGTGATTGTGTTTCTTATAGGTGTGTTCATTGCTCATGCATTGAAGGTATGTGTGTATTTGCCTTTGTGCGACTATGACCTTTGCTATTTCACCAGGGAAACCAGATCTGGAATTGCAGTTTTTTTTTTTCCTTTGAAATTCTGGAAGCTGAAAGAAAAGTCAGCACGCAGCCATCTTCCACTCTCACTGATTTTGACACTGACATTGATAACACCACATAAAACAGACAGTGTATAAACATAAATGTTGGTTCCTACTGGTACATAAACAGAGGCAGAAAAGAATAAGGAGAACTTATTATGAGTTTTAAGTAAATATGAATAAATAGTATAAATATGTATGTATTGAGTACCTACTGCGTATGTGAAGGAAACTGCACAAAGTGGCATATTTAAAAGGATGAACATCATCTTGATCTCCACCTCTTTAGAATGTATTTCTACTTTTTCTGTCTCCATATATTAAATCTTGTTCCATCTTTGACTCCTTTTTTGTGTCATCACTGCTGATTTTACTGCTATTCCTTCTTCTCTTTTTTGACTTCATCCCAAAGTTTTTTCCACCCCTCCCCCACATCCATCCATCTACATATCACTGCTCATCCTGCTAGTATTCTTTCATCACTCCTGCAGCTCTTCACTATCCTTCTGCGGTCATGCTTCCTTCCTCCCTCCCTTCCTTATTCACCCCACTGCCTCCCTTGCTTGACCGACCGTCACTATTTGCCTTCCTGCCTTTGTCAGTCTGAACTTCCAGGAATTGATTTGGAGGAAGTGCATCTTTCTGAACTTAACATCTCACCCTCTCAGCTGTTCACTTACAGTCAGCTTAAAAAGCATCTATATTTTATTGCACATAACCTAAATGCTGCAAATGAAAGGAAGAGTTTAACAGATTAGGAAATGTTCTGATCAGCTTGGCAAGAGCTTGATAAAAAAAATCTAAGCCAATTCCATTTATTAACTTTTTAACAATTATTACATCTTAATGGTAATTTTGTGAAATTATCAGCACTGCCCAGGATCTTCCACTGTTTCTCAGCACAACATCCACACTAGAGAGCAGGGAGGATGCTTTTGTTTTGTTTGGATAGACCCTTCATCTTGTTTTTAATAATCATGCTAAGTTAACAGTCCCCCTCTTTGTTTGTTTTCTGGCTACCCCATGACGACACAAAGACACTTTACCTTGTTTTTTTAATCCTTTTTATCCTTTAGATAACAAAAAACAGTCAATTAATATGAACATCTTTCATTTTAAGCTCATGCTCAGCTTTACTTTTGGCCCTAAATGTAAACGTATCCTTACTGTAAAGAAAAATACATCATCATCATCATCATCATCATCATCATCAATACTTTTAATTCTCCTTAAAAATTGTTTGAAAACATTAATGGTTAATGTCATTTACAGTCTTTATATAGTTTCATAATTTCTGTGGAAAGTTATTGTTGCACTATTCGTATTACTTAACAATCGCCCTATTAGTCATTTAATAATGAACCTTGCAGGATACATGCGCAGAAATCTACCATCATGGAAGGTTTTTTACATTTGCCGTCGTCCACTGTGACGTAACAAATTAGAGGGAATGTGCATAACACCTTGAAGAACTTATGTAAGACAGTTGTATGCTGAGTTAGTGTAAATGACCACCCAAATCAAGGAAAATAATTGTTACACTGTTGTGTTATTAATAGATATAATGTGATTACTGTGTAATAGGTTACTTACATCCATCTACACATCAAATTTGGGGTTGCAGGGCAGCAGGAGTCTATACCAGCTGTTATAAGGCGAGTGACATGGTGTTGCTAGGAGTTGTTAATGTACTTTAAAAGCAGAGAATTTGTAGTGAATGCACACGCATATACATACACACACACACACAGACCATATGGTCACATTCCCACTATCATTTTAGCACTTAAATCTTGCAGGTCAGCTCCATAGCTCCTTAATACTGGAATCTAATCTTGCACACTAACTCACAGACGTGATAGTAATCAGCGCACTAAAGTGCTTATCTAAGCTGCTTTTAACACATAATCAGCATCACTGCGAGCTCAGACAAGCACTACACCCACTCCCATTAGTTCATCTAATTCCCATCTCATATATTATGCTTCCATTTCCAAACATGTAATGCAATCTCACACCATTTAGCATGATTTTTTCCTTCAAAATAGAGATTCGGCACAGAAGATGTGAAGATGTTTAATTTTCTTTTACATAATTCAACAAGTCTCTATTAAGCGATGTAGGATCTGCCATACACCTCAAGGCAACAAACACGTAAATTATATTACTTAATATGTGAAAATATTATTCTTTGATGGGGATCATCTTGGGTTTACTTGTGTTTTTCTGTGCTGTGTTGCATTGAAGAAGATTACATTTTATATTCACAACAACAGGAGAGTGCCCGGCAGCAAAAGCCATATATGAAGATTAATCTGTTTCCCCAGTCTAAACCGTCTGCTAGCCAGACACAGGTGAAAGGGTCCAGTGTGATGTTTTCTCCAAACACCTTTTGCTGAGCCACAACAACAACACCTCTGGGCATTCTAACCTACTGAAAAATAGATGTTCCCAATAATATATATATGCTCCTGAAATGGTATTACAAGTGTATATTGCAAGTATGTCAGAGGTGTAGCCAACATAAAAGTGTCATAAAGAAGTCTCAGATTAAAAATAAAGGGAATGGTTGCACATGGGTACAGTGTTGTGGTGCAATATGTTATTTCTCCATTCTCTTAAAGCAGAAAGAAGTAAATGCAGGGGGGTTTCTGCCTGAACAGAAAGTTTTGACTTTATGAAAATGTTCGTTTTGAGATGAAACTCAAATGATGAACACCTGTTTTACTGCCGACAGAGATGAACATTAGGCATGAATTGGCTTGAATCAGCCACTAATTTCATGATAGCTAAAGGAGCTAATGATTGTCACTCACCATTTCCTCACATACTAAAAGCCAGATTCTTGCCTTGGCCCCATTATTTCTCCTCATCCTTGCCCATTTCCAGTCCTGTGGGTAACTGGCAGGCTGAAAATTATGAGGCTCTGGCCCATCAAATTTGTATGAGTATCTATTTTCAAACTCAACACAGGCTTAGGGATCCATCTTTGTTATCGTTATACTCGGCCTCGGTCTGCCCTGTTTTTTCTTACATGATGTGCATTCTAATCTAAAACAGTTTTTCCCAGACATGAATTAAGTTAGGTAGCCAACACAAAAACGGACTTATCTTGTAATACCCAAACAGACTAGTTTCTCTAACACCAGCCACATAAAATGAAAAAAAAAAAAAAACTCTTGCTGCCAGGGATAGAACACATTATTTAGTGATTTAATTTTTCAACAGCAAGTACTGTAAAATGGTGAAGTCACACATTTCACTAATGCTGTATTGCAAAAGTCACTGTGAGAGTTTCACAGCCTCCGAGGGTGTAGAAGGAATGGATATTATTAATTTTGTATCTATGTATTGAGAGGACAGACTGACAAGGCTGTGTAAGCTTCATTAGCAACACTAATGTGGTGCATAGTTCCAGCGGCTAGCATTAAAAATCTATTAAGCTAGCTATTAAGAGCGGTTTTTGACTTTCTTTTTTTTTTGTTTTAAACTTGTGTGGACATAAAAACATGTTTACACTTCTTTTAATTCATCTCCCTCTAACCCACAGTAGAAATTTGTATTATTTAGGACTTCTACTATCATTTGCATCATGTTCAGCAGCCAGTCGGAATATTATTTCTAAATGGGGCTTTCTAGACATGTTTTTTTTTTGTATGAGTAGTGGCTGTAGAAGAGAGGGAACCAAATGCAGGACGTGGAAGGAAAACTAAAGTAACAAAAAGCAAACCATTTATTAGGCTGAAGCAGAAAAAGCATAAAGTCCATAAACAAACCCATAGAAATCCAAGTCACCCAGAGGAATGTGAGGAAAACACACAGGGGGATACAGTTAAAGGGCAGACACTAAGAGAAAGACTAAGGGGAGGAGACAGGGCTATGTATACACGTAGAGTGATTATTCAATTCAATTCAATTTTATTTATATAGCACCAAATCACAACAACAGTCGCCTCAAGGCGCTTTATATTGTAAGGCAGACCCTAAAATAATACATACAGAGAAAAAAAAAACATCAATCATATGACCCCCTATGAGTAAGCACTTTGGTGACAGTGGGAAGGAAAAACTCCCTTTTCACAGGAAAAAACCTCCAGCAGAACCAGGCTCAGGGAGGGGCGGGGCCACCTGCCACGACCGGTTGTGGTGGACAGGACAAAAGACATGCAGTGGAAGAGAGCCAGAGATTAATAACAGGTATGATTCAATGCAGAGAGGGCTATTAACACATAGTGAGTGAGAATGATGACTGAAGAAGAAACACTCAATGCATCATGGGAATCCCCCAGCAGCCTACACCTATTGCAGCATAACTACGTGATCCAGCCCTAACTATATGCTTTAGCAAAAAGGAAAGTTTTATACCTAATCTTAAAAGCAGAGACTTATACTAGAGACTAGGGATGATAAGTAATATCATAGAAACATAAATAAATGAATTGAGAGGGAAAAACAGAAGGATGCTATAGAGGGAAAAAGTACCAAGTAAACTCCTAATAGAACAACAATATAACAAGAACTAAAGGTTCACTGTATTGTTGTACATACAAATCAAAAGCTTGTGGAATAAACAACAAACAAAGCACACGGACTCAAACAAAAATGCCTACTGGAAACAAAGAATTCAAAACTTCAAACACCAAAATACAAAAACCTTAGACAGAATAATAAACTGAAATGGACGAAACCACTGACAGGTGAGAGGAAGAAACAGCAGTTGAAACAGACACAGTTAAAGCATAAAAAAAGTAAAAGATTTTTTTCCCCTCATACCCAGAGGCCGATAGCTTAGCTTTAAGATAATTTGCTAATGATAGAGCGATGAATCAAAAAGGGAATCAAAAATGAACGTTTTTTTTTTTGTTGATGTTGTCGTTGTTTTGATAATAGCAGTAGAAGTTGGAGTTGGTATCTTTTTAATGCCGGTAGTATACTGTAATATGTCAATATGCCGATACTGATTGACATATAGCAAAGAACATAAATGGAAAGGGGACAGATGCCTTATAACTCTGTTCCTTAGAATCTTTCTTTTTCGTATTTACTCACTCTGTCTAAGGGACCATCTTGGCTCTCATCAGGAAATTTGGAACAGTGGTCTGTTGTCAAATGTCAGTTTTTGTGTTTAACTATATTCTTCGTTAGAATTAACTGTGTCAGTACAGTGTTACTTTTTATCTCAGTAAGCTTAATCTCATGTTAACAGTCTGATAAAAGATCGTATCATGTTTCATGCTGTTTTTAACACTATTAGATATTCATAATTCTTAGTCTGGGGATCTAAGTAGGTTTATGTAAGATATTTTGTAAGATTGGAAAAATTATGCTATAGTAATTTCTAGTAAATTCACCTTGTAAAGGTCTGTAAAAACTTCTTGGGGTCCCATTTTAAATCTGTTGAAGATGCAAAGGAAAAAGCTCCAAAATATACTAGAACTTCTGTTTAGCTTATTGATATTCGTCCAAATTGATTTAAAATAGAAGTTATTATGGTAACTGTTGGAAATACAGTATATAACAACAAATCATCTGCATACAACCAGACTTCCTGCTCCGCTCGTCCTCTTTATATCCCCCTGAAGTTAGTGTCCATACACATTTTGCAAGTGGTTCAGCTGCTAATGTGAAAAGCAGGAGAGAGATCAGAAAACCCCGTGTAGTACATCATGTGAGATTAAAGCAGTTCGATCTAAGCTTCTTTGTGTGAACTGAGGTCGTCAGAGATGCATTAAGAAGTTTGATCCACAAAATAAATGTGGGCCAAACTCAAACCTTGACAGAATGGAAAAGGATAATCCCACTTTACCATGTCAAAGGCCCTTCTTGCAAACATATAAATCTTTCATATTGAGAAGCTGAGTTAGATTAGTATAAAATATGAAATAATCTTCAGCTATAATGTGGAATTTGTCCATTTTAATAAATCCTGTCTTATCCTCACAAACAACTGCACAAAGCATGCTTATCCAATGTACATTATTATAACTTAATTTTATCACCGAGCTTGTTTATATCATGTTAATGTCAATTCAAGTAGGTCTTTACTTTTTTGGTAAATAAACTGATGCATGATTTAGAGAGACAGAGGAGGCAAAATTAAGCAGCTAGTTTTTTGTCATTTCAGGCTGTTAATGGTTACGACCCTGATGTCCACCTGTGAAGACAAGTCCATGTCAGAGCAGGATGACCCTCTGTCTGAACAGAATGAAATATGAACTGAGAGAGCAGTGTAAACCTCACAGCCCTGCCTGCACTTTAATACAGTGACACTGTGACAAAGAAGTACCAGTCAATCTCAAAAGGAGGCCTCAGCACAGCAGAGGAGCAGGGGAAGTGCCATGGCCTTGGCGTTGGTAAGCGTAGACTGTTATCTATAGTAGGATATCCCAGGTCAAAAGTCGCCCTGCGCTGGCAGGATATCCTTCCCCCGTCATCGCTTACTGCTCTCCCTTCCACCCTCCCTCACACTCAGCACACGTCTTCGAATAAGACATTTAATCCTGTTTTCAGTGTTAAAATCCTGGCTGTGGGGTGAAATAATTTCAATTCTTTCCACTATTGTCTCACGCGGCACGTAACGATATGAAGCAAATTGCTCCCCTTGTTTCAAGATGAAGCAACAAGACGACAGTTGAAGTGAACAAGCGAAGAAGTCTGAGCTCGGCTGCAGGTCTTTGTCAAGCTCTTTCACAAAAATCAGACTTACCCATTTATTATTGTATGACTGGAAATTGTTTAGGTGGATACTTTTTAATTCCCAGTCCCACTGGATGATGTGGGCAAAGCCTTGAGAACTGGAAAATGCTGACAAATGTATGGGTAGCATGTGGGGGAGGCAGGAGTAAAAACAATAATAATTAATTTATTAGTATAGCACCTTTAAAAATAGCATTTACAAAGTGCTTACAGACAGAAAAAGCAGGATACCCAGAAGGTAGTATAGCAGAAAGCCAAAGAGTTGGGTGGGGAAAAAAGGAAAGCTTAATTAAAGTCAAAACAGTAGGGGCAAAATACACAAAAAATTATGACAATTTTAAACAAATAAGAATAAAAACAACAAATGAATAATAACAATTTAGTTTCTTCAAATGCTTTAAGGAGGAATTTCAAAGAAATCACTTATTCTGCAGGTTTAAGCTCTTCAAAGAAAAGCAGAGTGGCCCTGATGGCAAAAACACAGTCACCTTGACTTTGAAACAGCCAAAAGGGCCCCAGCAAGTAGCTGCTGAGCTGCTGCTTCCTCTGTAGTTTGAAGCAAGAGAGGGACTTAGAGAGTAGAGTTACTAGACAGGCCTGGAGACAGCACTTAATTACATGAAAAAGGCTTTCATAACCTTTATTTTCTGTTTTTTAAAATCAAATAGCAATTGTAAATAAAAAGCAGACAGGGCTTCTTGTGAGACTGATGACGTCTGAAGGACTGCACAAAAGGATGTTTTCATTTCTTTTGGAATTTGAACACATTACGGTGCCAGCAGACAGCTGACATCGCAGTTTCAACAGTGTCAAGGCCATTTAGGACGAGCCTTTTGACTGAAGTGGTATCTACAGATTATGAATGATTTCACCAAGTAGAACAGGGGTGTCCAACTCCAGGCCTCGAGAGCCGGTGTCCTGCGGGTTTTAGATCTCACCCTGGGCCAACATACCTGAATCAAATGATTAGCTCATTACCAGGCCTTTGGAGAACTTCAAGACATGTTGAGGAGGTGAGTTAGCCATTTAAATGAGCTGTGTTGGATCAAGGACACATCTAAAACCTGCGGGATGCCGGCCTTTGAGGCCTGGAGTTGGACACCCCTGAAGTAGAAGTATAAAGAAATTAAAACAGGACCTCAAACTGGATCTTGGAAGTATACCACAAATTGTGTGAATTGCAGAAGTATCTGCCTGCAGTAGCCTGGCTGATTCTTGATAAAAGATAAAAAGATAATTATTAATGTTCAGTGTCCCTGATGCCAAATCTGCAGTTAGTTCTTAAAGAAGTGCGGGCCCCGTCTTTGGCTGCTAAAAAGAGGTCACTAGTTGCCCTAAGTGAGGGCAGTTACAGCAGTCTGTGCTCTAAACTTGAAAACCCAACTAAAACTTCTTAGTGATGTTAGGTCCCTTTAGGCATTGTGTGCTTTTATGTCAGTGTGCAATGCAGAAATTGTCTTCTTTTCTTCATTTTATCTTCTTGATCAAGTAAACTCCAAATCTCCACGATGCAGGCTACAGCTCACACTGACTTTCTAGACACAGTCTTATCTTCAATACTTCTGTTGTTTGCTATGATGAGACTACAACCCTGGACTAGACTACTAATTATGACCACTAATAACTGGCTCTCATTATAGTATATCCAATCAGAGTTTGGAGGGCAGACATGAACACAAACTGCCGCGCACCCACTGCAAGGAGCTGTAAATCACAACAGCTCGTCCCCTAAACACACTCGTATTGAGCTACTGTTCCGCTCAACAGTATAATAACTGTTATTGTGATGAAATATGGAGCCTCTATTCATACCTGCCCTCAGCAGAAAACAGAAATAGCCAGAAATAAGGCATTAAATATTGAAGTGCGGACCATTAGGAGTTTCCTCTCAGCATTCTGATGGACCATTACTCTCCATGTCCGACGGTAAGCAAATCCCCTTCCCTTTGCACAACACATTTCCTGACACCCCCTGTCAGTGACGTCACTGTTGCCATTAATGAGCTTTCACTCAAAGCCCTAAGGATCACTGTCCAGTTACTTCTTTCACTTTATAGCTGCCACTGCACCGTACAAGGAGCTTGAAATGGTTACATTATGACCAGCAGGGACGGGAAAACGTATAACTTTAGGTATTTCGGAATGTAATTTGCAAGTAACAGCAATTCTGAAGTTTTGCTGAGGGCTAATCACTGATGAATACACCTTGTTTTGACGAGAAATAGAATGTCAGCTGTCAACAAATGGCAGCTTCACTGAGGTACTTCATTTAGTTGCTGTTAAGAACGCTTGACCCTTACAGGCTGACAACAGCACTTGCTTATAATACACGTGGTAAATCTGCAGAGGATTTTGTAAGCAGAAATGATAACTGACTGGGAAGCAAATGTACAAAATCAATCAACGTGCCATAATATAAAATGTATTTGAATGTTTGAGCAGCTCAGCAGCTTGAATTTTCACATTTTTAATGTGAAAATTCATTTCTATGTCAGTGGATGTTTAAACTTCACTAATTAAAATGATTGAGTGGGATTTTTCCCATGTGATGCATAAATAATGAGAAGTTCAATAAAAAATTTGGGGGAGGGGAGAGTTCATGGTGCTTCATGTTCAACCCTGCTGTCCTCCACGAGGATACAGAAAGCTCTTTCAAGGTGTGGAGGCTACAGGTGAGGGCTGGCATCCTTCACTGGCTTTTTATGTGAAGTGAGTATTTTCTATGCCTTTCAAAAGTCAAGGAAAATGGTTCCCTGTGCTAGTAGAACAGCAGACAAATTTATATACATGCAAATAAGAGAAGAAGAAAAAAATAAAAATAAAGGTAGTAATCGACTTCTACGAAAATTGACTAAAACTTTATGTTTTAGCAGATGTTAAAACACCAAAACATAAAGTTTAAATACACTGAAACTTAAGAAAACATCAGCATTTTTTGTGGCACGGCTTTCCTTTCCTATTATGTTTTATTCAACTTTTATTGTGTTTTGTATATTTTTGCAGCTTTTTTCTATTATTTTGTATCCGTCACTGACTTCTTTAGTTTCAGCATGCTTGACCTCACGGGACCACCATAACTAATCGCATACAGTGATTAGAATTTAGCAAACATATCAGAACATTAGCAACATAAAGCAATTAGCTCCTTTTGTAAGCTATTGCTACATAGCAAACCTTGGCATTGCTAGCTTACCAATCTAGGAGAAACTTTAGCGTCATGCTCAGAATCATGATTGTTATATTTACTCTCCAAAAACTGTCTTCAGTGATGGAACACTATTCCAATGTTGTTTTAATGTTGCTTTTATTAAGTCTTTGCTTTGCAACAATACAGGGTTTCTTCCTGAAGGTTAGCGCTGATACTGGTGATTGTCATTTTTACCAATCAATGCCTGTATTTTTATATGTTCTTAATAAAAAAAATACTTTAAAAAACAGTTGAACAGATGAAGAAGGGTCCATTTTATTGAATTTTTATTATTTATTTATTCAGTCCTTAACACTTTTCCTATCTCTGCTCAAGAATGTGCCTGTTCTTCTTGAAAAGTTCTACTTTTACCTTTAATTGGCAAATAAACCAGAGATAGAAAGTACTGTAAAAAGAAGAAGCAGAAGAAGAAAACAGATAAGGAGCATCATGCAAGCTGTACCAATTATAGAGCAATAGTCTAATTTAGTGAAAAGGTATTTTTAGGAGGACAAATTCTTCGTGTGGACTGAACACTGTTTAAATGATTTTGATTATCTCAGAAATTTTAGAAAACCGTTAACACTTTTTACCTTTCCTCACCTCTGCATGTGATGATTTGGGAACGTATCGGTGCTTAATTCAACCAAATGGAATTTATTTAAATTATTATTTGACTGTCTCTTTCCTTTTTTTCACTTGCTCACCAGGAGGCAACTCATCTACAGCAGCACCACTCTAAACTGCATCCTCTCAAAGTGGGTATAATAAGACGTTAATGAGAGTGAAATGGCAAAGGGAATGGAGACGCGGTTTAAGGCTCAGAAAGAGAAAGGTACGCAGAATTAGATACGCAGGGGCCAGAGAACACTGAACCAGAAGCTGCAGTGAAAGAGAGCGATACCCAAAGCAATTTCCACGTTACTACATGGCACCGTAATCCTGCAACGAAGACAGCTCTGCAGGCCAAACAGTGTTTTATTCATGCAAAAGCCGTCACAAGAAAGTGTTAGGACTCAAGGCTGTTCGGAGTGTTGCTCAATTATTCATCAAGCAGAAAAATGTATCCTGATTGAAGTTGCTTTGAACTTAGGGCATCATTTTTCACAGCTGTTTTTTTTTCCAGCTGTGTGTAATGCACCGCCAAACAGCGCAGGATGTCACCTCCCCCCACCACAAGCGGGACCGTGACTGTTAATTTATATCAGTTTCAATTATTTATAACTCAAAAACCTATTCATGCTAAATTAAGCCCTCATAATACCATAATAGCCAAAGAGCACTACCCTGCTGCTTGTGCATAATATTTTCCCTTTAGATACGCAGAGAAATTAAATTTTTCATTTTTGACATATTATGTAGTGAATTTGAGATTTTTATGCCGTGTGATATGTTTCAGTGTGGCTACGAGGGCTATAATAGCTCTGTCTTGTATTCCTTTTAGAGCTTATTCATTTGACTTTGTCAGCATATATGTGAGGCACTCGTTTATACAATGTAACTTTTAAGTACAAAGAAAACGTTACTTTTAATGGAATCTGGACAGATTAAATTAAGGTACAACAATCCTCTAAGTTATGGCCATTGTACCATTCACTTTTAGTACTTTTATGTTTTGTGCTTGTAGATACCAGTCATAGATACCAGGCTAATCTCACACACACAAAATGTATGAAATCGTAGTTTAAATAAAAAGCTGCATATACACTTAAAATCCATCTATTTTCTTCTACAACCCTTTTCTATAAGAGAAAATAATACATTGACCAAAGTCAAAGTATTCAGCAAACACAGTCTGTCTCGCAATACAGCAACTTAAAAGCTACAGGAAATGGTACATAATATCCACCTTAAATTGCTTGGGAAAATATATGTACTTTTTTGGTTCTAGAAAATGTACAGACAGTTCAATAATCAGCCCTATGGGGTGTTTTACTGTAGATTGTTTCTGACAGAAATTGACTTTTTCAATATCTCTGTTTCTGAGAGAGTAACTTCACACACATACTCCTTCAATTCCACTTTCTTTTGCCACGCACTCACATTTTTATTCCCATTTCTGCTTGCCTTAGGGGAATTTGAACCCTTTTTACTCAGCTCACATGGTCTGACTTCATGCTGGTCTGAATGTGAAACTGCAGCTCCATGGAACATGATGCCACTGTCAAACATGCCGTCCTCTTTTCTGTCTCAACCGCAATTTTTTTTTCATCTTCCTACCATATTTCTGAGCCACTTTCTCTCTTTCTACCTCCTAGCTTCCGCTCTCATTTTCATTCCAATTCTTTGACTTTTCCTATCTTTCCCAAGACAGGCATTGCGGCTTCTTCATCAGGCCAGCTCTTATTTCAGTGTCAAGTAAAAATCCTCGGTGAGTCTGCCATTGTGTCCCAGAGGTGGAATAAAAGCTGCGTCATTTGGAGGCGGATGACACAGAGTCCTTCACTGAGGAGGCCCCTGATTAAAAGGCCGATACGTGGCGGGGGGTTCGCGGCTTGTTTGCCAACGATTCCATTCCACATCCTCTCCTATTCGATTTTAATATATGCATTTGTCTGAAGGTTGAATAGTCCCCGCAAAGACTGATTTACACTCCAACCTGAAGTCAGTTTGCCAGTCCTGACCTCTACAAAAGTAGTTTGAAGCCTGAGCTTCAAACTGTGTTCTTATTTCATCAGAAATAAATCATTTTTTCATATGGCCGTTTGCTCTGCCATGTAAAAACATAACCAGGCACTGTTTCACACCATTTTCTGTGTGATTTATATATGTTTAACCTGTGAATAGAAGACAGACCTACAATTATTCTGTAATTCCCTGGAGTGGAGACATTTCTGTCTTGCTGTGTAAAAGTGAAGGCTTTGATAGTAAGCATGTTTGAGTGTGTTCCTTTGGATGTAAGTGTATTGTATATATATCTCGATGGCACATGTGGTTAAAGCCACTTAAGTGAGCCATGTCAGGTCTGTTAGACTTTCTTCTCGTTGCTGCAAACGTGCACGTTGTTTACCATCTCGACTGACGAGACAGTTCCCATGCGTTGCTCGGGTTTCCGAGATAAAGGCACTCTGTGTAAAATATTTACTTGACGCTGGGAAGTAAACAAGCACCCCATGCTTGCTTGTTGGGACCAATCAAAAGTTTGGGAAGGGGACATGAAAGCCTGAGACAGCGTGCAGCATGTGGGGGTGGGTGGAGTGGTTGTGCTTGCATTTTCATGTGTGCGCTCTCATCTAGGCGCAAAGGCTTCAGCTGAGAAGCAGCGCGCACGAGTGTGTCTATGCCTGTGTAATAAACCTGTGTCAAAATAGCCACGAGCATCGCGGGGGCACCCCGCTGATCCATGGGGCCGCGGGCCTTTGCCACTTCTGCTGCATTTGTCTCAGTGAAACGAAGAAAACACGCCAATTTCAAACAGAATTGCCACTCTGCAATCACAAACATGAAAACATGCCCTAGCGGTAATGGTTAGTTCCCCGCCTCGGTTTGAAAAATATACACGCTCGTATCTGCTCGAAATGAGAAGCAGCTTCTCGCCACAATGAGACCCCCAACTTTTAACATACAGGTTGTTGTTTTATTTAATTTGCTCGTGTCACTATTTTTGCTAACGAGGGAATAGTCAGCTAAAAGGGTTACAGTTGAATTCTGTGGGTTTAATTGGCACGTTTTATCTCAGCACCGCCTGCCTGATTAGCATATTCTATCATGTTAAACAAATAGAAGACAATGAGGGCCGTAGGGATGAGTGCAAACATGTGCACTGCATTCAAAGAGATCAATCTGTTTCCAGTGGGATACAGAGGCCTGTTGTTTGAAAAACTCTCATTGGCTATTCAATGGAGATTGATGGAGTTCCTCTGTCGTCGGAGTGACTCTAACACCCACGGTCCACGAGCGAATACTGTATTAGCAAGGGGGTGATTGAGGTGCTCCCGTCTCTGCTATTAGGAAAGGCAATTTTGTTGTTTGTCACGCAGCCTAAAATCCAAAAGGCTAAGTGAAAACAAAAAGATTGAATCTAAAATTAAAAAGAAAATGTGAGGCTCCACAAAAGAAAGCACATCAGTGAGCTATTTCAATGCTGATGAGCTCTCCTTCTGCAGCTCCTGCACTCTGTATAAAGGTATGTGACTCCTTAGGTCCTCTTTACTTACATTTCTGTATCAGAAGCAGCTAGCAGTGCCCACAGTCTGTAGTTAGTCTCGCAGCTCGACAGAACATAACAGTGCATATCTGTGTTCATTTTAGGTCTCAAATTCTCCATCAGTTCTCTTAATAAATAGACGGCTTCTTATCATGCTGCCTATTAAAAATGACAATCACTGCTGTGGGAGCTCGCATAGCCCTGACAAAAGAATCATGTGGGTGATGATGAGACTGTGTTCTCACCTTGACTGAAAAGGGCAAAAAATAAATAAAATAAATGAATAACAGTTCACATGTTATGGTGTTTGTTTCCATAGAGACTAAATGCAGAACAATAGCTCTCAAATGAGCAATCTCACATACATGAGAATGGATCCTTCTATCTGCAATCACGCACAGTTTTAATTTTACATGAAAGGAAAAGAAACATGGTATCGCATTCATCGGTGCAAACAAAACAGCCGAGGTTAAAATAAAGCTGAAAAAAGCCCCAAAACTTTCTGTTGGCTTAATATCTAAGCACCACAAAGTGTGGAAGAGAAATGCAGCTGCATAGATTCATACATTTAAGCCCTGCTGTGGCATTAGATGCGTAACATCACCGGCTTCATTAGTCTGTGGGAGTGACAGCATTCTGTCATTCAGATGTTGGATCTTCCTTGTGTTAATGTTCCCCAAAGCTTCCATCAGACATGCCAAAGACCATGACTGACAGGAGAGCCACTGGTAGTAAAGCATGCAGGATAGTGATTTTGTATGTGCCCATCTGCTAATGGCACTACGTGCAGCTGAGACTGCCAAAAGTGATATGGAAATTTAAGGTTACTTTTGTGACTTCTTGCACAAAAGTGCCCATCGTCCTCTTTCAGACACGAAACCAAGGGGCTTTTATTCAAATGCTGTGCTTAATCATGGGGAAAAGATCATTTCCTGTATACTTTATTTTAGTTATTCTCTTTGATGGTACTTTATAATTCTACTAAACTGCTGAAGAGGAGAAAAAAATGTTACTTTGCACATTAAGATTCACCGCTTGATTGAATTTTGATGGCAAACAAATAATGAAAAATGCAAATCCTCCATCTATAACAGTAATAATGATTTAATTACATTACGGCTGGTTCTCTCCAAGGTTTCTTCCTGTTAAAAGGGAGATTGTCTTTCCCACTGTCACCAAGTGGCTGCACATAGTAGGTTGCCTGATTGTTGCGGGTTTTTCTCTGTATTATTGCAGGATCTTTGCAATATAAAGCATCTGTTTTGAGGTGACTGGCGTGATTTGGTATCTTTTACGTAAACTGAGTATATATTGCAGACCTTGTACATTTATCTTTGACACTATGACAACTGCTATTGTTTTTCTATAATTACCAACTTTAGCCCATTGTTTACAAAAGACTGAACGACTATGTGTATACAGTCACCAAGAGCTACTATTGTAGCTTGTCACAGTGCTGTAGAGTTTGTTTAGTTTTCACTCAGCTTCTATGTTTGGGTTCACTCACACTGCTCCAATCAACCCTGTCTGCTGCAGTTGTTTCCAGAGAAAAGCATTTTTAATACCAACTGTGCATGACCTTCTCAGCAGCACACAGTAAAGGTTCACAAAGTCAAAGAGGCCAATAATTTTATCCAGAGTTAGTAGATAGTGAAGTGACAGTGTGGCTCCAACAAACTGCTGTGTGTCTGAAAAAAGTTGCAAAAGCTTTTGACCAGTTTCACTGAAGAACGCCAGGTTGAGAAAAGAAAAAGAATATATACTGTGTGTGGTGTGCATCTCGAAAGACCTGAGTTCATCAGATTTCCTCTTCTGTGCGGGAGGATAGCAGCTCATAGCTGTACTAGTCAGACCTACCAGAGCAGTCCCAACTCTTTAACTGACCTGTCTGCAGGAGAATTTCACAGCTAGCAATAATAATATAGCAAGCATGTTTTGAACAATTAAAAATGATGCAGAGGCTTAATATTGTCATAGGATTATGGTTTTTATTTTATAATTTTATAGAAAGCTTTAATCGTAATATTGCTACTACTACTGTTACGGGCCACTCAGGCCAAAGCAAAATGGTGGATTCAAATGCAGACGCAATAGCGACAGCGGTCACAAGAGTCTTTATTCCTAACAACAAGTACTACAAGGGAACTGGAGCCGACTGTTTGGTCCACAGGGAAGAAGGCCAGGACTGCTGAAAGTCTTTCACTTAATGGTAGAGTGAACGAGTCCTTGTTTTAGGGGGAGCCGCTGGTCTGTTTCTGTTGTTTTTTGTGTTTTTTGGAGGAGTGATTTCCAGTGGAGCAGGCAGGCAAGCAGTTCTGGTAGGAGTTTGCAGGAGAAGAGCACCAGCTCTGCAGAGGAAGGTAGGCTGAGAAGGTAGGTAATGTGCTCTTTAGTCAATGAGGTTTATACCACAAACAGGGCAACTGAAATGTTGGGGCAGAGGAAAATAAGCTACATAGAAACAACAGTAGTGAACGGATTTAACACTCAACAGGAGTAGACTACCTGGCAAAGAGCGATTACTCGCTGAAGCTGATGAGAAACAGGTGGACCCGGCCACAGAGTGGGAACCAAGACTCCATCCCGCAGGGTGAAGGGAACGCCTGCCCATCCCACAACATGGACTCAGAGGAGGGACAGACTCCAAACCACAACAAAGTAGTGCAGACTATGACAGCTACCAAAGTCATAGTAGTAAAGTCAGTCTCTGACACACAGGAAATCTGTAATTAATGAAAATTATGTATGTAACTGTTCTGTCCTGCTTACTAAGACATATTATTTATTTATTTATTTATTGACCTTTATTTAACCAGGAAGATCCCATTGAGATTAAAAACCTCTTTTTCAAGGGAGACCTGGCCAAGATAGGCAGCAGCAGATGTCTCACAGTTACAGAAATTACTCAAATATCTTAGCAAAAGCAGTTCAGCCCTTTCCTCCTGTCATCATCCTGGGTCTTTGATCCAGCATTTAGAGTTTTGTAGTATTTGGTTTAATATTTGGGGTCTTTAGACTTTAGTTCTGGTTTTGTACTCTAGTTTCTGTCAAAGATTTTAATATTAGTTTGTATGTGCTTTTTTTGTGCTTCAGTTTAAATTTAGCCTCTCTAGTGTTCCATTGTATATTGTATGTTGTCAAGTATTGACTCTGTGTTTTGCTGTTTATTTGCTTCCTGATTTGTCCCTTCTTTAATTTTGGTTCCTGTCTTTTTGCCTTGATCATGTTTAGGTGGGTTTTTCACCCCTGGTGTTTCCTTTATGCTGTATGTAGATATCTATATTATCTATGTGTATTACACACCTTAGTTCCCCTTCAGTCATTGTAAGAACATTTCTTTTGTCTTTCTTATATTTATTTGCTTTTGCTTGATGACTTTGAATTTAGGTTTTTGTGTTTTTCTGTTATATCCATGGTTTCTGACTCACATTACACTGTCTTGCCTGTACTTTAACAGTCCCTTACCACCCTCTGTATTTCTTGCACTGACTTGAAAATCAGCCATGTTTGAAACACTGAGCCACTTGTCTGAAAAATGAAGATCACACAAAATGTAACTGTAAATTTTTAAAATATAAATGTACATGAGACAAACCAAACGGAAGGGCAAAATTGTCAGGACACATCTCAGCCCAAAGTGTAGCATCCTTGGCTGAATGATGGTCTTTTATACTGATGCTTCACAGATGTTTTATTGGAAAAGTTTTTATTGAAACATTCAGTGAAGACACCGTAAGAGCTAGGAGCAAAACAAAACCAACAATATTACTACCATAACATCAAAATATCAAGGAAACAAAGTTCTCCTGCTCACATATAGCATATACATCAAATTTACATCACTTAATTCATTATATCACCTCACTAACTTACAACTACACATAAAGGTCAAGGATAACAACACATAAACTCTATTAAACAACATTTTGATTGCACGTAACTTATTCTGTTAAAGGAAACATTAACAAACTTGTGCCACTGTCAGCAAGGTACAAATTGGCAAAGAAAACATAGATATTTTTCACTTTATTTACCATATCCTAAAACAAACGTTACTAACAAGCCCTTTAACGGTTTCAAAATAAAAGCATGGATTTCAAAATAAAACCGAAGTACCTTTCAAACAAACGTAAAAAATTTTACCAAATTTAAAGGTCCTTTACACAAAGAAGAATGCACGTTTCAAAGTCCATTTGCACCATTTGGACCAAGCATGACATCTGAGGGCTAAGTGAGTGTTTGCTTCTCCACTAGCATATGCCTTACCTCTGTCACCATATCAAACACATATCGACAAGTGGTGTTGCAGGCTTTACAGCCTTTAGGTCAGATGGAAGATAATGAAAGTGAAAACTAAACAGTAATCACTTTTCTCCTTATTAACCTTGCAGTCAGTCAGGGTGGTCTTTGATGGTCTTTGATGTTGTAATTCCACTGGGATCCCCTTTGAAAAAAGTTTCTAAAAGGATTATTTTTGGGGTAACTGAGTGCATACAAAATACTTAAACTAAATTAGCCAATCATTCAGATCTTTATATACAGGTGTATAGTATAATGGTAATGTACATCTGGACTTGCATCATGGGCAACAATTTGGAAACAACAAAACAAAAAGCTGCACTCACGCAGAGTTTTGCCTTAGAATCTCCTAAGCACGCACATACGGACTCACATACCCACAAATAACAGAAATAATCCATGGGAATATTGTAGCATTGCCATCAAAGGATTACAACATCAAGGATTGAATTTGGAAAAGAAGATAATTGTAGATTTAGGCCATCCAAAGAGTTTAGGTTTTTCAGGGTTTTTAGTTGTTAAAAAACTGTTTCTCAACTGTCCTCATACCACCCTATGATGACACGAAAAAAAGATTAATACACACACACTATATTTATGTGTGCGTGTGTGTGTGTGTGTGTGTGTGTGTGTGTGTGTGTGTGTGTGTGTGTGTGTGTGCGTGCGTGTGTGGGTCTAGGCAGTCCAGGCATGAACTCGTAGGCAGTTTGCATCAAGTTTGAGTGGTGCAAAGACATCTAGATTCTGCATTTGGAGATGTCAGTGATAGTTGGCGGGGCAGCGCTTCTGGTCCCCTTGTGAAAGGTTTCTTCTGATTGCATCATTGCCAGTCTTCGCACTTCATCGGAGACCCTAAAACATGCAAACGTATACAAAGGCTGCCAGGCTGTTGCCTCGGTAAGACAAAGACAAGTGAGAACAAAACAAAAACACATCTCCTTGATGACGCTCATGGGTGCTTTCTAAACACATCCTAATTGTCCTCCTTTTCATAAGCTTCCAATAATCTCTTCTCCACTAAGGAGTGATTTTTTTTCTCCTGCACACTGAAACTGTGATTTATATTCATGTCACGTCACCTTGATGGTAGGCTTAATTCAAATTGTCATGCAGAGATCTAAACAAATCAGAGCAAAACACAATGTAGTCAGAGAACAGTGACGTAAGTAGCTTGTCTTTCACACACACAGGGACAAATAGATCTACCACTACAGGCAATATTTAAACATTTTACCACATTGGGTAAGAGATGATGACAAAGGAAAGAAAATGTGGAGGTAAAAGGATGCAAACAGGAACACAGAGGTAGCGAGGAAGGACGGGGGGGGGGGATCGATAGGAGGAGAAAGTAAGAAGCAGACACAAGTGGTGGTGGGGTGGGAAGGAGAGGAGTGGAAGGGGAGTGTGGGGGCTTGAGTTGATTTCTATGGCTGTGCTTCCCTCCCAGTTGAGACGGGGTGGAGACAAATAGACAGGGAGGCGTTTGAAGTCAGGACAGGCTTTTCTTCACTGTGAGCCCATATCTGATGGCAAGGAGAAGGAATATGATGGGGGATGTGGGGGTGTTGAAGTGCACTGGGAGACTGGGGAACAAGAGAGTAACAAGGTTGTTAATATTAAATGGATAAAATGAGAAATGGAAGAGCTGCGCCGAGGAAAAACAAGAAGTGATAACAAAGAGCGTGAAAAGAGAAGGTGAAAGGGAGATGAGGCGAGAAGATGGGAATTTTTCTAACAGAGCTTACAGAGAGCCTATTTGGCAGAGAGAAGCCAGAGATAGAGATGCTTTCCATATTCCAGGAGGCATTTAGCACCCATGTGCCTCAACCTGATTGAATTTTAAATTCCTTTACAATGTATGGTTTATTAGCATGCTAATATATATATATAGCATTAGAATTGCTGGCTGCCTGCAGAGATTCTAGTTTAGCACTTCAGGATTGGCAAGCAATCATAGGGCTGTTGCAAATTGTTACAATTAAACATATTAATAGGGCTCAGATTACGCTACTATCCACATAATCACATTGCTTACAGCGCTTATCTGGTGTGATGGCTTTCTGTGAAACTGCTCTCCACCTCAGCTGTTATTACCCAGCCTCGCATGAGGAGCTAATCTTTTGTCATTACACTATCACACAATATCTGTTGCTGCTGCTAAAGTCAATAAAAACCAATTAGGCGTCCTTTAGAGAGAAGCTTTTTCTTCTATATGCATGTGTAGTGTGCCATGGTGTGCGTAAGGTGCAGACTTTGTTTGTGTAGTCTATCTCCAGTCGAGATATGAGACGAGTGGCAGCAGGGAGCTCTGAGAGAAAGCAGAGTGCTGCAAAGCAAAACGATTTCTGCTTCACTCCCAAGTTCAAGAGCTGAGGCCTTATTCGTTTACTGACTGTTAGTCCTTTATACAGTAATTCTATTGTATATTATAGTATGGTAGGCTTGGCATATATTGCATTTTGTTTAAAACTGAATAGCAGTATTGTATGCTGCGGTATTCTGCACTTATAGGTACAGGTAGCTAGGAAAAGAACAATGCTGGCTTTTACTGTGATCTATAGATAATATAGTGCAATACTATACTATTGCACTACATTACAAGCTTCTATTCCAGTGTTCATTCACAGGTATATTAGTGGCCACACAAGAATATATGGCAAGTCATTTCACTATATTTATTGTTTAATCCATGTGGAAAAAAAGGTCTCATCTACAATCAACATACTAGTGGGCGATCCCGTCACTGATATTTGAAAATTTCATTTTAAGGCTGCTAGGTTGCTATCCACAGCGTTTCCATAGTTGCCACCTTGTTGGCTAGGTGGCTGCTGTGGAGGTACTTGATGTTACTCAGCTCAATTTTATCCGACAACCAGACATGTTCCATACTGACACTGGCAGTGCTGCCACTCACTGCAGTGCCTGCGACAATAAAAATAAAAAAATGAGGTATCTCTACACTCAGCTTGCTCGATGGCCAGGAGCAGTGTGAGCCTATCTGCAGGACTGTTAGTTAAATAAACAATGTTCCAGCATTTTCTCAGGAAAAAGTTCAAATTTAAAATCATAACAAAACTATAAATCATCCATTCATCGATTTTCTTCCACTTATCCGGGGCCGGTTGTGCATGATGGTGTCCAGGGTCTACCCCAGACACCTCATGTAGGACGTGACCACATCACCTGGCTCCTTTCGATGTGGAGGAAAAGCTCTACTCTGAGTCTCTCCTGAATGACTATCGCTAAGAAGCTACTTATTACTTCAACTGCCCACTTGTAATGGTACTCCTGCACCATCGAGAGCATCCTGACGGGAAACACCTGCACCTGGTTTGAATTAGATTTATAAGGACTTTAACAAGTATTATTTTTTATTATATATTTACCCATTAATAGTTATTACAATCGTTATTAAGGTAAGGTATAAATAACTACTAAGTAAAGTTTAATAAGCAATCAATTTACTACTTGGACTAGTATAGTATATGTATGGGGCTCTGAATTATATACATACTATACACAGTGTTGGAGAGTAATGGAATAGATGTACCGCCATTACATATTTAAAATACAAAATATGAGTAACTGTATTCCGTTACAGTTACCGTTTTAAAAGGTGGTATTCAAAATACAGTTACTTTGTTGAAATAAAGAGATTACACGGCGGTCTGTTCCTGTTTCATATGTTAGGCTATGCCCTCTGAATTTTTGGTAATTCCACTCCAGTGGAAACCCAAACAAAACGCGCATTAAGAGGCTCTAGTGCCTGTGTCTCAATCTCGCGGCCCATGCCACCTCATTATGTGGCTCGCATAATAACGTGAAGAAATATTTTGTGTGATTTTTTTCGGAGGAAAACACGAAACAATAAGTTCCATTGAAGCAGCCTTTCAACGCCTCTCTCTGTCTCTCGCTAGCAAAGTTGACCCAGACAACAAAGTAAAGCTAGTTTTCGGCTACGAGCCCAAAATAGAACCCAACGTATAAGCCAGAGGTCCCTTTATTACGGTCCGGAGCCGCAGACCTGTTTTATATATGCGCGGAATAGTTTTCTATACAAGATCGCTGCTAAAAGTGTAGCCTTACCTAATGTCCACCCTACTGTTACTCATTTATATTAAGATTTAAAAATCTAGTTGGTATTGGTATGGCAAATAACCTTCAGTAATAGTAATAAATCACACAGCAATAGTACATTCATGTAGTTGTAAAAATCTCGATAATATATTAAGCAATCCAAAGTATTCTGTTACGTTACTCTCACTGAGTAACGTAACAGAATACGTTAAAAAGTACATTTTGGGGCATGTATTCTGTAATCTGTAGTTGAATATGTGACACACTGTAATGTGTGGTCACATTATGTGATTTAATTTTTGTATATTGTATAAGCTTTTAGGTGTAGTTTTGTTAAGGAAGGGCCTTAATCTTGTGATTTTTGTTGGAGAGCCAACATGTGGTGTGATCCCTAGTTACGGCACAAGGGGGCACTTCCGCCCTAGTGAGATGGTTTAGTGCAGCGGTCCCCAACCTTTTTTGCGCCACGGACCAGTTTATGCCCGACAATATTTTCACGGACCGGCCTTTAAGGTGTCGCGGATAAATACAACAAAATAAAACTAGTACCAGTACCGAAAAAAGAAGATTTATTCATAACACACGTGAAAAGACGCAACGATAAAAACGCTAACAAAATAACGCTCAAAACCGAAAAAAAACCCCTGAAAACCATACATTTCACACCTGAGCCTTAACTCTCACGGACCGGTACCGGTCCGAGGCCCAGGGGTTGGGGACCGCTGGTTTAGTGTGACGCTACTGCTCGTCTTCAGATCTGGCAGAAGCGAGAGAGGAAACACACTACCTGTCGTCCATCTCATGATATATCTGTTTTTTTCAGGTTAGTAAGTAATAAGGCCACACATGTGGTCCACATAATTTACATGACAAATAAGGGTAAAACCCAACCAGCAGTTCGTTTTGCTGAGATCTGTATTCGTCTGTTTTGCTCGTTGAAATGTGTTACGATCGAGAGTAGGAGCTAGCTTAGCTCGCCACATCCTGGAGTAGCTGTCGGCTTTGTTGTTTCCTAAACTTAAGGCACCCTCTTGTAGCAAAAGTACACCACGGAGAGGAAACACACTACCTATCGTTTTCAGAACCAGACATAATCTGTCAGCCGCGCTCTTGCTTGGGGTGTGTTACAAATACATTTTACAAGTAACCTCCCCAACACTTGGAGATTATGTATCGGAATTTCAGTCATCTATATAGGTTCCCCCCAGTTCTGCAAACTATTCATTCTCATTTACGTGCCACACCCTCCTTCCTTCCTTGTTCTCAATTCTTCAACTTCTTCACTCCTATTTAGTACATGGGGATCTGCCAGGCCCGGGAGCCGTCGCCAGTCCCCTTCGAGGCCTTCCCCAAACCGCAGCTCAGCTTCATGTCCAAGCATTCACCTTTACCTACTAAAACGCTGTCAAACCTAAAATGAGGACGTGGGCCCAGCTAGTGAATGACTATACAATGATAAGCTGAACTCATACATGCTTTGTTTTATGCTTTCCTATACTTATGCTTGTTATCCCATATCCCACAGTGTGCTGCACTATTTTATCACACAATACATGCGAATGTATTTGGTGAAAAACTGACTTCAGTCCTGACATGCACGATTGGTCCAGTTCTGCATAGCATATCATATCACAAGAACAAGTTATGCATCTGCGACTCAGTGGGCTCTCTGGATTTCCTTTCAGTGCGGCTGTCTGTCTCTTTTGTCTGGAGGCAAGTCGCACAATCTATCCATTAGCCCTCTTCATGCTGCCTTGTAGGCCAACGGTTTCTCACTGATGAACTGTGGGAGAGAGCTACACCAGGGGTGGGCTGTTTCCAATACAACAGGAACAAGCACACAGACATGTTGAGAAAAGCATCCACACGCTTTTTCCAAAGGAGGAGGCAAATCTGTCAAATAAAAAAAAAATACAAGTCCACGCAGAGCTTTGAAGGCCAAAAGCAGTCAGCTCTACTTATCATACTGGTGCTGACAGTAGCAACGAGCTAATGGGCTCATCTGCGAAGCATACTGACAGCGCAGCTCACCTCAGTTCTGCGCCAGACTAGTCAAAGGCAGAACTGTGCTTTATTAGAGGTGAGATGTGACAGTTTCAGCACTGCAGTCTTACATTTCCATGTTACTTATCTAAAGAGCCAACAAAAAAAGTAAACTTCAGTGTTCACAGAATAATTTTGTACCCTTATGACGCCAAGAAGGAGCGTTTCTCTGGCTCAGATCTGAATTTTGTACATTGTTAGGATGATGGATGCTGGAGAACAAAGGTAGAAGCTACAGATCTTTGCTTTGCGATTCAAAAGGATTACAGAGACGGGATCTTGCTTGTTTGGAATGTAAACAACAATTTATAATTGCCAAGCTGTCAATAAAGCCACTGAGAAAGGCAACATTTGTGCTACAACTATGAGCTTTTAAAACAAAAAAAGCATCCTCGCTAGCTCAGTTTCTTTCTCATTTAAATTTAAGGGTTTTGTGGTTATGCGCTGATGCTAGTGCTGAATAACCCCTTAAGGCCCCTGTGACCCTGAAAGAAGCATTATCTTGTTGCATTCAGAGCAGCCTCTGTGCTTTTTGGTTTGTGTTTCACAAACGCATTCATTTTAGCCTGAAAACTGAAAGCAGCCCCATTATTGATCATCATATAAACTCACTTTCATTCCCTCCTTTGACCCATCAAAGGTTATTTATTTACAGGCAACTTCCAGCTGCTGCGAACACCAGCGTACGAGGGAGGTCCCTGACATTTGGTCAAGCAAAACCAAAACCAGATCGAAGTGTGGAACAAGTTTTATAAGCTACTTCCTTCAATGCTGCCATTTTTTATGAACCAGTCATACATTTAACAACCCAGCAGGGATCATTGGGATTACGTGAGAAGACTACTATTCATTCATTATCTTCGCAGTCTTAGTCCAAGATGCAAAAAAAAAAAAGAAAGAAAAGAAAAACTAATTATGAATTATGGTAACAAGCTAGAACTGTTTTTCTCAGTGCACCCAAGGTTGCATCGCCAATTAATGTTTGGAGAGCTGTGGGTGTGATCCCTGTGGGGAGGATGAACCACTTCTCTTCAAGCAGTCATCTCCTGTGTTGTTTCATTATCTGCGCTAATCAGTGGTCCACTGTCAGCTACGGAGATCTCTGTTGTGCTGGCTGTTAATGCAAATCTGATGTGCTGTGTGAGTATCGTGTTGGTGGGTGTTTGATACCGTCTATCAACTGGAGGCCCAGAGGATATGAAAGCCAAAAACAAAGCACAGTGCTCTGCTCAAACTTTGTGCGACTTTAGCAGTGTTTTGGAGCCTGTCAGCGTTTATATGAAGACACACACCCACATGGTTTCTTCAGCTAGAGAGCTCTCTGCTCAAATCTATGATTTGCCAGTTAAGGCCTTTTTCCTGTCTTCAATCCTGCATACGAGGCATTGAGCTTTACAGAATTGTTCATATCACAGAACAATACAGACTTGTTCTAATTATTATGTGGAGCTTTGTGCCTCAGTGAAAGTAACAACAACAATGTTTCTACAAAGTAAACAAAGTTTACTGAAAGCTTTAAAACAGGGATGTTGAACGTATTTTACATCCAGGACCACATAAAATTCCACTTTGATCTGAGATGAGCTGGACAAAAAAATTCCCCGTTCTGTCAGTTTAAAGAACTTAACTACATGCTTCTGGGATATTGTGATATAAGGGAAAAAAGTGCAATTTCATCAGTGAATTTCAGTTTTTCTTCATGCTGTTACAGCCCTGGCCTTATTTTGGGTCACTCTGGCTGGATTTTGTTCTGTGTGTGTTCTGTGCCTTTAAGAGTCTCTGCAGGTCCTTCTCGATTGGAGAGCTGGCAGCTGCTGATTGGTTCCATCATCAAGTGGCTGTTTTAAAAACCCCTTTCCAGCAGTTGTCAGCAACTGACAGCAGCAGCAGATCCGTTCTTGGCCTCCAAACCAGCTGTGACAGACTTTCGCGTGTGACTTCAGAGAATCATTAAGCTTTGTTTATAGTGTGTAGATACGTTTCACTTATAGGCACTGAAGCAGAAGTATATGTATATATATATATGTATATATATATATGTATGTATATATATATATATGTGTATATATATATATATATATATATATACACTGAACAAAAATATAAACGCAACACTTTTGTTTTTGCTCCCATTCCCCATGGGATGGACGTAGAGACCTAAAATTCATTCCAGATACACAATATAACCATCCCTCCCAAACAGTGGTCACAAATCAGTCCAAATGTGTGGTAGTGGGCACATTTGCTATATTGAGATAATCCATCCCACCTCACAGGTGTGCCACATCAGGATGCTGATCTGACATCATGAGTAGTGCACAGGTGTACCTCAGACTGCCCACAACAAAAGGCCACCCTGGAATGTGCAGTTTTTTGCGCTATTGGGGGTCTGGGGACCCAGAACCGGTCAGTATCTGGTGTGACCACCATTTGCCTCATGCAGTGCAACACATCGTCGCATGGAGTCTATCAGATTGTCAATTGTGGCCTGTGGAATGTTGGTCCACTCCACTTCAATGGCTGTGCGAGGTTGTTGGATATTCGTGGGAACTGGTACACGCTGTCGTATACGCCGGTCAAGCACATCCCGAACATGCTCAATGGGTGACATGTCCGGTGAGTATGCTGGCCATGCAAGAACTGGGACATTCTCAGCTGCCATCTGCCCTGAACAATGTGAACCATGATTCATCCGTGAAGCGCACACCTCTCCAACGTGCCAGACGCCATCGAATGTGAGCATTTGCCCACACAAGTCTGTTACGGCGACGAGCTGGAGTCAGGTCAAGACCCCGATGAGGACGACGGGCATGCAGTTGAGCGTCCCTCAGACGGTTTCTGACAGTTTGTGCAGAAATTGTTTGGTTGTGCAAACCAATTGTTCCAGCAGCTGTCTGGGTGGCTGGTCTCAGACGATCTTGGAGGTGAACCTGCTGGATGTGGAGGTCCTGGGCTGGTGTGGTTACACGAGGTCTGCGGTTGTGAGGCCGGTTGGATGTGCTGCCATATTCTCTGAAACGCCTGTGGAGACGGCTTATGGTTGAGAAATGAACATTCAATGCACGGGCGACAGATCTGGTTGACATTCCTGCTGTCAGCATGCCAATTGCACGCTCCCTCATTGCTTGTGGCATCTGTGGCATTTTGCTGTGAGACAAAACTGCACATTCCAGGGTGGCCTTTTGTTGTGGGCAGTCTGAGGTACACCTGTGCACTACTCATGATGTCAGATCAGCATCCTGATGTGGCACACCTGTGAGGTGGGATGGATTATCTCAATATAGCAGATGTGCCCACTACCACACATTTGGACTGATTTGTGACCACTGTTTGGGAGGGATGGTTATATTGTGTATCTGGAATGAATTTTAGGTCTCTACGTCCATCCCATGGGGAATGGGAGCAAAAACAAAAGTGTTGCGTTTATATTTTTGTTCAGTGTATATATATATATATATATATGTGTGTGTGTATATATATATATATATATATATATATATATATATATATATATATATATATATATATATATAGCGCCCTCGTACAACTCCTCTCTCCAGCCTGGCACACACACACAAAAACAACCAGGTCCCCCCTCCCCTTCCTGTACCACAACCAAACATGAATCTTAAAGGAACAACAACAGTGTGCAGAGATCACCAACATGTCACTGTACAATAACACTTAACCATCGTTACACTGCCCCCCCAGCAATAAGTTCCTCGTCCCCGAGGGAACGACACAGTCTCTGAGGCGGGGTGGTAGCCTACCTTCCCTCCTTGACCTCCTGAGCCCCTGAGGTGGACGCGGAGCTTCGGGGCTTTGGGGTGGAGAGTCCGAGGGAGGGGAACGCAGCCCCGGTCGGGGGTCCCTCTGAGCAGGGTCACGGACACTCTGTACACGTCCCTCTGGAAAGGAGGGGAGGGACTGCCCTCTGTAGGGGGCCATCCGGTCTCTGTGCAGCGCTACTATCCTCCCCCTAGGAGGCAACTGCACCCTGTAAACAACCTCCCCTACTCGCTCTAGGACGCTGCAAGGCCCCACCCAGCTGCTATCCAGTTTAGGACACCGTCCCTTCTTCCTCTTTGGGCTGTAGACCCACACCAGCTCCCCAGCATGGAAGTGCCTCCCCTTATTGGTGATGTCGTAATTCCTCTTTTGGCGCAGGCCTGCCTTCGCCAGCTGCTCTCGGGCGTAGGAATGTGCAGAATCCAGCCGGTCCTGCAGCTTCCTTGCGTAGTCCCGGCCCGGTGGTGCCTCTGGCGCGTCCGGGGGCTTCCCAAAAGCCAACTCTGCAGGAGTTCTCAGCTCTCTCCCTAACATGAGCAGGGCAGGCGTACATTGGGTGGAGTCCTGTACTGCCGACCTGTAGGCCATGAGGGTAAGGGGAAGATGGTAATCCCAGTCCCGTTGGTGTTCTGAGGTAAGGATGGCTAGCTGCTGGGCCAGCGTCCTGTTAAACCTTTCCACCAGCCCATCGCTTTGGGGGTGAAGTGGGGTGGTGCGGGTCTTCTTAATCCCAAGGCGTCCACACATGGCAGCAAATACCTTGGACTCAAAGTTACGCCCCTGGTCACTGTGGAGGGTCTCTGCTGTTCCAAAGCGGCTGAACATCCCCTCCACTAATACATCAGCGACAGTCTCAGCCTCCTGATCTGGGATGGCGTATGCTTCCGGCCACTTGGTAAAATAGTCCATTGCCACAAGAACATAGCGGTTTCCTCTGTCTGTGCGAGGAAATGGGCCCATGACGTCCACAGCTACTCGCTCCATTGGGGCTCCTGCTGGTTGCTGCTGAAGCTGAGCCCGGGACTGGTCCTGTGGCCCTTTGTGTGAGGAACATGCATCACAGCTGCGGCAAAAGTCCTCCACGTCCCTCCGCTGTTGACCCCAGTAATAGCCCTGGCGGAGGCGGCGGAGAGTCTTGGAGACCCCAAAGTGGCCGGAGCCAGTGCTCCCATGGCAGGCTTCCAGCACAGCTGACCTCAGCGACCTTGGCACCACAACCTGCCACCTCTCCTCCCCCGTGGCAGGATCCTTCCAGGCACGCTCCAACACCCCCTCCTTCAGCCTGAGAGCTGCAAACTTGGCCCATAGCCCCCTGGTACAGATGGAAAACCCAGTGACCTCATCCCAAAGGGGTTGCTCCCCCTTCTCCAGCCACTGCAGGACCGGCAGCAGGTCCGTGTCTTGTTCCTGCCGTGCCCTCCACTCCGCTGCATCCACCACCAGAAGAGCCCTGCAGGCGAGCTGTGCTGCTCCGTCTATTGTCGTGAGTTCCCGCTCTATTACCTCTCGCTTCTCACAGTAACGGCAGCCAGCTGCAGCACATGGGCGGCGAGAGAGGGCGTCTGCGTTAGAATGGTGCGTCCCTGCTCTGTGCTCCACAGTGAAATTGAAGGCTTGGAGCTCCTCCAGCCAGCGAGCCACCTGTCCCTCTGGCTCCCTGAAAGACATCAGCCACTGAAGGGCAGCATGATCAGTTCTGATAACAAATGCTGTGCCGCACAGGTAGTACTTAAAGTGTCTCACCCCCGCCACCACAGCCAACAGCTCTCGTCGTGTGACACAGTAGCGCCGCTCACTCCTGTTCAGGACCCGGCTGAAGTACGCCACCACCTTCTCCCCTTCCGGCCCAACCTGCGACAACACCGCTCCCAGCCCCACATTACTTGCGTCAGTGTCCAGGACAAAAGGCAGGGCGGGGTCAGGGGGGGCAAGGACTGGGGACTCTGTCAGCGATCTGCGGAGGGTGTCGAACGCCTGCTGACAGTCCCGGGTCCAGATGAAGTCACGGTCCTTCTGCAGCAGGTGGAAGAGTGGTGCGGCTATGGAGGAAAAGCCCTTCACAAACCTCCTGTAATAAGACGCCAGTCCTAGGAAGCTTTTGAGCTGTTTCTGGTCTGCTGGTGTGGGCCACTCGGTAATGGTGTGAATTTTTTCCTCCAACGTGCTGATGCCCTCACGACCCAGCTTGTGGCCCAGTAACTCCACCTCCCTCCTCATGAAGTGGCACTTGTCGGGGTGCAGCTTCAGGCCTGCAGCCGCCACCCTCTCCAACACTTGTCTCAGGGCATCCAGGACAGCATCAAAGGAGCTCCCGTGCACTAGAAGGTCATCCAGGTAAACCAGACACCGTTGCCGTGGGACGCCAGCCAGCACACTGTCCATAAGCCTCTCGAAGGTCGCAGGAGCGTTGCAAAGACCAAAGCTCAGGACTTTGAACTGCCATAGTCCCCTGTTAGTGCAGAAGGCTGTCTTCGGTCTGGATTCCGGGGACAGTGGCACCTGCCAGTAGCCACTCCGCAGGTCCCGGGTGGAGAACCAGGAGGACCCGGCTACTAAGTCGAGAGACTCATCAATCCTGGGAAGGGGGTAAGAGTCCTTCTTCGTCACTTTGTTGAGTGGTCTGTAGTCCACACAGAAACGCATCCTAGGACTTTTTTTCTTAGGCACCATCACCACCGCGGAGGCCCACGGGCTATCAGATGGCTCTATGATGCCCGCCTTCATCATTTCACACAACTCTCTGTCCGCAGCCTCCTGATGAGCCAGGGGCAGGCGGCGTGGGCGCACTTTAATAGGCTGGGCATCCCCGGTCTCAATGACGTGCTCTACCAAGTGTGTCAAGCCAACATCACTTTCTTTCAGGGCAAAAATGTCACTAAACTCTTTTAGTACCTGCCATAGACTCTCTTGCTGCTGTGGAGTCAGCCCCTCACAGTTCTTTGACCAGATACTCCTCACTGCTAAGAGCCTCTCCTCCTCCTCCGCTTGCTGTTCTGCTGGCGGGTCTGCAGGGGTCTCTGCGGTGGAGGTGGACGCCGCGGCAGATGCTGTGCAGACCGGGGGAGGAATAAGCGGCACCTTCTTCCCATCAGGGATTACGAGGAAGCCTTTGCCTAAGTCCAGTACACCGCCAATGGCTCGTAAAAAATCCAGCCCAAGGATGCAGGCGTCCTGCACGTCAGCCACCCAGGCAGCATAAGACACACCGAGGTCCCCCACCTTGAACTGGAACACTCCCCTCCCTCTCATTGGGGCCAGATCACCGGTCACAGTCTTAAGTTGCACATTAATCAGTTGCACAGCAGCTCCGGTTGGGACAATATCGGGTCGGACCAGCGTTGCATTGGACCCCGTGTCCAGCAGGGCCGTACAGGACACCCCCGCGATCGTCACTGGAACATGGCAAAAGCCGCCAACCTGGGTCCATCCCACAGCGATGGCCGCACCGGGTGGAGGTGGTGGTGGCGTGGGGATGTCGTTCTCCCAGGCCCGTGTACTCCTGCCTACACGGGCCCGTGGGCGTTTCCCTGAACCGCTGCAAGCTTGGGGCACTGCCTGATGAGGTGTCCGGGTTGTCCACATCCCCAGCAGCTCTGTGGTCGGCGGTGTGGGCCAGCCCGAGGGGAAGGCGACTGCAGCGAAGCCGCCTGCACCAAACTGCACAAGCCCGCTGGCGTCTCCATCTGTTCCACAGGTGCTGACACAGCCCTCACCACGTGTGCGTCATCAGCGCCCCCAGAGGATCCTGCAAGCATCTCCCTCTCCAACGCTAGCTCCAGGGCTGCACTGAGTGTGGCCGGCCGAGCAAGCTGAGTTTGCATACGGAGCTCTTTAGGGCTCAGGGCCTGCAGGAACTGGTCCCGAGCTAACTCCGCTTGCACTGATGGTGGCATGCTGTCATACGCCCTCCGGCAAAGGCACTCGATTTCATGGGCCAAAATGCGGAGGGGCTCGCCTGGCAATCTGCGTCTGTTGTGGAACTCCGACTTCAGCAGCACTGGTTGGTTATACTGCCCGAAGCGCCTCTGAAGTGCTCCGACCAGAGCATTATAATCTCCCCTCTGCTCCTCGGTCAGCAGCAGCAGGCATGCAGCTGCATCCTCACACAGGCACAAAGCCAATTGGAGAGCTTTATGTTCCTCAGACCAGCCAGCTGCGACAGCTAACAGCTCGAACTGTGCGATAAACACTTCCCATGGCGTCTTGCCGCTGAACTTAGGCGTTTTTATATTCGCTGCAGCTTGCTGGGCGCCGCCATGTTTGTTTACATCACGTGACGGCGCGCCAAGCGAGGTCGACTCCTTCCCGCCGGAATCGCGGCCGCTGTGCGAACAGTTCCCGAGCCTAGTCAAACCTGGAGAAAATCCAGCCTCGGCAGACAGCCGCAGCGCCGTTTCCCTCACTCCATGGGCGGGCGAGCGCGGACGAACGTCCCTCTCCTCCGTCTCCTTCTTAATCTTGCCCGGCAACATCCTCGTCTCGTAACGGCAAGCGTCGCCAGCAACAGGGTGTCGGGCGTTCTGGGGTTCTTTTTTCTTTCTTCACTTCTGACACCAATGCAACATTCACAAGAACCAGACGGTTGGGTCTCAGTTTGTCCGTTTATTCGGCACATAAGCAAGCGGGTTGCTAACTCCGGGGAGAGCGCCCTCGTACAACTCCTCTCTCCAGCCTGGCACACACACACAAAAACAACCAGGTCCCCCCTCCCCTTCCTGTACCACAACCAAACATGAATCTTAAAGGAACAACAACAGTGTGCAGAGATCACCAACATGTCACTATACAATAACACTTAACCATCGTTACACTGCCCCCCCCCAGTGTCATTTATTAAAATTATAAATATATATTTTAACTCAAAAGTACAGTTTTTAAATTTAACCCTAACCCTTGTGCGTGTTTTTTATTTTGACAGCGAATGCACACCTGCGGACCACTTATGTGCAGCCCTGGTTATTTAGCTCATCATATTGCAGCCACAGAAATTCTTTTGTCCATGAAACCATAAAGCTGCACTTTCTTTTTGCCTTATAGTCTGATTTGTCATAACTTCTCCGTTTTGTGGTAAGCTTTTCTTTGGCTGTCACTTCTTCACCCTGACCTGTCTTATTTGGCTCAGCAGAACTAAAATATATATTCTGCTGCTTTTACACACGCACTCACATAAGCTCAGCGATTCTCTGCGCGATCAACCTCTCACATGTTTAAGCTTGCTGCGGGAGATTTCACTTGTCATGTTTGCATAGTAAGCTAACGATTAATAAGACGATGTCAGAGGAATTGGTGCACAAATTATCATCACTCACAGATCAATGCTGTCGCTCTCTATACACAGTTCACGCGATTGCAAAGTGAAAGCAAAAAAACAAGCGCAAATTCAAACGCGACTTCAATATGTCACATATTGACAGTGGCTCACCGATGCCAATGACATAATTACCCAGCTACATTTCTGAAAGAATGCAAAAGCATTGACATATATTTTTCCTACAATAGCCCGACGGGCAGGGCAGAGATAGATTTTGGTAGCCCGACTGAAAAAAAAATCGCTAACCCCAGGACGTCGGGCTAGCGATATTGCGAGCCCTGTATCTGATTGAGGAATCACTCATCTTTGGAAAAGAGAGTTTATTACAGAGAAATGGCTCTTTCCAAAATAAAAGCTATACTATCCGCTTCTTCTGGGCTATATTCTCAGCAGCATAAGGAGAATCATGTGCTAACAGCTGTCTAAATGACTCGGCTAAAGTTAGTAGTGATAGGTTTGTAGCTTGAACCCATCCGCTGGAACGTTGAAGACAATATAATTACACTGCAAAGCAAGACACAAGTAGGCAAGCTTCTTCATGTTTCTCGTGCACGGGAGAGAACCGGACAGGCACCGTTCCTTCGCTTGACCCCAGTTGCTCTCGTCCGTTCTCCCGTACCACTGTTCTTTTATTGAGGTTACATGAATATGCATAAGTTCATTAACATATGACGTCTACATACACACAAAGAGTACCTTGCCTGTGTGTGTGTGTGTGTGTGTGTGTGTGTGTGTGTGTGTGTGTGTGTGTGTGTGTGTGTGTGTGTGTGTGTGTGGACTGCTGATCAAAGGGTCAAACATCCTTGGTCAGGAAGAGGGTAGCCTCCCCCTCACCCTAGATGGTTCATCCTAGATAACACGGTGAGGAAGTCCTGCAGTTCATCTAAACAAAGAGCACTTAGACTAGAACAGACGCAACTACGTTAATCCTACCATAAAACAATAAGACACGGTATGACCTCTCATGCTCCCAAAGTGCTGTCTAATACACACAAAGTTTGCAGACTATCAAGGATCAAAACCTCTACCAATCTACAACTAATTACAAAACTCTAAGCATATATAAGTAAATATTTCTAAGCATAAATGACAATCAACAATACAAATCTAACAAGTAGCATGCTTGTTGTTTTTGTCTTTGCACTAGGATGATGTCGGCGTAAATGTGCAGTCATATTCGTTGTGTTCCCACTAGTGCTTTCAGGTTAATCTCGTTGAAATGACCTTAACGCCACAACACGGCAAATCTCCGTTAACGAGCTACCGCCGATCGCTCCGTGCATGGGGCTAGACGGCCAACACGTTAACGAGCTAACTGCGCTAACACACTAGTTCACACCAATGTAATTGAGCATTGCATGGCACATCCAACATACTGTTTTACTTTAGTCCATGACTCGCTTACCTTCAGGGTCATACGTCACATGAAAACCAAAATAATTCCAAACGCCAGATCTGAATGAGAGTGGGGGAGGTCCATGTTAAAAGGAGAGCTTAACTTCTGTCTCGCTAGCTTGCCCTGCGCTCTTCCTTCTGACTATGCTGTCTGTGTTGAGCGCTCAGTGGATCTGCGCTGGACAGTGCAGCCTAGGCGGAGTAGTCGAACACAGATTCACTGAGCACTCAACACAGACAGCATCGTCAGAAGGAAAATTGATAAAATAAATTACAAATGTTGTATTGTTCGATACATATGCGTACCGAACCGAAAGCACTGTATCGAACGGTTCAATATCGATACGAATATCGTTGCACCCCTAATATATATATTATTATGAATATTATATTATTATGAATTATAGGAACAGGCTATTCATATAACTACAGTGAACCTTTGAGTCTTTTTAGGAACTTTTGAACTTAAGAGAAAAGTTTTTTCTCTGTCTTTAATGTCTTTAACTTTGATGGGAATCTGAGAAACAGTACGTCTACATTGCTTGTCTAAGACACACACAGGCTACACTATGTGCTTGTGTCTGAGATAGCGATACAGCAGGCCATACACTACAGGCAGCCAGGTTACAGTCAACTGCTTGCTTTGCTGCAAGCTCCATACATTAGCCCTAATTTGTTTAAACACTGCACTAAGGCTATCTTCTCTTTACTTTGATTCAAAATTTCTGCCAAAAAGCTGCTAAAATAATGATTTAATGGGCCTTTTATTGTAGCACTTATTGCCATTTGTCTTGATGTTTTTCACCTCTTCTGCCACAAGTAAACTTATTACACACCAAAAGCAACACAAAGAAGATAAACTTTGTCTCTGAAAGTGATGTGACTTGCTAAAGTCCTTCATATTTTGTGAAGGACATTCAAATTATAGTTTGTTGAGCTGATCGAAATGCGATCGCTGGGAAATTAATTAGTCACTTGTTTTTGTTTCTCTCCCCCACTTTCTGACTGGAATTTCATTTCTCTTCTTTCCCCCCCTTTTTTTTCAGGCTGCCACATGCACTCCTATACAGAGACATATAATCACTCTCTTTCACTGGGGCTCATTTCCTTCAGCACTTGGGAAGGAGACTAATCTCTGAGACATAAAGATGACAAGGCTGCTGTACAATTTGCTCAATGTGAAGAGTGCACTCAACTTCCTGTTGACTCACACCAAGCGGGAATCAGGCTTCAAGTATGTCAAAGAGAGGGGATAAAAGAGGGTAATAAGATGCTGCCTTCAAGGCCAGTGGGGAAAACGAGTAGGAAACAAATTTGACAGGTAAACTTTTTGAGACTTTGATAACAGAAAATATTTTTTTTTAGAGTTAAAACTTTTTTTAATAAAATGTTTTAAGGCAACAGGAAGATTTTCAACTGCAAAATAAAATTTTATGAACTGGCTTTCCTCTTCTCTCCCCCATCCCCCCGCTGCATAAGTGGCAGCTGGTTGTTGGAGTTCAGAAGCCAGCCTAAAAAAATAAAAATAAAAGTTTGTTCGGAATAGTGAAGGCAGAAGCTCATGTTTTGGATTTTCCCCATGCGGCCTGAATGCACCATAAACCAGTGCGGGGTAGAAAGGGTGGGTCTGTGCAGCTTCCTCTTTCCCTCCCTCCATGGGCGTGGTACAAGCAGCACCTCAGGGCTACCCCCCCCCCCCCCCCCCGATATCCCTTTCCTGCCCCTACCCCCCTCCCTTTCCCCCAAGGCCCTCACTGGATTTTGCTGTTTGATCACTCCTACATAAGCTGCAACTCTACAGTAGGCTTGAAACACTTTTTTATTGGTAGCTGGGGTATGTCGTGATGAATTTACAAGACACGCATACAGACAGTGGGCAGGGTCGAAGCACCCTCACACAGAGAAGGAGTGTGTGTGCGAGAGAGGAGGGGGAGAGAGAGCAAGCGACTGTGAAGTTAATTAGAACATCCTGTGTCTACTTTGCTCTCTCTCCCTCTTTCTCTCTCCCCTTCCTCTCTATCTCTGAGAGGCTTTGATGTGGCTTAGTGCCTAGAACCGTAATGAAAAATGTATAATAGCCATGTACTGTCTCTCTCCCGATTCTCCTCCCATCCCCTCCATCCCCCTAACTCTGCCCTGCTCTCCGGTGTCCTGCCTCCGTCGACACGGTGCTTTTTATGCTACACGGTGCAAGTTTCCGAAAGCTACCGAGAAGAGCGGGCAATTTACATTTTAAAAAGGCATTTGAATACCACAGAAGAGCTTTTATTTTTGCTTTGTAAGGATCTCCAGCTTTACAGTTCCACTGTTCAGATCCGTGGCTGTGTGTTTCCAACAGGGATGTGCAGAATTCCACTGATTCGAATACTGATGGTTCAAAACCTTTGCAATGATGCAGAATTATGAATGGAGTTTGTTTTGGTTTTGCACCATGACTGGCTAAGGAGCACTTTGCTTTTATGCATCATCATCGTCATAAAAAAGGTGACCCTCTACACTCGATGCCCAGTTTTTTCCACTGCTTCAGTGCAGAAATGAATAGGCAGGCTTAGACACTGGAACAAATGTCACTTTTGGCCACATAGGCTGACTTTGTATGTTTCCACCTCCCTCCCTGTTTTGACCCTCCCATCATTCCCTCTTTCCTCAGACCCCACCTACCACCTTCCTCCCTCAGCGGTCCCTTTCTGCCAGTCAGCACATCACCGGAGCAGGCGAGGTGGGGGGGTTGGGTTTGTGATCCTGGCCTCTTCAACTCTCCCTTGTTCCTCGCTCTCTCTCTCTCTTTCCCCTCTGTAGCTCAGTCTGCATTTCTTTTCAGCTGTTCACTCCCCGCTGACTCGTGACTCTCACACAGAAACAGTCTCTGTTACTTATCGTCAAGTCCAAGTTCAAAGATGACATTCTCTGACTTCACTAAGACCCGTCAATTCGACTCAGTGAAGTCGTTGCAGTTAGAAAAAGGAAAATGAAAACTTGAAGAAAAAAATAAGTTCTGGCCTCATGTAGGGTACACCAGTGAAACTGCAGGCCAGAAGGAATTGATGTCAAGTGTAATCCATCACCAGCGATCACCATCACGTGGCTATTAGCGTGCTTTGGACATGTTGGGCATCAAACAGGACGCGACGAGCCATCATCCGCCCACGAGTTGGGGTTTTTTTCCGCTTCTCACCCATCACCAACTCATTGAATGTGGAGGTTTTTTTTCACCTGCTCATTAACCATCGTGCCTGTCTGCGGTTGTGGCTTTCGCTACTGTACCTGTCATCTCTCATCCAAATCAGCATCTCCCATCTGCATCCTCCCTCAGTTCATTCCATAAAAAGAAGACTTAATTTTTGCCTCTCCCCCCCCCCCCCTCTCCTCACTCTCTCTTGCTGCTTCATTATATTTCTGAGTGGGTTTTGTGAGATTTCTTTTTTTTCTGGCACGTTTCCATGAGCACACAGCAAATACTTTAAATAAATCATCACCTCTCCTTCTGCTTTCACTCTTCTCTTATGCTCCCTCTCCCGGGTTTGGAGGAGCTATATTTGTTAGCAGATTTGTTTGCAGATTCGTCTCACCTCACCCAGGCTTGTCTTGGTTTGTTAGCGACCGCGTCATCTCGACGCCTCTGTCACCAAGATGTGGTGGCAGCGACGAAGTGGTGGTGGGGTGGGGGGAAACATTCATTGTCTAGATATTCTCTGTGCTTCAAACAGCAACCTGAACTCCCTTAATCCCCATCCCCATTTAAAGCCTGCTCAACTTTCTTCATCTAACAGAGGAATAGTAGCACTTGTGCACAGTCTGTGCAACTTCCAGGCTAATGGAGTGACTTATGGAACATTTGCTCACCAGCACAGATGTCTTTATTCTCTTGGCTGGATGGAACATCTTTCCTTTCCTCTTCCCCTCTTTCTTGTTCCCCTCTCCTTGGTCTCTCTGCCTCTCCTGGGACCCTTCCTCCATCATACTTAACTCCTCTTCAAAGCCATCTACTCTCTCCATCTCATCTCACTATTTTGGTTTTATGAGTTGGATGTCCTCAGTCTCCTTTATGCACCCATCCACCATTTCAAAAGTAAAGTCAAACACAGGCGGGTGCGCGCACACGCACGCGAACCCTCCCCACCCCTTCCCTCTGTGTCCTCGTCGGGTTGAGCAGAAGGTCGTAGCCATCAGCAGTCCATTAGGGCACAATGGCAGGGGCTGTGCTGCTTCGCCAGAGTGCAATACGCTGTTCAGGGGCAGAGCACAGAGAAGCACTGACAAACCCGACACCCCCAGAAGGAAAACAATGCCGCTCTTTCCACTCACGTGGGCGGCTCCGTGTTTGCCACCAGTGGAACGATGTGCCTCATTCGTTCATAGAGGAAAGTAAAACTTCATCACGTCAATAAGGAACATATTCACGTCTATATTTCATAAACGGTCGGTGACATTTTTACTGTGCGCTGGCAATGACAAGAAGTTCTTACCTCCATTCGATCAGGGGAAATAAAACACATAGATCAAAACCAAGGTGTCAAATTATAGAACCCGCTTTAACACTTAAACCCCCACGGATCGCCATTTGGCTTTTTCTACCTTTAATGTTAATAGTTCAAATTGATTTGTTGTCCTTTGCTGCGAACACATTTAACTGACAGAACCATCAAAGACCCTGAAATCATATGTGTGAAGGAATATTGCGGAGCAACCAGAAACCAGCAAAATATGTGCCATGCAACACAATAAACAGTATTTTTTAAAAAGTCATAAAATTATGACAGACTGGAGTCTCTGATTTAGCTTGGTTGTCTTTATGTACCTTTCTAATATTGCTCACTTTTGTTACATCCCCATTTATTTTTCCATTTTCCCATTTTAAAACAGATTTCTTTGTACATTTCCAAATATATTATCTCTCTTTCCCCTGATTTACTTTCTTCCTGTATTTTCTGTTTTATTTTTTTCAAAGTTTTTCAAAAACGTTTTTTCTTTTTCGTTATCGCTCGATTGAGGTCAGATTCAACAGAAATGGTCGCTTCAGATATTGCCTCCGGGGAGAGCCCTACTCTTGCTCCTAATGCCATTGTACCAAAATTGTCTTTAATTCACCTAGATGGATTATCCTGTACGAATAACAGTGAATGGATCTCGTTGGCTAAACTGATTAATGACACCGAATTTTAGAAGAGAAAAGCTGCCTTTTTTATTCTTCACAAAAGAAATGCAAGTGAAATGGAACTAATGCCCTTTTTTTTTCTTATACAGAAGGCAGCTTGCCCATCCTGCTGATTTAAGCTGATTGCTTAAGGATGATAATTAAAGATTTATAACAGGACATCCTCCATGGATCCAGCATCCTTTTCCTACAGTCAACTACAACAAGTGTGAGAAGTGTAGTTAAATCAAAACAGAAGGTCAGATGGAAGCAGCTGGTTGACAGCGACTGCCTTCAGGTGGTTGCTGATCATAGAAATTCTCTGCAGTTGCTGCATGATTATAATGGCAAAAAGTGTAAAGTTGACATTGAATGAGGGGAATAATGCTTACCCAAAATTCCTGAGCTGTAGGTCTAGCTCTTATCTCGAAACCTCGTTACCAAACCTTGGCATGCATGCTGCAGTTTTGGGCTACAGAGAAAATGTGGTTTTGAGTGTTTATTTGAGAAATAAGTGGAGTTTAAAAAACAAAAGGAGAAAAAAGCAACAAACCTTCAGTTTGTCTTCAAACTGTTAGGTTTGCATGTGGAGGCGGTGTGTGCACCCTGCACAGGTCATCAGTCCACAGTGGCCTAACTAATAATGCTGTGCAATACTGGAAATTTAAGAATCAATCTGATACCAGAACCAGTAGAAACAAGGTCTCAATCCTATCATGTTAGTATTGAGCCGATACCAGTACCACTGTTGGTATCGATACTATCGATATTTTAATATCGACAGAGAGACATATCCTACATCCACACCTATGACCAATTTAGAAACACCACTTAGTTCATGTTAAATAAATAATTGAAGTTTTCCAGAGCATCAGAATCTGCTTGGATGTTAAGCATAGAGAATCTGACCCTTCATGCCACTAATGTGCAAAGCAGAGAGAAATGCTGGACTGTCATTAGGTGATGCTGATTGTTTTAGTTGAATTCCATTTCGAGTGTCTTCTTAAAGCTTTAATTTATAGGCAACAATAACATGAAGGCAATCTGCAATGGTCACAGTGTCAACCAACAAATGGAGCAGACACAGAGGACATACGGTTGCTCAGAAAAAAAAAAAAAGGCTGGCTGTGCTCAGTGAGAGAGTCTATACCATTTCATGTTGTTGATGTTACTATGTCAACAGCATAATTTTGTAATTGCGCTGGAGTACTGGCTGAAATACCCAACTCTCTGATTATGCAGAGTGAGTACTTTTATCCGCATCAAGTGGACATTTGGATTTATTTATTTATTTTTTTCTGCTTAGAATTCAAATTTGAAACCAAAGTAAGGTTTGTCCAAAATCTGTAATAATTGTGACTCGAGAGTTCTGGCTTGCAGTAGCAGCAAAAGCTGGTGTGGTATTAATATAACAGTTGATCATGCTGTAGTGAAGCATTCTTTTCAGGCATCACCTAGGTTTAGCAGCAATCTGCCACTACGCCAGTTTTAATGGCACAGCGTGGTTGAGCCAATGGCCTGCAGCACTGATGCACTGTGGGAGGAACAGTACGTACCTTTTCTTGGATTTTTTACTTGTTTCTGTGTTTATTCTTAGAATTTCTGTTCAGGATTAATACACCTTTTGACAACTGTGCCCTTGTCAGGCACACATTCATAGCGACGTATCAGCCACTCCAATACGATCATCATTTTAGGCAGGATGTAGCTAACTGACAGTCCTGGCAAAGTAGCTCTTTGAACCTCCAAACTGAAGCTCCGGTTCTGTTATTACACACACAGGTCACAGATGGTCACAGATAGGCTCTTTAACGCCTGTTATTATATTTGGCCTTATCCCCCAGATGGTTTTGTTGATGAAATTGCAATCTGCCTTCAATCAGCGCAACCCAAACAAAAGACAGCATCACTGAGTAAAATTAGAAAAGGACGTTTGAAAGGACGCTGTCACCCAAATGCCACAGCAAATACTAAAAGAAGAAAAAAAATGCCAGATGCTGCTTGAAATTTTATGTTACTGTTGCAATTAACTCCTACCACCTGTGACAGGTGCCGGTTTTAGCAGCTGTTTTGACTTTTACAACAGCTCAATTTTCCATTTCTTTTTTTTCTTCTTCGAATGCCCCGGGAAGCCATAAGAAGAGATATGACATCTTTTAGTAATTGGCTTCATTCCCTCTGTATGTGTGTGGTAGTGTAAGCGCCTGCCTTGTTAGAGCTGTTACTTGTGCTTAACGTGATGTCACAATACTGCATTGTGCACCTGCATTTCCCATCACGCACCTGCTTACAGTATATGTGTGTGTGTGTTTGCGTGTGCGTATCTCCAGCTTCTCATTTCATTCGGATGTCAGCATTTGCAGACCGTGCTAACCTCTTCAAAGTGGCACAGACTGTCCCTCTCCCTTGGCAAGAGCTCCAAAAAAGGAATGGAGTGTGCCGCCAATAAGGTTGGCTTGGCTCCCCTCCGTCTGAATTACTCTGTTTTGGTCAATCGCTCTAACCGTGTTTACGCAGGACTCAATTTGCCGTGATTGATTCTGCAACCCGCTGCACACGCCCACATCTTGAATTCAGGACAAGACTTCGGAAATTGTCAGCCATCGATTCTCAATTCTCCCAATGGCAAAATTTGCCTTCACGTTCTCGTCATGGGGGCGCAGCTTGATTAGTTTTAAGATTTGTTCCACTTGGACGTAAATGACAGCTAATGGTTCTTGTGGGGGTTTTGCACACAGTCTGTCGGTGCTATTGGAATGGCATATAGCCCAGCTGTGAGTGCAAGTTGTCTTGGTTTTTATAATGAATTGATTAAGGTGCCAGAAGGCTCCAATTGAAGAAAACCTTTTATTTTATTCCCTGACAAAACATTTTACAAGCCATGGCCTCAGGCTGGCTAAAACACTGGCCATTTTTAACTTTTACAACATGCACATAGATTGCAGTCATTCAGCTAAAGCACTTCCATCACCCAGGTCTTGATATAAGAAGCAACTTGAATAGCTATTTTCCCAAACAGGCTAGGCACAGCAGAAAAAGATGTACTAAGTATTTCAAGTCCTAGCATACCCAACAAAGGTATCATTGAGCACTTTCTTGCAGTAATTGTGACAGCAGTTCTTAAAAAAGATCCAGATTTTTTGCAGCCAAAGTCTTCTGCAGACTAACTGTCCTTAAGGTTAGACCTCTGCTGACAAAATGACAGATGGGATGTGGAGGGTTTCTGACCTCAGCAAGCAAGCAAAGGAGAGTTTGTATGACCTAAAAACCAGCCCACAATCCGTCTTTTCATCCTCCACAATTATGTGTCTGGAGGACATATTGGCATAACAGGAAAGTGTGTCGGAAAGGTGACCGCAGCGCCTGGTGTTTGGCAAGAACCGAGTGGAAAAACAACAAATGGCGGCTCTGCTCTCCTCCACCTTGACACCTCACTCTGTCTCTTTCTCTCTCCTATTTATTCTTTCTCACACTGGGCTTCTCTTTTTTTGTCGTCTTTCATCCACTCCTTCCTCCAGACTTGTTGTGTTTCTGTCAGCGTCCCCTCACTTCTTTTTCCGCCTCCCCCTCTCCTGTTTATCTTATTCCACCTCTCTCTCTCTCTTTGTCGTTTCTTATTGGCCATGGTTCCCATTTTCCCTTTTGGCATGGTGGCAGTCTAATCATTCTCAGATACCCCTGCTTGTCATCTCTTTTATCTCTCTACCTGCCTCTGCCCTAATCCTCTGATCAGTAAACACCCTTCTTTAGCACTCACCTCTTCTTAGCAGCCTACTGCCTTCCCGGTGTACTTTTCCAAAGTGCATACTGATGGTCCTTCCATTTCCTCCAGACACAGAGAGGAATGACTTAAAAAAGAAGGAAGTGATTCTCAAGAAAATGCCTCAGGCACTCCACTGGACGAAAGAAACTTTGTTCAGCTCTTCACTTTGACTCCAGTGAAGTATCTGAATTAGGCAACAATCCTGACACAAATTAACAAATCCTCCCTATATTAATATGCATAAATAAAAAGAAAATCGATTTGTTTACCCGTGCACCGTGACTACACGGGGCAGTATCAAATGATAATATTGCCCTCTAACCCACCGCCTTAAGGTCTGTATGATCTAAAGGATTTACATAAGTACACTCTTGCCAGAAAACATCCTCCTCACTGCAGAAATAACTCCACCCTGCTTTCTGATGCAATCTAAGAGTTTTTATATTTCTTTCTTATTCCTAAAACCCATATATGAGAAAGAAAGGACAGGTGTTGTTATGCACCAACGGACATTGGGGACTCTTTTCTGAGCTCAGCTCTTGAGTTTGGAGGGGTTTGGATGAAGGGAGTCTATGAGGCTGGATTTAAGTTGATTAAAAACTCCAGTGCTGTGTATTTGACAGAACAAAGAACACTTTAAATATGAGGACAGAGTGAATGATGAAAGAAATGATGGCTGGAGTGTACTACTTTTTTTTTTTCACCAAAAAACAGAATGGGTTCACAGGACTTTTATCAATTGTTATCAGTTTTACTAAGTAAAGGGCATGTTATGTGAAAGGAATGACAACATGTGAACGCCATGGGACAGCTGACAGTGTAAAGACAAAACTGAAGGCCTGTGAGGAGGTTTAATACCTCTTGAGACAAGAACGTTGGAGGATTTTACTTGAGGCCAATGGAGTTCATGCTTTTATCTCTGTAAGCAAATCCCACACTTCATTCTTTTGTGTAGAAATTGAGGCTCTTTTTTTAATGGATGATACGGTTGCAAACTCTTCAATGTCCTTGAGAGTATTTTCTGATGGATTCAGTAGCTGTTGGGTTTGAAAAGTCACACCTGACTAATATGCTGTTTCTTTGGCTTAAATTCTGTATTTACACAACACTGGATTTGATTAAAGCAACTTTAATGTTAATTGATAAAGTTAAATTTACTGTTGACAGATATTTGACAAAGCGTATCTGTACATCTCTGTGTCTTCCAGCTCAGTCTGTCTCATGCATAATAGAAAAAAAGAAAAAAACTAAAGTGCTGGATAAACTAACTGCTTAGCTGTCATGACTTATCTCCGCAATAAAATAAGTTTCTTTGGGTAGTAAATCCAACCTGCTGACACAGGTGGGATGATCTGATATCCTCGTGTTGGCGTTGTTCCCAGACCATCATGAAAATGTTGTTCCAGGTTCAACATTGCAAGTGACCAATCACATTGTTGTGAAGTTATTCTTTTGCGCGCCAAGCCATTCGTGCATTTATGAAATTCCAATGTTGCAAGGACAATATCAATTCTGCTTACTGTTTATTAAAGGGTTAGGGTTAGGATCAGGGTCCGTTGATCGGCGGACAGAGGCGGTTTCTCGCAGCTTAAGTACAGTTTTTTGTTTTACGCCGGTTTTTCCCGAAGTCGCAAAAGTATGACATCACAACATTCTGATTGGTCACTTGCAATGTTGATCCTGGAACAACATTTAGTATGATGATCTGGGAACAACACCAACACGAGGATATCAGATCGTGCGACACAGGTGTGTCTTAGGCCTAACATTCAAAGTATAACTACGTGGTTGTTGCTACATTTCAGACCATGATGTGTGGAGCGGCGCTTGATCGTCCCCTGCTTTGCCTGGACTAAACAGGACTGCAACTGATCCAGGCTGGGATACCCTGCAGTCTCTGGTGGTGAGGTGGGAGATGGGCGAGTTGACAAAAGACCACAGAGAGACTGACAGACATACAAAAAAAGTAAAAATAATAATAACAACTAGAGAAAAAGACTGAACATGGGAGCAGAAGAAGGCAACAGCTACTTCAAATGATTATCAAGAATGAGGAGAACTGATAATTTACCAGAGTGGGAGTATTTAACTGAAGACAAAGATGACTCCTTCAGATAAGAGAAAAAATTCAGAATTTCTGAAAACACTGAAGTAACTAAAGGGATAAAAGCTTTAAAATCCTCAGCTGAGTCACAAAGTGTTTTCACACTGACACAGGAAGACCTGCAGAGCTGGTACTCTCCTGCTGATAACAGAACGGTTACTATAGGGAGCTGATGGAGGCAGGTGTGTGAAAGCACACAATTACTTTCCAGGCCTTAAACTTCTTGGTGAGTCAGCTGGGCACCTAACAAAAACATCAGGAAACCTTGGAGAATAGTTACTGACAGGAATTTATTGGACTTAAAGCCTGATTCCTAAAATAAGTACACAAGTAATTACTGTCACTGATATCCAAACAAAGGATCTTGTTTTTCTCTCTTCCTTAGCAATAGGAATTCCCTAACAAGTGAAGAAAGGTGTGTCGAGAAGATGGAAGCAGTACACTGAGGAGCTCATGAATGAACAAAATGCGACAGGGGAAGGCAGATGGAGAACAATTAGCAAATTAGAAAGTGCAAAGGATCGGTCAGGAGGAAGTGAGGGAAGCTACAGAGAGGATAAAGAGTGGAAAGCTCAGATGACATACCTGTGGAGACATGGAGATTTATTAGGAGAGAAGGCAGTGGAGTTTTTAACCAGATTGTTTAGCACAATCCTGGAGAGTGAGAGGATGCCTGAAGAAGTAAGAAGAGTACTAGTACCGATATTCAAGAGGAAGAGTGAAGTGTAGAAGGGTTAAGAGTTGATGAGCCAAACCATGGAGATACCATGAAGGTATAGAAAAGAGTTGGTGAAGCTAGGTTAAGAACAGAAGTGAGTAAAAAAGTAGTACTGTAAAAGCAAAGGAGAAGGAGTTGCATCGTGTCTTTGTGGCTCAAGAGAAAACGTGATAAACTAGCAGGAAGTGAACTGAGGTTCTGCAGGAAGAAGTCAGGAGTGCCAAGAAGTGTGTAAGAGTACGTGAGACATTGGTGAGTGGTACGGGTGACAGAATGGTTCCAGGTAGAGGCAGGATTACATCAGAGATCAGCTCTGATCATCTTATCTTAATGACCATATCACCCCATTAGAGCACTTCGCTCTCACACTGCAGGCCTACTTGTTGTTCCTAGAGTATTTAAAAGTAGAATGGGAGGCAGAGCCTTCAGTTTTCAGGCTCCTCTTCTGTGGAACCAGCTTCCAGTTTGGATTCAGGAGACAGACACTATCTGTACTTTCAAGATTAAGCTTAAAACTTTCCTTTTTGATAAAGCATATAGTTAGGGCTGGACCAGGTGACCCTGAATCCTCCCTGAGTCATGCTGCAATAGGCTGCTGGGGGATTCCCATGATGCATTGAGTGTTTCTTCTTCAGTCACCTTTCTCACTCACTATGTGTTAATAGACCTCTCTGCACTGAATCATACTAGTTATTAATCTGTCTCTCTTTCACAGCATGTCTTTTATCCTGTCCTCCTTCTCTCACCCCGGTCGTGGCAGGTGGCCCCGCCCCTCCCTGAGCCTTGGTTCTGCCCGAGGTTTCTTCCTGATAAAAGGGGAGTTTTTCCTTCCCACTGTCACCAAAGTGCTTGCTCATAGGGGGTCATATGATTGTTGGGTTTTTCTCTGTATGTATTACTCTAGGGTCTACCTGACAACATAAAGCTCCTTGAGGCGACTGTCGTGATTTGGCGCTATATAATAAAAATAAAATTTAACTGAATGTAATTATACCCCTTCTTGTTTCCAATGGTGATGGGTGGAGCGGCAGATGAGGTTATTCGTAAGTCTTTGTGGACTATCATGTTCGTAGACAAAACTGTGATCTGAACTGAGAGTAGGTAGGAGGTAGAGAGAATCTGAAGGTGGAGGTATGCTCTGGGAAGGAGAGGAATGAACGTCAGCAGAAGAGAGAGAAAATACATGCATGAATGAGAGGGAGAGAAGTGAAGAGAAGAGATGGTGATAGTGGATGAGCTTTAACACCTGGCGTCAACCATAGTTGGTGCACCACAGAGGTGAGGAAGAGAGATCTGGCAGGGTGGAGTGAGTGGAGATGAGTGTCAGGGATGAATTTTGACAGAAGGATATGAGCCAGAATGGATGTTTAAGATGCAGTTTCAAGGCAGGAGGAAAAGAGGAAGACCACAAAGAAGATTCATGGATTTAATGAATCTTTAGGTTGCTGTGACAGAGCGAGAATCTAAGGATCGGGTGAGATGGAGGCATATGATCCTCTGTGGCGACCCCTGAAGGGAGGAGCTTAAAGAAGAACAAGAAAAACCTCTTCTCTCTTCCTGTTCGCCCTTTTCTCTTCTTATTTTCCTTAAGCTCTTTTCTCACCATGTGTGATTTCAAAATAGGCACTCTGAACTCCAACTGAGCCAGATGGGATCTCAAAAGAGGTTCTCTGTTTAACCTGATATAACTGACAAAAGCAGGAAGACACAGAGTTATATAGAAAATGAAAGCAACTGGAGGTGGGAACGTGACTTGTGTGTGCTTTTATTATAAATGCTTGTTTCTTAAGCGAGTATTAGCATTGCCAACGCTTTCCTGCTTAATGAAAAGGGTTTTAGAGGAGCTTATGAATATATTTATGAATAGATTTTTGAATTACACAGAGAAAATGTCATTTTTGCATGTGTCCAACAGTGGTGGGATTTAGGTAAATCATAGATTTGCACAGATTAAACAACAGTGGCCACTGTTCATTTGTTATGGCATTCAAGATGCAACCACCCCTATGCAGAACCTCCAGACTCAGGTGGTGGACAACAACAGCAGATCAAAGGTTTTTAACTGTAGACTCCCTGAAATCTAAAAAGTCGACTCCGGCCATCCTGCTGAATGTTGCACTACAAGTAAGTAACTTTTTCTTCTTTGGTATGGACACAAAGCTGTAGGCTTGGTTTTTCTATTTCTGGACTGCATACCTCTGATAACCTCTTTGTATAGATAGTTGACTTTTACAACCATGTCTGTTTCAGGTGAAGACCTTTTGAAGGTGATAACAACGTGACTGGAGAGAAGAAAGCGCTTCTTAGCTGCAGGAGGTTGTTCTTTACTAATGTACCAAACAAAGGAGAGGGGGTGGTGTTAAAGACAGTTAAAAGCAACATCCTGTCCAAGGTTCAGCCCAGGAGGTGAATGTAAAATTTTAGATTATGTGGAGGTCTTGTCCTCATGAAAAGTAGACTTTTCACAAGGTTGAACGTGAGTTTCCGTAGCAGACTATCTGCCTTTGGTTCAACCTATAGGTTTAATAACCAAAACTCAGGTTCTGTGAGTGTTTTGAATAGAGGTCTAAGTGCTCTCTTATTGTTCAGAGGGAGTCAGCTAGAGCTGCCCTCTCTTTGGTACTCTCTGCTCTCTAGCCATTGAGCCTTTGCTTCATAAAATGGGATGGGATTTGAATGGTTTGTTTTCAAGACTCAGTGATGTCTCTGCCAAACTGTAGCCATTCACCGATTATGTCATTGTCTTGGTTAACACAGAGAAAGTAAATTGAATGGTAAATGGATGCCTTTTATGTAGCTCCCTACTGTCTCTTATAGACCACACACTAAAAAAAGCTTCACACTGAAAGCAGCTTGCACACACACAGAAACACATCCATCACAGCACTTTATCCTATCATCTATGGGGTAGTTTTTGTGTTCAGTATCTGCTGACCCTCCAACAGATGGGTGATCTGCTCTACTTCTTGGTCCCCAGTTGCTTAGAAATAAACTGAAGAAGAGCCAGAGAGTCATGAAAAAAGAGAATAATACAACAGCTGAATTCGCTCTAAAGTCTGGGTCTGTTTTGTCTTGTTTTTAATGTAACGTCATTGTGGGGTAGCTCAGGAGGTAGATCAAGTCATCTGCTAATTGGAAGGTTGGTCGTTTGATCCCTGACAGCTCCAGTCTGCATGCCAAATTTCCTTGGGCAACATACTAACCCTAAGATGCTCCCAGTTACATCTATTGTGGTTAAACAGAAAGGGCTTATGTACAAAATCCTATTTTTAAAAAGTGAATGAAGTTGTCAGGTAGAGTAGTAAAGCAATATATAAAAACCAGTCTGTTTACTATCTTGTGTTAAAAATGTTAGCATCTACTCTGTGGTATCATTTGGCTTGAACAGGACTTAGTCAGTGAGCAATTCTTCAAAACGTGCTCACTGTTGCAACATCTGGGTAGCCTGGAACTATGTTTTACTATGTTTCTAATGTCTCTCTTTCATAAGAGCATCCTTTTTAGTGTAGCTGAAGAAACTGGGGATAGAGAGGGCTGAGTCTCTGCACTGACTGTTATTGAAGCCTGTACTCATGTTAGGGTAAACCCCCCGTGTTCAGCCTGTTTTACATTGGTATGGGGGGGTTGCTCTCAAGCAGGTGGTGCAGTTGGCTGGACCTCAGCTGGATGATGGGGTTGGAATGGCTGTGCTCAGATGGTAGGGAGATTTCCATGAGTCATAAATCAGTGAGTGGGACACTGGAGACTAGCCTGACAGGACATGGATGTTCTCTTTTAACTAAATGATGTGATGGGAAATGGCACAGGTTTGATTAAATGTGACCATAGCTAACTCGGCTAATGTGAACTAATTGATTGAAAACTTTGTCCAGGCTGACTTTTTGACATTTCTGGGTATCATGTGTCAAAACAAGGCTGCTGTAAAGGGCTTACAAAACGAGTCATCCTCACTAACTGAAAAGTTTTGATGCTGTTCTTTCAATGTACATTTGAGCTAAAATCATAGGTATGATAGGAATACCGTCCTATGCCATCTATACGCCAAACATTTTTTCTAGCATTGAGCGACAAATGTCCCTTCGGTGGGGGCTAATCCTGTGGATTAAAAAACAGTAGAAAAACACTTTCCAATGATTGGAAAAGCCTACACAGCCTTTTTAAACAAAACAAGGACTAAAATGTCCAATGAAAGTAGGAAAAGTGCAGTCACTACTCTGTAGCCACTAAGGTAGTTAACCAGACATGGAAAAATCAAAATAAATAGTTTTAGGAAGCTGCTAGGACACCGAATGATACTGTAACTCTATGGCCCTTTACTGGAGGGATTAAACACCAACACATTCATTTATAGGGCGTTTCCCTGATGCTAATGGAGGTACAGTGATCTTTAAATCTCACATAGGTGTTGAGGTAAAAGCTGGCTTTTTACCTGAGAGAAGGCCTCAATAACTCAGAAAACCATTCCTTACAACAAAGGTATGCAGAAGAGCATCCCTGAAAACGCAACACATCAAACGTTGAAGCAGATGGGTTACAGCCAGCAGAAGACCACACCGGGTGCCAGTCCTGTCAGCTAAGAAAAGGAAACCAGGCCTATATTTCATGGAGGATCACTAAACCTGGGCAACAGAGCAAGAGAAGTTTGGAAAATGTTTCTTATTCAGATGAATCTTCAGATGAATCACTTTGTTCCCCTTAATACCAACTGAGCATCATTTAAGTGTTTAAAGTTCTGACAACAAAAGAAGGTCCGACCTGGTACCGCTGATATTCACTGATTTTATCCATCATAGAATCAGCATGACACGATTATCTTACATTTTATTAAATTGGTCGCAGAATGCTCATAGATACACTTATATCCCAGTTGTAATCAGACACAGGCATCATTATCATTGTGTTAATTACTATAAAGATGGTAATTGATGAAGAAGTGTAAGAAAGTCACAAGCCTAACCATTTCAGTTTCATCAGCTTAAAGTTCAAGAGGCGACTCCCTCCCAGCTCACATAATCCAGTCACACAAACCCAAAACTCTGGTTTCTTACCCACTAATGAGCTAATCACTAATCAGTCTGCTCATTATTAACCTAATTTGCCCCACCTGCAGCCCTCCGCCTGAAGCTTCTGACTATGATGCAAGCATAGCCATCAGCAGCGCTTAAACCTCCTCGCAGAATTAGAGTGATCATGGCCAAGCCGGCGAGTCATATGGCTAAAGGATTATATGCTCATCCCCTTAATCGGGCATTAACCCCACATGAAGTAATGCCAAAAATCTAATATATGATTTATCAACAGTTTAAATCTGGAAGTCTCCTCCTGATGTGCTGCAAATTAATCTCTATATTGAAATGTTACCTCATTCTTGTTTTAATTGAATGTTACATAATTCTGATTATTCACAGTAATGACAGTCATGTAAATGCAGACAGTACAGAACAGAGTGTTCTCTGCCTTTCACAGGGATGCTGGGAAAGGATGTGACCACCCGGAGTAGGTGGTCAATCGAGAGAAAATCGTAGAGAAAAATAATATGTGAATTAATTAATAGCACATACTGTTTCAGGGAGTCAGTGTAGAAAACAGGAACGCATGTGATACACAAAGAACTAAACCATCATTGTTTTTTTAACAATTCATCATTCATTATAATTTCTCTGCCCTGTTGTAGAGATGCTTATTATTACAGATTATTACGGGATAAACACTTATTAAGAGGATAAACACTTATTAAGAGTGGAAGTCAATGTACAGCAACTTGTAGTTCCACAAGGCACTGTACCGGGGCTTCACGTTTTCTTCTTTTACTACCATTCTCAGATAACTAGGTCTACCTGAGCAGATAATGGGGCCTCAAACAGAGGCGTGGCGTCCTGGTCGGGAGAGATTAACAAGGAGTTTGGATGAATTTATTGGATTCAGATTTCTTTGAAGTATTGTTATAATTACTATAAGTTTGTCGTTGGTATCACTTTGCCCTGCATCAGGCAGTCATTTCTGCAGGCAGTTTTGGTTTTCCTTCACTTGTTGCATTTAGTTTTGGATTCACCAAAATGTCTCCCTCCCCTCCAGAGTTGGCAAAAATACAGACTGTACCTAAGTAAAAGTACAGACAAGAAGTATAAGAAGTACACTTTTACCCATTAAAAGTAAAAAAGTACAGGCTCTGAAATGTACTCAAAGCAAGAAAGTAAAAAGGAGGAAGTTGGAGGAGGTTTTTATTTTTGTGCCAAGCTAACTGAACCTTGTGCTATATGAACATTACGATAAAATAACATCAGTAGATGATTTTATTTTAATTATACTCAGAAAGAATGAAAATTTTAAAAATCTCTTTTCTGTTGCCTACATTGTAGAAGTTGACGTTGCTTCTAAACAGGAAAATATATATAATCAGGGGTTAAAGTGGATTCAGCAGATGGGGGAAACCCTAAAATTGGTTGTAATGGCTCAGTGTGGGGAAAAGCATCACAAGTCACAATAATTTCTACTGAGAGCTCCAGCAGGTTTTTATTTGTGTGCAGGCTGTGATCAGCTGATCTGCTGCTCTTTCAACCAGATGTCAGCAGATGTTTCATGAGTTGTCCATCCTCTACACTGACAGTACACTGTTTATGCTGTGTTTTTTCTAAATGGTATAAAGGTGGTATGAAGGTGGAATTCGGTGAATAAGCATCATCACCTAAATTCATATTAATCTCTGCTACCTTTTATGTAACCTAGCATGAGAACAGCTAAATGTATCAGTCACACACTGTTCTTTACCTTAGATCCATCACAGTACAGCAAACTAACCTGTTTATCCTGCACTAACCTGCAGAGGATTCATTCATGCAATCTTTAAATAACACAGTCTACCTCAGTTTGATTTGTAGCATGTTTCACAATATGATAAAAACTTGTCATGTGTACAGACCCAGTATCCGGTTTAAAAACATGAATACTTACATGGAAGCTTTAAATTTCCACTTTATCAAATCCCCCTGAGCAGTCTTTACCTTAAATCTAACCTCTCTTCTTCCTCTCCTGTCCTCTTTCTTAGCTTTCTCCATCTCTAAGAGAAGTTAGTTCTCTTTATTTTCTCTCCCTGTGAAATACAGCAGCTGGACCTTTAGCTATCAACACACTGTTCAACAAACAGCACACAAACAGTTTGTGTTCACTGATGTTTGTTGAGCTCATAGAAATGTTGCATTTGAAATTACCTACTACTTTAAAAAAGTCGCTCCCTTTGTGCTCGCTCCTCTTTTGTAGCGCTAGCTAGATGCTGAAATTCCGCAACTTACCGACACCTGCAGTCGTTCCAGTGTTGTGCCAAAAAACAAAAAAAACACTTAAACCGTGACTTTGGCACACACCATCTGTCTTTATGCAACATCTCCTGGTGATTGATAAGAGAAAATGACTGCCTTTCATGTTTTTCTGTTTAGGCTCAAATCGATTTCATGAAGATCTGCGGTGACAAACAATGACTCCCTCCAAACGCATTAAACCAAAAGTAACGAGCCTGCTTTGAAAATGTAAGGAGTACAAAGTACAGATAGTTGTTTAAAAATTTAGGGACTAAAAGTAAAATTAGTCAGAAAAAAACAGACATTATACTTAAGTACACTAACAAAGTTTTTGTACTTCATTACTTCCCACCTCTGCTCTCCTCACCCCCAACCAGTAGTGGCAAATGACTGCTCCTCCCTGACACTGATTCTGTTGGAGGTTTCTTCCATTTAATATGCACTTTATGTGCTCTCTTAGCATTAAGTAGAATGTTTACAATGCAGAGTTGCCTTTAGCTAATACACGAATGAGGTCTAACCAGGTGTCAGATATTCATGTGCTGCAAACTTCCTATATTTGGAAGATCCTGGCTTCAGAAAGAAAACGTGACTTCTACCAGAAAGCCATTCTCCATTCTCTATGCTTCAGTTCAACCCCAGTACAGGCTAATGGGTGATATAATTGTTTCTTTTAAGTCTATATTTATGCACAGTCTAAATCTGGCATTCATCAATAAATCTGTCTAACAGTAAATTCAGAAGGTGCATGGATATGTTAAGGCATACCAGGACTGTAGACACAAGTGGAAAAGATATGGAAAGTGAAGTCCAGAGTTGTGCCAGTACTAGTATGGGCATTAGAGGCTGTAACCCCCAAACTGTGAAACTGCCTTCAGGCCAGATTCGAAGCAGAAGCACAACAAGAGGTGCTCAACAAGATGCTGGAGCTCCAGAAGCAGACACAAGCAAAAGGTACAGGGCGTGAGAGGACAAAGCACAAACGATGAGAAAGTGAAGACACAAGGTTAATGGCATGTACTGTCAGCTTAGAGGAAACATCGGTTCCAATTTGTAGTACTTAAATATCTAGGGCAGCCATGCACTTAGCCATCTTGCAAGCACTCAACTCATACAGCTCAACCATTTTTAATGCTCATAAACCTCTGCGTGCATTTTTGTGTGTGTGTGTGTGTGTGTGTGTGTGTGTGTGTGTGTGTGTGTGTGTGTGTGTGTGTGTGTGTGTGTGTGTGTGTGTCCATTAAAAATGGACATTTGTGCTGTGTATGTTTTTTTGAAACATTTTACGAAAGAAAGAATAAAACAGATCAAACTTGTACCAGTGATTCAAGTTTGATCCTGCCACTGATCTTTTATTCATTCTTGCACACAACATAGAGGTCCTTTTCTTCTCTTCTGCTCTGTGAATTAAGCTCTCTCATTTTTTTCAATCTTGTCCTTGCCGTAATTTCCCTTTGATCTTACCTTTTGCCTTGTTTGGCTGCACATCTGTGAAACTTTCAATAAAAACAGTTTTCAGGGAAGTTTGGTATCGCAGTAATTCACACGACCGATTTGGCGCTATTCTATTCAAGCCACAATAGGACGATCGCACATCCTCATTTCCCACACATCCTCGCAACAAATTTCCTTTTCATGATTATCCAGAGCTGACGTACAAAATGAGCTATTGATTTAATCTAATCCCTTCAGAGCACCTGAATTCGCAGGCTTATGGTCCTGTTGGGTGTTTACTCATAACCATATGCAAAAGTGGGCTTATCAGGCTACAAGAATTAATAGTAAGCAAGAAAACATGCAAATTGCCAGCTTTCCTAGAAATAATACCGTGCATATATTGGCCAGAGATAAAGCAATTTTACCAAACAAATTCTGAATTTGTTCAGCTGTTCACTCTGACTCCAGGAAAAGATTAGCAGAAGAAGCAGCAGGCATTGAGAGCTCCTGATGTTTTAGTCTTCGGTATGAATAACAATAACACTGGATCTTCAAATTCCTCCATCAGTTGTAGACCACTGCTCCCTTCAATGAACAAAGTTCATTGTTAAGCCCAAATGAAGAGGAATAATTAATTGTATTAAAATATTCCAACGTTTTCTCAGCTACCAGTCTGTCTCCGCTCTAATCTAAAGGGAAGGATCAAGTTATACATTTGCATTATAATCCACTGCCTTAAATTCAGCATGATCTGAAACATTTATATAACTATAATCTTGCCAAAACAGCCTCCGCACAGCACAAACATGTCAAACCTCAGTGAACAGTGAGTCACTTTGTCAGATCGGGCATTTTCACTTTTGTCAAATGCAAATCAATCACCCTGGTTCAAGACTTTGCACACTGACACTTCCTACTTAATTGCTAGGAATAAAAGCTTAATGATTGTTCAAATCTGGCCTGCACTTAAGCGAATATCAGACAGTCTGTGTTTCTGATCCTGATTTGAAATGCAGCTGTGGAGCAGGCAGGCAGCGTGATGCACTCTTGAGGGGCAGACCCACAATCAACTTATTCTCCCCCAAAATCTGATCCTTGATCACTCAGAGTATAATGCACCATGGCCTCTGATCAGTCAGACTCCGGGGGCCTCTCATGGCTTCTCCTTGTGCCATTCAATAAATTGAAGGCCAGTGATTGGGACCCCACAGAGCTGTGTGCCAGTCCTTACAAAGGGCCTGGAGCTGTGTGTGCGTGCCTGTGCCTGTGTGTGTGTTTGAGGACTCTTAACTCTTAACACCCCATCAGCTAAGTGCATCTATCATGTGTCAGTGTGCGGCTGCCATGGCAGCAGCTGCGGAGGCAGCGCTGAGCTGGGTCAGGCAGATGCTTCATTGGTCGCTATAATATTAATCAGCTATACCACCACATTGCTCTCCAACTATTCCACCACTCACTTGTAGGCAATGATTAATAGACTCAGTGATGCAAAAAAAATGTTTTTTAAAAAAAATACATCTTAGTTGTACTTGTGGCCGTATGTTTTAAAAATATACAAACATATAGAAGATGATCTTTATTCTTAATGGTATCTTTCGCTGTCATTTGCCATTTTATGTACCGCTCACTGCACAGTTTGTATCTGCAGAATGTTCGGTTATGGAATACATAAACATATAGCTCAAACTGACAGAGCTCTGAGAATGAAGAAGTCTGATGCTCTCAGATGGCAGATTAAATTAACACGTTTTTGGTAATGACCAAACTGAGTCTGTAGCTTAGTTTCAAACTTACTTATACTTTTAAGAATCTATTTATAGAAGTAATGCCATGCATAATGTATTGCTTTGGGCAAACGTCTTGCACTGCTTGTGAAGGCATTTATTTAAATCAATACTTTTTCAGCATTTTCACACACCTCACGTTTCCATCCACTACAAGTAAACTCTCAGCACTGGAATACGCTGCAGGAATATTTTATTAAAGGAAAACGTCTGTCCGCTGGTGATTTACACCATTTTGAGAAAGGCATCTCCCCCATGAACCTAATGGGGAATTTTGGCCCAAACCTCTTCTGCAGTACTGCTGTAGTGCAGCCGCACTGGAGGTTTTGAGAGCATGAGCTCCTGTTTGTCTGCAGCATCTCAATGAGGTTCATTTTTGGGCAAGTCTCACTGCCACCTCCAAGCTTAAGGAACAATGTTTTGTGCTTACAGCTTTTGATTCGTCAGAGTCATCAATATCTTATACGCTGGTCTCTCGGGTTAACAGTGGGTTTTGTCTCTCCACTCTTCCTTGGAAGTCTTGGAGTCATGAACATTGGTCTGTACCGCCATGAGAAAGGCCTCCAGTTTCTTGGACGTATGAAATGTTTGTCACTTTCTAGATGAGTGTTTGTTTTGCTCATGGAGGAATTTTGAAAAGTTCTGGTAAGGTTTACAATTGTTCCAAGTCTTCTGCATTTGTAGATCGGGATTCTAATGTGAAAGTTGGAAGTCCCAGAATCTTAGAAAGAGTTTGTAATTATTACATCTGATTATTTTTATTTTTTTTTGCTAGTGTGTGTTTTTTTCACTCTGTCTGTGAACACAGTAGCTTGAAAAGTTCTGAATAAACTCTGATCAAACTTTGTAGAGGTGTAGAGTGTGGTCATGTTAAAAATCCATGAAAATCTGGCTTACATCCAACATTTGAAACTGTTTCTTACTGCAATTTGTTACATCGATGACATAGACGCATACAGGGAATGATAGACTGGATTCTAAATATGGGATTATGTTGCACTCTGACCTCTTCTTCGAGGTCAGTGTGTTTTTATTGACAACCGATAATTGTATATGGTGATTGTAAATATCACATTATAGTTTGCATCCAGATATCATGTCACAGTTGACCTCTGACCTCACTTTTAGGTTTAACATCTGCCTTTCTTTCATTTTTACTCAAAAAATGTATTTTGTCCTTAAAGAAGGTGATGTCAAGAGAAAGAGAACGAGCTACCTAGTTAGTAGTATATATAGTAGTAATAGTAGTAGTATATAATATTATATAATAAGCTCAGGTCAGTAATTTTTTACTGCACTACAAAGTTCTTCAAAAGCATGTTTCAAAGAAAATAAAATGAATTTACAATAATGTTCCCTTAAAAGTACTTACAGCCCAGAGAGTGGGCAGTAAGTACTGATCTTGTTCAAATTACCGTCCTTCTCATCTCCTGAAACTTCAAATGGAGTGCACAGGGTTAGTAGGAGTCAGGCCTGGGTGTGTCTCTATTCCGGCAGTATCTCTTAATTCATAATTTGGTAGTGCTGCGATTTGCACTGTAACCTTACAGCGAGAAGGTCTTTGGTTTAAAGCCAGGCTGGGGCCTTTCTGTGTGGAGTTTGGATGTTTTGACATGAGTTCTTTCTGGCTTCCTCCACAGTCCAAAGGCATGCACGGAGTAGAGTAACTGGTTAATCCAAAGGTGTGAGTGTTAGCATAGGTTTAGTTTGTGCTGTTTAAGATTTTATTTGGGGGTCTGACGCAGTTTAGAATGAGATGCACTCAAAAATAGAAGAAATCAGCAGGGGGGCGGGTAGTTTTTCCACATGAGATCATCAGGAAGAAAAAAAAACAGAAGTGGAAACTTTTCTAAGATATGCTAAACAATGCAAGAAATGGTTTCACACACATACAAAACACACCCTTTCAGCTTTGGGAAAATCCCTTTTGAGTGTAACCGTCAATCATCGTTATGACTGTTTTCTCATGATGATTGGTGAAGTCTTAGAAGTGGTTGTGTCTTCATGTGCTAAAGGCAGGGTAGGGTCAGCATCCCACGCTAATTTGTCTGTTCGGGGTAACAGCATGACTCGACTTTGTACCAAGAGCCCAAAATACAGTTCAGGCACCCCCTAACACCCATACCAACAGTTCTTATGTAGCATCTACTCTCTCCTACTTTGCCTATTTCTAATCTCATCCTCTACATTCGATCCAGTTTATTAGATTTAAATAACCGTTTAACTCGATTCACCTCGTGGGTGGAGCCTCAACCCAAAAAAGTTAAGATTTCCAGAAGCAAAGTAGCTAGACATAATAACCAGAGATGAAACAATAATAGATACAGGATTCTGTATCTTTAAAAAGTGCATAAATAAAGTATGCATAATCAAATTTTAAAAAAACAAAACAAAAAATAGCAGCACACTATGTGCTTCTGTTCTACTGTGGCTGCCAGGAAGTTGTTTCATTGCTGTGTTTGCACATTGTGACATTTCACCAAGTAAATGCAGCCAGAATTCTCGTTATTTGTTTCCCTTTGCCGCTCTGTAGTTATGTTGCCAGTTTGCTTTGGGATGAGAAAAAGCCTTGTGAGTCCTTTGTGCCTGCGTGTTTCTTCATCTTGCTGTGGTTTCCTGGAGTTGTTCCGACTGCACTGTTATCCAACGTAACAGTGGTTTTTGTGTACCACCTTGACATCTTTTCCTCAAAAACAATTTATTTCTGGTTTCCTTATAAAAACACTCAACAATAATCACATTCCATAAATGCTGCTGTGGTAATAATAGGGTTTTAAAATATGCCATGGGGCACAGTTATTTTAAAGTGCACAGACATTACAGATTCAAGGGTTTACAAGGAACCTTTATTGATTTTTCATCAGGATATGTTTTATTTCAGCACCACATATGCAGCAGAAACACAGCCCGAGGGTTTTCATCTGGATATCTATTGCAGAGGGAAACTAAACATCTGTAAATCCAGCCATCGTCTCGGAGAAAGGGCTTCTCGGGCTGTTTCCTCAGACACCCCCGGACTGACCCACATTAAGCAATTTAATTTGCTAAAAGTTTTTTTCCAAGGCAATCCATGAGTGTGCAATCATGTGAATAAATATCTACATAGCAGGGATCAATAGAACAGAAATGTAATTTCCAGCATCATAAAAGATTTCAGTGAGCAGCCACTCTGCAAACGTATTGATTTGTTGAGCAGATGTTGATAAAACAGGCGACTTGAAAACCTGTGAGAATACATCCCCATCACCACGCTCTAGCTCATTGCTAAGTATTAATTACCATCAGTGTCTCGACTGAAAAGTGGCTGATGGTGTGCGGCCTTATGCTACTGGCAGTGCTGTGTTACTGTCTGCTTTCTACTTCTGCTGTCTGCTGGTGGCACTTGTGCACACACATATCTGCTGATTAGGACGTGTTGCTGCTGTGTGGACCTTATATACAGTTTGTCACTAAGAGGTCTCACCAGCATGTGTAGTTGTATTAGTTATATGGCTGTAAAGCAAGAATTGTGAGCACAATTTTGATGGGTAGGACTGAAAAAAGTTGCTATACTAGTTATTGGTAGTTCAGCTGGAATGTCTCAGTCACACTAGAATAAAAATAATATGACAACATCTTTGCAATTAAGAACAGCAGTTGTCCGGCGAAGGCATTATTTAGTGTTTGCCCGCAGGCTGAGCGTGTGACACTCTTGTCCTCTGCGAGGTGATTGCACAGGTCACCAAGTGGGAGGGAATCTGTCTCCAGACAATCAAAAGCCTACTCTGACAGACAGCAACCACTCTCAGACAGACTGCATGCAGGTTTGAAAATATCCATCCAGGCTAGAACCTGTCCCAGCTACTGTAGGGCCAGAGGCGAGGTACGCTCTGGACAGGTCACCAGCCTGATGCAGAGACAACCATTCACACTCATACTCACACCTGTGCACAATGTAGATTCACCATATAACCTAACCCCACTAACTGCATGTTTCTGGAACGTGGGAGGAAGCCAGAGTACCTGGAGAGAGCCCTCGCAAAGTGGGAAGAACATGCAAACTCCACACAGAAAGGCGTCAAACTCAGGAGCTTCTTGCTGTGAGGCAATGGTGCTAACCACCACACCACCGTGCTGCAAAAAGTGCTGTACAATTTATAAACACAGACAGACTGCCAACAGCCTGAGTCAGTCTGTGCCAATGAGCGCATCTTATCTATTTTGCAGTGGAGGACTTCACTCAGCTGACTGCCAACTGGCTGTATTCTGTTATGTGTTATTGTGCAAAAGTCTTAAGCCACCCTTGACATTTTGCAAGGAAAATGGGGAATTGGTGCAGAGATTAGTCTTAGCAAAAAGTTTCTTCTTTGGATGTTGGCTGTCTTTTGCTACATTAAGATGATCCCACACTGCTTCAGTCGTGTTAAGGTCCAGGCTGTGGGGAGACCAATCCATGACTGATAGTGTTCTGCTGTGTGTTTTTGTGCAGATATGCTTTCACCGCAGTAGCAGTGTGTTTAGGATCACTTTCATGCTAAAAAATGAAGCTCTTGCTACTCAGATGCGCTTCAGTTTCTGTTTTTTTGCATGGTGCACCAAAATCTGGATGATCTCTACATTTCTGCATTCACAGTTACTTTAACTTTGAGAAGATCCCCAACAACACTGGCTGAAATGCAGCCCCAAAGCATGACAGAGCCTCCACCATGTTTTACTGTTGTACCTCTCGTCTGACTTCCTCTATACATGCTAACTGTTTGGACTAAAAAATTCAAATTTGAATGCGTCACTGCATAGGAGCAGTTTTTGTATATTTTGGCAAAACTAAGCCTTTCCTCCCCATTTCCCTTCCTTAAGAATGGCTTTTTGACAGCCACCCTTCCACTGAGACCACTTCAGATAAGGCAAGGCAAGGCAAGGCAAGGCAAGTTTATTTGTATAGCACAATTCAACAACAAGGTGATTCAAAGTGCTTTACAGAGACATTAGAAACAAGAACAAATAAAAAGCATGATTTAAAATTGACAGCACGGTGGCACGGTGGTTAGCACTGTTGCTGCACAGCAAGAAGGTCCTGAGTTCAATTCCAACACCAGGCCGGGGTCTTTCTGTGTGGAGTTTGCATGTTCTCCCCGTGTTTGCGTGGGTTCCCTCCGGGTACTCCGGCTTCCTCCCACTGTCCAAAGACATGCAGCTTGTGGGGATAGGTTAATTGGATAATCCAAATTGTCACTAGGTGTGAATGTGCGAGTGAATGTGAGTGTGAATGGTTGTCTGTCCCTGTGTGTTGGCCCTGCGACAGACTGGCGACCTGTCCAGGGTGTACCCTGCCTCTCGCCCTATGACAGCTGGGATAGGCTCCAGCGCCCCCCGCGACCCTGAAAAGGATAAGCGGAAGCGAATGGATGGATGGATGGATGGATGGATTTAAAATTGAATAAAACAAGCAAATAAACTAACTAACTAATTAACAAACAAACAAACAAACAAAACAGTATATAAAATCAAAACAGATAAAATCAGAACAGTAGATAAAATCAGTAGTTAAATGTAAGTTTTGAAATTTAAGCTTAAAGTGTGGATTTGGTGCTTTATTCAAATGCAGCTGAGAACAGGTGAGTCTTCAACCTGGATTTAAATAAACTGAGTGTTTCAGCTGATCTGAGGCTTTCTGGGAGTTTGTTCCAGATATAAGGAGCATAAAAGCTGAATGCAGCTTCTCCGTGTCTGGTTCTGACTCTGGGAACTGATAAAAGACCGGATCCAGATGACCTGAGGGATCTGGAAGGTTCATACTGGGTCAGGAGGTCACTGATGTATTTTGGTCCTAAACCATTCAGAGCTTTATAGGCCAGCATCAGAACTTTAAAGTCTATCCTCTGACGGACAGGCAGCCAGTGTAAAGACCTCAGAGCTGGACTGATGTGGTCCACTTTTTTGGTCTTAGTGAGGCTTCGGTGAACAGGAGATGGATCAGTTGTCGAGATATGCCAGGTTAATAGCACTTTGGGAATGACCTTGTTGGTACCAAGGACTACTTTACGCCTGTCCAACTGTTTTATCTTTCACATTTTTCATACATTCAACTTAAGAAATGAGAACAAATGATATGCTTCTATGATAGGCTACTTGTTAAAAAGTGCTCAAAGATTCCATTTTAACTTAGGTCTTTGCTAAGTTGTCCCTTGAGTTAGGTGTCTTGTTCGAATGATTCATGAGTCAATGTTAAGTGGCTTAACAAAGAAAAATCATTCCTCTGACAAATGATCAGACACAAGAACTGGACTAAAATGGATGAAGGAGCAGCCAATTACCAAAGAAATACCTTCAGAAATCCTGGACAACTGATGCTTAAGACCAGTAAACATATATTAAATGCCTGGCTCCATGGAAGCAAACTATAAAGAAATGATGGGTTAACACTTTTGCACAGTGTTAAATTCCTATAAAAAAATAAAGAAACAATGTTTGCGAGTGCCTCAGGTTTCAGTTAAATTGCTCTCCTGCAGAAACCATATCCGGAATTTCTGAATTTCTCTTTTAGATCTACCAGGTTCTGGCTGGACTCTGAGTGTAAGTGGTTAATAAGAATTTCTGTTTAATGCAAGCTCACAAACAGACTGCAAATGATTTCCAACTTGATCCCATTTGTTCACAACCTAAAAATGGCAGATTGACTCAGTCTTATTCCAGTTTTATCACACGTTAATGCTTTGAAGACCACAGCTGACTGTGAGTGGTCGCAGACCTGGTCCCCGTCTTTGAAGCAACCATTTCAAAGGCAAGAAGATCAGAGCATCAATGCACATGAGTGCAATAACTGGTTGTGCTGCAGTCTGTCACCAGTTTTCCCTCATGTAGCTGTAGCAGTAGCACCAGTGTTTACAGTGACCTGTCAAAATCAGTGGTCATTTATAGAACTTTCAACTCTTTTAAACTGTAAGCGGCAATGAAAAGTGATGTCTGTCAAACATAAATGGCATTCCACATGGTGCACAGCGACAGAATACCAATAGACCACAGTTATGACCACAGTATGCCAAAAAGATCAAATCATGCACAGAAGTAAAAGGAAAAGCGTGACAGGTTCATTTACTTTCTTGCTTGTACCACCTTCACAATCGCTCTTGTCAGTTCACAGCATGGAGCAGGCTTTAGATTTAGTGTGCTAACTTCAAGCTGAACCCGGCGTTTTCAGAGTTGCAAGAGAGGGTCATAGCGCTGCACATCGTCATGAATGCCTTTATAGGGTTTAATGAAATCAGGACTGTGGACTTTTTTCTCTTTGAAGCTTTTTTCCTGCTCTAGTAAAGCCTCGGATTCATCAGAGATTGAGGTAATTTAGAAATAGTCTCCATTAGCAGAATGCAAAGAATAAATATTTAATCATTGAAGGCTGTCTATTATCAACCACAAAAATTTGAACTTACCGGTAGTAAATTTACAAGGTCTGAGGGATGACCCAGCTTTTTTTTTTTTTTTATCACTTTTTTCTCTTTTTCTTCCTGTATTTTTTACTCTCCGCACATTATTAGGACAACAAGTAATAGCTGGAGATTTTAATTGCACATTGAATCCAATCATAACCACATAACAGATACTAAAAAGAATTGGGTTTTAAGACATGTTGAGGGGTTCAGATGGTAAGACTTATTCATGTTATTCTAGCAAATTCAGTACATGATCCAGGATTGACTACTTTCTGCACCTGCAAACTCGATGCTAAAGTCAAGTTTACTAGAAAGCCCAGCTGATTAAAGACCCCCATTAGAGCACAAGTTCAAATGGCTTCAGTGAGGGAAAAAATTATTAATAGTGAAGAACTTATCTGCATCAATCTGCATTTAATGGGAAGTTTTTTTAAGGGGATATATAATAAGCTAAACAAACTTATAATCTAAAAATAAACAGTTTGACAAACAGGACTGTACCTGGAAGATTAAAATTAAACTTCAGAGTCAAAATAGTGATTCACAAAGAGAAAAATAATATTTTTTTTATATATGGTACTTGGTCCCTCATTGGCATGGGCTTTATTTGAAAACTGATATGTTATTGCAATGTGCTTTTTTTCTGATTCTTAAAGTTCTCCAATAACTGTCTAGTGAGACTGAGATCGGGTAACTGTGGCAGACAGTTTGAACTCCATGGTTTTTTGTGGTTTTTCAAATTGTTCTTGCAAGCTGCAAGGTGTGTTTGAGATCATTATTCAGTTACAGTATGAATCCTTCTCCACAAAGATGTACAGACAGGCAGACGGAGGGTGGAGCACGTCTCAGTGAAGGCGTCCAACAAGAGTGTACGCAAAATACCCTCAGGCATAAATCTTCCCAACACCGTGTTTTACTCTGGATTTGATACTCTGCGGTATCATTCTCTCTCCAGTTTGTCTCCTTACATGAACCTTTCTGTTACTGCCATCAATCTCAGACTTTAGTACATCAGTAAAATGCTTTTTTTTCCTTGAGTAATTCACTGTGAAGTTGCTGTTATTTCTTAGCCGGTCCCAAGTGTTTGCCCTTGTTTTCTCTTCTTTCTGTTTTTTAGAGACCTCTACTTGTCCTCTGATACTGTGATTAGATAGCCTTCTTTCAACAGGACATTTGCTGATTGGAGTCTTGTATTCCGTACCTTTGATGAAGTTTTCTTTCTCTCAGTGGACAGCGGGATATAACTTATCCCATTTCCACAAGGCTTTTCACAGTGGCCCTAAGAAAGGTTTAGCCAAGCCCTGAACTGATGCCAATACAGGCCCTCTACGCTGAGAATAACATTCTGACTTTTACACTTACACTTAGTTTTGATATTATCCAGTATCATAATCCTTCTTAGCAAGCAGGGCCCTGCTGGAAACCAGTTAAATTTTTTAAACAGTCATGTTTTACCTGGCCATGCTTGAACAAACTTCTGATAAATGAACACAAATGAATAAATGAACACTTCATCACTTGATATACTTCAAGGAAATCCAAGCTGAGAAATTCAAATCTAGAACCTTCTTGCTGTGAGGCAGCACTGCTAGCTAGTGCAGTTTGCCACTTAAAATGATAATTAGGAAAACTCCTTCAAATGTTAGGATATTCAACTTGACTCTCTCCTCCAGTGTGTCTTTTGTTCTGTCTTCCTCCCCTTTCCCCCAACCGGTCTTGGCAGATTGCTGCTCATCGTTGAGCCTGGTTCAGAGGTTATTTCCTGTTTAAAGGGAGTTTTTCCTTCCTACTGTCGCCAAATGTTTCCCCATAGAGGATCATCTGATTTTGGGGGTTTTCTCTGTATTGTTGTAACATCTTTATCTTACAATATAAAGCACCTTTAGGTGAAATGAGTTCAGCCAATTATGGATAGCGTTGAATGTTAATCAGTCATGACTTTTCAAACATTTACACACAGATATAGTTAGTCTTACACTATTTTAAGGATCTGGTGAGCGAGAAATGCTGGTAGCCTACTGAAAACATTAACTGACCAACACTATTAACCTTCCTGCCTTCTTGGGACCTTTTTGTGCCACTGCTATGTGTTAAATGGCTGCCATTTCCACTGTGTTCAGTGGAATATAACCAAACTTGCCACAGGATAGTTTTTACCTGTCAATGTTAATATTCCAGTGTGAATTCCTTAAATCAGCCTAAAATGGCTGAGCAGCAGAAATCCCCACACCCATCACCCTGGGGACCATTTTCTGCCCATTGACTTCCATTATAAACGCTATTTTTCAACCCCAAATTATCATCATATGATTTTATTTTTTCTTCTTTTCTTGGATGTCAATGAAGACTCAGGGCCTTGAAGTTTTAATTTTTAAATTGCAAAAAAAAATGCAAAAAAAATAATGGCAGGTCAAAATGTATGTTGGTGCCAATCTTTGGTCCATCTAAAGGCCTACTTATAATGACAATCACATATTACTTCAACTGGTTTTTTGTGGAAATATTTAGTTTCGTTTTTTGGTTTTTGGGGCTTATAACACAGGGCGCTCATGTAATAACACTGGGATTTGAAGGGTTAAAACAACGAAAATATAATTAAAACTTTACATGAATATTTCAGGGAGAAGTAGTTTTACAAGGTTGGCTAATTTAAAGTGGAATAAAATATGGATATATGGTCTTTTTATGGCGTGGCTGAGAATGGTCCCTAGGGTGATGGGTGTGAGTTTTTTAAAGGATGGCAGGAGGGTTAAGATTAAGATTATACTGCTGTGTTTTGATTTGGCCAATGTATTCTCATCCTAGGGTTTTACTGTAAATATTACCAATGTGTCACTGACACAAAGACCCTCTGGTGTCAGTGCCTTATCTAACAGATCACAGCAATATTACTTATAGAAATATATTGACCCTCTTTTCAACTAAGATATAGTCCAGTCCAAAATGGATGGGTGGCAGTGAATACATAACACGCTTGTCAGTCAGTTAGTTTGTGAGCCTAGTTTTGCATTTTATAATACACTGATAAATTTAAGTTGCACTCACTTCTTCCTTTCACTTACTGGTTAGCGTTAGATATGAAACCTACCTGGTAAGGTTTGAGGAGAGATTTCTGTTTGGTGTAGAAAATAAACTATGCCCCTTCCGAAGCATCAATATGTGACAAGCAGTTGGGGGTAAGAGGCTCACTATTGCTATAACAAGCTGTGTTGTGGAACTGGACACCTTGTGTGTATCTGTGAGATGCCAGGGGCTTTCACAAAACTGCAGTACTTGATGTCCTGGGAATGAGAACAGGCTGGTTTGGCATGCTCTTAGCAGTACATTAATTATATTTGTGCTCTTCCATGTGGACAGATTTTTTTAAACTATACTTGTTTAGACATCATGTTTGGGGGTTTTTTTCTTCAGAAGAACAAAGGAGGAAAAAACACCCATGTGGACTAGACCTTAAAGCCTTTCTTGCACACAAAGAGTTATGAATGCTGGTGGAGATCCCCCGCTGATGTATGATGACCACTTTTGGGAACCACCACTTTGGGAACCACCACTTTTATTTTGGGAGTTTTGTGCATGTGTATGAGTATGTTAAGCCCTGGAGTTAAAACGATGGCAGGAAACTGCAGATAAATGTCCCTCTCTCAGTGGAAGGGTGTAAGTAAAGTTCCTCTACCTGCACTCAGAAATCTCACCTAAGTGTTCATTGTGCGCTGTGCTGTGCAACAAACTCTCCTAGTCTGACCTTGTCTCCCCAACAACAGTTAATGGCTTTAAAAGCAAAGAGCACTGCGCTTTCTGCTGCGAAGGGCCACTCACTGTCAGTGTGAACAAAAGAAGTGTGTCTGTAGCTTCATATACTGAAACCCGAACACTTTTGTATACATCTGTAAACCCTTCTTCCAGTCTTTACTTGTAACTTTCACTCTGTTTCACACGTTTTGACTTTCTTTTCAGAATACCACATTAACTTCTGTTTAATCATTCAGTATCACCTAAAAACTGCTTTAAAGTCATCCAAATAAGGACCCGTGCGCACGAGGTGTTAATGAGAATGTGCTCAAGTTAGCCCACAAGTCCGACCATTAGGATTCAGACAGAAGAACGCATCGGGATTAGCAACAGATAACCATTGCAGGTATTTTCTGTTGCAGCAAAATAAACCGTGTCTGTTATGCAATAACGATGATTTGCATCTCATTAGATGATTTGTCTGGTATACTGTCAGCTTCACTCCAATTTTACAATTTTCATTTGGTTTTGTTTGGTTTTTAAACCGTCAAGCAGATTCCAAATGACTTTTGTTCAGCTAAATGCATGATAGGTAAGATCAAATAAAACGTTCTACTTGGATGAATATTTGTTTGGTTTTGTCAAATCCTTTCTGAAAATACATGGATAAACAAAGCTTACATTGGGTTTGTCACCAATATCGGGCTGGTGTGACCAAATTGTGAACAAAGGATTAAATATTCATTTGCATGGTCATACCAGGTGTCAGCGTATCCAGCTCCATGACAGTTTGGGTTTGTGTGTCTGCTCAAATCCAGGAACATGCTCATTGTTCAGACGTTGCATGCATGAGATGCCTTGTCAGCAAAAACAATTTAAGCATTTACACAACTCATTAAAAGCATGTGACGGTAAGCTGCCACAGGTAGCTGACTGGTGTTGTGATGAAACACATCGAGGCTTCTTCGCGAACTCATGTATTTGCTTTCTCACAAAACAGGACCAGCTCCATCATCCACCTCGTCCTTTGGATATTGGTCATCCAGGATAATCCATATCATTTTTGGGGGGGTTTCTTGTTTGGTTGTTTTTTCTTTGTGTCTTATAATTTATCATTTATTCTCAATAATTGGATGTACATATTGCGCGATCTATTGTTTGCCTTTGTTCTGCCTGTTTTGCTCCACTAAACTATTTCTGTTCTTGTGCGCTTCTGTTAGTCTGAACTATACAAAGCACACAATTCAAGGAAAGTAGCGTGACTGTGATTGTGAATGTCACAGTAAGCATCCATATGAATGGTCATCCAGTAGGGAATATGAACAATAGCTGAACAGCTAGAATCAGATCAAATCTACATAAGGTGGCTGTTATCTTTCTCATTTTGCTACAAACTAGATGATTGACTGGTCTTAACTTTAAGAAGAAATGATGGCTAATATTATAATATAATGTGCTTTCAATGTCATTTGAAGTCAGAGTCAGTGCGTTATAGTGAGGATGTAGCAGCAGCAGCAGATCCTTCCCCTACAGCTCTGATCTATATGTGATTTTTTGTTTTAAATCCATCTGTAGGAACGTTCTCAGTTTTGCCTGCGTTTGCAGATGTGTTAAAATAATAATCAACACAGATACATAGAGGTTCACAAATATTTTCACATACAAAATTCAGCAGCCAAGTTCAACCAATCAGCTTAGCATTCTTCATCACAGGTAAAAATAAATGCAAAACACACTAAGGTTTACATGACTCATGAGACACATCGCATTTCCTTGTGTTGTGAATTCTGGGAGAAACTGCAAAGTAGAGGAGTTAAAAAATGTGCAAAAATAAGAGATTAACAAAATATACATCCATGAAAAAATGTTACGTTTATGTAAAGACTAGAGATAATCCAGATCAAAAAAGTATAAATGACCGAATCGAGATCAGTGCATGTGTTTGTGGATTGTGTCCTAATAGATACAAATTAAAGGCACAGATATGGATAAAGATTTACACAAACAAATCACCCTGAGCTGTGATTCTCTATTTTATGAGTTGTGAATACTTGTGAGACTTTTATTTAAATACTATCCCAATGAAAACTGACAGCAGCAGAGAAAATAATTGTCTTTAAAGCTTGGCCCACAGAGGCCATGGCAACTTCTGCGTGGTTGAAGAGAACGAATGAATACCCTCAGGAAGCTTACATAATTGGAAGCAGCAAAGAACAACAATAAAAAAAAGCATGATGTTAATCATAACTAAGCTTCACTTCAGCCAGGGCATATTTACATTTAGGCTCTTTTTGGTTTTTAGCCCTGGAGTGTGGGTGGCGGGTCATGCTGTGCGATACTGTCATCGATCCGATACCAAGTAAACACTGTGCCAGTACTGCAGATATCCATATCGATACCTTTAACCTACAATGGCAGCTTATGTAGGAGAGAGCTGTGTGTCGTGATGTATGAGATAAATCATTAGCAATTTGCAAATTCTGAACAGATTTCAATGACCACTAAATCACTGTGGTTTTTATTTTCCATAATACTCAAATAACACAACAAAACACACCTTTCAGCTTTTCATGTGTTTTGAAATTGGATTTCTGGATACCTGAAATGTAAATGTGCTTTTCTCTAAAGGACTTTCAGTCAGTTTCGGTTGTTTTTTTGTTATAAGCTATAAATAGAATAAATGTGGCAGTCAACACAAAAAGGTTGAGACACAGTTTATAGTCCATATTTGTTCAATTTCCAGCAAAACAATTAATTTAACACTATTCAGTGGGTTACATACTGAAGTTAGAGGGAACCAAGTATCGATCCAGGCATGCTGCTATTGATCTGATGCCAATTCCAGTCCAAGGTTCATCAGAGTGTGAACGTTTGATAAAATCACTTAGGTCGAGAAAAACATGCTTGTGTGAACGAGGCTTGTAGTATAGAGCACTTTGAGTTCTCAAGCCGAGTAGAAAGGTGCTATATAAGAACCAGTGCATTTACCATTTAGACTCAGCCTGCATGTACTTGTCACATACTTTACATAGAAGAAGTTGTACTGCTGGCCAATTTCAAGCCCTGCCTCAAACTACCTTTAAAAAAAGTGGAAATAGACATCTCTATTCCGTAAGGCCAGTAATGTTGTGGGGATGGAGCTGGACTCCCTCAAGGTGGTGTCGGAGAGGCGGATGTTGTCCAAAATAAAGACAATGTTGGATAACACCTCCCACCCACAGGAGCACGTTCAGTGAGAGACTGAGAGTACCGAAAAACACCACTGAACGACACAGGAAATCTTTCCTGCCTGTGGCCATCTCCCTGTACAACGCATCCACTTAACACACTGTTTACTGCTACAACTACACATGTTTCTTTTCCAGCTATTTATTAATAAGTGACTTATGTATATATATATATATATATATGTATGTATATATTGTACTATTCTTAGTTAGCGTATTGTCTGTCTTGTTAATGTTGGTTTATAATGGAGCACTGTAACAAAAAAATAATTTCCCCCAGGGATCAATAAAGTATTCTGATTCTGATTCTGATTCTGATTTTGAACCATCCGCATGTCAGATTAAGACAAAAGGGCAAACAGTAAAACATAATTGACAACACTTTGTAGATGTGCATGTTTTTTTACATATGAGCGTGCAGCGTTTAAAGCGTGTAAGTACTGACCTTACTTTGAGTTTGATTCTGTAAAAAGTGACAAAAACATTAGCGTCCATCGTGCGTGGGAAGAAAACTTCTTTTTAAAGCGAAAAAAACCCCTAAACCTCCAAGCAAGCACCAAGTGCGCTACCACGTAATGGGAAATTCAGAGAGAAACTCGCGGATTCTTCAACTGACCGCGGCACACCTGCACCAGGGTAAACCTCCGCCTGCTCCAGTCCTGCTTTACGGGTGAAAATAGAGCAACAGGACCGCTGAGTCTTTGACTTTATTTATTTTCTGCTGTGTTTTCCTTGCATCTATTTGAAAGAGTGAGTGTAAACACAAAAAATATTTTATTTTATGCGCTGGAATGTGCAGAAAATAGGTTTAAATGTTAAACTAATTTATTCAAGTCAGAGAATGGTGCATATAATTTTATTTTTGCTTGATGCATAAAGTTAAAAGATTAAAACTGATAAAACATGTTAAAAAAAACGATACTTTTCCATTTGATTACATTTTGTATGATGGTTTATGCAGGAAAAAGTATAATTGGGCTGAAAAATCTATCACTTTATCACCTCTTTTTGGGGAAGTAATCAGTAATTAGTTACTGATTACTTTTTTCAAGTAACTTGACCAACACTGCCCATTACCAGTTTACAAAAGTTACAAAAACATCATAGAGCAGGTTTTTTTTTAACACTTGTTTATCTTCAGTTGTTCAGTTCATATCCATCCACACTGCTCACTCTCATTGCACTAGCAACATTGTATCTAAAGCCTGCAGCTCTTCCACACACCTCTCCCGACTTTGTGGTATTGAGAGTGGATAGTGGATGGCTACATTATCTGCTGGATCAAACGACTTCTCCAACTGAAATTCAGCTTAGCATTCTTTGCAGCTCGGGGAGACAAGCAGCTGCATTTCTTTCCACAGTCAGAAATTTTAACAATGTGAATTTTTTTAAATATTTAATGACTGCATTTCTTTCAAGGTTTTCTTTGACAGCCCTATTCTTCTTGTTCCAATGACCTCCATATCAGCTACCTGTGGAAAACTACCCACAGTGGGAAAAAAGCACAATCTTCTTTCTGTTTTGGTTGTACATTGGCTGATGTAATTCCTTTGTTTTGAAAATCAAGCCTGATGATATCCTTCCTTTAAATTAAGACTTAATTGCAGAATGAAATCTAAATGTCTGTTTTGATTATTGTACAGTCATTACATTGTGCGATACTATCTGCTTCATTATGATGTAAGGAGAAAAGGTGAACTGCGAAAAATCAAAGCAGCGGAGGTGAGAATATTCTTACCTTCATTTCACATTTTTAAATGAAATCTTTACCATACCCCCGTGTGATGACCCTGTCTGGACAGGTGTCTCCAGGTGGGAGCCTGATAGGCAGAGGAATCTCATATATTTAGCTCACCTGATTTGGCTGCAAGACTTATTAAACTTCACTCATTAAGTTTTTTTTGTATTCCTGTGCAAGATGTAAAATGCCTGCAAACCGCAGTGAAATCAGAAAGCAATTAGCTATGGCCACATTTAGAGGCGATCAGGTTGCATTGGGATTGAATCTCAATGAGGTTTAAATGCAATCCAAGACATTTCTCCACTACCAAGAGCAGAACTGATAACACTGGAACTCCAGTCTTGAATAATTTAGCCCAAGGATGCATTTTATGTACTGGGTTTCAGTGCTCATCCCCCTGCTAAGTTTTAGGCAACTTTTCTGGCACTGAATCTGTAGAAATACATACTGATGCTCTTTAACTAGAAAGCACATTTTTACATTTTCTTGATTGTTTGTTCTTGTCTCACAGTTGTTCTTATTCCGGTTATATTCTCTCTCTCTTCTCTCCTTCCATTCACATGGCTGCCCCCCTTCATAGCCCCTCTTCTGCCATCAGTCTGTCCCTCCTCCCTCTATTTTTGTCTTTCCTCTTCCGCCAGGCTGAGTAGTGTCTTTTCCTGTCTTCTATTTCTGTCCTGCTCTATGTCTCCCCATTTTCTCCTTCAGCCCCCCCGCCCCACTCCACACGCACACACATACCACCAGCTCCTTCCCTCACGTCTCTCTCCTCTTTCTCAGGGGTCCTGTTCTAATTCAGTACTCATCCTCCAACCTACTTTACTGCCTTCTCTAATCCACCATTCACACGTTAAATGCCTGCATGGATGTATAGCAGCGATACAGCGGCGTACGCCTTCACTATCTATCTCCCCACCCCAACTTTCATCTCATTCTTAACTTTCTCGTCTCTTCTTCCCATTTTCATCTTCCTCGCCTCTTACCCACGCTCATTTTCCTCTAATTTTCCTTTTCCTCTCCTGCTCTCGACATCACAGAGTCATGACTGGCCAAAGGGGGCGGTTAGGAGAGGCTTTTGACAAGAAGTTTCAGAGAAGCAAACACAATTTCCGAGCAAGGAATTAAGAAGACAACTGCTTATCCGCCCCCAACACTTCTCAGGCCCAGTAAACAACTGGAAGTCTCTTCTACTCTGCTGCCGCTGTGCCTGCCCACTGTGACAAGCCACTTAACACAAACACATATAATACACCTGCCCACAAACTCCGAAACTTGTTCTCGCCCGTCATGCTAGATACCTGTTTGTTTACATCACAACCATTTTCTACATGAATGCCCATATGAATGACGGGCATATATGAGTCTCAGGCCAGTAAAACAAATGTACCAACTCCTTATGTGTTTGCTTGGGGTTTTTTTATGTAATCCCATGGAGATGTGTGCACACACCATTATATGACGGCTACAAAAGCAAAGACTTTTTACTAGAGCCACGTTCATTTTTTAATAACAGTGACCACTGCCAGGCTGACATTAATCTAAAAGCGAGGAATTGGTGTGAATTCGTAGCAGCCTGCACAGCTAACGTACAAATACTGAGTAAAATAACAATGACAGGTAAAGATTAGCATAACATTTAGTGAGAGCAGTCAGTCATTTTGTTGTTGTTTAATGAGCAATCTAATTATAATTCAGATGGCGAGTCAGAATTAGTCGTTTAGATTATCAAATCGAGACAGCATCCGCCTGCCAGCGAATAACGTCTGGTAATACCTGATTATCACTTAGGCTTTCTTTTGTTTTTCATATTGTTTCTGAGAATGTCGTAATAAACGGGATATGTTAAAGAGACCAAGCATAAATTAGCCTCCTTCTGCAGTACTTGTGTAACTGTGTTGAGATGCATCCTTTTTCCTGCTGAGTTATAAACTTTCAGCTTTTTGTAAACACAAAAAGTGGCAAGGACATTTTCAGAGTGTTGAAGTCTGCAGCAGATCAATGAACATTTATATAAATACACACAGCAGAATTTATAGAAGGCTGATACTTTAGCATAAAGACGGCAGCTAGCTTACTTCTCCCCTGCTCTGCCCAGCCTGCTCTGCCCAGCCTCTTCTGTTGCTCACCATAAAGCATAACTATTCATTATTCTCACATTTATTTACGAATACAAAAAACATGCTCATGAATCAATATGTTACAAATTATAAGAGTACATATTTTTGAATTGTGATGGAAGCAGTGTCAGTTTTTGTTAGTTCTTGTTCGGTGGCATAGCAGCTACTAGACGCAGAGTGAATTACAGTATATAGACAAATGTACTGGAGTACCTGTGCATTACAGCTGCAGGAGCCATGGAAAACCATTAAAGCTCTTTGCACACAGTTTTGATGCTGATGTGTCAATGCTGAGGTTTGTAACTCAGGACTGAGAGAGCAGAGTGTTGGTGACTTTTATGCACTGTGGGGTTGAGTTGCTTTGGTTTCTGATAAATGTTTCCATTTTGTAATAGAACCACTTACAGTTGATCATCAAGTATCTTTTTATTTAGCGAACTCTGACCGACTGTTTCACAACAGTTCTTAAAGACAGCCTTCATGGCTAGCTTACTTGATTTTGTACATCTGTGGTCATTGGACTGAAAACACTGCAAATCAAAGATCAAGAGCTGTTATTATTATTATTATTATTATTATTATTATTATTATTATTATTATTATTATTATGGGGTGTTTACCTTACAATATAAAGCACCGTGAGGTGACTGTTGTGATTTAGAGCTATATAAATAGCACTGAATTAAAGAAGTGGGGCCCAATACTTTTAAAGATTCATGGAAAACACAAGGAGTATCCTTGGCTGATAAAATAAAATTCCACTCTCGCATCTAGATATAAGTATCCAGCTAACTTTTAAACTAGCTCTGTATATGGTGAACAATAAAAGTACTTTTTCTACACTGTAATCTACAGTAGTTTTAACCATGTCCTTAGCATTTACCAATGAAAATGCAACTTTTAAAGTCAGTTTTTCTCGATTCTAGTTCCTGCAACCTCTTGTACACTGGCCTTTTTCGGTTGAGATGTGACGTATTTCCAATAAAGATCACGTTCGCACGGAAAATCACATTTACTAAAAGCTGCTGAAAAACACAAAGAGCTTTTTCTCTGAGCACATAAACCGAGACCCATGACACTTTCTACTTAATGAGGAACAGAAGTACCCTGAGGTATCAGCACCAGCAGATTATAAAGAAAAGGGTCTTTATTATCTGGGCTTTATCGATATCCCAATGTCTCCTAACACACGTCTTCCAAATCAGAGCCAATAAAGTCTGGAGCACTGTTTTGACACGAGGGCTCTACTTGAAATACTGTTTTTACGTGTCTTTTTAATTACTGGCTATGGAACCATTCAATTTACATCTAAAATTGTGTGATTTGAGTGCCTTTTAGCATTGAAGGTATGTCCTTTGTAGCATTTTTCTTTTTTGCTTCATCATTCCCAGTGTTGGGACTAACGCGTTATTAAGTAACGCGTTACAGTAACTACGTTATTATTGTGGTAACGAGCACGGTAACTAGTTATTATGCCAAAATCAGGAACGCGTTACTTGTTACTGGGATTTAGATAGGGTTGTTACTCGTTACTTCGTGTGGTGGCTATCGCGGAGCTTCCACAGATTCAGTAACATTAGCAAGTGGTGGAGGCCAGCAGGTGGATGAAGGAAAAGGGACGCAGAAGGAAAAGAGACCCGAGGCGACCGCCGGTCCAAGTGTGAACTGAACTTCAGGTAAGAAGTTATGACCTGCAGTCTCTCTGGGTCAGATATGAACCAAGTTTAGGTGGAGTTTATTTTCGTTATTCCTACTTTTTCCATACTGCGTGCTAGCTAGCATGACGGAGTTTCTACACAGCTGGGTGGTGCTATGAAGTTAATGATGTTAAACTTTATTTTGTTCATAAGTTATTAGAGTTGCCAACCATCCCGTCTGGTATTCAGAGAAAATATTACTCGTTTCTTATTGAGGTGATAAGGAACAGTTTGTCCCGTAATTCAGCTACAATGAAAAAAGGCACAAAGCTGGAGTTATTCTGTGTCTTTGCTGCACAGCTGCCTCTTCTTCTCTCATTCTCCCCCCTCCCTCTCCCATTTCTACTTCAATCATGAAACTGATCAATGATCAGCTGATCGGCTCTCTTGTTTGTTTATCGCCCACTTTACGCCGAAAGAGGAAACCAGCGGATGTTGCGCTAAACAACAGCAGCACGTTTAAGCTTGATCAGCTGTTGTTAGAATTTATTTAATATTAATTTCTAGTATCAGCTGATGTTTGCTGGAGCCACAGCTGTAAAGCTGCTGGTCATGATATGGTTTGGTTATCTGGTGAGAGGGAAACATGAAGATGAAACCAGGAGATGTCCTTACTGGATCATCAGAGCTGAACAGGTGATGGAGAAACAGGTTTACCTTTTAGGTGACATGAATGAGTTGAAGTTATGAACTGTTTCTGAGAGACAAATAACCCCAGGATCCTTTTTTAGGTAGCTGACAGCTGGTAACTGTGCAGGGGCGGGTCTAGCAAAGTGTTGCCAGGGGGGTAGGTAGGGCATTAACAGGGAGAGGGGGGCACAAAGAAATACTTTTCTTTCTTATTCTCATTTAAAATGTCTAGCTTTTAAAAAATAATTATTTGAATCTTACAACAAACGATTGATAGATTGATGCATATATACCATCAAAACAGTGAACATCACTGTCACAACAGTGTTTATTTTCATTCAAAGGCTTTATGATTTTTCCTATAATGGTGGGCCGGTCTCTAGTCAAAATGCCCGGGATGATTTCCTGTCCCAGTCCAGCTCTGTATGCAGCTCATCTGCAGTCTGGTGTTACCTACATCTTCCTATTCAGAAGGCAGAATTTCCGAGTTCTGAGTACAATCGAAAGCACCACGGCTGCAGTTTTTGTGTTGGATGTAAAAGGCGCACATGACGCTGTGACGTAGGCTAGAATCATGGCAGCAGTCAATGACGGTCCAGGCGTGGGATTTCTCTTGTGGAAATATGCACATTATCTTTTCCTTTCTATTGGTAGGTGGCACAGTGCACTTGTGGCAAGTAAGCAAGCTAGAAGACTGGCAAAGTTATGGAAGAAACACATTAACAAGAGAATTCTGAGTAAAACCAAAGTTACTTTCCCTAGTAACTAGTTACTTTGAAAGTAACGAGTAACTTGAAGTAACTGAGTTACTTTTGAGAGAAGTAACTAGTAATGTAACTAAGTCACTATTTTAAAGTAACTTACCCAACACTGATCATTACTGGGTGTATTTGCAAACATTTGTGAAGAACCGTAATTTTCAGAGTACAATCTTTCCTTTTAAAGTGGATTATTTTATAGCATCTCTGCTTTAATTATCGTATTTGTTTTCTCTTTACTGTAAAAACGTGTCCATTATTCTCCTCCCGGATTAATTGAACTATCAACAGAAGAAGATAAGAGTCACATTATTCATTCCCTCTTTGCCAGCAGGTGCCATTGCTCATAAATGATCATGTGTGCACATACAAATGAATGTGCTGTATGGTTAGTCACACAAGAGGACACGTCAGACAATCTGGCTTTCCCTGTCAGTCATGTCTGGCAGCCCACAGTCCTCAGGCAACACCAAGAGAGCAAAGCCCTCTTTAACCTTCTGCAGGGGACACATAGCCAGGGAGACGCACACAAAGCGGTTGATCACCGAGCTGCATGCGAACATCTATACATACCTGGGGTGTGTCTGGATTCTGACCAGCAGGATTCACATCTGACATTAGCAGCAGCAGCAGTATTCATGACATGCTAATAGCAGCTTGCTGCATTGGCAGAAATGACACAGTAACAGCATTTACAGGCAGCCCTCACAGCTGGCTAACCAGTATCTACAGCGCTATCATTTCCATGTTGTCACCAGTCATTCATTGCTTAAGCTCTGCTTAAGTAGTCACAACTGCTCGACATAAAGGGCCCGTGGCGATACGTCCCGCCAGCGCTGCCTGTTAACTCAAATGTAACACGTTGTCCTCCACTTCACCCCCACCAAGCTGGGACTTGGAGGCAGACACATAAGATGCAGCCGAATGGCTTCAAGAACTGGCAGGTCCTTCGCGGTTTTTCAGCCAGACAGTGAAATGGAGCCAGAGGACGAATGAAAATGAAGAAAGAATCAGAAAAAAGGCTCACTATAGCAGAGTTAGGGACTGTAAAATAAGAAGAGAAGAAAGGATTGATTAAGAAAGAGTCATGCTAATGAGCGGATCAACCTTCCTGGGTAGCCTTGGTGGATGGCTGCCATCTCCATGTGAATGGCCCGGCTGATTAGCCAGGCAGATAAATGCAGGGAGGGAGGGGGGATTAGGTGTCCCTACAACCAAAGACAACGCTCCGAATGGAGGACAGGGAACCAAGGGTATCACGCTTAGTCGAGCCAGAAGCCTGTGGTGCAATCATTTATCTCTTAATTAGGTGGCAGGTTTAACTAAAACGCCCCCTCTATGAATGAGTGAATGCCACGGGAGCTGATGGGGAAGGATGTGCAGACTGTACAATATGTGTGTTTGTTAGGCCTCATTCATAAAACATCTGGATTTCAACTCAGTTCATGTTTTTCTCTCTGCATATATGCAGTTTGGGAGAAATGGGAATATGTTTCAGGAAATATTTTTCAAACATTCTTTTTAACAACTAGCTTTAAGAGTAATATACTGTCTTTTTTTCTCATGTGTGTTAAAGCGCTGATGCGAACACCCCGCTTTCTCGTATTTATAGAGAAAGCGCTGCATTATTTTCTATACTCTACTCTTAGAGCCAGACAGTTAAGTCAGTTCACTTAAAACCTTCATCTTTCATCAGTGGCAGACTTGCCCATTGGGACCACCGAGGGCACCCAGCGGACCGAGGGTCATTCTGGGCCTTTAACTCGACCAGCGATATTGTAGCAATCAGGAATAAGTTGATGGATCTTTCAGAATCCGTGAATCAGGTGTGACTCTTTCACTCACAGACTGCATGCTGTCCCCACAGTCTACATAGCATGATAAAGACACACAAAGAAGCACACTTTCAGCCTCTCTCTCTCTATACCTGCTTCTCTACAGATAACATTTAGATAAGTCACACAGTGAAATGGTCGATCAAAAAAAAGAAAGAAAATGTGCCGAAGACAAGGAGGGAATATAAAGGAGTAAGACCCACAAGTGCCTCAAAGTGCTGGAAAAATTGGTGCCGGTCAGTCAAAAACAATAACTAAAAATTCTAATAATCTATTTTACATTGTCATGTCATGCTCATTTTTAGGATTAACTAGCATCTAAAAGATTGTCTAATCTGATTTGATTGTCTTGATTGATTGTTAAATATAAAAGTATTGTTTTATAAAGTTTGAGCTTACTCTGTATCACATACTCATACTGTTTTAAAAAGCATAGGCTAATAGTTTTGCATTTTTGTCTTTGTGTATTTGTATGTGCTCTGATCGGAGTATTCCTAGAAATTTTCACTGCTGCAGTCACCTCCATGGTGTTCAGGCAGGCAGGCTTTCCTCGAGGATAACCACAGTGTAAAAATTTCTTCATTGTGATTGTTACTATAAACCAGCATTAATAACAGCCATCACATTTGATAATTAAATATTGATTTCATGTTTGTATAGCTTTGTATAGCTGTGGTTCAATAGTACTATAGTTTTTTCTGTTGAATTTCCTTAGAAATGGCAAATTTTCTTTGGTCATGATAATTGTGGGTTGACCATCTGATAACGACAGCTGCTAATACCACCTAGGCTTACCTTACAGTACTCGCAGTCTAGAGGTTTGTGTGAACAAAGTTGCCGTATTGATGTGAAATTCCGCGCCTGACTTGTTATTTGCTCCTGTGTCTCGCACACAATTTATGCTAAAACTGTAAAGTTAATTGAAATAAGTCAGTTCGCTCTTGGCCACAAATGGGGTGGATGTGGCACTGGAGGTAAAGTGGGTCGCCCTCTAATTGTAAGGCTGGTGTTTCAATTCCTGGCTCCTCCAGTCCCCAAGCTGAAGTGTCCTCGGGCAAGATACCGAACCCCAAATGACTCCCCATGCAACCATCAGAGTGTGAGTGTGCACATGAGAGTGAAAAAATACTTAAAGCCATAGAATAAAGTGCTGTGTGAACGGGTGAATGTGGCTTGTAATAAAAAGTGCTTTGAGTGTTCAGTTAGAGTACAAAACTGCTATATAAGTGCCGGGCCATTTACCAAATGTCAACCACAGTGTGGTGTTAAAGGAAAAGGCAGCATAAAACCAAGCTTAGTAGAATTCGTCTTGAATGTCTCGTCCAAAGTCAGTCGAGTCCAGTAGTTTTAAAATGACTCACTGACCAACTGAAACAGGCATAGCTGGTAGGAAGTTGGGAACTGAAAGCCCAGCATTATATTTGTGATAGCAAATGCGCAGTATCATATTAAACTACAGTTGTGGATTAACTGAAATAACTGAGATCATAAAACACCCAACTTTGATATCTAAGTCCTTAGAGTTCATCCAACAGCAGTTAGGTCACTGTTCTGGGACGCAGCTGAATGTGGGTGCATTCAGCTTTCAGCTGTTTGCAGTGCACTAATTCTATGTCTGACATCCAACAGATGTTATTTGGTTTCTTTTTTAACTTTGACCAGTTGCTGACTCCCTTTTGTCAAACTGAAGCTTAAAATCTTTGAAACATCTACCCGCAAATGCTCCACATGGATCATTCAGACATTTGGTAGTACAATAGAGCGGCAAACATCCTGTGGCACACCCGGGAGATTTCTAAGATGATGGGGGAAAAGCCTGTTTAGTAGCAATGACTGACTATTGCTCATTTTTTTAATTGCTTGTACTAACCATCAGGCAGTAGCTGATGCTCATCTGGTAAATGTCTAGGTTTGACTTTATGTTTAGAGGGATGGTTCACTATTTGTAGCAGTAAAGAATCTATAAAAGGGAAAGTGCACCCAATGCCATTCATGCACACCCTCATACTCTGTGTATATGAACCTGACGTGTACTTTTATGCTCTTGATTATTTAGATCTCTGTGTCTGAACACATAACGTTCCCAGGCTCATTCACCGTGGTTGAGTTGGTGGGAATCTGACTCACAACAGCTTGTTGGTAACAGTGGCCCATTCAGCGATGAAACATCTTTCCCAGAAGCCCCTCAGGGGAGCTCCATCAATAGAGGGAAGAAGAGGGTGGAGGAAGGACACAGGAAGTCACTAAAATCTGCATAGAGATTGGTTTGACCTCATCACACCCCACCCCCTCATCACGCTGCTGAAACCTTGACTGGACACAACAGATGTTTGTGGAGGTGGAGTCAAGGGATAAAGAGGGGGGTGAGATGACAGCTGTACATTGTCTGTCCACACCAGCTATTGTTTGGAATGAGAAGGAAGGAGGAAAGAAAGAAGGAATCATTGATTGCTGGTGTTTGAAGCAGCATTTTGTGCAGCACTTTGAGAAACGCCAATAATATGATTGACCTAAAGACAGAGTGACAGGAGAGCAGAGAAGAAAATAGGAGAAAGGGTAAGGGAATAAAATAAAGGAGCTGGTTATGCATTGGGTAGTGACCAGCTATTCTTTGGACCATAAGTTCATGATTATGGTTTCAAACTTGAATATTCTTTGAGAAAGTTAAGAAACCTGCACTAGTTAAGGATTATTTCATTTAAAGGTGTCTGACAAACAAGACAGCATATCATTACATATAGGTGTATATGCTCAGTGATGATGTTAATTAGAAAAACGCTGTTTCATAGCAAATATTATGGTTTTAAACATTACATAGCCTATATCTGCAGTAGTCCGCAGGCTACAAAATCATAGTCAAGTTCAAACAAATGTTTCCAGTTTAAACACTGTTAAGTTTGAAGGCTGCTATTCTCAAAACTAAAGCAAAAATTATAGTTTCTATGCCTACTGGGGCTCAGATTCCTGTGACACAAATTTTGTCATCAGATGGGTAGTGCAAGGGTCGCTGTGGACGTCTATGTGCCTGCCTGTTTTTTGTGCCCACACGTGCTCACCAACTATGCATGCGACCCAAGCATCGGACTTCAACTAGAAATTAAAGAAGTCTCCAAATGTCTGTTTGTGTATCTGCAACAGTGTATAATCTAGGCTTTTAAAAGACTTAACCATACATCCATTCTTACAGACTTTGTTACTTATATTGCAGCGAGAGCTTATCCAAACTGTTGAAAGGCAAGAGGCAGCGCGTTGCTTAGACAATGAGCCAGTCAGTGTTGGGAGTAACGGAATACATGTACTGGTGTTACATATTTAAAATACAAAATATGAGTAAATGTATTCTGTTACAGTTACCGTTTTAAAAGGTGATAATTAGAATACAGTTACTTTGTTGAAATAAATGGATTACACGGTGGTCTGTTCCTGTTTCATATGTTAGGCTATCGCCTCTCTCTTTTTTTGGTAACTCCACGCATTGCCAGAAACCCAAACAAAACATACAATAAGAGGCTCAGTTACACAATGGACCCGAAGCCAGCACAACAGAGCCAGCAGTGCACGGGGAGGAATGCATTTCTTACTTGGAAATTTTGACACCACTTCATATTTACCTAGCAACTCTGGCGCAATCGTGGCTCAAGAGTTGGGAGTTTGCCTTGTAATCGGAAGGTTGCCAGTTCGAGCCCTGGCTTGGACAGTCTCGGTCGTTGTGTCCTTGGGCAAGACACTTCACCCGTTGCCTACTGGTGGTGGTCAGAGGGCCCGGTAGCGCCAGTGTTCGGCAGCTTCGCCTCTGTGCGCCACAGGGCGGCTGTGGCGACAATGTAATTTGCCATCACTAGTGTGTGGATGGGTGGATGACTGAACGTGTAAAGCGCTTTGGAGTCCTTAGGGGCTATGTAAAGCGCTATACAAATACAGGCCATTTATCATTTTTTATTTAAAGAAGGAATGGGGAACATCAAGCTGCTCTCAGCGTCAAAAGACTTCAACCTAAACAAACATCTGGAAGTAAGTTCTTTTTCAAAAAGTAACGTTAGCCTGCTACAACTACCTTGTTTTAATTGTGGTAGCTACCTGGGTTGTGTGCCACTTCAGTATATTCGATGTGTGATTTATTAAGGCTACTCACCACCAAACTAACATTGTTAGCTGGCGTTAGCTGAGGTTAGTTCAGAGACTACAGATTGTTAGACTTGATGGATAGCATTAACAACCTGCTAGCTGCAAATAATCATTTGCACTTCTGAAAGCAGTCTATGAACTAACCTCAGCTAACGCCAGCTAACAATGTTAGCTCGGTAGAGTGTAACTTTCAGTAACAGTCATAAATCACACAGCACATACTGTACATTCATGTAGTTCTAAAAAGCATGTCAATATATCAAGTAATCCAAAGTATTCAGAATACGTTACTCAAATTGAGTAACTTAACGGAATATGTTACATTTTGGGGCATGTATTCTGTAGTTTAATAAACAATTTTAACACTCACATCCACACGTAGGGCCAGTATAGGATCACCAAGTAACTTACCACCCATGACTACGAGAGTACCAGGAGAAAATCTGTGTAGGCATAGAGAGAACACACAGCCAGGCTTCACCCAACCAGCATGTTTACACCAAGGACACTTTAAAGCATCAACTCTCAGTTTGTTCCTTTAAGAACGTCCCATCTCGACCTTCCTGTGTGATCAACCACACAATGGTATTGTATTCACTCTACTTGATCCATTTTAAAGGCAGCTATGCTTTGGACACAGAAGTCCTCAGCAAAATGTAATCTGAGCTCTGGAATCTCATCTCTAAATGTTTTCATTCATTCAGTTTTAGACCCAAGTTCATCTGCTGAAAAATGTTATACGCTCAGGGTTTGTTTTTTTTTATTTTTTTGAAAATTCAGAATGGAAAGAAAACACGGTTCATGGCCTTTGAAGATGAAAGGTTTTCTATTGAAAGGACTGAGAGCGAAAAGGAATTAGTATTCATAAAATGAAGCACTATTCAAATAAACATTTTTAATGTTTTGATTATGTGATGTGTCATATTTTTCTGCTTTCATTCAACTATGAAGATGTTCAAAAACAAACCAGAAAATTTTTAATCCTAAAATCATCATTTCTTCTGTTGCTTGGATGCTGCAGAAGTAGATTAATGCGAGAATGTTAAAAACTAATGAGAAGAAAGAAAGAAAGAAGGATTAACAGAGCAGGAGAGAAAGAGACAGATGGGTGAGCGCAGGCAAAAGTCCTGCATGGTGGACAGCCAAGGCTTACAACTTGATATAGGACACAGAGAGGGAGAAAAAAACTGCTAGGTCAGGCAAGAAATCCCAAAGGCAGAAGAGAAAATTCATGACATTCACCTCACATCAGCAATATCAATTTACCAAAAAAATAAAACACAAGGGAAATTTAAAGACAGGGCAAGAAAGTTGAGGGAGTGATAATGATGCTTTTGATACTGGTAGAAATCCAAGTATAGAAACATCTTTTCCAAATGCCTTCCTGGTGCAGCCGAGGGAGGGGGCAATAAGCCAGAAGGGCTGGTATCGATGCAGCAGAGGGGATTGGAATGACAAGGCCAGGCTGCTCCCGAGGGGAAAAAGTGACGAGAGTTGTTCCAAAGTCAGCTGTGCAGACACCGATCCTCGCCAGCACAGTCCAATGGAACACAATTAAAAAAGAAAAATGACAGCAGTTTTAAAAGACTAGAAGCTTAGTAATTAGATTTGTTTTGCAGAATTTGAAAAAGAAAGGCAAAGGTACACTTGGATCCACTCACACATACACAAACTCCAGTAGATGGACATCAACAGCTTTAACTGTGCATTCTAGTCTTTCTTAATGGTGTGCCAATTTTTTTAAATTAGCAAGTGGTTGCATGGCTGCTTTGTTTTTTTATGAGGGACTCAGATGGCAGGATGCAGCTCGAAAATATTTTAATAAATAAGTTAAGTTGCAACGACAGGTAAGTGTTTGCAGTTAGTTAATGAATTAAATTCAGATAATTCTAAATTTTAAAAAAGATTCAGTTCACTCAGTGTCATTTCAGGATTTCTTGCCTCTGGGTCTGAGCTCAGTTTTCACAGGTTGGGCAATGACAGGTTTTTTTGGGGGGTTTTGCAAATAAAAGGCAAAAATGGGACAAGCAACAAATTTACAAATGCAAGAGTAGATGACATACTGGGATGAAGGCAGACAGGGAAGGGAAGGTAACATTTGCAGACATGTAGCTAAACATCCAAGAGCTAAGAGGCCTGAACAATGCTATCATACTGAGTACTTCAATCTGGCGACGGGTCAAGGTGTGATCTACGGTTAAATACTGCTGGTTCAGTTCAGTTTTATTTATATTGCACCAAATCACAACAATGGTTGCCTTAATGTGCTTTATATTTTAAGGGTAAAGACCCCAGAATAATACAGAGAAAACCCCAACCATCAGACAACCCCTTATGAGCAAGTACTTGGTAAAAGTGGGAAGGAAAACTTCCCTTTTCAAAGGAAGAAATCTCCAGCAGAACCAGGCTCTGGGATGGGCAGTTATCTGTCATGATCAGCTGAGGAGGGATGGGAAATGTGCACGAGCAGGAACTAGCAGAGCCCTTAAATGGTAAGAATCTCATTACCCGGGGTTCAAAATGGGGAATCATCTTCAGAAAGCTCCTATAAGCAAGCCTTCTCTGTAAGATCAGAGCATGCTAATTTATTGTTTTGTTTCTTTTAGTATTGCATGGTAATCAAAAGTAGTTAAAACTCACATATTTTGATTAAATAAAATAAATTAATGAATTATTTTCTACTTACCAGTGTTTCTGCAGTGTGTTTTCAGTAATCCCAGGATAACTCAGACTTAACAGCAAATTAATTTTAAGACTTTCAGTTGAATGAATGAGACTGTTAGTTGATTATCAGTTAGGTCAGCTGCAGTGTTGGGTAAGTTAATTTAAAAAAAGTAATTAATTACTAATTACTTAGTCAATATTGTATTTAAAATACTTATCTAATTACTGTGTCAGAAAAGTAAGTTAATCACTAAATAAGTAATTTAACTAAATACTTCTTAAAATCCCTATAAACCTTGAGTGGGCAAACAATAGAAACTAAACTGTTTAAATAATAAATAATTTTTTTAAAAGACGGAAACTCTACAGTACGCAGCGGTAGCATCTCTTCCACAATGTAGCCTGCAATCATTTGTTAAGCTCACCTTCAGACACTTTCTGTGCTGCTGAAGTAAAATCAGGTTTTGCCTGCTTAGCAGGAGTTGCCGCGGTGTTATCCATGGATGATGAACAAGAATCACTCAGAAGTGTTCGTCCATGCTGTCGTGTCAGGCGCTTCAGTAGATTACTCGTGCTATTAACAGCATCCGATAGTTTTTTCTCCCAGGACGGGAATATGTCCATTTCAAAAACAGCCACACGCTTCAGCAGAGTCCGACGTCTTCTGCTTTAGAATACGATTGTGCAGCAAACTGGCGCGAAATGACGTACAGCTGCACTACAGCGATGTTAAAGTGGGAGAGTTTACTTCTACGTTTAGAAGATAAATTGTTGAAATTAAATAATGATATTCAGCGAGTTTAATTATTTTACAATGTAACGCAAGTAAATTGTAAGTACCTGTAATTAAAATACCTAAAAATTAACAGTAATTAGTTACTCTACTTTTTCAGTGGAAAAGTAATTTAATTACAGTAATGCGTTACTTAGCAACGCATTACACCCAACACTGGTCAGCTGACAGCATGATGATTTGGTGAACTAGCATGAGGAGATGTGTGGAGATGCTAATGGGTAATTGCTTAGAAAATTAACTGTTCATTTAAACATTAAATGCCTAATTCAAAACAAATATATTGTCCACTTTTTGTGGGACAGAGGGAGGAATATCTCTCTCCTGCATGCAGAGAAATTTAGAGCTTTTAGAGTAACCTGATAATAATGATATTAATTCAGACATTATTTTCATAATAATGTCTGAATAAAAAGTAGGACATTTAGAGGTCAACCATCCTGTATTTTAAATAGTTAATTTGTTTCATCTAACATCATGGATAAATAAAGCTGAGCATCATCTGCATAGCAATGAAAATTTATGTATTGTATGTAAATTTACATATAAAATTATGTATGAAATAGTACTGTGCAAATATAATGTAAAACGTATTGGTCCCAGCACACAACCATGTGGAACTCATTGACAAATTTACATTTACATATACAAATTAACATCTATCAGATAGATGTGATAACAGCCATAGAAGATCAGTTCTTTTAATACTAATGATGTGTTCTAATCTCTGAAGTCAAATATTGTGGTTAGCAGTAGCAGGACAAGCAGAGAGATGAGCCCACTGTCAGAGGCCAACAGAAGATCATTCATAACCTTCGGTAGTGCTGTTTCTGTGATATGATGCACTCTATCCTCCAATAAACCTCCTCTGATGTTTGACAACTACTCTTTCAAGGATTTTAGAAATAAAAGGAAGCCTATAATTTGCTAAGACAGTTTTATCAAGTAAAGGCTTATTAAGTAATGGTTTAATTACTGCCTTCTTAAAAGCCTGTGGTACACAGCCTGTTAATAAACATAGATTAATCATATTTAAAACTGAAGCATTAAAACACATATTACACTCCATCATGTGTCACAGGGCGTGCTTTTTACAGGCATTATGAGACATATGTTAATATAAGTAACTTAAATGGTGTTAATGCATTTCAACACATTTCTGTTTTTCCACATTGACCTTCAATTACTTGTTGCATTGAATTCATTATGTAAATCACTAGTAAACTGGGAAAATGAATAGCATGTGAAACAGTGTCTCTCTCATTCACTTACAGCAAGAGGAGAAAAACTGCTTAATTTCGAAAGGACAACCTTAGATTTGGATTAAAAAACAACAAATACATAAATGAATCGTATTCAAGTACCACATATGAAGTTTTCTCTTAAATATAGGGCATTGGGAACTGTGATGTTTGGTTTATTTAAAATGAGAAGGAGGTAAAGCTTGAAAATCTCAGGAAGATAATTCTCATGGTCAGGGTGCCTTAGAGTCTTCAGGCTGCAGACAGTTAAAAAGTGTTAATGTTAGATGCACCTGTGCAGGCTGGCACAGGTAAATGCATCAGGAGATGAGATGTGGATTTTATTACCCAAAACAAATCATGTAAATTAATTAGTTGTTGATGTTAAAAGTGTTTGAAATGTCATCAGTTACTATGAATTTATAAATATTAAATACTAATACTATAATCCAGGAGTGGTGTATTGACATAGATAATACAGATATATAACATTTTAAATATTGAGTATATATATATTTTTTTTTTTTTTGAGCGGTTGTCATATTTTTCTTACCTTGTGTCTTAAAACTCTTAAAACTTGAGTCCTCCACCTTCCCTGTCTCGACCATCAGCTGGGCTCCAATAGAAATAAAGATTGTCAACAGTCCACAAGACTTCTCAAATAAGCTCTCTGACTTTTTTCATAACTATTATCACACCATGTTACCTCCCACATTGACTGTTGTAATTCTCTCTTGCATGGTCTTCCCCAAAATCCCTCCATAAGCTTCAATTGGTTGAAAACTCCAGTGCCCGCATTACTACCAGAACCCCCTCCTACCAGCACATCACCCCTATCCTTCAGGAACTTTGCTTCTTCTTTGTCTCACCTTCAAGGCCCTTCACAACCTTTCCTAACCTAATCTGGGATCTACTGATTTATCTAACAACTGAATTTAATATGTGTGTCCTCTTTAAAGATGACAGATCAATGCAAATATTGATACTATTGACACCAATATGGTATCGATACCGATATGTATCACTACTTTGTTTCCATCCATAAGATCAGTATGTAGCTCGAAATGGAAAAATATACCTCAAACATTCACTATGAAGACTGTCTGAACATTTTTGTCTTCTGTTAACCCTTTTAAGCCCACGGCAGCTCATTTGAGTAACTATTATTAAATCCTGGTAGAGGTGCAACCAACTGGCTCAATCTAAGGAGCTTGAAAAGAAAAGCGTCTGAACTTCTTTAAGGTGCTTGAAGACATTTCACCTCTCATCCAAGAAGCTTCTTCAGTTCTAGGGACTTTCCACCATTTGACCCTCCTCTTTGACTCCCAACACCCTCTGGAACACAAACTTGGTGTAATCAGGACCCTATAACACCGGGCAGAAAACGTTCCCTCTAAGCCTGAAGGAAAGAAGAGGGAACACACACGTAAAGGAAGCTCTTAAATGTGGTTATCCTAATTGGGCTTTCGTCAAGTTAGCAGACACCAACTAGTAAGGATCAGAAAGAGAAACTCAACAACATTGTCATCCCCTATGTAGCCAGTGTATCAGAATAACTCAGGAGAGTCTTCTCCAAGCACGACATCCCAGTGTACTTCAGGCCAACCAACACACAAAAACTGGTTCATCCCAAAGACAAAACTCGTGTATGCTAGTGTATGCTGTGCAGTGCTAATGCTAATGTTGCTAAATAAGCAGCAGTTTACTAACAAATTCACCTTATCTACTTTGTAAACGGAAAGCAAGTCTCACCCTCCCCATATGGAAAAGATATATATAAATCTTATAAAAGTTGTATCTGCCTTGTGTGAAACTTGTATGAAAAGCATACAAGAGTGAAAACAGATATAAGATCCCTTGAAAAATTATATAAATGAAACTTGTATGTTTTGGATGCTTACTGAGAAAGTGGCCACTTTCATGAGTAAATCATATAAGCCTTATATGATTCATTATATGAAGTAGGCCACGTCTTATGCAAGTCTTTTATATGTTTTTTCTATTTCTTTACCATATGAGTCAGAGACCAGAAGAAAAAAAATCAGTTGGCGGTTTAAAGAGATCTATTTTGTACTAAATATTTTCTAAAACTGGCCTCTTTGAATTCGGACTACATCATAATTAAACTTACATACCAACCTTTCATATGTCTGAATACTATCATATTTTTTTTGCTCGCTAGTATCTAAAGAAGTCTCTCCAGTCAGTTATCAGGCACTTTGGAACAGCTTGAGTTTACTTACTGCCCACACTTCTTTCACTTTATTGCACACTTTATCGAACCAATACTTCTGCCTCACATACAAAATAAATCCAAAGAGAGAGGAAGACCAATTTTCCAGATTTATTCTCCCCTGTACCTTCCTGTCTCTCTGTCGGTTTGCCGGCTAAATGCTGTGCGACACTGCCTGGTCATAACAGTCAGGGTGTTCATATCTGCCTGGGTCTAATGCGGGGTAACAAAAGCGCATGGATGATATTAAATATTTAGAGCTACATCTTCCACCTCCCTGGTCATCTACCCTCCAGCAGTCTGGACAAACAGCCAACTGGAAAACACAAGGTTCGTGCAGGCACATGAAAAGAAAAGGTTAGTACACGTGTGAGCACATGCATACATATAAAGATATAAATAGGAAATCAGACAACTAAAGGCTTGCACTGTGTGATCTTTCTGAAACACAGCTGGTTCTGTGCCTTTTTAGCCTGTGTAGTTCTTTGGGCAGCATTTTATGGAAGACCAAAAGTGCCAAAATTAGTAAATTAAATAAATACTCCAGTAAATAAAAGTGAGAGCTAGCTTTATATCCATGCATCTACAGTCACTCCTCCTCCAACTCCAACTCATGGCTGAAAGTTTCATGTATTATTTAAAAAAAACAAAAGCTGTTTCCAGGCTATATTTTCAAGAGAACCAGCCTATTCATGTATGTCCTCTGTCATGCCCATTTGTTGTCAATTACAGTCTTGATGTACTAAATAGAGGAGATCCCGGGCTTTCCATTGATATCTCATCTATTTGGGTGGGCTGTATTACCTCTAAAGCAGAAGGGAAATCCCCAAAAAAGTTCAGTGGGCAGATCTCAGGAGGTCATGCTAATTGTCCTCACTACCGTATTTTTCGGACCATAAGGTGCACCTAACTATAACGCACATTAAGCGAAACAAAACAGTAAGATAGTCAAACTTTACTCCTTGCTTACCTGCTTCCTCCACTTCCGTACCATTGATTCATTAATGTTGAATTCTCTCGCAGCTGCTCTATTCACATGTTGTTGCAGTATATTGATGACTAACTTGGTATTGTGGATGGATTATCTCAGTTGTTCTCCTGACTGAAGTTTGGTCTGTTTACAGCATCCTGCCATGCGAATGCATTTGTCCCTAACCATCGGGAACCCTCACGTTAATTTTTATCAAGTGGAAAAAAGTTAGCGTTCATCCTCCAGCTTCACTGTGTTTATGTTATGCTAACATAGCTGTGTCACTAGCGATCACGTAACACATTATTATCTAGTCCAACTTCAGTAACCCTACAAACGTCACTGCTGTTTAGTTTTCTGTCTTCATTTATGTTGGAAGTGATAGCAGAGCTGTACATTTTAATTTTTTCAGTCATCTCTCAGTCAGAACATGCTATATCAGGTTTAGGTGGAAACTAGCGAGCTAACTTCCTGCTAACGTCTAACTCAATTAAATATAATTTAATTTTCACGGATGTCTGGATGTTAAACGTAATTGTTACACCTGGTAAATCAGCAACACTGATTATGTTATTAAAGATGAAAGAATTTGGACAGTTTTTAACTCTCAGTGATGCCGCAGTGTTCATTTGACTTTGGGACCCGAGGAAGACGGAGTTTTGGACCCAGATTACTCCAAGCCTGTGAAGCTCCTCACTACAGTAGCCGTAATGCTCCCACAATCCATCAAGCGCTGCGGCTTTGTAGCTTAGCAAAGTCGAACTAAAACATTTTTTGACAGATTTTTGAGCGCTGTGTACCACATAAAATCGGTTCACAACCAGAATTCATACATAAGGCGCACCGTATTATAAGGCGCACTGTCGATTTTTGAGATTGTCACATATATTATATATTGTCACAAATGCTAAGCTACTGATTTGTAATGGGGCAATAAAGCTTGATTCCCAAGATATTGGGAATCAACAGAAAATACAGAGAAAACAATAATGTACCTTAATTATAGCACAGAACAGCCCATGTGTCGTTATTTATAGAAACATGCCGAGAGTCATAATCAGACACCGGCATGTTCTGAAAGAGACAAATGAAACAAGTAAAACATGTATATGCAGTCATTCGCATGAACATTCAGTGGCTCACACACACACTCTGCAACCCACAGCTCCAGCACCGCCCATGTATCCACATCTCAGGGTGCCATTGTATGCGAGCACTCAAGCAGGTAATTCACTGACAATGAATAAAATGAGATGTAATTATTTTTGAGCAGTCACTTGTTGAGCAAATCTGAATAGGCTGGGAAACATGTGTTGCTCCCGGACTTCATTATTGCTGTGCGTTTTACAGTAGCCAGACAGAGGTTAACGCTTCGCAATCAAATTGTATGCCAGCTTGTGAGCGAGTGCGGTTTTGATTGGTTCGGGTGGCAGAGGAGCAGTTAGTTGGGAGGGCGGTGGAGTTGGGTGAAGGGGGGGTTGGATTTGAGAGAGGCAAAAAATAAGCCTCTGGCTATCATCACAGGAAATGGCCTGAGACATCCACTTCTCTGTCACCCTGCCACCCACCCTCCTCTTGCTGTCTATCTCTCACACTGTTGCTATCGTTCTTGTTCATTTGACCTTTTTCTCTTTCTCTGCCTCTTGAGCTTCATTCCTCGTCTAGCGCTCTCCCTTTCCTGAGATACAGCACCTTTCTCATTCACTTGCCACCCCTCTATGCACTACTTATCTGTTTTTCTCCCTCTCTGGGTCTCCTGTTCCCTTTCGCCCCACTCCCCTTCACACGTGTCTGTTTTATTCTATTTCCTGCTCACTCTTTTTTAAATCCTCTGTTCTCACATCCTCTCAATATCTCCCATGCTCTTTCTATCTCCTCTGTTCCCTCCAGTGTGCCAGAGCAGGTGGAGGACAAGCCGACGATAAGTCTCAGCCTGACGTGTTCTCACTGGCAGCTGTCACTTGCTCTCTGAACCTGTGTTATTTGAACCACACCTTTCATGTTATCATGCATATAGGTGGATAACACTGTGCTTTTTGTGTATGTGGTTGCATTACAGCCAGCGGGCACACATCAGTCGCCTTTGAACCGTTCGCACAGAGATGCTCGTGCCACACGCGCCCCTCCAAAGGAACAAATTCTGCTCGATTTCATCCAGTCCTAGTAATTTGCATCCTTTTTCCTCAGTACCGTTTTCTTTTCTCTCTTGGTTTAGTGTCTTTCATCTCAAGGCGGTGCTCATAATACCCACACATGCACAGCTCTTGTGGCAGAGATGTGCGAGCACACACATCTCATATCTCTTATTGCCTTGGCTGGATAAGGTTGAGCAGGACCGGAGTCAGATCATTTAACATATTACCAGCTCCCAGGGGTTCCTGTTTATGCCCGCTCACTTCCAGAGCAGAGTGGGATTCCACTAGCTGCTGTGCATTAAGTAGATCTCCACAGCTCCAGAAGGACCTTGAGGGCCTCCAGATGTGACAAATGTTCACGATGTGCGAAACATATTGAAGATATTCGCAAATTTAGGTCGTGGTAGAGATGCACACACACATACATGCAGGATGTGAGTGTTTAATGCGTGTGCAGAGATTGTTAACTATGAATATTTAAGCTAATGTGCAACGGTGACTTGGACACACGCAGCCATGATAACACCAAGTCCGACTAATAAAGGAATTCAATTCAAATCAAGAGGTGGGAGTTTGTTGATGTGATGATGGTATTGCTCCAGTAAAAAGCCGCGTCGGTGTCTACATCATACCCATTCACTACTAAATTTCAACCTGTGCTCATCAGATTCAGCTTGTTCTCAGCTTTGACTCAACTTTCATCAGTCTACGCTGTCTACTTCATCGGTACTTCAGCAGATTCCTAAACTCCGATTGAATGCTCGCTGTGCTTCGCTTCATTCACTCATCCTGTTCTGTATTGATATAATTTATGTATTTATGGGCAGACTGATGTTGTATTGTCTAATCAGTCACTGCCAAATGTACAGTACCCATCCTGCCAACATAATTTCAGATTTCAGTGGCTGCATGGAGATTACATTGGATTAGTCAATTTACATCATGTACAGCTACATCTATTCCTATTGCCCTTTTTCCTCTGTTTTTCCTTTTGTTTATTTTTCCTCCACAGCGTTTTGCGTTTTGCTTGAGCATCCCAATGCTTAGCCATACCCGAAACTTCTGATTGCAGAGTAATTTTCCGGAGGTAGTTTAACGTGTGCTAATATAAGAATTGGATGTTGGATTGTGTTCCTTTTCTATTTCCTAAGAAAATGGCAGGTACGTGTAGCGATTTATTGAAACATGCACACAAATCAGAGTTTGTCTAACTAGCCTCAGAGTCAGTACTTTTATTCTTCACCACAGCCTCATCTCTCCTAGGCAATCTTTCTTGTAATTTCTTTTACTAGTCTTTGGGAATAGGTCCCCAAAGCTCCTCTTTGGATGTTTCTGCCTTTTGTTCACTTCTCCGTCCAGATGATCCCACACTGCTTCGATAATGTTGAGGTTCAGGCTCTGGGGAGGCCAGTCTGTGTGTTTTTCTATCCAGGTATCCGTTTCCTGCATTGGCAGTGTGTTTTTGGATCATTGTCATGCTGAAAAATGTAGCCGCTGCCAATCATATGCTTCCCAGATGGTGCTGCATGTTGGATCGAAATCTGACAGTACTTTTCTGCGTTCCTAATTTCACCAACTTTGACAACATCCCCAACACCACTGCCTAAAATGCAGGCCCAAACCTCTACAGTGTATTACAGATGGCTGCAGACACTCACTGTACCTCTGTCTTAATCCCCTCTGTATACGCCGATGGTGCTTTGAACTAGAAATTTCAAATTCTGATTCATCGCTCTATGAGACCTGTTACCACAGATTTTCAGTCAGTTCTTGTGAAATGTGGCAAACCTCAGACTTTTCTCCCTGTATCCATTCTGTGCTAACCCAACCTGTTCTTGAAAGCCACCCTGATGGTCTGAGGGGCTTCGGCAAGCTGTGGATTGATCAACTGAAGGAACAGAACCTAACCCTATTTCTCACAGACATTTTTCATCTGCTGGGGATATTTTTTTTTAGGCCTCCTGCATCTTCTTTTGTCCTCCACATGTCCAGTTTTCTTCATTTTTGGAGGTCAGACTGCACACTATGCTGATATAATAGGTCTTTGGGAATCACCTTGTTAGCACAAAAATGCTATTTTGTGCCTGTCAAACTGAGTTGTCTTTTGCATTTTATTTTTGTAGATTCAATAAAGAAATAGAAACAAATGATGCTAGTAACTATTTACCCAAAGATGGTTCATTGGTTCATTCCTTGACTTTTATGCTTGAATGATAGGCCAATATTTAGTGTCTTAACAAACATAAAATGTTCCTCTGACCTTCAGAAAGCCTGAAGAACTATTGCTCAAGGCCACTTTAAAAATTGCAAGAAGGTCTGGCTCCCTGAAGCAAAATACAAAGAAATGAGGGATGACTCAAGACTTCTGATGGATGGATGGATTCAGCATTATGGGGAACTAGCAAAGTAGCTCCTAATGTTATCAGGAAAGTTTTACTGAGGTCACAGATCTAGGGAGCTGAGGGCCACCTTCCTAGAAGTAACCCCCTGCTGGCCTTTAAAAGAATCCAATTATCCACTGGCTTCCCTTTCAGTCTCAGAAACTACATCTATGTTTTACGGGTGGCTGTGGCTCAGGAGGTAGAGCTGGTCGTCTACCAATAGTGAGGCCTGAGCTGGTCCGATATCTCCATGTGAGCATGTGTGAGAATTTTCGTGCTTGTGTGACTGGCAGAATGAAGCTTATAGTAAAAAGGGCCTTGAGTGCATAGTTGAGTAGAAAAGCGCTAAACAAGTACCAGCCTGTTTATTGCCTATGCTTTTAAATTATTGACACAGATGGATAGGAGGACTTGAAAAACCCAGGAGGGCAGTCGTAGTAGAAGCTGGAAAATCAGAGGGGGTGAGTGAGCGAACCAGGCCTGATAGAAGTGGAATATCAGATCAGCTTTTAATTAGTGGAGAGAGCTTTACAATGTGGACAAGATCAATATGTAGGTCTAGTTTTCTTGCTGTTGATACTTGGATGGGAATGACTGACTGCTAGTACTAATCTCCAAGTGTGTTATTGCTAACATCACCTTGAGATATCTTGCTAGTGGCTAAACCTCTGTCAAAGCAGGCTTCTCAAACATACCCTGTTTGAGAAGCTTCATTTGTTTCGATTTGTACCTGTCAACACTCTATTAATATTAAGTATTGGTATTATTGGTATTATTTGAAGTTTCGAATAAATCTTTTCCTGCCCACGTTGAGACACACATCACATGAATCTCAAACGCACACACAGGTCGAGCTTGTTACAGTAAGGAGTCACATTGCTCGCCACAATCAAGTCAGCAGTCCGTTCACATGCTGCTCAACAAGGCTTCTATGCTGCTGCATCCGTTGGGAGAAGGGGTTCAAAATATATCCGAAGGGCTCCGGCTGAGACAACAGAGCCCCGTGTTCTCCTTCTCCTGTTGCTCTGCTCCCAGCCTGGTGGAGGGGAGCACAGGAGGTGCTGATGGAGAAGAGTTTCAGATTTCAAAAGGTTTTTTCTTTTCCCCTCCCTCTTCTACCCAACTGGATCAGGCCAAATGCAAACACAACACACGGGTGTGTGCGTGCATGTGTGCAGTGTGTGTTTATTGTCGCAGTCAAAACAGAGTTTGAACAGTGCAACACATTGCCCAGTGTGTGTGTGGTACATGTGTGTGTATCTATGTGTGAGGTATCTGAGGTACATGTGTGTATTCATATCCAGGTCACCAGTGGAGAGTCCCATGTCCTGTTCTCATCACCACCTGATCCCACCAGTCGGTCTGACACCACAACAGTGTGTGTGTGTGTGTGTGTGTGTGTGTGTGTGTGTGTGTGTGTGTGTGTGTGTGTGTGTGTGTGTGTGTGTGTGTGTGTTTGAACATGTGTGCTTGTGTGTAAACAGTAGAAAATGTGTATAAGGGAGTGAAAAAAGTCACATGAAGCCGTTATGTCACACAGTGACCCAATTCATCCCATATGTGTTGGTTATTAAATTCTCCACTCTCCACAGTCACAGTAGCAGCCTGCTTTTTGAAGCACCAGCACAATGCGTGCCCGTCACGTGGTAAAAACCGAGCCCAGTTAGCGGATACCACCCTAGGGAGTGACGGAGGGGGGATTTAAGTTCAGAACCAGGAAGTGTTTTGATGAGAGCGCCTCCCCTCCCCCTCTACTTTGCTTTCTTTTCCAGCTTAAACACATCTGTCCTGCCTGACCACCCACTCCACCCCCACAGGCCTACAGCTGGAGCATCTAGTCAGTGCCATTCTCAAGTACTAAAACATAAATACAGGCATTTGATTTAAACACTGGAACAATTCAAAATATTGTAAACGTTATAGCAGCTGAACATTCAGACTAACGTATTGCCATAAAAGAGTGCTAAATGTAATTAGAAAACATAAAGCAGATTCAAAATGGGATTATAAAGTGTAGCGCAAAGTATCAAAATTTACCTTCAGGTAAAATGCATCACCATATAAAGATGTTTATCGTTAGCAATTCTTCCACATTTCAACAGCATGTTGTGAACACATTTTGCTAACAGAACTTGTCTCTGTTCATTTTGTTTAAATGTTTAAGGAGCAGGAACTTCAAACTCCATGTAAGACTATGATGCATAGGTGTGGCTGTGGTCACTGATTACCAGCCACTCCAGAAACTACAATAAGCCCACTGTGCCTACATCAATTAATTACCATATGTTTGACATACAAAATCCTGTGTGATTTCCTTTATTTTGCTGCTGCCTCTCTTACACCGTCGTTCATGTATCCACTAGCAGCTGCCTGCCAACCCTGTTTCTGTTCTTGCTTGATGAAATGTGATAGATTTCCCACTTCTCTCAGGTTTTAAGTTAACTCTTCTGTACTTGGGCAGATACAAGGAAGTGTTGGGCCCTGCTTACCCATCCTAGGATAACTAGATTCAAGATTCTTTACTTGTCACAGGCATGGTTATACAGATATAACACGCAGTGAAATGTGACCTGACGCTATTTGGCTGTGCAAAAAAGAGAGACAGAACTTTAAAAAGGACATTATATGCAGTAAGTGCTCTTTTGAAGTAGCACAGGCTACATTCAGAAGCTACATTTGGTTTGGTGACAGTTTTTCTCCTTTGCATCGTGGAGTATTTACCACATAGCAGCAAACGTAAATAACTTACCTGTAAGTTGACCTCAACAAGCAAAAGCCTCCAGTGCTTCAGCTGCTATCCTGCTGAGCTAACGAAGGCAACATTAAACCCTGGTGGTGCATTGTCACCCACTAACCAACTGTTACTTCCAAAATTATGCATGCAATGCTGCTGAAAGTGAGCCAGGTTTGACTTTAAGAAGCGTAGCTCTACCTTCAAGTGCTCCACATAAAACCTTCCTTCCAGTCATAAATATGACTTATAGTACAAAAGAAATGATATTTCTCTGGTTGGCAAAAAGAAAAAAGAAAAAAGATTGGAGCCAAAGTAAGCTTTTTCATGATAGAAATCGAACAGCAAAGAGATATGCTGAGCTTTCAGGGCACAGAGGATCCATGAAAAATACAGTTCATGAGTAATAAAATGGTAGCATGACAACTACTGTAAAATAAAAAGTAGACACATATGGCACTAAAAGAGATTAAAAAGTGGGGAAAAAAGGCTTCTTTTGGCAGCAGATGTTGGCAAAGCTTCCTGACTTTATTTCTCCCTCATTGTCACACCTTTATATTTAATGTACTTTAGAAATCCAGTATTTTAAGACTATTTCAGGACTACTTGAAAGTAGAAAAATTTACTGAAGCCATGCTGTCCAGACCACCCGCCCACCGCCACTCCATTGCACCATGTACCACCCCCCATGTGCCCCCGTAACAGGCTTACTTGCTTGTTCGAGAACTGGCTGTGTTTTCTTTGTGTTGCCAGACCTTGCTATCACATTACTGCACACATGCTGATGCAGCAGCCCCCTGAAGCACCCACCCATCCTACCCCGACTCGGTCTCCACATTTTTTTCCCCCCACAGTGTAGCCCAACAATGGAGCGCAACAAATTATGATTTCAATTTAAGTAATGCTACATTACAGTTTCCAATCACAGAAATAAGTCGTTACTTTTGTTATCGCCACTTCTAAATACAAGATTAAAAGTTGAATTATCCAGGAAATACACCCCCAGCCCACGCACTCCACCCCCATGCAGTTGCCCTGATTAATTTTCATAGAATTAGTCATCGTCCTCCTCGCACATCTCGTCGAGCTCTGATGAGAAATTGCTGAAAAGTTGGCTTTGCCTGGAGCAGATATTCTCTCGACTTTGATTTTATCAAGCAGCTCAGAGAGGAAGGGAAATTAATTTCAGTCCCAATTTTAAAGGATAAGAGGATGCAAGTGGCAATTTTTTAGTTATGACATCAAGGTAATATAGTGCTGTATAAAATTCTATCCCGAGCAGGTAATAAGCAAATTAATGTATTCTTTGAGAAAGGAGTCCAAGTATTTGTGAATTACATTACCTAGCTTATTAATCATATCCCTCTTTGACAGTGGCTTGGTTCTTTATCACTGCGAAACGACCCCATAATTTAAGAGAATCTATTGTCAGCGGTCAACGAGACTAACCAGAGTGGACAACCCGTGTTTTTGTAATATGTTGAAAATTAGGGACGGTATAGAAGTAATTGGTCTGGGGAAGGGGGAGGGGTCTTATGCCAGACTTCAATAACATTTTCTTTGGAGCCAGGTCTTAATTTAGAAAAGCTGTAAAATATGCACTTGCACTTTGTACAACACCTTAACAACACAGTGCTGTGCAAAAGTCTTAAACCACCCCTCACTTCTTTATACGGTATGTTGATAGGAAAATAGAAAATTGGTGCAGCAGTGCATACATTATATGTGAGCGGATAGATGGACTCAAAGTACAAATGAAGACAGTTTGTACAGTTCTAACAGGCACTGCACACCATGAAATCCTACCAGCAGCTGGACAAAGCTGGACTGAAAGACAGAAGTAACCAGACCGAAAAGCAGCGCACATTTCAATGCTTTATTTCGGTGCTTTTTTTTTTCTGAGATGTCACACACTTTAGATTCTAGCCAATCATTTTACGTTTCCAAGAATAGTAGGCGGGCCCAGGTACGTACGTTCTTTTAGAGCAGAGCTACAGATTAAAAATGCCCAAGGCAAAGCGGTCAAAACTCTGGCTGTACTTCACAGCAAAAGATGCAAACTCAGCAGCAACAAGTGCTTTAAGCTGATACTGTGATACTGTCAAAGCAGGTAACTCCTCGAATCTGATGAAACACCTGGTGACGTATAGCATTTTGTTAAAAGCCGAGAAATGCGCCGTATTTAATAGCTTGCTGCGAGACCTCACACCGAGCACATCTACTGCGGGTGTGGTGCCTGTTATCGGACACAGAGTTAGCAACGTCCCCCAAAAACCCGAAGAGGAGAGTCCTGGCCCCTAGCCCTGCCAGTGTAGCAGAAATGATGAGGATGATGATGGCAGCAGCAGCCATTCTTCTCTGCGTGAGTAGCTTAATGTTGTTCATGTGTAATTTATGTTGAGTACGCTAAAAGTGTTATTACATTAATGCATATAAGGTGAACTAGCAAACACTGTCGTGGATACATGCGCCTGTCTTCTCGTTTGATGGCAGATACTGTTAGGATGCCTGGGTCGTCGACCCAGGGTTTTTGAGTTTTTGATATTATTTATACTTCCTAGTTTTTGGTTTCTTTGAGTTCCGTCTTATGGCTTATGTCTCTGTCGTCTTTAGTTGCTCTGTCTCCCCTATCACCTGCATCCCCTTGTCTAGTTCGCGTCTATGTGTATCTTAAGTTCCTATATCCCCGTGTTCAGTCAGTGTTTGTGTCTGCCCTGTTCCCACGTCTCTGTTCCCTTTGTAGTGCCTGCATGTGAGTCTGTGTCTTTGTTCAGTCTGTGTTATGTGTTTCCTGTTTTACTTTGAAGGTCTCTGTCTTTTCTCAGTGTGTTCAGTTTATGCTTCTTTGGTCTCGTCAGTTCTGATTTGCCCCAGCTGTGTTTCCCTCCTGTTACCCATTCCCTGATTGCTCCCTCTGTGTATTTAAGCCCTGTGTTTCTCTGTGTCCGTGTCGCGATCTACCGTTTTCCTAGCTGTGTGTTCTGTCATTCCTCCTGGTGTAAGTTTATTTTGATTTTTCCAGTTATGTTATATTTGAGTTTAACATTAAAGTTGTTTTGAGTTCACATCTGTCTCCGGAGTCTGCACCTTGGGTCCTATTCCTGCCTGCACACAGCCACACCTAACAGATACTCCCTTCACCCTGGCCAAAAAGGCTAAAATGACCAAAGAAAAAGTGGAAAACAGTTGAACATGAGAGGTTTTTGGACAAAGTTTGTGTTTTCCCCATTGATTAAGCACTGCTTCCAGCCAAGAGTGATAACATAAATCCCCTATAGCTGCAGAAAAGGCTAACGTTGTTATCTTTTTACAAAAAAACAGCTGAACATGAAAGGTTTTTGGACCAATTTTGTGTTCTCCATTCTTTAAGCACCGGTTCGAGCACCGGCACCGTTTCAAATGTACCGGTTTGGTACTGGTATCGGATAAAACCTAAACGATACCCATCCCTACACAGCACAGGAGCAAGCTCTGAGCACAAGATCCATAGAGGCTGGGGTCTATCACACCAGGCGAGACCCCAGGTGCAGGCTGTGTAAAGATGCCCTTGAGACAATCCAGCACATAACAGCAGGGTGTAAGATGCTAGCAGGCAGGGCATACATGGAACGCCATAACCAAGTGGTCGGCATAGTGTACAGGAACATCTGTGCTGAGTATGGCGTGGAAGTCCTGAGGTCAAAATGGGAGATCCTGTGGGACTTCCAGATACAGATGTGCAAAATGGTGGTGGCTAACCAACTGGACATAGTGGTGGTGGACAAGCAGAAGAAGACGGCCGTAGTGATCAATGTAGCGATACCAAATGACAACAACATCAGGAAGAAGCAACACGAGAAGCTTGAGAAATACCAAGGGCTCAGAGAAGAACTCAAGAAGATGTGGAGGGTGAAGGTAACAGTGGTCCCAGTGGTAATCGGAGCACTCGGTGCAGTGACTCCCAAGCTAAGCGAGAGATCATCGGAGATCTCTGTCCAGAAGAGCGCAGTCCTAGGAACAGCAAAGATACTGCACAGGACCCTCAAGCTCCCAGGCCTTTGGTAGAGGACCCGAGCTTGAAGAATAGAGGGCAATTTATATATAAATATATACATAGAACTGTAATTCGAGTAAAGTAATGTTTGTCTACTACAACATATTCAGCTGTAATGGTAGTAAACTTCAAGCACAACCTCCTATGAATCCTCAGTTTTACGTACTGTATTGAATTTAGTGATGTTTGAAAATGCAAAAAAATAAAACATCCTACCAGCTTTTTATTTTTTTTTTTCAATTTTTCCTTTGAGTATTTTTGATAGTTTGGGGTTGTTGGTTGCGCAAAGAAATAATTGTGATTTTTTGAGATGTGGAATTAAAAAAAAAAAAAAGCATTTTCAATCAGGCTGGAAAATCTGAGTTTCAGGAGTTAGAGTCATCTTGTCATACTATACTGCTAATCTGGTATTGTCCAAGATATGTGTCTCTAACTGAAAGTATTCCTCTTTACAAAATGCATTTCACCATATATAATATGGACTTTGAGTAACATGAATTATATATTGAATCCAAATTTTATCTTCAATTTTCTACCCTCAAATGTTATAATAAAAAACAAAGTGTGACGTGCAAATTTCAAACAAATTTTAACATTTTAATCAAAAGTAAAATGTTATTTTAGCCAATTTCAATTTTTATTTTCCTGTTTCTATCAGTGGTATCTTAGCCAACAAAACCGTAGCATTGTTTCTGGGACCACTTTGATAGAGACTGACTGCAGACCTGGAACACCCCACAAGAACTGCACTTTCGGAGACGCTCTGACTCAGCCGTCTAACCATCACAATATGCCCTCATTCTTACACGTGCCCATTTTTTCTTCTTCTAACACATAAACTTTGAAGACAAAAATTTAAACTTGTGCCCTAATCTACACCCACTATCAGGTGCTATGATAAAGAGATAATCAGTGTTCCTCACTTCACATGTCACGGTCATAATGTTATTCCTGATCAGTGTACACAAGAACATTTTATCAGTTTACATCCAGAGCCTGCCTGCAGCGATTTGTTTAGTCAGATCTTAAACGTAATTTTTCATTGAGTAGAAGAAAGCGGCCAGCTAGTGTAAAAATAACGCCTTGTGCTGTTTGGCAATCTCGCTGTGATTATTGCACTGAATTTCTTTTTGCACTCAGTGACCAATTGCAAGTAGGTGCAGTGAAGGTACACTGATTGACCAACTAAGAAACTACTTCTGATCACAAGGCAATTCCACTGGTTGCCTGGCGAGAGACAACCAGTCTAATTGGTTGCCTCTTGTGAAAGCTTGCAAATAATTTCCATCTACTTTATAGACACAGACAATCAATCTGATGCATCTTGTTACCATAGAGAACTTACATGAAGCTTTTGGTTAAGTTCAACCAGAGAGATCTGTGGTACACATCCATCTGCTTCCCAGGTTTTGGCAGCTAATCTGTGCTTTACGTCACTTCCACTTTCCCACGCTGTCAAGCTGAATGTGACATCGCTAGTCTAATCCAGTCATCTTTTTGCCTGCCTTCTTCAGGCCAATCAGCCTTCACGTACAACCGAGTACTCACCGCTGATCTGTCATTCCCCCACCTCCTCCCCATCACAGCCTCTTCCTTGCCACTCAGGCTCTATTAAAGTCTCCATCTTCATCTTCAACAGCAGCATTTAGACTCTGGGGGGTCCTGCACTTATCCCGATCTCCGCTGGGATTCCGTTCTGCTGTGATGGGCCATTGGAGTCTAACCACCAAATACCTCAAACTGAATACTGTATATAAATAAATCATGTTCAGTTCCTTCTAATAATCTCTCCTTATTGAGCTGGGTACCAAATTACTGTGTTCTGGTGATATTTATATATAAAAGTGTCTGTCATTGTGACAAACCAAGTGGAGAACTTTGTGATTCAAACCAGTGAAGTTTTGGCTGGACTTTGAATACAACTGGTTAATGTGAATTTTACTCTGAATTTCTGTGTATGTAAATGCGTTTGCAGATGGCAACAGATTTGAGCGTTTTGCAGATTTATCACAGTTATTATCACAAACAGCTTGCATTTAATTGCCGTCTAGGCCCCATTCAGTCACAGACTGATAGACTGCCATTTTATTTTTAACGCACTAAAGTTGCTTTGAAGATCTGAACGAGGCATCACAGACTGCTGTCTGGCAAGAGAACTGTGACTTTTGGCAGTTTATCACAGTTAATTGTTGTATTTTCTAATGTCAAAAGATGATCTTTCTCACGTAACTCCTTATCCGGTTGTTCAGTGATGACGCGACAAATCCTACTTCCGGGTCTAAAGTAGTCTGCGTTTAATATGGCTTTTGTGTTGTTAACATGTTTAATGTTATGTATTTTCTTCTATTTGATCTCAAAAAGCTCCTAAAACAGTCAGTGATCACTGTTGACCTCCCTCGGCTTTTATTACCACTAATCATTTATTTAAGCTCAGTTTTTAAAACCTTAGGATGTAACTACAGCCCAGCCCATGCAGCAGTATATGAATGACTAACCTCGTATTGTGGATGGATTATCTCAGTTGTTCTCCTGGCTGAAGTTTGGTCCTTTTACAGCATCCTGCCATGCGATTACATTTGTTCCTGACCACCGAGAACACTCACGTTAACTTTTATCGAGTGGAAAAAAAGTTAGCTTGTTTATATTATGCTAACATAGCTGTGTCGCTAGCGGTCACGTAGCACATCATTATATACCAGCTAGCCCAACTTCAGTAACCCTACAAACGTCACTGCTGTTTAGTTTTCCGTCTTCATTTATGCTGGAAGTGATAACAGAGCTGTACGTTTTAATTTGTTTCCAAAACCCCGCAGTCAGGACATGCTATATTGTATTTAGATAGAAGCTAGCGAGCTAACTCCCTGCTAACTTCTAACTCCGTTAAATGTCATAAATTCCGTTTTCATGGATGCCTGGATGTTAAACTCAATTGTTACACCTGGTAGAGCAGAACGCTGATCATTTTATTAAAGATGAAAGACTTTAGACAGTTTTTCAACTCTCAGTAATGCCATAGTGATCGTTTGATATATGGACCTGCAGCGGAGTTTAGACCCAGACACGGCTAGTGACGTCAGACTGAACAATCGGATAGTTTCTCAAGATTCAAAATTTTCTGCCACCCTCCATTATAGCAGACAGGAAGGGGCTTTCATACTGTAAAAACATTTACAGATAAAGCTGGCAATTGCAGAAAGGACAGGAAAGCCACCAGGCTTGGTTGGGGAACTGTAGCTTTAATGGTGCTCTTTATATTACCAGACTGAAGCAAAGCAAAAGAAAATGGATCGGTAAGGGTGTTTATTTTTCCTCCCAGCTGAATAGACCTTCATTGATGGTTTTGGATATGCTGCCTCAAGTCTCTCACACAGGAGCTGGAGGGGAGCTTGTAAAGTCAGCAGCCATACGTTGAGCTACAAAAATAATCCAGGTTTTATTGGGACTGCCATGGGAGGTTGGCATAGGGGGGAGTGAGGGTTAAGTGGTTGTACAGCACAATTCACCTCTCTTACAAGAGAAGAACTGTTTTATACTGTATTGACTGCTACACATACACTCTCTTTCTCTCTCTCGCACACACAGTGAGACAGAGGGGCTATTGGAAATTACAGTGGTGATTCCTTGGGAAAAAAAGGCACAAAGGTAGGAGTGTTGACGTGTGCGTGTTCTCTTGTGTATGTGAGGAGGCAGTATGTGTGAATCAGCGTGTGGGGGTATTAACAACATGCTGGTATTTAAACTGCTCCTCTAACAATGGGTCTTAAGTTTGTAGCCAGTGCCCACAGTCTATCTGCTAATGGTACCAGTCCACTCACTTACCCAGCAGGATGGAGACACTCCAGTAGCTTTACAGAGTGCCAGGAAATGCTAAATATCGCTAAGCGATCCTATGGCCCCCGTGTAAATGCCACAGCTGCCTGTAAACACCACTTTTTTGTTTTACAGGACTGTCTAATAGAGATTTCCACTAACTTGACAAATCCTTTTTTGTAACAGGGAAGCAGATATGTCAGGATGATCCGTGGGAACGTCTCAGTCGAGGTGGCATCGGCTGAAAGGTCATCGAATAAATGCAGCTGAGCAAGTTCGGACACTGTCCCAGGCATTTTCAGGGCAGTGCAATCACAGCTGTGAGCAGCCCGGCCTGCATGCTGCACACAGCTCGAAGGACAAAAGGCTCTAGAAGAAATTGATAGATTACAAAAGGGCACGGTCCGTCATTTGCCTTTTGTTTTCCCTATCAGAGGCCTTCAGTGTTGCCGTGTTTCACGAGGACAACATTATAAAGCATGAAAGATTGCCTGGCTTATGGGTATTTATGGCAAGTGTAAGTATTTCGACTGTTTTTCACGGCTGAGTGAGCTGCCCTTTAAGATGCTCGGAAAGGCATTCCGACGCCCAGGCTCCGGGGAACGCGAAATATGGAGTAAGGCAGGGGCCCTTGGCAGGCAGAAAGGAGTTCAGCGTCTGCCCGTCGTTGTCCAGATGCCCGAAGAGCCAGCCGTGGCCACAGCGGTGGAATATTCCCCCGCTGGGATGGGCGAGGGTGTGAGAGGTATAACCGGCTGTCTCCAAAATTCAAACACTGTCAACCCTTCACATCTGTCTCCTCCCTAATGAGATGAACCCGTAAAATTAGCCCACTGAAATGGTTAGTAGTTATTGTGGCAGAGGGAGCGCCGTGACAGAGATATTTGTCAAGAATTGGATTAAAGCAGATGGCTTTCTAAAACCTTAAACCAGCGTGATTAGATTTTCACCGTTGAACACTGATTGAAGGATGATTGCATTAGATGACACTGAAAAGGAAAGCGACACACAAAAACAAGCCTGATTTACGCAGGGTGGTAGGATCGTAATCCTCTTTGCCCGTGTTCTTGTGCACAGATGCCTTCACCAATCCACCAATACAACATGGCTCCATCTGTGAGACGTTTTGTGTTTCATTCAACACACGTGTAGCATTTACTTATCCTCGGCCATGTTAGCAGTCGGTTGTTGTGTTGCTATCGATTGTTGTGTCTGTCGGTTAACCTACCGTGTTTATCCTGTGCAGGTGACAGTTAAGAATTATTGGTTGGATTGCTGTGAAGCTTTCCATAGATGCCTGTGAGCCACAAATGTCTACAGACTTGGTTGATGTCTAGACTTTAGACTTTTTGCCTGGTAGCAAACATACGGTAGTAACAAAAATTTGGGATATCCAGACGGTGTATTTCCACACCAGTACCACATTCAGACATCAGAGGGTTTTTTGACAGCATACTGAATACTTTTCGCTCAAACCCTGCTAAGATTTATCGAGTTGTTTTGGAACACGGAGTTAGCCTCGTTAAAATCTGAGTAATGCGAACTGAATCCAGCTGTGGATGAAAAGCTACAGAAACACATGGTCAGTGCAGGATCTGGTAGAGCTGGCTGTTGTCAACATTCATGGCAGCTTTCTCCAGGCGGCAAAAAAAAAAGTGCACGCAAATAATGTGCATTCATAGCCAACCACAAACAAGCCTGAGGTGGAAAATGGCCTTTTAAAGAAGTGCTGCATTTTATTAAACCAAGAATTGTTTTCAGCCAGACACTGGCTTACCTTCTGGCATCCAAAATGAGGGTATCAGAACTCAGGTGTAACTGTAACTGTATTTTTCTGCATCTTTCTGTAAAGGAACAGAACAGTGTAGGAGGTAGGCTGCCTGTGCAATACTTCTCTCATGTTTGCCGGTGGTTTTGCATACGGAGAGCTGCCGAAAAAAAGACTCGTGAGGCAGACTTTGAGGGAAAGAGCGTGGCGGAGTTTGTGAAAACTGAAGGCACTCGATTGCTACAGAAGGCCAGCTTGGGGGCCAGGGGCGTAGCAGAAGATAGAAGGTCCCGAGTGACTCGGCTCTGCCTCGCTCAGCAGTTTTTTTCACCACCCATCTGCACTGACATGCAGCACGTGTTCATTTAGGGACTGAAGAAATTTAATAACCACCTGAAAACGATTCCTTTCTACTTAAGATGATAAATCCCATAAAGAGAGAAAGAAAAGCGGCGAGGTGATCTATGCAGATATCTGAATTAAGCTGAGATCCAGTGCTGATTTATAGGCTCGGAGACTTTGCGAAATTAAGTGAAAGAAACTCAGGGCTGAACCAGTGGTTTATCTCTGCCATCGAGCTGATCTATCACCCCCCTGACATTAAAGAAAATTAAGCTCCTTTCTTGTGTGGAGAAAAACCCACTCCTGAACTGAAAAACTTTTCTTTAAGGAAAACAGAGCCCAGTTCTTTTCTAATCAAATGCCACGGTTGTTACTCAAGGTTCGATCAAAAAAGATGATGCGCGTTTATAAGCTAATGAAAAGCAATTTGTGGGCCGATTTTTTTTTCTTTCCATTCTAAAAATGCCGAGATTAAAACCTCGCTTGTCGCTTCGTATCTCCACTTAATGAATATACAAGTTGAATGAAATGATGTTATGTTGAGCTGTAATTTCCTTATTCTGTTAGGGGGAAAGGAGGGAGCTTCTCATCATATAGGGCATGCTTTAATACACTCATCTCAATAGATATTAACCACCGGGCGACTACCAAAGGCAATGAAACATTTGGGGCCATCCATTTCAGATGAAGACGGGAGATTTCTCCACTTGGTTCCACAAATGTTTACCCATGAAATTGCAATGAGATGAAATGTGACAGATCAGCAGCGGCTGAAAGCGGTTTTCTGTCAAAAAGCTAACGTTGCGAAAAGATCTTTAGATTGATTATGACAACTCTGGCTCTCTGTCGTTTAGAATCAAGCCGCCACCGCCCGGTGTTAAACCCATTCATTACTTTTCATTTCAATCTCTTTATGATCTACCTGATAGTCTAACACCCTAATCCTAATCTGAGGTCAATATCCATCATTTCATTTGAAGTATAAAGTACCGAGACTGGAACAAGCCCACAGTGGGGTTCTACATTTACACCTTGCGTCTTTCGGCGTCTATTTGCAAGCGAGAGAGAGAAAGGACACTGAAAAGTTGCGACTACCTCTGTCCTACAGAAAAGCTTGTACTAGTGAGACCAAAAGGTTACTCGCGGTAATTGAGGTAGCTGCTCAAAATTACTGTTTCCCAGCTCTAAATTTAAGCCAAAGTAAACCTAATGTCTTACTGTGATGAAAAAGTCCAAGCAGAGCAAAGAGAGGAAAAAAAGAGAGCAGAGGCTCATGGGACCTGACCTGTGCTCTGCCTCGTAATTAGACTTTACCCCACTTTCTCACTGCCGGGACCCGCTTTCTACTTTTGCCAGACAGTATTCCTGTTGCTTGCGTGTCACTCATATTACCTCTGTACCAACAGCGCTAGGACGTGTAAGGTCTAGAAGTGGAGCAACAGTGATTTAGCATTTTGAATCCATCGGTTAACAATACAAAGGAAGCTGTTTTTTTCTTGTTCTTTTGGCCCTGCCTCGAAGCTGAAGCTCTTTAGGGTTTAGTTTCCATCAATACCGGCAAAATCTCTTCTCTGTTGTTGCCGGGGAAAGATTGACCTGAATTGTGAATCACTAGAGTTAATCCCTCCTACGTTTACTATATGAAGAGCTGGATTTCATGAGCCAGGCCCATACACACCGTCCTGTGCGGATTAAGCTACACTCTCCTTTTGATTCACGTCTGAGTGTCAAGTGTAGATATTCCATGTCTTTCTTTTGAATCAGTTCTTCAGGCTAGCAAGAAAATTCGCACAAAAGGATCAATTTAATGATAAGTAACAAAGAAATTGTAAAGCGTAACCAGATGAAGAAAGGCAAAACACAATGACGATGCATTAAAAATGTACAGAGTAAATTAGAAAGGTAACAGGAGCGAGTGTTGGGATAAGACACCGATGTGCAGTAGCAAATCTTGAAGTATGAGAAGCCACAGAAGGAGCTGGTTATGGATGTAGGTGGTAGGAGGAGTTGCTCATGAGGGCCATCACTGAATTCAATTTACCCATTACCTCTCTTTTATGGAGCTGAACAGTTCTGACTGTTGCTGAAATGGTGCTGCCCCAGCGAGACCACAACATCCTAGAAAAGTATCAAGAGTCCCCCTGTAATTTCCAGAAGACCTTTGGGTGCTTTAACACTTAATCTATTTGGTTCAGCTGGGTTAGTGTGAAAGCTATAATTTGTACTCCTGTGCAAAGCAAACAACAGGAATCCACTGGCCAGACAGCTTTATATCTTTTTGGGCAGATTTTTTCTCATTTCCTGACTGATCCACACTGTTGTTGTGATATCGGTGCTGTTTTATTATCTTTCCCCCATAAAGACAACATTTGACGTTCTCCCCTGGACCATTAATGTTGATTTTTGTGACACCTCAGTCTGATTGTTGTTTCACAACCATTAGAATAGTTTCTGGGGGTTTTCCGAGGGTCGCTGCGTGGATGGAAACCGCCCTCACTAACTTCTGATGCAAACCCAGTCATTTTGTTCTGTTGTCCTCAACAGCTCTCCTACAGTAACTGCCTGTCTCCTGAAACTGTGCTGGGAGACACAGCAAACATGGCAATAGCACATTTTGATGTTCCATCCTTCAGGAGTTGGAGTACCTGTGCAACCTCTGTAGGGTCCAGGTATCACGTCATGCTACCAGTAGTGACACTGACACTGGTCAAATGCAAAACTGTAAAACCATTCCTGTTTCAGGGGTTGTTTTATTGTTGCCTCTCTAGTGCACCTGTTGTTAATTGCATTAACACCAAAGCAGCTGAAACTGATTAACAACCCCCTCTGCTACTTAACCAACCAGATCAATATCCCGCAGGTTTAACCGACTTGATGCTGTACTCCGATTAAGGAGCATTACTTCCAATTTTTCTGTCCCTTATACAATGTAAGCCTGGAAGCAATACGCCAAAACGTTGCCTGAGTAGACGTCCAGCAAATCAAATTCTAGTTAACATGCCTGTAGTAATATTATCCAGTGAAAAATTCAACGTAGCCCAGAAAGAAGCAGCGATCCCCAACTCCCGGGCCACGGATCGGTACCAGTCCGTGAATCATTTTCCCTTGATCTTTTCAAGTGTGTTATGAATAAATCTTCTTTTTTTGGTACCGGTACTGGTTTTATTTTGTTGTATTCATCCACGACACCTTAAAGGCCACTCTGTGAAAATATTGTCGGACATAAACTGGTCCATGGCACAAAAAAGGTTGGGGACACTTTTTTTTACTTTGGAAGGAGAAAGTCCTACATTAGCACTCTTCTCCACTAAGCAATGACCTCAGGATTTATTCTCTAAATGGAAGCCACTGTGTTGTGGAAGATGGGGGGAAAAAACATAAAGCCTAGATATCCCCTTGTGCTGTAAATAATCATGTCTGGCCCACAGCCCTGTAGTCTTAGATGCTCTACTGTGGTCTGTAGTCTGCAGTACTCAGTCATCCATATAGAGGGTTAACTCTCTGGAGTGTGAGGCGCACACATTTAACAAACCTTTGATTTATTTCCAGACTTTTATGGCTGAGATGAGCTATTGAAGCTATTCTGAATGATAGTACAAATCTGCATCTTTTTATCATCTCATATTAATTTCTCTGAAGAAGAAAAAAAAACACATGCCACTGCAGTGCGGCAGTTACTTGCACATCCTTGTTATTGTTTATCAGATGCTGTGAAAATCAGAGTAAGCGAGAGCTCCTGACTCGCTATCAGCCGCTATCTTTCTTTGCCGCTCTGTCAGCCATTAGCTTGTAATTTATGCTTTCACACTCTCGGGGCCGTATGCTTAAAGCGATGGCATTGGCATACGCGAGAAAGTTTTTGCTTTCATTATGTTGACGGCTGTACATTGATAAACAGAAACGCAGCCAAACTGAGTGCTCCTCCACGCCCACCACAGGTGTTCGAACAAAAAAAGAGGGAATAAAAGGCTCCCATTGGGGTGGAGGTGTGAATTAAACTCCGGCACAGTTTAGCTTGAAACGTGATACATTTTTAAAGGTTGGAGAAAAAGAAAGAATGAAAGCAAGAAAGAGAGAGCCAGACAGGCTCTGAACGTGCTCCCGTGACAGACAGCTCAGACACCTATATCTGACCATGTAAGTGCAAAAACTAAAGCTAGAGAATGAATATAACAGTCATATATGATCAAACACTAAAGCCGGAGCTGCTGCTTTGACACATTAAAGATTTTAAGCGTAGCAGAAATTCCTCAGCATTGTCAGAGCAGAAGCATGGGCTTCTAAAGTAAGATATGAATGGCTTTTGCAGGCCCGGAGGGTCATAAAACTGGCTCAGCATATAGGAAATTGAATAAGAGAACAAGTAAAAACTCACATGAAGTTGTTCACTATACTGAAACTCCCAGAGAGTGGAGAGAACAAATTGAACTCGAGGTCAGCGCAGGGAACTTCACACTTGACTGCCTCTTCACATAATACATCTGAAGTCTATTTAATCCAACTTTGGGTCCAAATAATCCGTGCAAATTCATTTTCATCACGGTCCCTTTTTTTCATTTTGAAGTGTTATTGACTGGCGGAGGCGTTAAAAATACAGTGGAAGGTCAAGGTCTGCTTGGGATTGCTTGTTTGCGAGTGGCTTCTCTTTTCATTTAAATTCCTTGAAGGCCACGCTCGCCATCCCAAGAACAACTTCCCTGCACAAAACCCACATTTTTTTTCTTTTCCAAGAGTCTCTTGATGTGGCCTGAGGCCGTGCTACTTCTCCTTTTCATCAGCGTGCTGTTTTTAACACACTTGCCGTACGAGAGTCTGACTCCAAATTAGTGTCCTAAATCCAAACTCATTAACTCTCAAGCCAAACAAATGTGTGCCAGATCGTCTGCAACCCGATGTGTGTTTGAGATTACGAGCACTATAATTCAGCCCTGTTTATTTGGTAATCTGTCTGCGCGAGGATTTGGGCAAAACGGTGCAGGACGTGGAACCATCTGTAGAAGTTGCAGAGGGGTTAGCATGGCCGAGAGGTTTACAGGTTTTACAGTAAGGCAAATATATTCCTGCAGTAATGGAACGATGGTTTTCTAGCAGCCTAGTCTTTGTTTACTTATTTATGCTGGGGTCAAAAGGACCCACGGTGTCTTGAACAGGTAGGAAAAACACAGAGATAAAAAATAATATGCAATACTTTCTGTGCTAATCCTCAGAGATTATCATTCTAATATTCGCCTTTTAATCTCCTTTTAAGTCTTTTTTTAGATTATTGTCCAGTCTTGTGTGTTTGTTCATGCTGCTCAGGATCATTTTCCTAATATCAGATATTTTATATCTTAAAAAGCGTGGCTGAAATTAGCAGCCTATGTGTATTTGTACCAGAACATCTGGATTTAGGCATAAAGGGGAACCTGCAGGACACAGGTCTCATTGGCTGTGATTCTGCATGGTTACTGGTGTTTGCATGCTCTGCATCACAACTGTTTCTCTGATCTAAGTGCTGCTTGTTTTATTCATTCAGTTCAGTCTGCAATAATGTGATTTTCTATCAACAAATTTGCAATAGGCGGCAAGAGATTGGCATTTTCCACTGATTTACCGCAGTTAATGGCTGTATTATTACTAACAATTTCCACAAAAGTGACAGTTTGACCTCACTCAGTTGCAGACCAATTGCAGACTCACTTTCTTATCTTCACCTTGATGCATCGTAGGTGCTTGGAACTTGCAACTTCAAAGCAGTCTTTTCAGAGGCAACGAGATCGCAAGTTCATTGTTCGTCACTGCAATAACAAACAATTGGAGTAGGTAAGTTATTTCATAGTAATTATATTAACCAACATGCTAAAATTCATCAGATTGCTTAAAAAATACAATGAATGCAACAGAAGGGTAAAGCCTTATCCGAAAACAGTGATTATTAAAAAAAAAAAAAAAAAAGAACAGACAGGAAGAAAGGAAATGTCAGCATGCTCAACTAGATGAAATATTTGTAGCAGTATTTCCCAATGGCTTTGACTCATTCAGAGTCATTTCTTCTTATCAGTTGTTAAGTGATGATCAACACTGTTTCTGGGTCCTGCGTTGGCAGAGGCTCTTATTTTTCAATGTGCTGCAGTGCTGTATTTCTTGTTTTTGGATTAGGCTTCAGACCTAAAAGAAGCTTAAAAACTATTCAATTGTCATTCTACTTTTGTACAGCTTTTTATTAATGCTATTCGCATAAACTTAAATTCATAGTACAGTGATTCATGCTTTTAAATTTCGCTAATCTTACCAATACAACAAACCCTAAAAATCTAATTAGAGTAGCAGCCAACACAACAGACCAAAGCCAACCAAGTGCACAACATCACATATTGGATATGGCTCAGAAAAATGTGCAATTCGTCTGTAGTCTCACATTTATGAACAGAAATGTCATGAAAACTTGCACAAAACAGGGTCAAGTAGATGCGACAACAAAAACCAAACCAGCCTCCAAAAAGACATAACCAAAAAAAAAAACTGATGGGAAAATATCAAGAAATAGTTTTCCTCCCAATCTGAAGGTAACTCTGCATTTCCCCTGTTGTCAAACAAAATGGCCCCAGCTTCGGCTCCAGTATGATGATAGATGTACATGCGTGCAAGTCCTCTCAGTCCTTTGTCAGTCATCGTACTCCTGAGATATGCATTCAAGCATCAAACAAGGGAAGAGTGCTCAGCACCGGCAGTAGATATGGGCAGATGTCACTAATGACAGCCCCCATGGCTCAAGCTACACATCCTGACACTAGCAGCCCTGCAACTTTTGCAGACTCTCAGCAGAATCTTAACCGCTCAGTGATAGCTGTCATTTCTTTAAAAAGCCTGAAAAACTAAAATAAATCAAAGAGTGTCATTTTTCTACCGTATGATGAGACCCTGTCCCAAAAACTCATTGTACTGTCAAATAAAAGAATTCAATTTGTTGAATATGTCACCTGTGCTGCTGTCTTCGTATTAGCCTAAAGCTAAAATACCTATGTAGCTAGCTGCAACGTCACATAAAGTACTTCAACTAGCCTAACTTCACGATGCCTCCAAAAACCTACGATTATATAGCTTTTTATCTTTATGTCTGAAATTACAGTCGAAGTGTATTTTTTTTGTTTTTTAGAGATACTTCTAGCACAGTGGTTAGCACTGTTGCCTCACAGTGGTAACTATGTGGAGTTTGCATATTCTCCCCGTGTTTGCGTGGTTTCTCTCCAGGTACTCCGACTTCCTCCTACAGTCCAAAAACATGCATTTAGTGGTTTTAGGTTAATTGGGAACTCTAAATTGCCCAAAGGTGTGAATGTGAGTGTGAATGTTTGTCTGTGTCTATGTGTTAGCCCTGCGACAGACTGACCTGTCGCCCTAAGATAGCTGGGATAGGATAGGTTCAAGCCCACCCGCAAACCTGACAGGGATAAGCAATAGAGGATGGATGGATGGATAGAAATGCTTCAGCCAGAATATCACATCATTTTCAGATGTCAGCTAGCTAGCGTGCTTACTGCTAACTTCTACCTCTGCCCATTCTCATAAATCCTGTTTCCCATAGGCGATCTTGATTGTAAGACCTGTGAGAACAAAAGCATGATGATTACTTTAGTATTGTTGCAAAAAATCTGGACTATTTTTAAGCCTAAGTGTATGTTTCCGTTTAGAAGTTAAAGATTATTTCTGCCCTAAAATCACCAATTACATCAACTGATACTATTTGATAGAAACTCCTTTGTATTTGAAAGACATGGCTTCAGATTTTCATTACGAAAAATGTCGGATTCTGTTTTGGGAGCACCACTCACACAGCAGAGACTGCTGCTTTGATTAAAGTGATTCAGAGTAGTTTTGTTTTTCAAGAGCTGTACGGTGGAGCGTGCTGGCACTTTTGCCCCACATATAGCACATGCACCTCGTGGTCAGCTTTCTGTGTAGAGTTTTGATTGTTCTCCCGTGGGTTTCTTCTATAACTCTGGCTTTCACCCACATTGAAAGGACATGCTTGTTAAAGGGCATCCACACGTGAAGAGATTTGCTCATCATATATTGCTTTCTAGCTGATAGCTGGCTGTCAGAACATTCAAGGCTATGGTTGCCTAGGTAACCCTCTTCTGTATTTTCTACATTGCCACATGTCAATCAACAGCATTGTTCACTCTTGTTTGTAGTTACTTCAATCGCTCGCTTCAAAGTTGAGAAAAGTTTATCTTGGGACCTGTTTGTTTCACATCGCCAAGTGGTTATTTCGCTTTGTTGTTTGAAATTGCTAATTTATTACAGCTACTGTGTGGACGCCGCTTTAGAACACCTGTTGATTGCAAATTGCTCATAGGTATGGATGTGAGAGTGTGTGGTCGCTAGCCTCGCTGTGATAATCAGCACAGTGACACCAGATTTACCAGTACGTCACAGGACAGAAATGGACTTGTGACCTTAGCAGTCCACCAAATGGACTACCAACCTAAACCTAAATTGCCCATATTGTAAATGTGAGTGTGAATGGTTGTCTGTCTCTCTGTGTTAGCCCTGCGACAGACTGGAGATCTGTCCAAGGTGTACCCCACATCTCACCCAATGGCACCTGGGATAGGTTCCAGCCCTCAGTGACCCTAAACTGGGTAAGTGAGGGTAAGGCTTTCAAATTAGCTAAACATGAATGACGAAGGACTTTAACTCATATCGGAGGGAATAATGTTGCGTTTACTAGTAAAAGAATCCAAGACTTACCCCACTTAATATCATACTTAATATATCTGTCTTCTTCTGCTGAGACTGAGCATTTATTATAACGGCAGCAGATGAGCAGCATTTTGAGTTTTGAGAGCAATCAATAAGCGCATCATTAAAATGTGCAGAGGAGATGCAGACTACAAAATCTTAGAAAACTAAGATTAATGTTTCTTTATTTTCATGAGACGATTAGAGAATGAATACAAAAAAATAAACCTTTGTTACAGACTTCATCTGACAACAAGTTTAGTAACTTTATTAAAGGAAATAATAATTATAATGCCGCATTAACATCTGCTTAAGAGATGTTAAACAGTGCCGTGCGATACTGCAAATTTTGTTTGATTTAGGATTCATCAACAATTTGCAAATTCTGAAAAAAATTTTTAATGACCATAGTTTAATAACTATGATTTTTACTTTCCACAATACTTAGTTAACACAACAAAACAAACCTTTCAGCTTTTCATGTTTTGAAACTGGGATTTTTTTTTTTTTTTTTGAGACCTGGAATGTTTCTAAAACACTTTGGGTTGTTTTCATTTGCGCTGTTCACTTTTAATAAAGTAGATGTGACAGTCAACACAAAAAGGTTCAGACCTTTTTCATTGTTTATTATTGAGATGTATTTTTTAATTCCCGGAAAGTAATAATTAACACAACTGTGCACAACGTATCCTAGTACCAGTCCGATTCCAAGACCAGTGTTGATATCACTGCTATCATATTTGGATCCCACCTCTTATGCTAAGCTTGGTGGTCAGTGGCGTACCACCACCCAAGTCCTGGGTGTCAGATGTATGGAGTCGGAGGTATAAAGGGACTTTGACCTCAGGTTGGGGCAGACTTATTTTAAAAAGAAAGAAAGAAAGAAAGAAAGAAAGAAAGAAAGAAAGAAAGAAAGAAAGAAAGAAACGTGCATGTTCTACAGTAAATCTAATGACTGCCGGGGGGTCCTCTGCTGTTGACCCTTGTTCTGAGGGGCTAATGGGCGGAGACCTGTTTGTGTGCTTCTTTGGGGTTTTTTTTTTTTTTTTTTTAAATCCTCTCAGGTCCCTGCTGTGATGCGTACTGCAGAAGTAGGCTGGGGGCGCACACACGCTGCAGCGCCACGCACCCCTCACACACACTCCCATATACATCATTTCCATTGGACATTGGCACAGAGACGCAGCGCGACGACCACTCTGACATATCTGCTTGGTACGGACTGCCGAAACTTCTGAGACAGGGAGGCGGGTAGATCCTTTTAGCTGGTCCCAGATAGTGGATTCAATCCACGCTCTCGTTTCTTTCTTTGCTTTTTCCCCTTTCCTCCTCATTTTCTCCTCCTCCTCCTCCTCGTCTTCGCCTGGTTTCGTGTTACAAAGCCCAGGGAGGGAGTTGCGCGGAGAGCCAGTTCTGTGTGAAAAACTGAATGACAGGATCATATGGCTTGATTTGCCTTATAGTCCAAACATTTTTAGGAGGAAAAAAAGGCATAGGGGATACGAGAGGAACTGCGAGAGAGAGCATCAGAAATTGATGAGGATGTGGAATAATTTATAACTCAAATTCAAAAACAAACGTGAGATAACGGAGAAAGCAGAGAGAGAGAGAAACAGAGAGGCAGAAACGGATACTGGCTCCAGTCGTCAGAGAAGGACGGAGAGCGGGGAGGAAAAGCGCAGGACGCATTGCCCGTGATCATCAGCACCATCACCGTAATAATAAGGTAAGTGTGCGCTCGTTATTTCTCGGCAATATTGCTTCCAGCGCTGTGAGGCGGCTGGATTTTAACACACTAACGAAGCAAGCAGAGGCAGAAAACATCCCAAACCCCGGAGCGTCCGAATCTCCAACTGTTGCCAAGAAGCCCACGTTTTTTTTAAATTTCTTCCTAAAACAGCACCATCTAAGGTGCAGTGCGTTTGTATAGACAGATGATTTGGGGTGTTTTGGGTTGCCAGTTTTGGGGCTCAATGCGATGCAACTTTATCCCCTTTTCGCGCTGTGTAAACACAGCGCACTGCGGTCAGGGGCAGTTGGAAGGGAATCAACTCCGGGCTTTTTTCTACTGTATTTCTGTGCATCTACTGTAATGTGCTGCCGCTGCACCTCCACAATCACAGCCCGGCAATGCTACCGTGCAGCAAAAACGCACAACGTGAAGCTGACCTCTCGGTGTATACTGGTGCAGCAGTCTGAGAATGATCTCTTTTGTGTCTGCCTGTATTTCAGGCTCTTAAGTTCTGAGCGAGTCTGGTGCCTGACAAGACAAACTTTTAGGCACCTTCTTTTGCTTGGTAGTGCTTTTTTCCGCCTCTAATAACACCAATACAGATCCCCCTCGTAATCCTCACTCACTGTGGCCGCTGTCGTCTTCCTGCGAAGGGAAACTGCTTTGTAGATTTCAAAGTTTTCTGCACTTGTGCACATGTGTGGATTTTAGATTTGTGAAGAGGTTTTAAGTTTCAGATGCCAAGAAAGAAAGAAAGAAAGAAAGAAAGAAAGAAAGAAAGAAAGAAAGAAAGAAAGAAAGAAAGAACGGAGTCCCTTCAACTGCTGCCTGTATCCCTCAGTTAATACTCAAAAATGAAGCTCTCACTGGTTTGAGATATTACTTTGGAGTGGTTTCCTCCTTGTTCTTCTTTCCCTCTCTTTCTTTTTTCCTTTGCCTTAATGAAGTAAGTATTAGCTTCACTTGAGTGATTATTGTAATTACTGAGGAGGAGGAGGGTTGGAAGGTGGAAGGAGGGGCGTGTGTCCACACTGGACAGTGAGGAAGTGAGGGTTGGTGTAAGGAGGTGGTAGTTTAGAAGAAGGAAGGAAGGGTGTTGGATTGGGGGTCCCTGCAAAGGGCTGTTGCCATGTGGGACAGAGGAGATAGGTTTTTAGTAGTGATATCATACTTGAGGATCTGTTTTCTGACTGTGATATTTGTGTAACTGTCACAGGAGACTCCCTTTCCCTGTACCACAGGTGGGCGGGTGGCTTCTGCAGGTCTCTGTGCGTCCGCTTGTGTCACTGTGTCATTTGCAAAGATTAATGGAAGCAATAAGCGAGTAGAAATCAGAGTTAGCAAGTTGACATTTGCCGTGCAGAGGGATGTAGCAGTGGATAAGCCTGCCAAAATTCAATTCACCCACCTTTTAATTTGGTATAAATCAAGTTCACAGACTTTGAGGGGGAAAAAAGAAAAGTAGACACATAATCCTCACTAAAGGCACGCGCAGTATTGCACAGATTATTCGGCAGTGAAGCGGGTTACAAGGAGAGATCTTTCAAAACCAATTTAGTTGTTGAAGGATTCCTCCTGACATCTGCATTATTCCCAGGCTAAAAAAAACAAACTTAAAAATCCACTTTTATCCAGGGTGTTCGCAACAATGACACACACTCTGTCGCTCTCTCTCTCTCACACACACACACACACACACACACACACACACACACACACACACACACACACTGTAGCCCTCTCGCCCCAGATGTTAATGCCTCTATTGAGAGAGCCACAGGACTCCTGCCGACTCAATCTCTTCATTGTTGGACAGACAATGGACTCCACATCCTGACAGCCAGCCTCCTTCCTATATCCCCCTCATGCACTCCTAAAGCTGCTCCTCATACACATGCAGTGAAATGGCACACAGTCATCCAGGCTGATAGCGCACACATGTAAATGGCAATGCCTCTACAGGCACGTGCCCAGCTTCATTTGATGTTTTCATAAAAGCTTGACTGATGTGGAAAGTCTCCTACTGTTTGTGTGTGTGTTCCCGTCTTGTCTGGGTTTCATGCCATCCATGCTGGTCCCCTCTATTCCAAGGTTTTGCAACTGATTCGCTTTGACTGATGTGAGTGTTTTGTTTACAGAATGAAAAAAATGCTTGTTAAAGTTTCTTAAGAGGCGCATTGCAGCATTAGCCCCAAAGTTCTTAAATGTCCCATCGGAAAACTGCAACAAAGAACAAATCACAGGCAGTTTCCACACGTGGGGGTCAACACTGCGTCATAGACCATACGTCGTGACAGAGGCAGATGCCTCCTGTCTGCTCTGTGCCCGCCCGTTTGCGTGCGTTTAATCGTCACCCCAGTGTCACATGCATCACGTCAGCGCGACATGTACTGCAGCCCACAACCAAGCAGCTGAACACAGTAAAATGCAACAATGATGGGATCATTGCTGATTATGTAACTCATTTTGCATACGGGAACACACAGAGCCTGTGTTCACGCCGGCTGTGGTGTATCACGAAGGTATGGATCTGAATCCGCACATCATAATTTCCTTGGAGGCTCTGTGTCTTTTGCAGAGCAACAGTTGATGTGCCAGCTTCCCACAGTAGGCTTTTTTCTTTTTTTTTTTCAAAACGTCCTTTCATCCCAGGACCGATTTAGTCTATCTGCTTTTCTTTGCTTAAAAAAAAAAAGGATCTCACAGAAACAGATTTTGTTTTGTTTCTTCTGTTTCACACTGGTCTGTATTTCCTGCTGAGGTGCAAAGAGTTCACATTTCGAGCTATGCCCTCTGTGTTCTAATGCAGCTCAAACATAATCGCACTGATTCTGTGGGGGTTTTTTAGAGCTCCTCGGTGTATGTGTGTGTGTTAAACAGAGATATGGTTCATGGGAGGCCAGATGCAAGGTCCGGAGAGCTGAAGCAGATGGGTCGTGTGTGTGTGTGAGGGGAACAACGTGTTGCAAGTATGGGCTGGAAAGGCTGATGTTTAGAGAAGGTGTTTAAAGGAACACTGTGGCAAATGTGTCAGGGTTCAGGTTCAAAGTGATATAAACCTTATGCTGTATGGATAAGACAGTGTGTGTGTGTGTGTGTGTGTGTGTGTGTGTGTGTGTGTGTGTGTGTGTGTGTGTGTGCGCGCGCAAGATGTGCCTTCATGTTCCTAAGAGTAACATCACACACATGAAACTCAAACATTAACATAGTGTTACACATTAGCATGTCATTAGCACATTAATCACAAACGCTGAGCGCCTTTAATTAAACCCGGTCACATTTTATGCATTTTTTGTTGTTGTCTAATGCATATGTCTAAAATTATTTACTTCTGCTCTTACACCCTGCCTTTCCCCTGTTTTGAGTCTATAAGTACTGCTAGATGAAGTGCACTACAAGTGCCCAGCTGGTGCACTCATTACAACTAAAAAACTGAAAGAACAACGCTATGTTCCTCTTTGGCATCCATTCTGGACATTTGGAGGAAGGGAGGGGACCACTATAAAATGTTAAATCAGTAGGAGGATGTATCGTCAGCACCTATGGTGATGTCAGTGCTAACTGCCTTGCTAATATTGCTAATTGTTGCCTTGCTAATATTGAAAAATCTCTATGTGTTAATGACACATGCTCTGTTGTATTGTTTGGTATACAAGTGCATTATTGTCGTCTTTGCTGTAGAGGAATTTTGTAGGATAGGTGGTCAGAAGCTCGAGTGGTTTGGATAATGGTTGGTAACATCTTGCAACTGCTGCTGGAGGTTGCTAGCAGTTGCTAGTTGCAAAGTGGTTGCAAGTGCATCACTCAAAACTCTCTTTTTAATTGCTTTGGTTGCTAGTAGGTTGCCTGAGTCGCTAGTAGTTTGCATGGAAGATGCCAACTCGTCTGCAAACACTTGCAAGCTCCTCCAAGCGCTAGTGAAACTATGAAAAGTCAGGACAAACCGGTAAACAGAGGCTGTTTTCCTCAAGGTTAAAGTTGTGTTTTTTGAAATGTGTTGGTTGCAGCAGTAAAAAACAACTTTTAATCAAAGACTTTTACAGTTTTCATAGTTTCACTATCATTTGGCGTGTTCAATGGCGAGTAATATTAAAAACAACTCATTTCAAGTGTAATTAGCTTAAGTAAGGTAATGAATTGCCTATATAATAAATTGAATGTGTTGCAAAAACTTGTTTTGTTGTTCCATTTCTAAACTAAATACTAGATTAAATATTCAAATCCCATAAAGCACCTCATTGGTTTTTGCAGTTAAGCATGCCGTGTGAAAATGCGACAGAACTTTGGATTTCTTTACTTTGCACATTTGCATTTCTTCCTAATGTGAATGCATTACCGTTGAAAGACACTAAGAAAACACACAAGCATGTTAGTTGTCTCAGCAAATTCTGACGTTTCTTAAAACTGACGTGGTCGTCATTTATTGTCCAAGTACTACAGATGGCACTCTTCCTGTAACGCAGAGCACAAATTGTGCTCATGCTGAATGGTACACACACCACTGCACAACCTCCAGCCTCCGTCTCAGTTGCTTTAAGGCCTGCTGAGAAGTTTCCGTTAGGCAGCAAGGACGGATCCGGGGGGGGTTTTGGCTGCGGCTGTGATTGCAGTTGTTCCGAGAGGAGAAGCTTTTTCTGTTCTGCAACTTACCCTTCCCTTTGAGCTTTTTCTTTTTCTCTCTCGCTCTCATCCTCTATCTCTCTTGCCCACTTACGCTCACATACACCCCCTCCACTCGTTTCGGCTCAACTCGAGTTGCATGATGAGGTCATTTTTGCATTGCCAAAGTGTAAACCCTTACCACTTATATAGCTCGACTTTAATTGAACAGACAAGTGCACATTCAGTCTACTGTGAATGAAAACTATGCTAGGATACTAGGGTAATCCTTTTTTGTGGCTCTAATAGTTGTGCCAGTACCTTGAATGCCCCGGGAGCAGCTGTTATAGATGTTCCTTTCATCTCTCCAAATCAATTCAGGTAAATTAAATGAAGTCTTACTGACATTATTGTCAAAAAATTAACAATATTGCCAAAAATTCACTACGCTCAGAATACAGAGTACAAAGGAGTAATAAATACATGTCACCCTCTGTGAATGATGCAGCCAGCCCGCCTCCCCCCATCATCCTTTGGGGCAATCAATAAATAAATAAGCCCTAAGGGACGAAAAGTGTTTCCAGGAAAGTCAGACTGGTGGAAAATCCAATATGGAGCAGAATGTTGGTCCTGGAGGCAAATATGTGCAGCTAGTATAGCTGTCTGCACCAGATTTTCATCATTTTTACAATATAGAAGTTTTGTTTATCAAAGCTTTTCATCCTGACCTGAAATCACCCCCCGGCTTTGATCAATGCAGTTTTAAAGATGTCAGAATGCAGTGCAGTCATCACGCAGATCTAATTACTGTTGTCTGACACAAATGAATGAACAGAACCTTTGTGTCGTAGCTCCCTGCTATGACACAAAGGTTTGCCCCTTCTTTTTTTCTTTCACCACAAGTAAACACCCCTTTTCAGGACTTGCTCGGAGAGTTACTCGAGGCTTTTAGAGGAGTTCGGTGGAGTTTCTCTTGGTAGCTCGAGTCCTCTGCATTATTTATGCTGGGCAGAATGGAGGTGGAGGAGAGCCCTGACCTGCTTGTTTGTTACCAGCTGACCACTACTGGCCATCTGGTGCCTGCTAGCTACGCTATTTGTGTTTGTATCTAACAATAACTGGGTCCAAGTTTTTATGTAAAACAGGACACTTGGAGTTAGAAGGTTAAATTGAGTTTTGCTTACTTGAGATACAGAACAAATACATATGCATATATATAACATAGTACGTTTGGCGGACAGCAACAGAGGAGTGTGCATCTCTCTTTTAAAGATTATTTAAAAGAATAGTGTGAAAGTTGTGAGGCTGAATTCAGCAGATATTTCTGCAAGTTCGATCACTTTCTTGCTGAGATTTGATAGGATGCAGACCTAAAAGATCATATAGTGATGACAAGGTGGTACACATTTGAAAAGAATAAAACAAAATCTACTTCTGTAGCTCAATAGAGTCGCCAAACGTTTCACAAATCCATTTTTACGGTGAAACTTGTCGTAATATATCAGCGCACTTTCCCCCCGCTTCCTTAATGAGGGGCTACAGGAACAACAGCCCGGAGTTCACAGATAAAAACTGAACAGCTGATATTTTTTATGACAGCTTGAAGCTACAGTTGTTGATGCAGTGCCGCAACGTGCTACACAAACACATTTAATCAACAGCCGCAATCCCGAGAACAGCTGTATTTCTCAGATGGTCACAGGAAATAGTCGAGCCATGGCCAAGAGTGGCACCACTGAGTGTGGAAACGTCTTTCTCCTGCCTTTCGTTGGGAACGTCTTCAAATCAGGTTGTTTTGCTACGTCACATTTGAAGAGGAAGATTATTCAACTAATGGTAAATTTCTCTCTTGTTACTTATCTAATCATATAGCGTGCACACATTCATTTTACCCTCAGCTTTACTGATAAAACAAGAACATTTGGAGATTAAATGTTGAGAATAATCTCAGCCTAATGACTTCACAGAAATAAAGACAAATGTGTTATTGTGTGTGTTGCACTAGAATATTTAAGGACAGTGAATAAAAGGGTACCATGAGCTCCTGCAGCGGGGTTATCTGTTCCCTGTCTTCATCCATCTCTTCATCCCTTCTTCCCTCTCCGATTTTGTCCTTTCTCTTTTTGATTTATGCTCGTCTTCCTCCCTCACACTTTCTTTTACTTCTTCTTCTCATTCTCTCAGGCCTCATTTCTAGCCTCTGTGGTTTTGTCCTGCTTGGTCTCTCCTGCCTACTCTCCTTTCTGTATCTCTTCAGTCCTCTCCATATCTTCGGCCTGTCAAGACTCAGGATTCGCTTGCTGAAAAAGCTGGAAATATCACAACTGTTGAAATTCCTTTTCATCTTTGGTTTGCAGTGCAGGCCACTCAGTATAAATGTGAAAGCATCTGATTTACAAACATAGCTGCGGCACAGTTTAACTATGATCAGAGAAGAATGAACACTTGCTATTTAGACTTAAACTCATCATGGCTGATATACAATCACAGACACTTTATTAGGTACGCCTTGCTAGTATTGAGTTAGACCCATTTAACTGCTGTAACTGTTCGTAGCATTGATTCAACAAGGCTCTGGAAACATTCCTCAGAGATTGTGATCCGCATTGACGTGATAGCATCACACAGTTGCTGCAGATTTGTTGGCTGCACATCCTTGATGCGAATCATCCATTCCACCACATTCCAAAGTATTTGATACTAAGGGGCCCAAAGTTGGCCAAGAAAATATCCCCCACACCATTACACCATCACCAGTAGCCTGAATCATTGATACAAGGCGGGATGGAGCCACACTTTAATGGTGTTTACACCAAATTCTGACCTCTTTTTTTGGACCATTCTCTGTAATCCCTACAGATGTTTGTATGGAAAAAAACAGATCAATCAGCACTTTCTGAAATACTTTGGCACCAACACCCATGCTACTTAAAGCACTTAAATCAACCTTTCTTCCCTATTCTGATGCTAAGCTTGAACTCATCAGGTGGCCTGGACCATAGCCACATGACGTGCTGGTTGTGATTGGATGGTAAGATATTTGCATCAGCAAGCAGTTGAACGTGTGTACCGAATTTCACTCTACAAGCAACTGTACAATGACAATAAAAGTTCTAAAAGTTCTAAAAGTTCTAAGTTCTAATGAAGTGGCCTGTGAATGTATATTTATCGGTACATTAGTAAAGTGTGTAGCCTAAATTGCATAAAGAAAAATCTGAAATTACAAAAATACAATTTTCAGTCAGTCAATTTCACACAGTTTTATAAAGCCATAGATTGTGAGCAGAATCACTTGCTAAAGTGCTGTGGAACAGTAAAACTACAGCTGTTGATGTTTGACCTGAGTAAATAACAAAAACCACAGAGTCCACCTCTCTAATCCTGAACTGAACTCTTAGCTTAGATTAGATGAAAATCTAGAAACTAACGCAATTAGCCTGGTCTAGTCCGAAAGTTAAACAATGCTTTGTTTTACCTTTATAGCTTTGTTATAATTTATATATTAGCTTTTTGTTCAGAGCAAAACACAGAAAGCTGATGGGATTTGGAGGCTTCTGACTAAGCTAGGCTAACTGTTTCCTGCTAAGCTAAGTTTACGGACTTCTTGACTCTTTTACTACTTTCTATAAAATATGCATTGAAGATTAAAGTGAGAAACCACAAATCAGCTTGATAAAATAATTTAGCTAATAATTTATCATCATTTTCACAACTATTAAAGTGCCCTATAGCAAGTTTCAAACCGCACAACAGATACCATCTTGGCAGCCATTTTGTTTGTGTTTGAGTGCTGAACTTCCTTTTCCTGTTCTGTAGCTTATCTAGCAATGTAGACTATATTTTCGAAACAGCAACGCTTGTTGTTTAGGACAAAACTACAGCAAGTCCAGCTGAAGTAAGAAATGTTATGACACTTTGTTGTTATAGCAGTTGGCAAAGACGATAACCACTGGGTCAAGAACTGTGATTCTGACATGAGAGTGGAGTGGTTGTTTCTGATCTTCTCAGCTAACTCTTGGCATGAAAGCAAACACTTCTTTTGCCTCATGTTGATGTATTTCTTTAATTGCTGTTCGCATCTATAATTATAGTAGGCTACATAAATCAATACCAATCCATTTGCACTGCTTCTGGGTTTCCTATTTGTTTTTTTCATCTCCCGAGTCGAAGAGGGGCTCAGGGTAAGAAATCTCCATTATATTTGATACTTATTTAGTAATTTCCTTTTCAGATAGCAGATGGACCCATCTATCCTATCTGATGCTGCTTATTGGGTCTGCCCATGCTTGGCTGAGGCTGAAATTGTAAAGCTGGATTGGGGAAGAGATAGTAATATGCTCAGCCAAAACAAAAACCTTGTCCGTAAGCCAACTGTGTTTCGGGGGCACCGTGTAGATTGTTTAGCATGTTTCCTGAGGCCCCCAACTTGCACGTTAGTCAGCCGTTTGTTATTTTGCTTGTTCCAAGTCAGCAAATGCATTCTGGCTCAGTTGACTGGGCGATGTGTTGTGCAGAGAGGACCACTGGAGTTGTTCCCTTCTTTTGTTATTCAGGTCTTGGTGATACGTCAGTCCTGCTCTGAGCCATTGTGTATACGGAGGTTCCCATTGTTTACTGTCAGTTGCAGCATTGCTATGTGTGTGTGCATGGAGTATGCATATTCAGCTGCTTCTTGCCGTTTTCATTCATTATTTTGTCCTGGATAGTCTATGTAAATGTGTCCAGGCCAGCAGCAGAAGATAACAGTTAAAGTACTGGCTCAAACCCTGCATAACTAAGACTGTGTGTATGGGAATAATGATCCAGATGCCGTGCAGTAGGGGGTGTGTAAAGGAAAGTAGGCCCCTACCCTCCTCTTCCCCCGTGCTAACCAGAGCATGGTAGTTTGTTTTTATGACAGCCTTTTTTTGGCATTGTTCTGGTCGGATAGAGCTCGCCTTTCCTACCGTGGGACCGGCCGTTAGTGCAGGAAGTGCTGGGAGGGCACAACTTGAATGCACACACACACATGCTGGATTGCAGGCTACAGCACTCGCAACCCCTCCCAAGCTATCGCCCCACACTCACGCATAAAGTTTTGAAAGGACAATAAAAAAAGTTGCCCTGCGGCTCGTCGGCTGGTAAGCTGCAGCTTATCCAGGAAGGAGCTGCAGCCAGGCTAATGGCCTCTCTCCAGGGTAGGCTCTACAGAAGGGCCAGTGGAGGCTTATCGGCAGCAGGAGGGCCCCTACATGACTTCTCTCTGAGATCTCCACTGAGCTTGTGTGTGGTAGTAGCTTAGCTTTCGTAGCTAGAAGGAGGGTGAGCGCTATTCTGCTTTATTTCCTCCTGTGATTGTCTTGGGTTAGCTCGGCCTGTAGGAAAATTAGTTACTTATTACCATTCTCAGGTGAAAATACAGGTGTTTACCCAGTGTAGCACTTCTAAATTCAAAGATAACTATCCAACCTTATTGAAAAGTCAAGGTAGACTTCTACTAACCAAGCATTTCTTTCACATACTACAGGAAACTTTTGGTCAGTGCAAAGAGGATGGAAGGCAGTGTGTGCGCCATACTGTTCAAATGCCTACACATCTGTGGTTTATATCTTTGCCTTAATTGGAGACGTCTCAGTAAGGAGTCAGCGTGATTTGTAGAAAACAATGTAATGTGCGATGAAGAGGAGTGAGATGACTTGCCCCCTGTCTGACTAATCACATTTTGCCTCATGGATCTCAGCGTGACGTATCTACCTTGATCCACGTCCATGAATCACCGATCTCTTTCTTCATCTGTTGTGACTGAAATTAGACAACGGCACAGTCTTCATACCAGCTGCTAATACTGCAACAGAGAGGTATCATGTCACAAGTACCATCTAAAAGATTTATTAAACAAGAGCCGTGAAGAAAGAGGCAATGCAGGGAGTGAATCATTCATGCATATGCTAAACTCACTGTTTAACCAGTAAATGCAATGATATCTAACACTGTTCCACATGCAGTTAGCTTAAAAACCGGGACACATCCTCATAACGTTTGCTGATCATGAAGACGGCTTCAGTCTTCTCCTCTTAAGACTCCTGTTGAGCTTCTTTCATTCACTTTTTCCACACTTAGCTTATCTCAGGCCATGCTATGGTTCTTGTTAGCACCTTAATGGTCTCACCTGAAATCTAGCACTAAATCCTCCTTTGAGTCTGTCTGTATGAGCAGCTGCAGACACAATAGCCCCTATTGTTGAGGGGCGGGTTTGAAAAAGAGAAAGCAATTCTGGACTGGCCCCTCTCGCCTACCCCCTGTCCTGCTGCAGACTCACCTCTGACCCGCAGGCTGGTTGCGCACTCACCCATCTCCCGCTGCTCTTTTCCAGTCCACTGCTCTCTGCATGAAGCCTGACTCGTTTGAAGAAAGAGATGGAAAGAAAGGAAGATGCTCAGTAGGACGAGGCCTCAATAATACGACAGAAAGAAGATAAGAGGAGAGGGATTTCGACTGGGATGAATACAAGAGGAAAGGTTGGCAAGAGGTAAAAAAAAATAGAGAAATGTGTTCAGGTTGCCAGGTTTGGTCAACTCTTAGAGAGAGACGGCAATTGGAAAAGCAAAAAGGAAGCCGGCTTGCCCAGACAACGGCCCTGAGAAACCAAGATAAGAGCTGACCAGCAGTCAACAATTACACCATCAATTTCCAGTCTGGCTTTTGCCTTCTCACTCTCTTTTTCAAGCTTACCACTCTTTTTTTTATTTCTCGGTACTGTCTCCTATTCTCTTCCCGCCCCTGTTGTCTCCACTCTTTGTGTGTTTTTCAACGATCTCTCTATGAGGATCCATTCATTATCATAGAGATAAACTCTTTTATCTTGTGTTTGGAGAAATAAATAAAAACTCTTTCTTGAAATATTTAATCAACTACTGAAGTTATGGATAGTTTTGAGGCATTTATAGCACATATCAAGTAGTTCAGCATGTGAAGCTATATAAGTTTAGCTGAACAATTAGCTACAGTTTAGAAAAACAGTGGTTGGAGACCGTGGCCCGGCCAAAATTATTGCGACTGTGTGAAATCTTACTGCCTCTGAAATAGCTGCTTTGAAAGCGGACGCCAGGTCTGTGATGACTCGTAGTCAATTACCGTCTTCAAACTGACGTTAGTGTGTCAGAGATAACGGTAAAATGGCGATAAGATGGAGTCGGTCTCCAATCAGTCTGTGATTAAATGGGGTCGGGCGGGCAATTACATGCTATCTGTTTATGATAATACGCTAGTTAACTGTGGTAAATTAGCAAAAGTCTCAAATCTGTGGTGTATGCAGATTTGTCATTGTCTACATACACAGAAATTCACATTAAAGAGACTTTCATATTAACTACTGACAGACAAACAGAAACTCATCCACAGATATCGCGCTGTAGTTTTCCCAGACAAGAGGAGTTTGCTGTCTTATTGTTATTCTAGTGTGACTGACTCTAAAATTTGAGAGGTGCTACTTTACATAAAACAGGACTTTTACTTTTGGTAATTAACATAAATTGCGTCTCTTCAAATGTTAAGTTGGAACGATCAAAGCTTTGTGCCCCTGTACTTTCTTAATAATCCCTGACTGTATAAAACACTATTCAGAGCTAATACAACACTAAATTTTCACCCACCAGAACCTCTTGACCTCTTGACTTCTCGGATCAGCTTCACCTCAAAACAGACCATTTTATTTTTCAGAGGCTCAAAAATGCACCAACATCCCAAATAGGGTCCAAAAGTCCAGTTAAATTAATTAAATTAGCAGAAATAAGCCCTAGTGACAGTAATCAACTACAGCTACCCCTGTCAGCACAGCCATCAATCAGAGTCATGTCTAACTTAAGCTTTAACAAAATCCAAAAGGGTAACTTATAAATAGGTTATACCCTGTTCAGCCTTTATCAAGGCAGAATTAAGCTACAAATATCAAAGGAGTTTTTTTGGACTAGACTGTAACACATGTTCTGACTATGGCCATTTTAACATGGGAGCCCAGAGGGAGTGACGGCCTCCTGTGGCTGTTTGCAGAACTGATTTTTTTGCCACTTATGTTTGATCGGCTTTTCAGAGGTTGCTGCCTGATAAAAAATGTTGTTTTTTAATTGTTGTTGTTAAATAAGTGTTTGATGTTGTGGAAAATTAGAAGCAGTTTGTTATCTGAACATTGCACGAGGCTTCAACAGTAACATTATCAAAATCAAGCAAGCCTCTTCCTAGTTTTGTGTTTCCTCCTTGAGGCGCATTGCAGAGACACATCCTGGTAGTCTTGCATACGATGTTTACCAAGATAAACCTTAAAGGAAATCTATTCTGATAGTTATTACTTGCTACTTTTATTTGAGGGAAGAAGGTGAATACTATACTACTTATGCTTTCAGCGCTCCTTCAAACAGTCCGTCGAGTACCGAAGGCCAGGTGTTTTCTGTCAATTGCTCACAATCTCACCTTCGCCAGCACATTCACACATTAACTGCCAAATGTGCGCATTTGCTCGCACACTTTTGCATGCTCAGTTTATCTTCCAGTGTTATTTTCTTTTCTTTCCCGTACCTATTAGGCAAAGTCTTTTTTAGGAACGCCAGGGAGGAGAGAACAGCTAACTCTTTATTATGATTTTTTTGCCTGAGGTTAGACCAGCCAGGGTGCACACGCACCCTCTCACGCACACACAAATCACGCAGAGGCGCACACACAGATAAACGCGGCAGCCCTCTGATTCAACACTTCAAAAAATCAATAATGTCTGTTTTGAAAAAGCCTTAAAGCTAATGCAAAGAGACAGCGAGGGAGTGAAGGGGGGTGCTGATGAACCCCAACAACAGGCACTTACAGCAGGCTTACTCTGCCTCTGTCTTGCTTGCTTTCTCTGCTGATTCTCGATAGATAGATAGATAGATAGATAGATAGATAGATAGATAGATAGATAGATAGATAGATAGATAGATAGATAGATAGATAGATAGATAGATAGATAGATAGATAGATAGATAGATAGATGTGACCATTTTAAATGGGCTTCCCTTCTTAAAATTCATTGACAGTCCATCCCTCTATCCATCCTGTCCTCTCATATCTTTGTGGCCGAACAGCTCTGATTTGTGTACCAGGATTAAAATCCTCAAATTTGTCTTTCACTCCCTGTGGGAGAGGACTGTGCTTTTTAATTAATTGATTTTGATATGAAGTTAGCTGCTGTGTCTGTCTGTGTGTGCGTGCACTGACGTGTCTGTCTGCGCGGCGGGTCTCTGTGTGGTTTCGGCTGAGTGTGTCAGAGTGTGTCCCCGATGCTTAGCTTGGTAAAGGAGGGGTGGGGTTGTGGGTTTTGCTGAGCGTGTGTCTGTATTTTTCTCGTTGCCTTTGTTGGAGAAGCTGCCGTAATAGATATCTAAATCTCCATCCGAAAGTGCAAAAACTATAATTTGTGTTTCTGTAGGCCTCATGTGTGTGTTTAGTTTAGTTTCTTTACAATTTGTTTTTCAAATTAATTGACAGCATGTGTGGATTGCTGTGGTTTGGCCGTTAGGTAAGGCAGATTCTCCTTGTCTTTCACATGTGTTTATGCTATCCTCAGGTGCTGGCTATAGCCTATGAATTATATATAAGAGCTTCAGTTGTACTCTTGGTTCTCAATCATACACTGAGGACCTTACCATAAAAGCTCAGTGGTTCCCTTTGCTTATTGGTCTGACTGCATCCATATGAGCACAAGCTCAAGTACTGAAAAGCGTCTTTCCTGCTGCAGTAGGTGTCATCGGGTCCGCACTATGGCATGACACATGACAGACTCACAAGGCTGGTAAACAGCCTCATCGCAGTGACTCAGAAAAGTCTACTTCTGATCAATCTGTTCTGCAGATTCTTCACCAAAACCAGATTCAGAATTAATGCTACACCCATTTTACTCATGGCTGCGGCCCTCTGGTTACTCATGAGCAGGAACTGCTTATGAGCCCCTTTTAACGTGAGCGCCTTTGCATTTGTTCACACTTTTTCATGAACGACAACCTGTGTGAGAGCCGTCACGGTGCTCTGTGTGTTTCTGACTTTTGTCACGCGCAGCTGGGCGGACGCGCTCGAATGCTTTGTCCATGAGCTGCTGCAGCGTTGTACGCCTGCCGTATTATGCGGCGCACACAAAGGTGCGTTCACCGTCGCAGCATGTTGCCACTGCGCTGGCAGCACATGGGGATTGTGCCGCTGATCAGTGGGGTTGCTTTGTGCATCACAGTGGCAGTGGTGGATCTGCTGCTTGCTGTCAAACCCACACCGTCTGTCGCAGTGTGTGCGTGTCTGTGTGTATTTCTGGTAATGTTTTTGTCAGCTTGTCTGCGTGTGGGTCTTTGTGTCTGAATATATGTGAGTGTGCATCTTTGTCTCTTTGTGAGCGGATGTGTGGATGTTTGTCTCTGATCCTGTGTATGTGCGTAAAGGCTGTAATTTTAGTGTTACTATTTATTATTATTATTATTATTATTACTATTAATTATACTAGCGCTATCTCCATATCATGTGTCTGTATTTGTGTATGTGTTAGCACAGTTACATGCATGATAGACAGATCTCCTGCTAGACTTTATTAACAGCATTTACTACAATCTCTGCTGGGTTTGTCTGAGTGAGATTAAGATGTGGGCACATGCTCACACATGCACACGGGGGGCTGGGGGCATCCATTGTAAAATCTTTGAAAACATGGGTTGCAGCATTCCAACACATTCACACGCACTCATCACACTGATCTCACATATTCTTGTTCTGTCATAATGTGCCACACTTCCCACACTTTAAAAAACCCATCACAAACAGGCAGTTTGTAATTAGTATGAAGGCTTTTTGAAGCATGCTGTGTGCTTCTCTTTTGTGGGCTGTTTCATTCACTATGAAATACCTTTGACTCAGAAACTCAAACACCTGGGAAAGTGCGCCTTAGTGTTGATACCAGACTACAAAGACATCAGGGTGTATCGCTGTCACTGTGAGTGGGTGAGTGTGTTTGCTGCATTTTGCAGTACCAGCAGCTGGAACCAATCGATTCGTCTTGCAGAAGGAATTGTTTGATTCTTTATCATTTAATTTATGTGAATAGTCTGCATTCAGTCATGAAACAAGCACTTCACTAGTAAATGATAAAATTAGCTTTTTTTATATATACTTAAACTAACAGAAAAATCATGATGCAAAAGGAATCACCACAACAGCTGCCAGCACCAGGCGTCAATAGACCAAATAGGCAATATTAAAGTTCAGTGCAACAGCTCAGAAGCTTAATTAAAAAGACAAACTCAGGTTAAATTACTAGCTTCTGGGATGGCCTCAGGCACACAGGCCTAGACACCAATCAGCAATCACCTGGCAAACTCAGGCAACCAAAGGAAACCCATTCAAAAACCAACCCGCCAACCAAACGCCAATCCAAGCGGTTGGTGAGATGATGATGGAGGATGCTGGCTGCTGCTGGGTGAAACGTGGGTGCTGCACCAAAAACCTAGTTAACAGTGGACACCAGCAGATTGACTTGCCTGCAATAATCAATATTTACTCTCCAAGCTTTAGTGCAACTGGGAAAAAAACTGGAGTCAAACTGGAAACAGAGAAATTTCACCTTCAAAGTAAAAGTCGTGGCTTTTGAAATGTGTTGGCTTCTGTATTAAGATACTACTTTTACTTTGAAGGTAGACATTCTTTGTTTCCAGTTTGTGATGCACTTGTTACAGTTTTAGTATTTATTGGCAAGTAGTTTTCAAATTTTTACAAAGAATCCAGCATCTGCCATACAATCTACTGTAAACTGTGGCAACCTGCTAGGGTCCAAAGCAATAGCAAGATGGTTTTCAGTACAGGACTGTGCAGATCTATGCAACCAGTTACATGCTAGCAACTGTAACCTCCAGAAATCACTCACACTCAGTTGGGGAATACCATTTTCCCCTCATGACTGATCATTATGTCATAGCCATATGTTAGCCTAGTTTTGTTAGTGTCATTTAACTGGGCATTTCTTTAAATTCTTTTTTCTCAGAGCACATTTGTGTTGGTGTGAACAACATGTGTGCAAACATGAGGTGAATAATAGCGGTTAAGAACCTTTATGTGCAGTGTGTATTGATATGCTAAGTATGTACTCGTGTTGCTTAATGCTAGTTAATGCTGAGTTTGTTTATTGAAAGATGAATTTTCAAATAAAGAGTGAACTGAACATAAATCATTTTAATAAAGCTTTTCATTCAATCATTAAATAATGCTATTCATCAGTTCTTTAAAAAAATTATAGGAATTAAATCCTTTCCTGTAAGGTCAATATAGAGACATTACTGTGGCTTTAGAAACACACCCTAACTAAATAAATAATCCAACTCAAGTACAAGCATATGCAAAGGTTGCCATTCTTATGATAACTAAGAATGTGTTGAGGTGTGATCTTTTCTGAAGCTTGTAAAACTGAAGCGTATTGTTTTTTTAGTAAGATACAAACTAATATATATTACCATCATATCTTTACTCTAAAATCTTTTTCTCTTGGTGGATAAAAAATGATCAAGAAGTACTTCTCAGTTTGTAAAATAACTGCTAGCTAAAACTAGCTAATTTTTCAGCCATTGTAGATGTTGTTGTTTTTTATTCAGTATGCTAAGCTAGGTGAAAGGCTACATGCTAGAGATGGACCGATCCGATATTACGTATCGGTATCGGTCCGATACTGACCTAAATTACTGGATCGGATATCGGAGAAAAATAAAAAATGTAATCCGATCCATTAAATATCACGAAAGCACCTCACAAAACTTGCAACACGCCGTAACTCACCTCAGAACGTTAGCACGTTGGAGCAGTATGCATCACGTGATAGAGCGGGACCTGTCGGTGGTCTGGATAGCATGTGGAGCTTCGCTAGCAACCCGGCATTTCATCTCCGACAAAGTTATCCCGAGAGAAGTAAAGCAAGTGTGTAAGTCCATCTCTGAATGTTTGTAAAGCATTCCTGCGTTAAGCTTAACAAGCGACTGCCTCTCGCTCTCCGGCTGCTACTTCAATCATGAAACTGCTTAATGATCAGCTGATCGGCTTTTCTGTCGCGAGTCCTTCTGTCTTGTTTGTTTTTGCCCCACTTTGCACCAGAAAGAGGAAACCAGCGGCTGAACAACAGCAGCACGTTTAAGCTTGATAAGCTATTGTTAGAATTTATTTAATATTACTTTCTACTATGGGGTGGCTGTAGCTCAGGTGGCAGGGCAGGTCAGCCACTAATCAGAAGGTCGGTGGTTCGATCCCAGGCTGCATCCTGGCTGCATGTCAAATATCCTTGGGCAAGATACTAACCCCATGTTTGCCTACTGGTGGTGGTCAGAGGGCCTGGTGGCGCCTATGTCCGGCAGCCTCGCCTCTGTCAGTGCGCCCCAGGGCAGCTGTGGCTACAATGTAGCTTGTCATCACCAGTGTGTGAATGTGTGTGTGAATGGGTGAATGACTGAATGTAGTGTAAAGCGCTTTGGGGTCCTATGGACTAGAAAAGCGCTATACAAATGCAGGCCATTTACCATTTACTCCAGGATCTTTTTCTATGTAGCTGACGTAACTGTGCGGATCTAGCAAAGTTTAGCCAGGGGGGCCGATAGGGCATGAACAGGGAAAAGGGGGCACAAAGACATACTTTTCTTTCTTATTCTCATTTAAAATGTCGAGCTTTTAATAAATAATTATCTGACACCCAAAGTTTTAATTTGATGTAAAATGAATAGAAGTCAATTACTGTATATAGTGACTATTAAGTCTAATATATATACCCTAGTAAGCTATAGTACTTTTTCCTTTGGGAAGGTACCATCTGTGCAGTCTGCAATTTTGTTGAAGAAAGATGTTGAATCTATTTAATATTTCTTGAAAAATAATTGATTTCTGTGCATTTTTTTCACACTTCATCAAATTAAGGTTGATTACGTCGATTAAGCATCATGAGGTGGAGCGTGAGGGGTGGTTCCCTATTTTTTATTTATTTATTTTTGTTGTTGCTGGGAGTTGGAACCCTATTAGTTAGGTTGCTTAATATTTACGCTAAGTACTCTTTAAAATACCAGAATAGTGAGGATGGTGTAGGTTTAAGTTTATTAGATTGATCAGTATTGCTGAACTATGAAATATTTTTTTTGTATACAGGTATAACAGAATAGCTTTAGTGTAGTTGTTTTTTTAAACTTGAGTATGAACTTGCAGACTTGCAAAATGCAGCAAGATATTTTAAAAAAAACAGTTTTGTTGATTAAAAAACACTATATCGGATTCATATCGGTATCGGCAGATATCCAAATTTATGATATCGGTATCGGTATCGGACATAAAAAAGTGGTATCGTGCCATCTCTACTACATGCTAAACAAATTTGTACTTTTTAGTTTGGGAAAACAATAAACAAAAATGTTGAACCATTTTTACTTTGACATGGCTCATCATTTTTTAATTGCGACTCTTACTCTTCACAAAATAAAAACATCCATCTAAAAGGAAACCTGTGGTTTAATTGCATGAACATGAACACTGATAATTACAGATATTTAGAGATAGGTGGACTAATCAACCAGTATATGTGTTTTGTCTTTTGTTTTTTCATCTTTAAAGCAGAGCCACGTGTTTCCTTATTTTCTATCTTTATGTTAAGTTTACCTAGCTTGTCGTCTGGCTTTAGCTTCGTATTTAGCATGCAGACATGAGAGCGGTATCAATCTCAAGATTCTGGCAAGAATGCAAATAACTGTGTTTCCCAGAGTGTGGAATTATGACTTCAAAGAAAAGTGGCCCAACAGAGACAGAGATGCAGTGGCAGGCAGCTAAATAGATTGGAAAAGAGGAGGCTGAGAGAAAGTCAGAATATGGGAGAGGGAGGAAAAAAGACAATGGAGGTTGAAATGAAGAAAGGTTATAGAGGGAGAACAGGAGGCTGAGAAGTGTCTGAGATGATGAAAGACAGTCAGAAAAAGTGTGATAGAGTGATGGAGACAAAAATAGGAAAGCAACGAATACGGCAGATAAAAAATGGAGTGGCAGAATGTGTGATTGTTGTGGCCAGAAAGTCTCTGACTTCTGCTTGGTGACCACAGTCCTCGTCTGCACTTCATTTATTGTTAGTCTTTATTTGATTTTTTTTATACTGCTGTCATTTTCCCCACTCCCTGTTTGCCACCCAGACACCCTGCCGCTTTTGTTTTTCCATTGCAGCAATAAAATGGCCTAGTTCTCGTCTCTTGCCTTGACTTGTAGCACCAGTGAATGCTTTTTTTCGAGGGCTTGCTGAACTGTACTTTCTAGTAATTTTGTAATCTGTGTTTATTTTGTAAGAGCAGTTGATTGAAGTGCTGTGGTTTGTTGTTTAGATTTTACTGTTGCAACTATTTACCTCAGTGGCCTTCATGTTTTAAATGAGGAGAATGCAGACAGTGCTTTTGAATTTCTCAGCATGGGCCTAAATTATCATAAAAACAGAATGACAGATTTCTCTTAAATTTGACGCATCCTTTTAAGCAGGCCAGTTTGTATTTACATGCTGCCAGTCTGTCTCAACATGCTGCCCGACACTGGCGTTGGTTGTGTGGAGATGTGGCTTCCATTGCAGACTGAGAACATTTTTTCCCCCCATTTTAAATTGACTGCTGAGCCTTTGATTCGAGGGCTGACAGCATGTTTCAGGCTACCAATGAGCTTCACATTTCTCCGCATAAAGGTTTGTTTATGTTGATATTATTCAAAATGGTCTGCAATTTGTGACAGTTGATGGAAAGTTGAAAAAGCTTCCCAGTGACAAAGCCGCATGCGATGACAGTTTGCATGAATAAATTACAGGTTCTAGATCCTGAACTTTATGTCTGGGTTAGAATTAGATGAAGACGATTTTATTGAGCCTCATCTGTTATTGTGATGTAGGTGAAGTAATGATCTATTTTCTACAGCTTCTAGGCTGTCAGCCTGTTAAACCCAAGCTGCAGTTCCTCTAGTGGCCACACGAAGCTGGATCCAAAGCGAGTCAGTTTCTATAAATTCCCAACTATACAGCAAAAGCAAACAGTCTCTGGGATTGTGTTACACTTTTCAACAGTTTCACTCTTATAAATAGAGAGTGTTTGGTAAGTGTTTGCAGAGTGTTTGACTCAGTTTCCAGGGTATTCGGTTGTAGTATCTGGTACCAGGTACTTTTTGGTACCTACTTCAGTGTGTGAATGTGTGTTTGAAAATGTGGATGACTGAATGTAGTGTAAAGCGCTTTTGGGTCCATAGGGACTAAGTAAAGCGCTATACAAATACAGGCCATTTACATATAGGCGATCCATAAATGTGTCGTCAGCAGACTTCATGCTACCAATTGGTTAGTCAGTGGCGCCCCTGACTCAAGTCATGAGAGGGACTCAGTTACGAAAGCCAAAACCACCATTGGGGCAATTTTGCAGATCAATTTTTCATGGCTACCAGTGGTTGCAAGATAAAAACTGACCAGGCTTTGAGGCTTTTGTGACCAAGGCCTGAGTTAAAGTTAAGTGCAAAGCCGCTTTGATTGCTAGGCTAGGTAAGAAGCACTAGCCAGTTGCTATTAGTAGGCCTTACTTGGTGCTAATTCATATCACTGAACTAGCCTGAATGCCTTTACATGTTGGTAGTTGATGAATTAGCACTAATTAACAAATATGTTTGTCTGCACCTTGCACTCAAACTGTAAGGTTTGCTAACCAAATTAGCTAGCTCCACCCTCGCTTCCCAAAACGGCCATTCCTGACTCCAGAAAATGAATGCGGCAACAGCCAGAATATGTTGAGCCTCCATAACGTGGTGTTGTGCTGTATGCAGTAAAACCCTATAGTCAAACTTCCCATAAGGCATTGCAAACCCACCTTAAAAAATGTGGTTTGTATGATCTTTCCTTATCACACATCTAAAGGCCACGTCTCAAAGTTGATGAGAACAAATTGAATCCTGGTTGTTCTTTTGTAGTCTAACTCAAAAATCCATGAACCACAATTATCTGGCAAAAGTACCGACTAACACAATAAACATCCAAATTTACGAATTCAAATCAAACGTTGTCTTCCTTTCCCTTACCCTAATCAACTGAAGAGATTTAATCTTACAGTGTTACAGGCAATGCATTCAGCATTCAGCATCAAACGGCAAGCATTTAACAGGTTGCATTACATTTTAACGCAGTTTCTCGCTTTCCATTACCGCACCATTGATTCCGGTTAGGTTCGCATTCGAAATGGATCAAATGTGAGTGAGTCAAGGGTTTGGGTGGAGAGTTTCATCTCGACTCCCCCTGCTCCTGACAGTTTAAAGCACATCGAGCAATCGGCTCCGGGCTCTGTGATCTCATGACGAGGTCATATAATCCTCGTTGGTCACGGTGTCTGGGCCTGCAGTTGTTTACTGTTTAGCGACTGTGAATGTTGTTTAGCATGATACACCTACAAGCCTCCCTCAACAGCATCAACTACTTTGTCCTGTCAGAGCGCACCAGAAAGTGAGCCCTCGTTGTAGAAACGCGGACGTCTCTGTGCTTTTAAAAGGGTTGAGCGATGTAACTCATACCAACAGCTCAGCTTGCTTTGGACCAGCTGGCAGCATTCGTGTTTGTACCCTCCCTGTCTTTGCCATGTCTCCACTCCGTTGCATCCAAAAGAAGCACAAATACCATAAAACAGCTTTGCTGAGGTGGAAAAAGAAATTGCTTTTGAACCGAACGTTAAATGCAGCCTAACCAGAGCGAATGGTGAAATTTGCCAGCTGTTCTGAATTTACAGAGCAAGACGATCTGCTGAGGTTGAAATGTGTCACATGCTCCGTTCCCAAGCTCCCTTGACGATCTAGTGTGACTTATAATTTATCTTGTCACAGAGTGTACATCTTGTAACGGTTTTTTCACTCTAGCAAAATGATACAGCTCACCAGTGAATAAACATATACCCAGTTCATAAAGCTTTCATGCGTTTGTTTTTCCTGAGCTTCGCTGTAGTAAACACGCTGTTATATAAGTCACTCCTTGTGAAAGATGTTCTGGAACGAGCACAGTCATTATTTTAGTGGAGGGGTGGGGGGGCTTTTTACCACAGGCATGATCACTTGTTCATAATTGCATCGTGGACAACAAAAAAATATTATTTGTTTGTATATACAGTTCACATTTACAGAGTAAAGCTGTCACTAGACTACCAAGCATTACAACCAGTCATTTACCTCACAGAACACCTCCACGTCCCTATTAGTTGAAACTGATTACATGGCTAATTAACATGTTATTACAGGTGCACAAACACACACACATATATATATACACACAAGCTGTTTACACCAACATAAAATCTGCTTTTATTTTGACAAAAATGGGCAAAACAGACAGTTTCCCCACAAAGCAAACATATCATTAGCATTCCTGCACTTAGCTACAGTGCTGGAACAGATTGCACATAAATTGTACTCGGGTCAAACTAGTAAGGCTGCATTTAGATGCAGCTGACATCTTCATATGCTGTCATTTTAATGGAACGCAGTGCATGTCTTAAAGGGGCTTTGCTAATGCCGAGAGCTCAATAACATTTCCTAGTGTGTTGTACACGGAGAAGACAGAACCACGACTTGATCTCAGAACCGTCACACCCCAAATTGTGACCACAACTGTGGATAGAAAGCCATCAAACAAGCATCTATGTGCGCTATGTTTAGAGTGGCCTCAGCACTCCATGCCAAACAAGATCCCTGCTGTTGCAGAGTCGGCCTCTACATGACGTATAAATGATGGATGCATCTACCATCACATAGTGTTTTGGTTAATGAAGGCCATTGTGAAGCTCAGACAGACTTTGTCTCAGCAAATCATCATAATCTTTATAATGATGATTCACAAAATAACATGAATTACATCAAAAAAGTAGAGAATGAAACCATAAACGTATCAGGAAGTGCACAGACATTTACCCAAGATTTCTGTGTAATTAGACATTTTTTAAACCATCTTTTGTATACAGTCTACAGGGAGTGCAGAATTATTAGGCAAGTTGTATTTTTGAGGAATAATTTTATTATTGAACAACAACCATGTTCTCAATGAACCCAAAAAAACTCATTAATATCAAAGCTGAATGTTTTTGGAAGTAGTTTTTAGTTTGTTTTTAGTTTTAGCTATTTTAGGGGGATATCTGTGTGTGCAGGTGACTATTACTGTGCATAATTATTAGGCAACTTAACAAAAAACAAATATATACCCATTACAATTATTTATTTTTACCAGTGACACCAATATAACATCTCCACATTCACAAATATACATTTCTGACATTCAAAAACAAAACAAAAACAAATCAGCGACCAATATAGCCACCTTTCTTTGCAAGGACACTCAAAAGCCTGCCATCCATGGATTCTGTCAGTGTTTTGATCTGTTCACCATCAACATTGCGTGCAGCAGCAACCACAGCCTCCCAGACACTGTTCAGAGAGGTGTACTGTTTTCCCTCCTTGTAAATCTCACATTTGATGATGGACCACAGGTTCTCAATGGGGTTCAGATCAGGTGAACAAGGTGGCCATGTCATTAGTTTTTCTTCTTTTATACCCTTTCTTGCCAGCCACGCTGTGGAGTACTTGGACGCGTGTGATGGAGTATTGTCCTGCATGAAAATCATGTTTTTCTTGAAGGATGCAGACTTCTTCCTGTACCACTGCTTGAAGAAGGTGTCTTCCAGAAACTGGCAGTAGGACTGGGAGTTGAGCTTGACTCCATCCTCAACCCGAAAAGGCCCCACAAGCTCATCTTTGATGATACCAGCCCAAACCAGTACTCCACCTCCACCTTGCTGGCGTCTGAGTGGGACTGGAGCTCTCTGCCCTTTACCAAACCAGCCACGGGCCCATCCATCTGGCCCATCAAGACTCACTCTCATTTCATCAGTCCATAAAACCTTAGAAAAACCAGTCTTGAGATATTTCTTGGCCCAGTCTTGACGTTTCAGCTTGTGTGTCTTGTTCAGTGGTGGTCGTCTTTCAGCCTTTCTTACCTTGGCCATGTCTCTGAGTATTGCACACCTTGTGCTTTTGGGCACTCCAGTGATGTTGCAGCTCTGAAATATGGCCAAACTGGTGGCAAGTGGCATCTTGGCAGCTGCACGCTTGACTTTTCTCAGTTCATGGGCATTTATTTTGCGCCTTGGTTTTTCCACACGCTTCTTGCGACCATGTTGACTATTTTGAATGAAACGCTTGATTTTTCGATGATCACGCTTCAGAAGCTTTGCAATTTTGAGACTGCTGCATCCCTCTGCAAGATATCTCACTATTTTTGACTTTTCTGAGCCTGTCAAGTCCTTCTTTTGACCCATTTTGCCAAAGGAAAGGACGTTGCCTAATAATTATGCACACCTGATATAGGGTGTTGATGTCATTAGACCACACCCTTTCTCATTACAGAGATGCACATCACCTAATATGCTTAATTGGTAGTAGGCTTTCGAGCCTATACAGCTTGGAGTAAGACAACATGCATGAAGAGGATGATGTGGACAAAATACTCATTTGCCTAATAATTCTGCACTCCCTGTATAACCCAGGGTCACAGAGCACTCCAGTAAATTGAGTAAAATCTCAAGGTGAGTGAATAAATGTTTCAGACATCACCTATGCTCACCGGCATTCTGCAAATATAGACAACTGAAAGTTATTGAATACGAATTTCTAAGGGAAGTGAGCTTGATTCTGTTTATATAAAAGTTACAAATTTTGATCTGCAGTTGGATAGTTCAAAGAATTTGGGCCCAACTAATTGAACTACTGCTTCTTTGGATTTAAAGCTTCTAGATGAGCCGGCTCAGGGATGTGATTATGAGCTGCAATGGTTGCCACCCTTCAAGAAGTATCCTGTGCAAGGTGTGGTCCTGCCTGCTGAGACCACAGAGCCGATACAAGGAACTGACATCCCTCATGGCCTTGTAACAACTAAGAATGGGAAACCTGTCTTGACTGTATTTCGTGCTTTCACGTGTTCCTGCAGCAGCACGCTTGCTCCTGCTTTGAATTCCTGCTAACAAACAAAAGATATACACCTGCTTTGATGCTATTACCCAGAATTCTTATGCTCAGAGTTGCAGCCTTTATTCTCCCATCAAGAGCCCCGCAGAGCACAGGACTCTCACAGAGCAACATTACACACAAAGACGGGGATACGCAGATACATACGCGTAGAAAACATATTCTTGGCTTTGTTCACCTGCTTTCCTCATTCCCTCCAAGCTACGTGAAATATTGCAGTTTTATCAGAGCCCATGGCTCGTTGGCATCAGGATAGGAGTTTTAGGGAACAAAAGCACTTGATCAGGGTTAGGAAAAGTTAAGGGTATGGTCTAGAATACACCTTTTCCACAATTTTAACCCTACATGTGGAAGTCGAATGCTAAAAGGGTACCATTGTGGTGTCAAGGAAATTCTCAACAAGCACCCAAATGCAAGACTGGAGTGACACTGGGCTGCTCCTCCTCCCTCAGGCACGTCTTGCAGAGAACCATCCCTCTCCTCTCCTGTCAGGGGGAACAAATGAGCCGGGGCATGTTTCTTATGTGTGTGTTTGTGTGCGTGTGTGTAAGGCTAAACTTCCTGTCTGTTTGGTCTTCCTCTCTGTAGTTGCTTCCTCCCCAAAACATATACACACAAACACACACACACCTGCTCCGCACTGTTACCCCCTGACAGATCACTGACATGCTGCCTCTAGGCCATCCTGCAGTGTGTATGCGTGTGTGTGTGTGTGTGTGTGTGTGTGTGTGTGTGTGCATGCGTCTGTGTGCATGCGTGTGTGGTTACAGACACCCTCCCACTGAGCCAGTCTGGCAATTGCCATTTCTCAAGGAGCTAAGGAAGGGAGGGAGCATGGAGTAAGGATGGAGGGAGGGCGAAGGCCTTGATGTGAGTGTGTTTGTTGTCAGAGGGTTTATTAATAAAGATGACCTCAGCCTGTGCTGCACAGAGGGTGTGTGTGTGTGTTTTTTCTTTTCTTTCCGTCTTTCGTTCCTCCTTCTTTGTGACTCTTAAAATAATTATTATTTTGAGGGGGGAAAAAAAGGATTCATGTGTTTATGTATGTGTTTCTGCACCTTCTCGTGCCAGCTTTATCCCTCCTCTTTGTGATCCCGCGGTGGTTGCACTCTGCTTATTTGGACTCATAATGCGTCTTTGCCATCTTTTGCGTGCATGCTAGCTCATCTGTGTACGTCTGTGTGTGGGTGTCTGTGTGTGGGTGGGCGTAACAGGGATAATCCTTCTTGATATGACTCCTTTGTGTCTCAGCGTCCGTGGATGTGATTACGTGCTTCATTATGTCGGGCTAACAGGTTGAGTCCTCTGCGTGTGCGCGCGCGCGTGTGCAGACGTCAGTCACCTGCTGTGTGTGCAAGGAAGAACAGATGTCCTCGAAAGAATAGAAGGATGAGTAACTTCCTTCAAAGTGCAGGGCATTCCTGGCTGAAATCACTCTGTAAATCGAGCTCTGTAAGTCAGTTAAGGTTCAGTTCACTCAAATTGCAAAAGCACGTCTCTCCTGGTTGCAACAGACCATTCTGACTGGAGTCATTGTGCCTGTTATTTTGGATATTTCTTAGTCCTAACTACTTTCTAGCAATGAAATAGTCTCTATGTAAAGCCTGTTGGCTTTTGACAGTGTTTCTGTTGCGTTCTGTTGAACACTGTATTTCGGTGGGGGGGGGGTGCAGAGTTTTATCTGTCAGCTAAACCTGTCTCCATTCCTATCTTTAGCTTTCTTGATGTTTTCTGACAGTCCCCTCTAGGTTTAGCTCCAGCATCCACACAGTGATACAGAAGTGTGTACAACTGCTGCCGTCTGACCTAATTGGCTCCAACAAGCACTCAAAAACTTTTAAACAGAGACCACTGCAGAAAGTGCGAAACATCCTCTGCACGTATTTTAGTTTTATGATATCTTTTTAAGGTAACAGAATGACTCCCACTGAGCATTCCCAGGCATGCGTTCAACGCGTTTATTTTAGTTTGTCTGCAAGGCCTGCCAAGCTGAGCAAAACTTGGAATTGCAGCATGGAAGAAGGAAGAACTTTGTAAATGTTAGTCTGGATCTCTATCTTTAAAATTGCAAAATTGGGCACTGGCCTTGCAAGGGGATGCACCGTTCTAGTTGATTGTGTCTTCCTGTGTTGATGTGGTGTGGCTGCTTCGTTTGGACAGGATTCAAACCAAGTCTGGCGTGGACTAACGTACGGCTGCACTGCAGGAGCAGTTGTAAACTGCTCAAAAGAAACTTTTACTCAAGGTAAATGACAAAATTGGTTCCTTTATGATCAGTTTAAGATACCATTAAAGATTAATACAGAACTCTAAGAAATGTATGAAGTCAGGTTAGGTTGAGTTGGTGTTTTCAGTGGTTGAGGGTGATCTAATTTGTTTAGCTGTCGAGCCAGCCCATGTGTCTCTCCCAGAGGGCTGAAGCCGGCGCTTGAGTGGGACAGCCTGGCAAGCAGTGGGTCCTTTGGGGCAATGTGGTTACCAAGGAGGGAGATGGCGGAGCTCATTTTGCCCTCTGTCTGCCCTGCCACAATGAACACTGGGGCCATTAGGGACGGCGTTGTCCTGCAGCCCGGGAGAGCCACCAAATGAGATAATGCTCTGAGCTCACGCTTTTACTACCACCTACACACTACACATGCAGGTATGCACATGTGCACAAATTAGGCAAGCACAAACAAATAAGATCCAGTGGGATGCACTGCACGTAGGACCATATAGACACACACACACACATATGAGTAGATGCATGAATTGATCCTCGCTCACATATATTACTCTTTGACCTCCCTCTCTGTCAATAATCCTCCACCCATGTAGGCAGCCCCGGCTATTTGCTATTTCAGCTGCAGCAGCCAGTTACATTTTGTTGGACAGACGGCGGCAGAAGCAGTGAGAGGAAAGCTAATGAAACAGGATATCCCTACCTCTGGTTATTCCACAGGAGAAGAACAAGGAAAATCACACGTGCTTTGACCTTGAATGAGTCTATAAAATCACAGAGTGTGCTGAAGACCACTGCGTGTTTACCCAGTTTACTTATTCAGTGCCAGGCGCCGTTTTTCTGCCCTGTACTCCCCCGTAATAGGTCCCCGTCAGTAATTCAGGCATTGAGACATAACACTAAGTCATCCAGCGAGGTTTCAAGCGCACATAAACTCAGTGAAATTACATAGGGGGGATAAAACTTTGCTTTTAATGGATGCCTCTCTTCTTATCGACACCCATGCATGTCTGATTATAAAGACGCTTTTCTCGAAATGTTGACGTAAAAGGTTGTGAAACTTTGCATAAATGAGCCACAGCTGAGGAGGCAGTGTGTGTGTGTAGGTATCTAATGATTGCAGAGGACTACAAAGGGAAATGATGGGATCAAAGCGAGAACAAGAAAAAAAGAGTCTCTTTATTTTTTCTGTTTTCTCCTTCTAACCCCTATTTTTATTTATTCATTAATTATCCAAACTACTTTGCATTAATCTTGGTAAATTGGGCTCATTCAAAAAAAAAACCGTTTTATTACACAGTGATCCAGTGAATCAGGTTACTCAGTGACCCCCCTCTCTCACTAAGGAGGCAAGTGGAACAAAACCAAGCCAGCAAAAAGCTCCATACAGTGGAGGCCATCACTGAACTGATAACTCTCCTCCACATTCCTGAGAGCTGCAACACAAAAGGGGGAATCTGATTACTCTAAACACTAAAATATGTCTAAAACTGAAAGTTAGTTTTGATTTAAAGGTCGTGAATATCTTTTAAACTATATATCACCATATATACTGTCAGCAAATGATCACGTTTCTGCACAGCTATAACAACAACAGCTGGTTAGAAGCTCGCTTCATGACAGGTAACGTTAGACTCGAGTGCTCTTAAAATCCCAGCTTCCTTGCGCTAAACAGTTTGATGACATTCTTACATTATATGAGATTTTATTTACTAATTGCCCAAGTTTGACAATGTCAAACAATGACATTTTAAAGAAAGTTTCAGTGAAAGCAGCATAAATAGCACCTAACTGAGGCTAACAGCAGTTTACAGAGGTTAACAGTAACTAATTGGGGCTAACAACCACTAACAAAGGCTAACAGAGGCAGCAGGAAAAACAGCAGAGTTTGGTGCCAGAAAGTTCAGGATAGCCTCTAAAAGTCACCTCAGTTTGGATGCTTTACACCGGGCATGCTGAGGTAAACAATGGACTCACAGGCTTCACTTGTTAAGTTACATACAGGCATGTAACATGTGGAATTGTCGTGTTTATTAACTTACAGATGGTAAAAATCGCTCTATGTGTGACAATGTTCGCACTATGTTACATAAGCTACAACTATCATAATAAGATTTTCAACTACCTTAAATTGTAGTACATATAAAACGACGACGTCATTGTTAGCTCCTACCTGTCATGTTTCATGTCTGTGTGGGTCGGTTATCAAGTTCGTGTCATGTCTGCGTCTTGTCATGTTTATATGTTACGTTTTTGGGTTGGTATTATTAGTTAGGATTCAGTTGAGTTTCATTCTAGTTTCGTTTCTACTATAACTTCTAATTTAGAAGTATCTCTTTGTGCTCCATGTTTCATCTCCAAATTCCCTTTTCCCTCTATATGTTCTACAGTGTTCGCGCTCCTCGTGAGTTCACCGTGTCCACATGTTAGTCTGTCATATGTTTCATGTTGTCAAGCCGGTGTTGTCAGGTCTGCGCCTCTCCATATTTCCCGTTTTATTTTGAAATGCTTGTTTCCGTGTTCCTTGTGCTTAGTATTACTTTTCCCTGTCGTGGCATGATGTTCAGTTGTGTCAGCTGTTTCCCCATGTGTTCCCACTTTCCCTAATCTCCTCTGTGTGTATTTAGTTTGTGTGCTTTCTTGCAGTCTTCGTCAGGTCGTCTGTGTTACCTCCCTCCACGTCATGTCATGTCATAGTAGTCATAGTCATCTTAGTCATCATAATCATCATAGTTATCACGGTTGTCATAGCTGATTCATAGTTTTTCGTAGTTCCCACAGTTAGCTCTCGCCCCTATCAGCCAGAATAAACGGCTCGCTTTTTGTTTAACCCCAATTTCATCTCCTTCTGTGTCCACACTTGGTTTCTCCGTTTCAAACTCTCGCACAGTCAGCTCCCGCTAACCGTGACACATACTGAGTAGTACTTAAATGAAAGTATTAAGGTACTCATGGTACTGTAACTATTCAAAACACCTGACTAGTTACTGTCACTGAGTGACTGCCATGACTTCTTATCATTATATAATGTAGTCGTTTCCAAACCTTCAGAAAACATGTAGGAACAACATTGGACTGATGAAAAGAAGCTTCCACCGTGGTTTTTAGCTGCTAAATGCTCCACAATGTCCCCCCATTAGTTGCTAAGTGTCTAGATACCTGCTGTGCTGAAAGGGCACATTTGGATTTATTAAAGCTCTTTCATTTTTTCCTAAAATCTTACTAATGTATGAATGAATCAAAACAGTGACATTACAGGCTGTCAAACCAAAGCAAATGGCTGATTGATGCTAAAACGTTATAACTCTCTAAAATATGAATTAATGCAGCATAGCATTTAAGACAAGTTAGGGATATTTAAAAAAAAACGTGACTTTTAAGAGGCAGTATTTAGGAAAGATTGGTCTTGGCATCAAGATAACCTTTTTACTTGCTGTTTTTTCTATTATGGCTCTTTTTTTTAGCATTTCCATTCAGATAGAGCATTTAATGAGATGGAAAAGTTGACTTGCGACTTGACACCCGTAAACTGTGCTCAGTGAGGAAAGAAGAGATCTTGGAGTCAGAGTGGTCCAGGGAAAAGCTGTGCATGGAACGTTGCAAGTTTTATCAGAGGGCGCCTTAGCAGGACGGATTTGTTTGGCTTTACTCCTTAGTGAGACAAATATTGGGATGAATCTCCTCTCTGCTCTGGGCCCTGTTGTGAAAAGGCCAGGGCCCAAGCCAGGGCTTTACCATCACATCCTCCCACTTATGTAAACAGATGTCTCATACACACACACACATGCATGCTCGCACTCAGAAACCTCTCACCCAACACACTCACCCCAGTCATTTTAAAGGGCTTTCCCAGAAATACAGTTATACTAATTCCAGTGAATGAAATCCTTTGCCTAAAAGGATGAGTTCATCCCTTTTATTTGTGTGGGAATACGAAGCGCTGCGTTGTGGAATACATCGACAAATGGGGGCATTTTTCTCTCTCAGTGTGTCTTCTTCGGTTTTGCTCGCACACCAGGTGCTGCTCAGTATTTTGTGTCCACTGTGGCTCTTGTGGGTTCTGGCACAGTGAGAATAACAATCACAGCTCCTCGGTTCAAACCGATATCAGTTGCCAAAAGCACCGACGCAGATGCCGCTCTTCACACAGGAAATGAGAGGATGATAGTGGAAGGGTCCCACTTCACTGGAAAAAGAAAATCACAATTACCATCACTTTATCTGTCAACACCAACAAATGTGGGGAGGGGGTGTCACAATGCAGAGACAACAGGAGGTGGAGCCGCTCGTTTGGGCACCGGGCTGATGCGTTCTGGTCGACTGCAGAGCGAAAGCCTTTGATAGCATCTGCGCTGTGGGCTGCAGTTACAAAGTTCAGAGCTGGCAGAGCTTTATTTTTTCTGAAAAGTTAGAGCAGTCATGAAATATAAATAGCAGAAATATGGTTTGGTTTCCACAACAATGGGCACGGTCGTTTTCCATTTCTTATCTCTGAGACTGTAGAGAAATGAGATGCTTTAAATTTCAATTATTGTTGCTTTCTAGTGCTTAGCGATCTGTTGCATGTTTTTAACCAGTATGTGTGGAATGCTGAACGCTTCTCACCCTGCATCCTGAGCTTGATTCTGCCAGAAGTTCCTTCATGTTAAAAGGGAGTTTTTCCTTCCCACTGTCACCACATGCTTGCTCACAGGAGGTCATTTCATTGTTTTCTTGGTCTGTACCTTAAAATATTTGGCACTGTCATTGTCATTTGCAGCTATATAAATGAACTATAATTGAATTACATGGTAGCCAACTTACAGAAACGGTGTGAAGCAGTGGGCAGCAGTGTGTAGGGACGGTATCTTGCTGAGGGGTACCTCAGGTTAGCTGTTCAGTGGATTCAAACCCCCAACCCTCCGATCATGGGGCCACCATTCGACCTACTGAGCTATTCCTGCCCCTAAAATAAGCCTGTGCTCCAGGTGAGGCTCGAACTCACAACCTCAGTATCTCTCTGCAGGTTACTGTCTTATAAGTACCACGCGCTGACCGATTGCGCCACTGGAGCTTACATAAATACCCACTAATCAGTGCTAAGAGCAGAAATATATTTCAACATCTTGGATATCCGCTGTACCACAAAGCAATTCCCCCAAAAGGCACCAGCAACACAGTCAAATACAGTCAAAAAGTCCAGATCAGTAAGTCAAAGTACAGGAAGTGAGGCCTTGGTAGTCCTATCAGTCAAAGCGACCATGACCCCAATTTTTAAACCTCAGCAAAATCCAAATGGGCGAGTTATTATATACTAAAATTACTCACCGAAGAGTTGTTGTGACCATGGAGACAAGGCTTTAAATGTGCCTTTTGTTGCTGTAAAATCGAGCATTTTAATAAGGGAATCTGTGGGGACTGACTCGTTTTCGCCACCAGCCTTAAGTGGAACTGCAGCTCCACATAGGCTTAATTTTTTAGCCCTCCAGGTCGTCGCTTCATTGAGACACTATGATTACCTGGTATTTTGAAAGCATTAGGAATCCATTAAGTATTCGTCTCTGATGACCTTTACCTAAATGTAAGTGGCATCGTGATCCAGCTAAAGGGATTTTTCACACTTTATGAACCCACAAAATGTTTCTAATAATTGCTTATAACCGATCTCTATAGCCATAAGATACATCTTACAAGACTGATATCAATTTCAAAATGCTACATTAGCCACCTATGCAAAGATGCCATTATTACTCTTTAAAGCCACGTGTCTGTTAAACCTTGTAACGGGAATAGTAAGACAGAGCAGACGCAATATTTCACATAAAGGACGAAGCACGGGGAAGATAAATGCAGTGTCTGCTGTATCAGTCATTTCTATGGTACTCTGAATAATCAATGCTTCAGTTGAGTATGGAGGAATGACTCTCACGAGAGATCTCTGTATGAATTGACCGCCGTGTAGTGACGCTGATAATGGCTTCGGCGAATTGCGTCCATCTTTAATTTTAGCTTGTAAATCACAACCTGCAAGTAATGGGCTGCACTTAGAGAGGTCAGAGTTTATGTGTAAATCATTCTGGAGGACAAAGCTTGTGGTGTGAAGCTTTGCAGCTCTTTTTTTCCCCCGAAGGATATTTTTTTCTGATAGTGGGGGTTGGCAGTAGGCGTTCACAGCTCAGATCTAGCTCTGACCTTGGCCAGATGTGTGTACGCCCTTCGTCTGCCAGGTTTTCGGAGAGTGCTTGCATCTAATAGGGAATGGCAGGCATTTTGTTGGGCTTTATTGCCACATGCCTCTTCCAATCCTGCCACTGATTAGAGCTGCCATTACTGGCACACCAACGTGAACGCGCGCTCTTACAAGGCAGACGTTGGCACACGCTCAAAGCTCTGGCCTTTGCATGTGATTAGCATCCCATTGCGTTGTCTTGTGCGGCGATCAAACGGAGCACGGAGTTGTGCTCTTGTCGAGGCCGATCGGGGGAAGTGACGGGTACGATGTCGCTCCACTTTTATTCAACTCATCAGGGTGCTGCCAGCTTTTGCAGCTAAGCAATTAGAGGCCCAGGCTGTCACAATTGAGCTTGATGGGGAAAACTCATTGTGGTGGCATGCAGGCAAACACGTGAACACAGATACAGGTGCTGGCACACACAGACGCGATACATCCACCCACATGCGCACAAGTACATAGTGTATGTATATTTACAATAAGCATGCAGGCGATTAGCTCAGAAAGTGCAGGTGTAAACTGTTAGTCATTGCTGATTCACAAGCAGCTGGCTGGCTTCCACACAGCCACTCACTGTGCTGCCTGTCAAATACACAGGCAGCCAGCGGCTTGAGGTGTGTGTCCATGTGTATGCGTGTGCAGATGTTCTTGAAATCCTGCTATTTAGCCAGACCTCCTCCTCCACTCCTCTTCCTCCTAGTTTTTGGCCTCACGTGTGCATATGTGTGTGTGAGTGTGCTTTAGTTAATGTGTAGATGTTTTTGCACATTTATGTCTGTGTGGACTTGCAGGGATTTGGCTGCTGCTTTCTCCTGGATGAAGCCAGTGGAAAGCTGAGGTCTGGATGACTTACTTATTTAGGAAAAATACACCAGAGATGGACAGCGTGCTGCTGTGCTGTCACATAATCACATGTGCATGGGTTTGAATTCATCCTGCTCTGTAGGTAACAGAGCCAGTGACCTTAGTAGCAATGCTATATTTCATTTTGGAGATTTTTTTCTCCCCCCAATAACAGCTAAAGTGATTCTGCTGCTGTTACGGTTTCAACAGACTGGTTCAGTCCCAGGTGGAGGCGCTCACCAGAGGGTTAAATGCTCTACCAGAAGCAGTCGACACACATATACGCACAGAAATGCTCATATGGCGGATTACTCAGTGGCGTGAGGTTTCCGATTAAGTCTAAATTTGCTTTCCAGCACATTCAATCAACCTAACTTGATTTTAAAGGACCTGCCATCAAACAGAGTTTTGGACTTATCCCTAACTTGCTTCTTTACTTCCTTGAAACCATCAGAAGAGTTTCATCCTGTCTTTGGGTGTTCTCCTCCTTAACAAAGTCATGTCAGTAGCAGGTTTCATATCTTCACCGGCCAACAAAAAAACATGAAGGATTCCATTCATCTTTATGGTTTAAGAAGATTCTCCTACTTATTATACGTATAATAATCAACTGGGTAGCTTTAAAAGTGTCTTTGAACGAAGATTACAACACGGTTGATTTTTTGGTCATGAAAGGTTTTAGAGTTCTGCTTTTACATAAGAGCATTCACAGTCTCAAGGTTGTCACAATATTACCATAAATTTGCCAAAAAGTTTAAATTTGAGAAGTTTCTCGAAGATTGACTTTTTCCCTTTTGGGGGAGTTATGCCAAGGTTCTGTGCAGTTTAATTTTTGTATGTGTGTGTGTGTTTGGTTCAATAAAGTTTGATGAACATCACAACTTTTCCAGTCGATACAGTGGAGCACAGTGTTGATCGAGTGTAGCAGAGTTTTCAGTTTCTAGTTTATTGACAGTAGGGAATGAAGTATGATGGTGTCAGAGGTTTGGGCCTTGGCTTTGTGTCCTCCCTCTTTGTAACACTAGCCGGCCCATACGCTACTGACAGCATCTGCTTGGCCCTTGGCGCCCTCATTGTGATTAGTGAGCCATTGATGTTGACATGAATCTCAGCTTCTGCTCACACACACACACACAAATCCCGGCACGCACTGGCGAAGGCGCTGTAGTCAGTTATGTGATCTGCACTATGAACTACGGGAACCTGTGAATGTGAGCCTCGAGGGATCAGGGGCGTGTGTGTGTGTGTGTGTGTGTGTGGCTTTATTTTTCATGTCTAAGATCTTGTGATCAAAACCAGAAAAGCCTTGCAATAAAATTGAGTCAAGCAATTATCTCTGTGCATGGAACTTAGCTCCAAGCCTAATCTTCATACTCACTTCATACTGTTCATATGAAGGAGCATTCAGTGGTACAGTGTAAAGCAGACTGCTCAAATTTATTCTGTTTCTTGCAAAGCTCGCTGTTGTGAGCTCACGTCTGGGCTCAGCTTCTGTTAAGTCATTTATTACTCTATATCTCTTTCAGCATTTTCTATTTGTGTATGTGAAACCTGTATGTTTGTGATAATGACTGCTTAAAGTAAAGGTAAAGTTAGAGATGCTTAGCATTTGCCTCTTTTTGTAGCATATTTGCTTGTTTGGAACATTCATTTGTAAAATCTTTTAATAGAAAACTGCAAGAGACTTTATTTGTTTTGGAAAATTTACCTGTTTAGGATGTGGCCAGTGGAGCCCAACCATTTTACCAGTGGACTGATATTATTGGCTCATTTTAGTTACTTGCTGACCTGTCAGTATCATCACTTGTAAGTGCCAAATAATTAAACATTTAAAAAGTACAGAAGAGATCAAAGAAACACCCTTCAACTATGTTGTGAGTTTCACCGTTGCCTAATTTGTCCACCAGGGGGCAGTCTGCAACTTCCCTGGTGGCAACATATGTCACACAACAATGAATAAATAAGTAACTATACACATGTCAGAAAAATCTGTTAGTGTTGTGTATGTCTGAAAGAAAAAGAAATATTGGATATTATATACTAAGATTGAATATTCTGAATATTAATGTTATCACATTATTGTCACTATCAGTCTTAAAAATCCTATATTTGAAGCCTAAATCTGGTGATTAAAACAAAACCCTTACAGGAAGTTACAGAGTAAGTTACGGTTACGAAGGATAGTGTGTAAAATGTACTACATTGTCATGCTGGCTCTCTGTTGTGGTTTACTAGCATGTTTCCGCTTGTGTTAGCTTGTCTTCAAGAGTAGGTAACTAACTAGGCCTAAACTTCAGTTTCCAAAACCACAAATTTCACACACAAAAACCACCAAGTGGCACATATTTGTTTGATCAGGATTTTCATGTTTCATGTACGTGGATGTGCAGGTAGGAAGTATATTTACAGTTTTGAATGTGTGTGTGTGTGTGTGTGTGTGTGTGGAGACCTCTAATTATGTGCAGTAGCAGGTCTTGTCTGACAGAGACATTAAAATGATTAAAGCTGACCTGTCAGTCTCACATATCCACCCCCAACATCCAGCACTGCCACTCATTACATCTCTCCTCTTCTTCTCCTTTAGCCCAATGTGACCTTCATGTGCGACGTCTGTCTCTAGTCAACATTCACAACGAAGACAAGACAGAGCGAAAAAACATCTGAAGGAGAGATTACGACGAGAGCACACGGACGCGCGAGGGAGGAGAAGAAAAACAAGTAAGAAAGTAAAAACAGAACAAAGGGTGGAGAAGAAAAACACAGTGGCATCTTTTTCTATCTCTCACTGACAGCATGAATCAGAGAATAGAACAGGAGGAGGAATGGGGGGCATGTAAAATGAGCGAGGAATCAAAAGAAATAAGAAAGTGAATATAAGCAGAAAAAGCAAAACCATGCGGGGGGGAGGGTAGCAGTTGTCAAAACAGGACGTGGAAATTACAACCATTTTCAGGAACTCCCAGAAAGAAATTATTCTGCAGCGAGACAAAGAAAATGGAGAAAATGTATGACAGAGGAGAAAAAGAAAGGTGACCAAAACAGAAAGAAAAAGGTGAATTTAGGCAGGATATTGGATTTCAGATTTCAAAGCATTTTGTTAAGAAAGACACTGAAGGTCACGTCTGTAACAAAGTGTATCTGTGTACGTGTGCGCGTAGCGTTTGCAGCTTGTCCTGACTGTGTATGTGCAAGTGGAAGGAAAGACGGCCATATTTATCTGAAAGTCGAAAAGTGGAAAACAAAGGGAGAAAAGAAAGAGAAGGAGAAAAGAGAAATGGATGATTGAATCTGACAAGCTGTGCACAGATTTTAAAGGTTAAGTTTACTGAAGATAGCTTTTATCGTTATTTCCGTCTTCTGAGGCTGAATGCAACAAAGCACAAGGTTGGAATTTCTGCCTTAGTAATTTTAGTTTGATTTGCTCTGAAATCTGAGTGTTCCAGCATTTTAAAATCAGATGAGAGAAGTTGATGAAACTTCACAGATCTTTGTTGGGTTTCAATTTTTAAAATGTAAAGTTGTTTTAAAGCACTCACAACAATCGTAGAGGTACAATCGCATACTAATACGATCGCTTCGGTATCACTTCTCAGGCTACAAACGGGCTGCCATGATCATCTGATTAGTGGAAGTTTTGTTGGGGGTGTTAGACGGCATGGGCCAAAAGATTTAGCTGTGTGCTCTACTGGGAACATCTTTAGGGAAAAGTAAGCAAACAATAACGTAAATATACTGGGAACAGGACAATTGAAGTAATTGGACTCAGATGACCACAATAAGGCCACTCTTTTGGCTCTTAGTTCAGAATAAAGTGATGGATTAATAAAGAAATATATTAGCTTATCTTAGCATACAAGACAAAAACAGTAGCAGTTGGTAGCCTAGCAAAAATATTTCCTAATTGTAGCTGTAAAGCATGTTAAATAACTAAGCAGTTCTCTTTGGCTCGTTTGCATATTATGGTGCTGCAGTTGAGTATCATCAGTGTAATCAGGGTATGAACATTAGATGGCTGCTCTTCCATTCATAGAACCCAGGGTTATTTCTGTAACCACCTCACTGTGCTCTGTTTACTTCTGAAAGCAAAACCCGTGCCCTTGTCATAGAACACTGGATGTCACTATGTGCGTGTGTTTGTGTTTCAGTGGGTGGCCACCTCTTGTCTGATGTGTGTAAGATGAAGGGCTCTCTCATTTACAATCAGTTGTCAGCTTGATCGAGCGAGTGAGAGGCACAGCAGACTCGAGTAAATTGCCTCCGATAAAAAAAGTAATTTGTATCCCAACTTGCTCTTCCCAGAATTTAGACACGCACTAGCCAAAGAGGGAACTTGTTTAAACATGCACATATGCACTTGTATACCTTGATATCAACCAGGTAATGTGTACTCATAAACACAGAGCTGTGAGTAATCAGCCCAGGGCAACGTTCCTCTTTTCTTTTTTTTTGTCTTCTGCAGGTTTCTTTCCTGCACTGTCGCGTCTCGCTTATCCCTTGTTCTCTCTAATAATTCTGGTGCTCCCTCTCTTTCTACCTATCACTCTCACAGTGTGTGTTTATCTCTGTGAGGATATTGGTTGCCGATCATAAATAGCTTTTTCTCTGACAGCGTGCCATCACAGGCCGAGTGAGCTGGGGGGAGTAGGGGGGTAGCAGAGGTGGGGAGAAGAGAGATTGAAAGAGCGATAGAAGGAGGAAGAGGAGAAAAATGCATGCAACGTGCAGGCAGAGGTTATGCACATCATGCCAGCCTGACAGGTGTCGGGTATGCACAGATAAATGTGTTGTGCTTAAATGCAAACACCCACAACACAAACCTGCTCCCTGAGCCACGTGTAGGACACCACAATAAATTCAATGAACACTGAACTGATTTTTTTTAATACAACAAAGCCGGCCTTTACCGAAAAACAGGCCTACGTTCGGCTACCTCCTCTTTAATTTGCTGCTCATGCTATTTGCAATTAACGCAGACTCAGCACTTTTCTGTGTTAAACTGTTACACCGATAAATTTGCTGTAATGACATTTCCTCCCTACGAATTCCATCAGTACGGCAAGAGTCATGTCGTACTCATTTCTCTTTGCTTACAGAAATCCCCTTTTGATTCGCTTGTTTTGTCCAATCCTTTCCAATTTCCAACTCAACACTTCCTGCAGAAATGTTTCACGTTGATAGCCCTCCAGCATTTACTGTAAAGACGTGTAATCCTTTCTTGGTATGCTTTTAATGAGAAGGATCTGCAGGAAATCTTAGGTCCTTAATGGGACTAAAGAAAACAAAATAGAAAGCATTGGAATTCATTAGTGGATAGTTAAAGGAATAGCTTGACATTTTGAGCAATAAGCTAAATAAAGCCACTGTCCAATTAACTTAGCACAGGAGAAATACATAGAAATGGGGAAAGGGTTATTCTGGCTTTGTCCACTGTTAATAAAAATCACATACTCGTGCTTAGCATGACTTAGAATGGCGCCCGTCAGCTGCAAAGCGATGCATCATATTATACAATACACTTTACATAATGAGGAGGTTCGGCCTCATTATATAAAGGCGAATGTGTCTTTTTTCACACACAGCTTAAAGTAAAACGCTAACTACTAATTAATTCCAACTGCTTCTGCTTTTATGTTACTTTCTTTTTTATCTCGACACTTTTCACAACAAAGCTTCACGTTAAAAGCTTTTGCACTAGCCTAAAGAGTGTTGGCTTTTGAACGGCTCTGTTGGTTTTTAATATGAGAACAATCTTTGAAGTGGACCCGTTTTGCTTTGTCTCTTTTTCTGTCACATGCGTCCTATTACACTGGCAGATGCTCATGTGGACAAAATTTTAAACAGTGAGGTAAGTTCAGACTGCTCTAAACATTCGATTTCCGACAGTTTTTTTCTGTTTTTGGCTCTGTTTTATGTCACAGAGAGAGGATAGCCTAGACGTGCTATTCAAACCTTTTGTTTGCAAGGGACAGCCAGTCAGAGGGGTGCAGGATGTAGGATAACTGAGGGTCTAAAGCAAACACAAATTTGCAAATGTACAAGAATAAAAATACAGAGCCTCTTTAAGAAGTGTTGAGTTTAACTGCAGTGTATATGCAACTGCATTTTTACTGCAACTGCAGAATTTAGTAGGAAATTTCTCATTATTTATCCAAACTTTACTTTTGTCCTTCATTTATGCCAGCCACAACTATGATCTACCCATCTATTTTCGTAACTGCTTGTCCAACCTTTCAAACACACCTGCAGCGATTTTGGAATCAATTAACGGACGCAGGAAGGACATGCAAATGCAGACAGCCGCAGCTGATAAGCAGGATTAAAATTCAAACCTTCTTTCTGTGAGGCCATGCTGGTAGCCTCCGCACAATCACGCCGACCCCGCCGTGCTTGTTATTTGGACGTTTATATGACGCGGTCATTGGTTATATTCAGACAGGCGAGAGATGAATCTTGCCCAAATGCCCTGTCACACACACTTTTACACACACTCGCACGCAGGTTCCCCTCCATCAAGTTTGATGAGTGTGAACCCGCTGCATCTGGCATTCCTCTGTCCTCTCTCTCCACGCCGCAGCAGTCCGTGTCTCTCTATTGATCCCAGCTTATCTTCCCGTAAACCTGGACCTCGTTTCTCCCCTCCTCCCATCTCCTCGCTTCACCACCTCCTACCCCTCCTTCCTCCTCATTGCTATCGATCAGCCCGTGTGTTCAACAAAGTAGAGAGCAGGCTGTGGTTAATGCAGTGCTGGGCCGGAGGGGCTCTGCACGAGACTCGTGTATCGCCTTTCTCTCCTAATGGTTCCAATCAGGCTCTAATAGACCCTGGGTTAGCCCATCAAGGCCCACTACTCTCTTCTCACTCTTCTCACCTTTCACTCATCCTTCCTTCTCATAAATAAATCTCTGTCTCCGCTACATGTCTGCCAGGTGCATTTTTAGCTGATGACTGTTGATTTCGCTAACCGATCCGATAGCTTTTGCTTCTGCTGAGTGTGCACACGCTTCTTCCAAAATGTCCTGCTTTGCATTTTTTACAGTAATGCTCATTCATTCCTGGGAGCTGCCCGGTAGAACCACAGTTTGCTAAGTTTAGCCATTGGGAACTGCCCAGTACCAAAAGCTGCCTTTCATTATCCCTTCTTTCAGTCGCTGAACATACTGTGTCTCTAGCTGGGTTAAGTGCATTTCTCAAGGGTACCTTCATTGTTGTGGATTCGGGGAAAAGAGTCTCTTAACATTTGTTGTTTTTCAGTCAGCAATTTAAATGGAATGACAAGTAGAACTAAAGTATGACACACTAGATGCTAGCATTACCTTTAACTAGCAGAGAGTTTGATAGTTTTTGACATTTGTTGTGGCAGGTATGTAAGAAAAACAAAGACTTCTAGGAACAGCTTTAAGCTCCTGTTAATTTTGTTTTGTAAAAACTTGGATTATGTCATTAAATTGTCTTTTTTTTTTTCAAATCAGAAATCAGAAATCAGAAAGGGTTTATTGCCAGATGTTGAGGTTTACAACATTAGGAAATTGCTGCGGTGCTTCAGTGCAGACAATAAGAATTAAAGTGCTATGTAGAAAGAAAGATATGTGCATGAGATATACATGAGATATATACATGAGAATAAGAATTATGAGTGCTACGTAGAAAGATATGTACATGAGTGCAGGTGGTGATCAGTGCCAAACATATATACATGAGAGTAAGAATTATGAGTGCTACGTAGAAAGATATATACATGAGTGCAGGTGGTGATCAGTGCCAGACATGAAATGATGCAGTGACACAGCGTAGGGTCATGTGTTAGTGGCGGGGACAGTCATGTGGTTATTGTTCATGTGTCCAACAGCAGAGGGGAAGAAACTGTTCTTGTGGCGAGAGGTTCTGGTGCGAATGGACCGGAGCCTCCTGCCTGAGGGGAGCAGGTCAAACAGACTGTGTCCAGGGTGAGAAGGGTCAGCTGAGATCCGGGCTGCACGCCGCAGAGTCCTGGAGGTGTACAGGTCCTGCAGAGATGGGAGTCTGCAGCCAATCACCTTCTCAGCAGAGCGCACAACACGCTGCAGTCTCTGTTTGTCCCTGATAGTGGCTCCAGCGTACCACACGGTGATGGAGGAGGTGAGGATGGACTCGATGATTGCGGTGTAGAATTGCATCATCGTCCGTGTTGGCAGGTTGAATTTCTTCAGCTGCCTCAGGAAGTACATCCTCTGCTGGGCTTTCTTGATGACGGAGGTGATGGTGGGCTCCCACTTCAGGTCTTGGGTGATGGTGGTACCCAGTAAGCGGAATGAGTCCACAGAGGTGATGGGGGTGTCAGTCAGGATGATGGGGGGGAGTGGGGCTGTGTGCTTCCTGAAGTCCACAATAATCTCCACTGTCTTCTGGGCATTCAGCACCAGGTTGTTGTGGCTGCACCAAGACACCAGACGTTCAACCTCCCTCCTGTAGGCAGACTCATCCCCGTCAGAGATGAGCCCAATGACGGTGGTGTCATCTGCAAACTTGATTAGCTTGACAGACTGGTGGGTGGAGGTGCAGCAGTTGGTGTACAGGGAGAAGAGCAGAGGAGAAAGAACACAGCCCTGAGGGGAGCCGGTGCTGATGGTCCGGGAGTCTGAGACATTCTTTCCCAGCCTCACATGCTGCTTCCTGTCCGTCAGGAAGTCAGTGATCCACCGGCAGATGGGATCAGGCACATTCATCTGGGAAAGCTTGCCTCGGAGATGGTCTGGAAGGATGGTGTTGAAGGCAGAGCTGAAGTCCACAAACAGGATCCTGGCGTAGGTTCCTGGGGAGGAACTGCAGGATGCTGCAGGATGAAGTGTAGGGCCATGTTGATGGCGTCATCTACAGACCTGTTGGCTCTATATGCAAACTGCAGGGGGTCCAGGAGGGGGGCCGTGAGGGTCTTTAAATCAGTCCTGACTAGGGATGGGTACCGGTGTCCGGTGCCATGATGGCACCGGTTCTGACATAAACGGTAGTAACCAGACCGAAAAGCAGCGCACATTTCGGTGCTTTATTTCGGTGCTTTTTTTTCCTGAGCTGTGATACACTTCTAGCCAATCATTTTACGTTTCCGAGGATAGTAGGCGGGCCCAGGTACGTACGTTCTTTTAGAGCAGAGCTACAGATTAAAAATGCCCAAGGCGAAGCGGTCAAAGTCTGGCTGTACTTCACAGCAAAAGATGCAAACTCAGCAGCCTGCAACAAGTGCTTTAAGCTGATACTGTGATACTGTCAAAGGAGGTAACTCCTCAAATCCGATGAAACACCTGGCGACGCATAGCGTTTTTTTAAAAGCCGAGAAATGCGCCGTATTTGATAGCTTGCTGCGAGACCTCACACCGAGCGCATCTACTGCGGGTGGGTTGCCTGTTATCGGACCCCGGAGTTAGCAACATCCCCCAAAAACACGAAGAGGAGAGTCCTGGCCCCTAGCCCTGCCAGTGTAGCAGAAATGATGAGGATGATGATGCAGCAGCAGCCGTTCTTCTCTGCGTGAGTAGCTTAATGTTGTTCGTGTGTAATTTACGTTGAGTAGGCTAACCACGTTATTACATTAATGCAGGTAAGGTGAACTAGCAAACATCATCATAGCTACATGCGGCTGTCTTCTTGTTTGATGGCAGATGCTCCCTTCACCCTGGCCAAAAAGGCTCAAATGACCAAAGAAAAAGTGGAAAACAGCTAAACATGAGAGGTTTTTGGACAAAATTGGTGTTTTTTCCATTGTTTAAGCACTGCTTCCAGCCAAGAGTGATACCATATATGCCCTATAGCCGCAGAAAAGGCTAACATTGCTATCTTTTTACAAAAAAACAGCTAAACATGAGAGGTTTTTGGAAAAAGTTTGTGTTTTTTCCATTGATTAAGCACTGCTTCCAGCCAAGAGTGATACCATATATGCCCCATAGCTGCAGAAAAGGCTAACATTGTTACCTTTTTACAAAAAAACAGCTGAACATGAGAGGTTTTTGGACCAATTTTGTGTTCTCCATTCTTTAAGCACCGGTTTGAGCACCGTTTGAGCACCGGCACCGTTTCAAAAGTACCGATTTGGCACCGGTATCGGATAAAACCTAAACGATACCCATCCCTAGTCCTGACAGTCAGTCAGACCATATATTGGCTGATATTAGCTATTTACTGATATATCAGAATTAACATTTATAAAAACCAAGTACAATATAGAAAAGATGGGAGATACACCCTTCAACCAGTGTTAATGTTACACAGTTTTTACAACATTTGGAGCTGGCTGTGACAGATGACTGCCCCTCCCTGAGCCTGGTTCTGCTGGAGGTTTCTTCTTCTTTACCATATAATATAAAGCCCCTTGAGGCAACTGTTGTTGTAATTTGGCCCTAAAAATACAATTGAATTGAATTGATTTGAATTGAATTGAACTCGACAAAGGTCATGTGTTTTCATGCCTCCATCAACTAAAAGCAATGTAAACTGTGTATTTTCCTCTCTCTGTGATGTTTATGGACCAGTTTTGGTGCTGAAATCTGTAAAAGGTCTGATGTTTGTCCTGTGTGCTATAAAAAGCCTGTTTGACATTTATAACCATTTTTCTAGAGAAGCAGCTTTGTGGCTTTGGTGAGAAAGAGGCTAAAAGATGACATCTCATGACAAATGTTTTTTTTCCCCTCTCTCTGCTTTTTAGGACATTCTCCAATCATGTATTTGTTTATTAGGGCAACTCAATAAAGAGTAGACATGCACCCAGTAGTGGTCTTGTGTATGCCTATCTATGCCATGCATTCAGACTTCTGACGTAAATTCTAGAAAAAGTAGCTATACAGAAAAATGACCACAGTTAGCGTTTGACATGCAGCTGGCAATTTTAGATGTCAACAACAAAAAAAGAAAAACAAATTTAAATCCCAGAGAAGAGAACTTATCATAAACCTAAACGTTTACACAACAGTCGTGTCTCACCCGTTCAGTCCTAGACAAATATCGTCTGTCATTCCACTTATCTCTCCGTCAGTGTCCACCCTCCCCACCTCCCACCACCGCAGAGATGTGTGAGCCGCTCGTATAGGAGTCCAGCTAGGTGCAACCTTTATGCCCTATGGCACCTCACTGGGATCCAGGGCTCTGGGCTCAGCATGAACTGCTGAACTCTTCCCGAAAGTACAGACCTGAGGAGAAGGGAGAGGACAGAGAGAGTGGGAGGGAAAGCAAAGGAGTGCTACTGGACAATTAGCCCCCCTAGGAGCATAGTAGGTGGTTCCCCCAAGCTAGAATACACTGAGAGTATTTCAGCAAGTGGCAGCCAGAGAGAAGGGGAGACAGTGTGTGTGTGTGTGTGTTTCTGTGTGTGTGTCATGCACGTAGTGTAGTTTGCATTCATATGCCCCGCAGTTGTTGTTCTGAAATGAGACGGAACATCGGGTGCCCACAGGCGCCAATACGACCATTTCTATTATTCAGAGCTGATTACAGGTCGGAATCATACAGCGGTGAATACTTTTTAATGAGCTCTGAAATACAACAGAGAAAGTTTATCAGATTTTTTGTTTGTCTGAATCTGGCTGGCAGGGAACAACGAGCCTATTTGCCTGAGTGATTTGATTAGTGCGCTGGTGTGTGAGGAGCAGGTTGCAACATATGTGAGTGGTAACTCTGAAATAAATGAATGTGCGCAACTGCGGGAGTACTTAACGACATGTGATAAATCATCCCTGTTATTGTTTTGTATGTGCGTACAGCACCTGTGTTTATTGGGCACATGAATTCATGCGTTGGAATACACGTGTGCTTTCCATTTCAAGAAGTACGTAGATATATACAAAAAAAAACAAGTCCTAAATTGTTTCTTTGTGTCCACGTTTGTTTCAGCCTTCTATTCACAAACCAGTCCACCACCTTGAGCAAGGCGGATTGACCTGTGACCAAACAGTAATCGTGGACGAGTGTGCTCACACTTTTGTATGACAGGTCAGACTGCACTATCCCAGCATCCCCTGGGCCTGCACACAGGGCAGGCAGGTCACGGCAGGGCAGAGTGCACGTGGATTTTACCGTTTCCTCGCTGCAGTCATGTGTGCTCGTCAGAAACAACACAGCCGGGCTGTCAGCACAAGGTCATCCAGAGAAAAAAAGGAGAGAGAGAGAGTTAGATGGAGAGGCTGGGAGAGAGAAAAACAGACAGTGTGTCTGCCCGTGCATAAATAACCTGGTTATTGTTGACTAATCACATTTCTTAAATGTCATGTAAATTAAAAACCTAGTTTCAGGTTAAAGGATTACAATAAATCTCTTACCGACCTAGTTGCACACTGAAAATAGCTAGAGCACGCAGTGCTACTTAAACAGACAGCCAACAGATCAATACACCCACAACCGAGGCAAACGGTAGATAAACTTTAAACTGTCGTTTTAGATTTCAAGTTCATGTTTAGTTGACCATTTTTGATATAATTTTCTTAATCGATGGGTTGACCAGAAAGCTGGAGGAGCAAAGAGCCTTCAGCTTAACAATAGACTATATAAATGTGCTAATATATTCAATTGAATTCAGTTTTATTTATATAGTGCCAAATCAGAACAACAATCACTTCAATGTCCTAAAGACCCTACAATCGAGAGACAAAACCTCAACAGTCATATGACTCCCTTATGAGACAATGCTTAGCGACAGCGGGAAGGAAAAACTCCCTTTTAACAGGAAGAAACCTCTGGTAGAACCAGACTCAGTGAGGGGCAGCTAGGTGTTCTGTAAATGGAATAAGTGTTGTCAGTCTTATTTATGCCTGGCATGAGCATTTTGGTGGACCAGCAGATTTAGCTTCATTTAGCCAGCAGGGCCCGCCTCCTCTAGTCCTTGAATAAGTCAGGTGACACTGGAGCTGGATGGGAAAAGGTCCCATTTGCCATACTCTATGACCTCAATAAACACTTAGTGGTTTATTGAATAGAACATGATGTTCGTTTGGTAAATAATGGCCCAGGTGGGAGTCGAGAAAAAGAAGAAAAAACAGTATACGCTTTGTGACACGCCCGGATGGCTACAGCAAAACTGATCTAACCAGGTTTCACACCAGGGCTTCTTCCATTAGTGTAACATTCAACACATCTTTTATGTACAGTCTATGCGAGGGGTAGGCAACTCCAGGCCTCGAGTGGCGGTGTCTGGCAGGTTTCAGATGTGTCCTTCATCCAACACAGCTGATTCAAATGGCTAAATGACCTCCTCAACATGTCTTGTAGTTCTCCAGAGGCCTGGTAATGAACTAATCATTTGATTCAGGTGTGTTGACCCAGGGTGATATATAAAACCTGCAGGATACCGGCACCTGAGGCCTGGAGTTGCCCATCCCTGTTCTATGCCATCAGTTTTCCTGTAGCACATCTTTGTCAACCCCAGCTGGATTGTTTTTCCTTATCTTTGCATTCACCCGGATTAATATATCACTTTTAAAGTGTAGTCCAGCTGTGCTATACAAGTACATAAATTTTTTTTCTTGAATTTTATGATCTTGACAAGGTTTGCTCATTTTATGGATTTTACCACAGAAGCTGACGCAGTGATGCAATTAACTGTTTTAGTGATTGGTCGGGATTAAACTCTGGACCTCAAGGGCACAGGGTGGAGTACCGGTGATTAAAGACATTTATATGCAGTGAAAACTCCCCACTATAATTTAAACTTGAGATGTTGTCTTAGGTTGGTTGCCATCTCCTTGAGGGAGATAATGATTGCTGCAAAGGGATTTCATAGATTCAGTCAGATACCCCTCAAAATATATTTGATACAGCTACTGTGTTAGCATACAATTGCCTATTTAAACATCCTGCAGACACGGAGGAGCATTAGCATTCATTTGAAGCTGTAGCTGTCACTTCATGAATACCCAATATTCACTTTCCTTCTAGCTGTTGTTTATTTTCTATCTTCTTCAGTGAAATATCTGAAGCCGTAGCTGCTAAATCATTCACTGCTACCTGCTGTGGATGGCAACAAAGCTGATAAGACGGGTGAGCCTCAATTAAAACATTAAAGCTGCAAGCCCTGAAAGCAAAACAATTAGCTAAAAGATGCTAAAATGCCTCCAAAGCTGAGGGGGGAACTGCAGCTCCTGTGACAGGTCTCCATGAGTTCATTAGGATGGTAATCCCTTCCAAATGCATGTATCTGTTTGAGCCATTGTTGATCTAAAATATTTAGTCTTGCAGCTTTAATTTGTGATCGGGAGCTTTTCCAGCATGTTAAAATGATTGAGCTCAATTTACCTTTGATTTTTTTTTTTTTTTATATTTGCAACAGTTACATCACGTGACCGACTCGAATCAGGGTTCAGGTGTTGTCACGGCTTGCACTGAGAAATCTGTAGGTGTTAAATGGCCACGCTCAATCCCCAAGTCTTTCGTCCACAGTCTGCTTCCATCAATCGTGTATACGCTGTCGCAGACCAAAGGCACAGATGGTCCTGCTGTCGTCAGCGTCTGCACGTCAGCGCATCTGGTTTCATCTCGCCTTGTCCTCCTCTTCTATCAGTTCCTCGGGTCTGAGCAGGTGTTTGGCCCGCAGTCAGAGTCCAAATCAGATCCATTTCATCTGTAATCAGCTGGAGCCCCTGGCACTGATGGAAGAGATCAGAGGGCCGATTAAAAAATTGTAAGCCGACCACGCCTGACCAGCCGACCATGACACGGACAAGGCGGCAAAACAGAACGGGGGGGGCAAGTTTGTGCCAATGAGGGGGAGCTACAGGAGGGATGAAAGGAAAGATAGAGTTTTGAAGGCTGGCAAAATCTCCCAGGGGAGGGACATGAAAGAGCAGGACTCTGGGGGAAGTAAGCAGTGATGGAGGCTAAGATGTTACTCTGTGATCTCACAGGATTCCTGTGTGTTTGTGTGTTTTTTTTATTCCATCAAGTGGAAAGAGGTCATTTAAAGTCAAATGCGTTGCTCAGTTCTGCTTCAAATTGGGGTAATTACAATGGGAAGTAAATTCCAATCACCATGTGAAAAGAAAGTTAATGACATTAACTTGATGTTTTTGAACTGCTTGATGCCCCAACGCTGTTTAGCAAATCATTAATTGTGAGAAAATTGTGGCAAATCATGTTCTCAGGTGCATGAAAACTGATGGGTGATGGGTGGCTCACATACTGATGACAGCTGCTTTAAAGGAGCTCAAATAGCGTTTAGGAGCCGTTCACAAGGTATTGGATGTATCAGAAAGACCATCACCATTCAGATACACACACACACACACACACACACACACACACACACATTAAGTCACTATGTGGAGCTGATCAAATCCCCATTTGATTATCTTTCATCTGTGCCAGCTCGACAACAGCAGTCTGCCTAGGCTGTCAGCACACACACACACACACACACACACACACACACAACTGAAAACACACAGCTGTTTATTGTGCGCTGGTCAGCATAAAGAGACTCAGCACACTTATTTGTTTACACCTATTCACTGATATGCTAGTTATTCTGTCACTTAAATGAAGGCTTGCTCATGCTTGATATTGCTTTAAAGCGTATATGCAAACCAGAAGGGCTCTCATACACACATACACACGCACACACACTCTACCTGCTTTAAGTGACCACCTGCGTCTGTGTACTCTCAGATGGAGAGTGCACATGGAGTGGGAATGTGTGTGTGTGTTTTACTGTCAGTGTCTACTCCATTAGTGCCACACTCTGAGTGAAATCACTGCATCAGATGTGTTAGGTCCAGCTCTCTGGACTGGATCTAGCTTCTCACCGTACTTCCATAGAGCAGTGGGGTCTCCCACCCCCTTCCTCCAAAGTCCGGTTGCACACATGGCTCTAGAGGACTGAGATAAAATAGCAAACAAGTCCATGACTTCCTTCCCCACAAGTCATCAATTTTGCAGGTTCACTGAAACATGATATATTTCTTTTTTGCTTTGTTTTTATAACCGTTTTGCTCAGGACTTAAGCTCCATACTTTAAAATCTTTCCTTTGATGTATCACCACAACATTTAAACTCCAGGCATTTAACTAAAGCTTTACTTTAAGAAATGATTTTAGACCATTAAAAAAATGTTTTTAATCGACCTGTGTTTTTAAAGGCTGGTGTTTAATCAAAAGGTTTTAGCAGAAAAAAATAATTTATGACAGCTTCCTCTAAGGCTCCCTGTTGTATTCACAGAGTTTAAAACACCATTATGAACCCTTTAGAATGCTTTTTAAATCATAAAAATGAAATAAGGTGATCTCATGTAAAAAACTAAATCATGTCCAAAAAAAAAGTTATTTTGGGGAAAAAAATATTTTAATTTGATGTCTTTGGGAGCTCGATCTGAACATAACTGAAGCTGAACTGACCCATAAATGAAATTATTCCTCTTTTAGGAAACATCTGCCAGCTGTTAGAAATAGAAATTCCTTCTTTGAATAGTCCGAGCCACAACATCAATGAACGTTTAAAGTCTATTACTTGAATCTGTTTGCCATAAAATAATTTTATTGCCAAGCATTTTCTCACATTCAGCTAAATGATATAGCACCAGTTCAAAGTGGCCCTAAAATGTTAAGAGAGCTCTCCAATGATTGGCTGTTTCCCAGTCAGAAAACGCAGTGAACAGGAAGAACTCTCTTTTAACCTCCAGCAGAACCAGGTAGGCGTAGCCATCAGATCAGTTGGGGCTTTGAAGGGAAAGAGAAGAGAGAGATAGCGAACAACACACAGGACAAACAGAGTCTATAAGAGAATAAAGAAGGGAGTGCAGGAAATGTGCAAAGTGCATCAATAAATTGTGTTTTTCTATATTCAGGTGTGGTGCACTGCCTGATACTCCCCTGTTTAAAGACACTGGCAGTCTATGTTATGTTCCATAATGACTGGAAGTGATAATTCCCAGTCATTATGCAACATAACATAGATGCCATTTTCAATAAAATTGTGTTTATGCAAGTAGCACTTAATGTCATTGTCAGCTTGCTATCACGTCAACAGCGGCACTATAAACATGTGGAGCTCTGAAGGTGTTTATTTTGTGTTTGCTGGTTAGCTCTAATCACAAGCAATAGCTGAGACTTATAGAAATGTAATTGTTTTTGTTGGTATTCATTCATACAAGCTGCACATCAAGGAAGCACTTCCTCCCTACTGTGACAGAGCACTTCCTCACAGGGGATCATCTGATCTGTCCCTTATGTTGTAGGTCCTTTACTATGAAGTATCTTGAGATGACTGTTTGTGTGACCTGGCGCTACATAAAAAACTGAAATAAAACTGTAAAAAAAAAATCTTAAAACCTGATATAAAGCAAATTATTTGTTTGCAGAATAATTTCAGGTATTATTTTGTTATTTCTAGTAATCATTGCTATAGCCAAATTAACTCTAAGGTATTGTTTTATGTTGGTTTCGTTACTGGATTTCATTGTTTCAGTGTTCTCGTGCTCTTGATGTTTTAAAGACCAACCTACTAAGACTGTTTTGGTACCAGGAAACATCCTTTTTGAATGTTGATAAGCCTTTGCAGGCACAAAAAAACGAAAAAGAAGCCCACACATCTGACCATTAATGCATCAGCACTGCTCCAGCTTCCTGCTATGATGATTTCAAAGTGAAGAGAACGTAGCATAAAAGTCCTTGAGTCGGTCTTAACTCCCTTCGTCCATGAGGTGTGAAATCGTTTGATCCAGCTTGTTACCATTTTGGTGAAAAAGCCTTTATGTAGCTGTGAGAATTTTCATTTGTGTGTGTGTTTTTTTAAATGCTGTTGGAGCAATAAAAAGTGCAGACAAAGGGGAGGGTACAAGGTTGGAGTTGAGAAGCAGGAAGGAAGGAAGGAAGGAAGGGAGCTGACGGTAGCTTCTGCGATAGTTTTGAATGAAGGCAGAATGAAGGATGGGGGCTGTCCTATAGTATATCCTGTCTGTGTGAGTCTGTGTGTACTTGTCTGTGTTTGCGCATGGGTGGGGTAGTGGGGGTTAAATAACATTAAGTGTGTGCTTGTGTCTGGATGGAGGGCGGTGGGCGATGTTGGCTTTAAGTAGCGTGCAAAAAGGTCAGAGGTTGGGGTTAAAAGTCAAACAATGCCTGGAAAGACTAGCAATCAGTTGGGGCAGGAAAAAGCTGCCAGGAAAGGGTAGGTGGGTAAAATGAAGGGCAGGAAGAGGAAAATGGGGAAAAGAGATAAAGTGTTCTAAGAGGACGGAGGAGGGCTGACGTTCACACACTTCGAAGTATCAGAGCTATGTAGCTTCTCCCTACAGGGGCTCATCTTACCTCTAAGCACACTCGAAAAACACACAGAAACAAAAATACAGACACGAAGATAAAACAGACCCATGCAGGAGCTCTGTAACCTAATCAGAACATGTGGCCTATTTCTCTGTATGTTTTAATGAGCCCTCCATTGTGGAGCGCGGACTGATATTATTAAGCTGCCGTGTCTCAGCTCATTAGCTAAACCAGGCTCAACAACAACACCAGCAGCTAAAAGATGATTTGATACCGCCTGCAGAGTTATGCGACACCACAGGACCTTAAAGAGGTCGTGGGGAGAGGCAGAGCAAGTGAGTTAATTCGGTCACTGGGAATGAGTCAGACTAAATCTTGCTTCCTATGACACAAAAAATACGAACAGCGCAGAACAGGCAGAGTTCAACCACCCCTTTTGTAAAGCTTCCCACAAATTAGCCTGGAATATTCAGTGTTTCTTCAGTCGTCATCAATACTGTATAGACAACACTGCTGCAGGTGCATATTTTACCATTTGTTCTCACTTATGAGAATGCTTTGGTTTTCTTTGTATTATATGGTTTTTATTAGAGCACTTAAATCATTCAAATGCATTGATGTGTGGGATAGATTAGTATGACTTGATGATATCTCACTTAACTAAGTAAACTGGAAGAAAAGACCAAGGTGTCTATTCATTACATAAAACCTGTTACATCCAATGAAACGTCCCAGATATCTTGTTTGATAAGGCGTCTCTAAAGCTTCCCACAGCCTCGAGCAAACACGCACGAAACCCCAAACTAAACATAATGCTAAGCTTTGCCATAGAACCAAGTCCCCACAATCAAACAATCCCGTGTGTTGGTGTACATTGAGGTTAAAGCACCCATCTAACACAATAAACATGACCACACACACAGAGACACACTTCTCAAAAGCATGTCTGACCTTTTGCAAGCAATTTTTAGAGATGTATTATGGGTATTGTAGTATCAGTTAATGCTATATTGTACATTCCACTTTAAAGATGTTTGCACTTGACTGCTCTTGAAACTAGTTCTTCAAAGTGACTGTTATAAGTTCACACAAAGGGTGATATAAATATATTATATTTTACTTTTTTATATTATTATATGATATATATATATATACTTTTACAAGTCAATAATGACAAAGTCTGTGTGATGCCGTTTTAAAATTTGAATAAAAATATTAGAATGGATGGTATGTATTTATTAAGTTGATAATGATTATTTTTCACTATAATATAATATAATAACAACAAATTTGGACAAAAAAGTTCTCCAGGAAGATGTTTTGACCATGAGAATTTGAGAAAATTAATCTGTGATAGTATAAATGCAAAAATTAGGCATTACCATTAAAAAAATTATTGGTAAATTTATGCTCAAATTTTTGTAACTGTACAGGCACTCTGCATGTCTGCACTCACCGAAGCCGAGCTGCTTACCCGACACAGGGGCCGGGAGAGTGCAAACACTGCTGGGATACAGTTCAGAGATTCTTTGCTGGGCCAGCTCTGAAAAACAACAATACAAGTTGAGACGGTTTATTTTGATATATGAAAATTGAAATCTCTTTACTTCTCTGGTGTTGACTTGACTTAATGCTGTCACGTGTTCCAAAACTAGAAAAGAACACATGTGACGTAAATAATTAGTTACATTTGACCTTTTTAGCTTTATTTGATAGACTTAGTGAAGAATAGACAGGAAATCGAGGGCAGACATGCGCAAAGGGCTGTGGCTCGAGTTCAAACCCGGGCCGGCCGCTCTTGGTCATAGGCCACGTGGTCGCCCGCTCAACTCACTGAGCTAAACCAGCATCCTGTTAGATTTTCTTTTTGAAGATTCCAAAATATTGAGTTGTTTTTTGTTCATCTTTTTTAGGGACACTGAACTGTTACGACTCCATGTTGTTAGTTTGTCAGACAATCATGTGATCATATTTGCACTGATTGCCTTGGAAGCTTAACCATGTGACAAGTTCTTCCTTCGAGGATGAATTGCAGTGTGCACTTCTGCTTTCTACTGCAAACACTACACAAGCTAAAAGACGGTTTTACCTTACTGGCAATATTTTCTATGCTAAACAGTTCCGTTGTTGAAATAGCAGAGAAGATTAAAGAGGAGATGATCAAAAAAAGACGTGACAGACAAAGGGGGAGGGAAAAGAGAGTAAGGTATACAGAAATTTTAAGCTTTTCTGCAGACAGACGAGACAGCTTTGAATCCCTCTTCATCATCTCGCTCTGTTCCTCCTCGTTCCCCCTCTGTAGTATTTACATGCTGCTTCTTCGCTTAATCCAGCCTTCGGGATGTCTACTTCACTTCGTTACCTCTCAGCCTGGAGATGGAACCCTTGGATGATGAGGGAGATTTTTTTTTCTTCTTCTTTCTCCATTTCTCTACCGCCATCTCAATCTCTTCTCTGCTCACTCAAGCGTTGGCTACACCAAAGCCTCCAGCATCGATCCAATAAAGCTGGTAGCCCTGCCATGGCAAAGCTCAGAGAGCCCGCACCCCAACCTAGCATTTGAGCACGCTCAATTAAAGGCGTGTTAATTGAGAAGGCTGGTGTGGGGGTATCTCTTTTTTATACTTTTAAAAAGTGTAATCAATAACTGTCACACTGGGCAGACGTGAGCTTACACACTCAAACCGCACACACACATACAAACACACACACACAGATCTCTAAATCTCAATTACCTCCCCTGCCAATCCCCTAAATAGACCAAATATTTGTTTGCCAGCACTGGAATGTATTATTCACACGTGGGAATAGATGTGGGCAAAGGAGTAAAACTGCGTGCTAAGCACACTAAGGTGGTTTCTGCCTTTGTGCTGGGTTAAAGTTTGACATTTTGCACCTGTTTAAAAGTCAATTGGATCCCTTCTCCAATAAGCACGCATCATCAAAAGCACCATTTTGCTCGCTGATGCACAGCAGCAGCAGGTGCAGAGGGGGAAGCTTACAGATGGTTTGCGCGTATTTGTCTGTGTGTGGAAGTTCTGTATATTTCAGCTGCTGTCCAGCACATAAAAATGACATTTAGAGTTGTTCCCAAGAGTCTCCCAAATAATCACAAACAGGTAAAGAAATAGTAAACAAGAGAAAAAAATGTTAACGAATACTGTGAAGAGAGTATTTTGTACGCTTTTCTTGAGACCTTTGTGTGTTTCAAAGAGGTTGTGCAACCCAGTTTCCAGCTTCATAATTGGTATCTGATGCTTTAGAAAATTTTGTAACCTTTTAAAACACGTTCCCCTTTTGTCAGTTTTCTTTTTCCTGCCAGCTTCTTCTGCTGCTTATTGTGTGTACAACCTTATGAACAAAATCAATGTACTAGTTTTCAACCTCAGCAGAGCCACAGAGATCAGGGTGCAGCCAACCTGAAGCTATTGCAGGTTTTGGCCTAAGACGTGGCAGGAAGACACAATGTGCAGCCTTTTCTGAGAAGAAATGTTTCTATTTCTTATATATACATGCTTTTTTCTTTTCTTAATAATTTCCATTCACTCTGTTTTATTCTGCAAAATACCCACACAAAGATCACACAACTTTAATAAAGTATAAGTGTGACCAGATCGAGTAGTGAGATTTTCTTTCTTCCAAAAGTTGATTAATTGTTTGAACTCTAAGCCAACAAATCAGTCAAAAAGAGCTTGTCTCTTAATCTTTAGCTTCCTGAGTTTGTGTATTATTTAATAATTTGGTGCTAGACCGATTTACGCATTCATTTGGTATTACCGTGGGTTTAACACCCTCCAGGCATACAAAACCAGAGTTTGAAGTGTGTGGTGTTAATGTGAAATAGCTCATGTATCAATCCTACCTGCAGCATCATAACAAGTCAATCACCAGGCACCATTATTGGACTGTAATGCTACGTCCTAGCCGCACACTCGATGTTCATTATGTATAAGCCAATTCATTTACAACACAGTGCTATTGGATTGTCCTTGTCTCGACATTCATTTCCCACCACATTGGCGTTTGATGCGTTGCCAGCACCAGTTAACTTTGATAACTCAGCCCCGGCTTAATATACTGCCGCTGAATTGGCTTGACAAGAGTTTAGCGATAAGCTATTTCTGAGCTTTCTGAGTGGCGATAGCTGGATTATCACTCGGAGCGAGGGAGAGGCAGGAAAAAACTTTGCTGCTAACCTTCCTGGCCAAAAGTCATTAAAATGTTTAGTTTGTTTATGTTGGCAGACAGGCACAAACAGGGGCACGTACAGCGATTAAAACTATGTCCTTGTAGGCTTTAACGATTTGCATAACTCACTCCTCTTTTGCATTATTGTGGATTTTGATGACAGTGTTCAAATATATTCTGCATCTTTTCAAAATGAGACATTTATCTTTCAGAGCGGCTTGAGTGTGTGAACTCTTTTGTGTGGCTTTTTGAAAAATGCACATGTTGTAAATACTGCTCTGACAAAATTGTTTCTGATAAGCAGCTAAGCCAATAAAATGAAGTGAATTGCTGCCTCCAGCTGATGTGATTTTTTTCTTTTGCTCCAGGCACGCTGCCAGGAGCTGGGCCGTTCTCTCAAGTTGCTCTGATCGACTGATTGATCCCTCGATCCATCGCTCAGCGCCAAATGGGAGCTCCCATAGGAGGTATGTGGGGGACGAAGGTCCTCCTCCTGGTGTTTCTGGTCGGATGGGAGAAATCGCTGGGCCTCAACTGGAACCCGATCCCGCGCAAGACTGTTCGAAATCAAGGTGAGCGATCAGTGAATTAAGAGCTGATAGTTTGTAATAGGGATGGAGTAAGTTATAATTTTGGGATGACATACTGACATATTGTCTTCAGGCCAAGGAGGGACCCATGGGTGGGCCCAGTGAGAGAGTACTAAAGCTTATGTGCCTCCAAGTGGAAACAATCACATGTACTGGGATTTTTTATTTACTTTTTTTTTTCAGTTTTACAATCAAGCTTTAGCATAGGTTGTTTTTTTCACCTGATATCTTCACACACACAAGTGATAGTGTTGATAAACTATATACTGTGAATACTAAAGCCTCGACCTGGGTGTTTTCACCATTTTCATCTTTGTATTTTCAAACTGTATGTGATGAACAAGGCGTGGATCTGACCCTAAGGACACAACAGACGTCACAGACATCTAGTCACAGATCACCTCCTGCTTGCTTTTAGAAAGAATTCAGGTTTAAGACAAATCAACCTGACTTTTCGGATTCATCTACACTTTTATACAAAGTTGCTGACAGTATGCACTCACAGATACCATAAATATCCCTGCCCTACAGGCACTATAAGTTCCTCCAAATTGAATTCTCTGCATTCCTTCAAAGATCAGCCCTGTTAAGACAAGCCATTACTAGGGATGGGTACCAGTATCTGGTGCTATTATGGCACCGGTTCTGACTTAATCGGTAGTAACCAGACCGAAAAGCAGCACACATTTGGATTCTAGCCAATCATTTTACCTTTCCGAGGATAGTAGGTGGGCCCAGGTACGTACGTTCTTTCAAAGCAGAGATACAGATTAAAAATGCCCAAGGCGAAGCGGTCAAATTCTGGCTGTATTTCACAGCAAAAGATGCAAACTCAGCAGCCTGCAACAAGTGCTTTAAGGTGATACTGTGCAAAGGAGGTAACTCCTCGAATCCGATGAAACACCTGGCGACGCATAGCGTTTTTTTTAAAAGCCGAGAAATGCGCCGTATTTGATAGCTTGCTGCGAGACCTCACACCGTGCACATCTACTGCGGGTGTGGTGCCTGTTATCGGACACGGAGCAACATCCCCCAAAAACCCGAAGAGGAGAGTCCTGGCCCCTAGCCCTGCCAGTGTTGCAGAAATGATGACGGATGATGATGCAGCAGCCGTTCTTCTCTGCGTGAGTCGCTTAATGTTGTTCGTGTGTAATTTACGTTGAGTAGGCTAACCACGTTATTACATTAATGCATGTAAGGTGAACTAGCAAACACCGTCGTAGTTACATGCGGCTGTCTTCTTGTTTGATGGCAGATACTCCCTTCACCCTGGCCAAAAAGGCTAAAATGACCAAAGAAAAAGTGGAAAACAGCTAAACATGAGAGGTTTTTGGACAAAATTGGTGTTTTTTCCATTGATTAAGCACTGCTTCCAGCCAAGAGTGATACCATAAATCCCCTATAGCTGCAGAAAAGGCTAACATTGTTATCTTTTTACAAAAAAATAGCTAAGAGGTTTGTGGGCCAATTTTGTGTTCTCCATTCTTTAAGCACCGGCATCGTTTCAAAAGTACCGATTTGGTACTGGTATCGGATAAATCCTAAATGATACCCATCCCTAGCCACTTCTGGCCAGTGTTACAGAAGGTGATACATTTACACATCCCTGATATTATATCCACTGACTGAATCCTCTAAAAGAAATGTTTCATTTTTATGCGGTCTTCTGACCGAGCCAATAAGGTCGATTTATTAGACTGATAGATCAGTCACTGAAATGACTTATTTGGTCAGGCATCGGATACAAAACCAATAATTGGACAGATGTATTCCATAACAACAATCAGGAGGATTTCTCCGTTATATCAGAGGTGGAGGTTTTCTGAGATAAGGCCCACATCGACCCTCAGTGAAACAATGCATCAGTATAATCCTAGCGCTCAGCTGAATTTGCACCATTTGTCTCAGCTCTCCTCTGCAGCCAAACCCAGCTTTCTTCACTGAACAATGCCAATTGTTGCGAGCTAAGAAATAGTCTTTTTTTTAAATCCCTCCAGGGAGAAGAGCTGCCTCACTCTCTTGGGGATTAGGGAAATACTATAAAGAGAAGTGGGGGGGAAAAAAGCTGTGAAAAAGTATATTTTCTCACCTCTCTGTTCCACCTATCCCACCTTTCATCCCATATCTCTCGCTCCCTTTCTCTCTCTTCCTGCTCTTTCTTTTTTGCCTTTTATCCCTCCCCTCTTTTGCTTTGTGTGCCGCGGCTCATCGTATGAACCTGAAATGCTCTTATGGCGTTTTCACAAACAGCTTCGATTTCAGCCGCTCTCGAGGAGAATGGTGCGCACAGCGGTAGCGGCAGCGGCGAAGGAGCGTGGGGATATTTCAAAAGCTTCTTTCACAGCCGCTATCACTCCCATTCTCCTTTTCTTTTTTTTTTTCTATATCCTTACAACAGCTCATCACTGGCGTTTTTGGTGTAATGTAAGGACAGAGAAGATGGGGGGAAAAAACAATCAGCAGGGTGTTGATAGTTTGTGGTGAAATGCTCCGTTGTGACAAAGTGAAGCCAGCGCTGGCACAGAGCAGCACAGATCTCTGCTGCTGCACTCTAGCCGGCACACACTTTGGCTGGCATACACTTGTGGCGAAGACACACCAGACAGGGGAAACGGGGACATCTGCTACCAAGGAATAAATAACCCTTTTTTTGCATTTTTCCTTTTTAGAAAAAAAGTGTGTTGAAAGACAACTCCCGTGTTTTCTCGTGCAGCTTCGCTTTCATATCGGGAGTGCCTCTGTCATAAAAGTCATCATAAAAATCTCATCATGAAACATAGGAGAAAGGCAGATCGCGTCACGTCATCTCTGATTTGAGTGTGGCTCTCACGTGCAGTGAGATTCTTGATGCAAAATGAGTTGCATTGGAAACAAGCAGGATTATCATACCTGTTGACAGATTTCTTCGCTTGGCAAGAGAGGGGAAGGAAAAAAATGAGATTTTCAGGCCCTGCTACTGGGTTAAATGACTTATATGGATGGATTCTTGCTACAGTGCTGAGAAGGAGATAGGAGAGAAATGGGGGGGGGGATACAGCTGCAGAAAGAGGGAACGATGGATTGGAGTGGAGAGACAAAATGAAAAGAGAGGGAGAGAGAGGGGAGGTATAATGGAAAGAAAGCAGGAAAGTGAGCGAGAGACTGGGGAGAGAGGCCAGTCAGTAACTGCCTTAAAAGGGCAGAAAGTAGCTTCAGAGGATAGACAGAGAGAGAGGAAAACACAGACGCAAACTGCCGGCCGTTCACCCAGCAATTCACATTGCACCTAACCATCTCTGCGAAGCATCCATGTGAGCGCGTGTGCGTGTTAGACAGACACAAGAAGACGGGCGATGATAAAAGAAGACGGAAGGAAAATATAGAGCGACGGAGGGCCGTTCTGTTTATACGTATTTGTTTGGAGGGAGATGTCCGTGTGTGTGTGTGTGTGTGTGTGTGTGTGTGTGTGTGTGTAGTTGTGAATCTGCCTATCTAATCTCCCCTTGTTTATACGTGTGTGTATACTGCTTGGTTGACAGTCTGAGGGATTTGGAGCTTTTAGGTGGTATAGGAGGGGAGTGTGTGTGTGTGTGTGTGTGTGTGTGTGTGTGTGTGTGTGTGTGTGTGTGTGTGTGTGTGTGTGTGCTGCTGAGTGAGTTGGGTTATGGTAGGGGAGAGATGGTTGAAGAGATAATATTTACCCCCACCCCCCTCACACACCCTGCAATTAAACGAGGCTTACACGGGGTTGCAGGAGAAGAAAAGCAAACATCCTCTCTCTGTGTCTCGCTATCTCCCCTCTTCTTCTTCTATTTTTTCTTCCCCTCTTATATTTTTTTTTAAAGTCACATGTTGACATTTGAAATTTTAGGCCTGTTGTTATTCCTCACCAGCCACTCGCCACATTAGTGGAGGGGGGGAAAAGAAATCACTGTTGGCTTCTAATGAGACATTTTATGTACACACATTATGTATGGCCCTCGTGGAGCTGCTAATGAGTGCTGAAAATTTACATACTTTACATTTTTCGCTCATATTTTCTCATTCTGCACCCTGATGTAGTGCATGTGTCTTCATTTCTTTTTCCCTTTTATACGGATAATATTTCACATTTATGTTCATATTGTACAAGTTGCTCATTCATCCTTTTTCGCAAAAGGTTTTCTTACCCATGAATACTGAGATGCTGTCTGCTTTTTCTACTTTTTGACTTACCCATTAGGCACTAGAAGCCCGCTGGTTCCCGGAGGACCTAATTCGTTAACAATGGGTCAAACTAATTCTCTAGTAGTAGTTTGTAGCAAACTAGGGGTAAAATAAAATAGGGTTAGATTGTGCATTTTTGGGATGGAGGGGGACATCTAATTGTTTGGGGGTGGGGGGTCTAATATAATAGGGTCTTTTCCTTTAAAATATAAGTGTGTCTCAGGGTGTATGCTCTTGTGATTTGGTGCAATTAAAATTGAAATTGACCCTGCTGTTGCCAGAGGTGTTTAACAAATTTAAATGAAAGACTCCTACAAACAGCTGGAGGGAACAAACACAGTTTTAGCTCATGATATATTGTCAGTTTTAATAAAGAGCTTAATGGAATACAGTTCAACAATAGCACTGGAGTCTGTGAACAGGGCAGCTTAATTTAGCTGCACTGGTGCACTGCACTAGCCTATATGAATAATGAAAAGTAGCAGCTTTTTCCTCTCTGCTACAGTTCCCTGTCACTCTGTGCTCACGCTGGGCTTAAATGTGGTGATGAAAAAAAGGTTTGGGGAACACAGCAAGTCTTTCCAAGTGCAACAACTTTTGCACAGGTGTCTCACTGTAGGTGGCATTTGTACAAATAACGGTAAAGAGCGAAATGATGTGCGGTGGTAGTGCAAATGGCAGAAAAGCCAGAAACCAAATATAGGGTTTATTTTAAATTAACCTTCCCGTAGCGTCTATAACGTAGTGGAAGTATATTGAAATGAATGTGCTGTTCTCTTAATTCAAAACAAGCAACTGTTTTTTGATTTTGTCAAGTTGACATTAACCCAGGTCTACACATCTGTTAGGGTCATGTCACCAGGCGAGCGTTTTTTGTGGGATTTCTTGGCAACATTCTGCCCGCCTCGCTACTTAATCTTACAAGTGGAACAGATTTCAGATATCTGTTGTCTGTGCGCCTCAAATCTGACCTTGTCCTTCTTTTTGCACCTGCTTTTTTGGATTCGATTGGATTGTAGTATCCATTATGTTGCTTTAAGCTACTACTTTCACACACTTAACCTGACCAATTTCCATTGACCACAGAAAATGCTTTAGCTGAAAACACCACCGTCTGTCCCAGTCCTTACTGACTTTCTCTGCTGAACACCATATTTTATTCCATGGCTTTAGCTTTCACATACGCTCATACACAACCACACATAAACTTCTCAGCCCCAGCCCAATGACAGAGGCCGGTAAGCCAGAAATCTGACAAAACACAGCTGTACGGAAAGAAAGAAGGAAAGAAAGAAAGAAGTTGTAGAATCTAAGCCCTTACAAATTTGATATTATGCTTGAAAACCTAGCGAGCTTTGATGCTGAAAATGAGCCCTGCATCTTTAAAGAAAGGCCAAAGCAAATGTACGCCTCTTGATTTAAGAAAAGAAAGATTGAGAAAAAAACACACATACACTCTGTAGAAGCAGATTGGAAAAGGGCTGGGCCTCTGACCTCCAGAAACCTCTCTCTTCTCTCTCTCAACCTTCTTTCTTCTTTACCCTCCTTCTTTCTGTTTCTCTGCCTTATCTCCTCAAACCCTCCAATTACAGTAATGAGTGGTTGAGAGCGAGGGAGAGGAGGAGGCAGAGAGAGGCTGTGCGTGACTGGGAGGATAGATGGTGGGGGGACAAAAGTGGGAGGGAATGGAAGGAGGAGATTCATCATAGCTTTTTATCTGCTTGAGTGCCAGTCATCCACTGACCCTGTGCTGATTGGTCGGTGAAGATTAACAGCCGGGACCAAATGTCGAGACCTGCGCTGCTCTCTGTTGTCGTTCTGACTTCGTGAGGGCTGATGTGGGGGCAAGTGGGCATGTGCATTAAAATGAAAATGCCAGTCTGAGGGTACTCTTATCCAAAGGACCTTTTTTTTGCAGCAGTGAGGGACGCAAACTGTATGCAACGGTTTTAGATTATGAAGAATGACGCACAACACCTCACGGGTTGTTTAAGCAGTCGATTTGATTGCTTTCTTCTTTCATGGCCTGCCAACTGATGGGGTTAAAGTGGCACATGCTCATATTAAATATTCCTATTGTGTTTCACACAATGAGGTCAGTGTATGTACAGATAATGCGTTTGAGGTCAAGTTTTCTGAAAATCTTGTGGATGTAATGACTCAAGAAGAAACATCAAGTAGGAGGCTGAGGGAGGACAACGACTAGTATTTTTTTCTATTTTTGCATCTATATGATGTCACTGAGAACAGATATCGCTAATATGGTCATCTCTGGCACCTCTAGCTCCCCCGTCCTTATCCTCAGATCTTTATTTTGCGATTATCACTTAGTAAGAAAGTTGTAGGGAAGGGGAGAGCAGATAAAATGCTTCTCTCAGACTGTGGATGAACTGATGGGAGGGTTCACTGAAACCCAACGTAAGACACATAAGGAATATTTTGAACTGTAAAATCAAGCGAGGCTGTTCAAGCACAGTCCATTAATAAAAATATGGAGCATAGAAGGTCCACTTCTACACAGCTGCACTGTGATTAAATGAGTAGAAAAATGCTTGAACTAAGTACTACATAATGATACTCGTCAGAAATGTCAGAACTGGAATGTGCTGTCACTGAGGTGGCTGAATGTTAATACTACAGTCAGCAAGACTCTGAGCGGCAAATTCCTGAATAGAATTTGCCACTGAATTGAAAATGAATAGACACAAGAGGACAAACGCATACACTCAGACCACTGGTGTCTGTCTAAACCAGATTTAACTGCATACAGCAGCGGGCCCCAACCCCCGGGCCTCGGACCGGTACCGGGCCGCGAGAGTTGAGGCTCAGGTTTGAAATGTATGGTTTTCAGGGTTTTTATCGGTTTTCAGCATTTTTCCTGGGTCTTTTCACGTGTGTTAGGAATAAATCTTCTTTTTTTCGGTTCCGCGACACCTTAATGGCCCGTACGTGAAAATATTGTCGGGCATAAACCGGTCTGTGGCGCAAAAAAGGTTGGGGACCGCTGGCGTACAGCATGAGGACACATTTTCACTGTAGTTCTCCATAGTCTTTGTGTCTTTTGTTGTGAAATCACTGCAGGTTGTGGCCTTTAAAATCCCGAACTCCATTCCACTCCACAGGCTCCCTTGTATCTCTCTGTGTGTGTCATCAACACAGCATTGTGCACAAAGCGGCCTGGCTCACCACAGCTGGTGCCCGTCGCTGTAAGGCTCATACATGCTGAACCACGACGCATGGAAAAACTGTACTCTTGACTTCAACCGGTTCTTGATTTGTTCTGCTTGTTGTGGATTGCAGTGGCGACACCCCACCGAGCTAGGCTGTTCACCACCACCGCCGTCGCCCCCACCTCTTCCTTTCATCTTGCCTCGTCATCCCCCCTGAAAACCAACCCCCACCCCCAATGGGCTCACTTCTTCTTGTGTTAATCCACTTTTACCACTTCCTCCCCTCCCACTCCATCACGCTCTCTTCCAATTCTCCTGAATTGAGCGCTCTATAGGCGTGACTGTTTATCAAAAGCGGCAACAATAAAGCTTTTACAGAAAACAGATGCTACAAACAAGGATTTACACGTGGAAACAAGAAATGTATCACCTTAAAACCTGTCCCTTTATTTGGTATTATTTTTCTTTGTTCAGCATCGAGTCGGTCCTGACATGAATTCCAATGAAACTCGCTCAGTGTTAATGAGCCCTAAATAACAATAGGTAGATTCAGCTAGTAAGGGTATGCATATCTTTCCCTTTAATGTCTCTGTCTTTCTTCATGCTCTCATTCTGTCGTACACCTGCCTTCCTTGTGAACTTCTGTTGAGCAGACGAAGCTTTGCTGTGTGCGTGCGTGCATGTGTGTGTGTCTTTGTCAGAGCAGTGTTGTTTTTATTCTTTCAAAAAGGGTGCCTGCTCTTATGGAGGTCTGTGCACACGCTAGGGTCTATCTGGATGATTGTGTGGGGGCGCTGAGCGGCGTCTCTCCCTCCTCTGTCTGTCTTGTCTCTGCCTCTCATTCGCCGTTTTGTCGCTGCTTCAAAGCGCCCCCTAAAATAGGCCTTTAATCACAGTTTAGTGTGCAAGTGGCTAGGCGGTTGGAAGCTATAAGAAGAGGCTGGGTGTATTTATAGCAGACAGTGAGAGGAAGGCTGGAAGGCTGGTGGAAGCTGACCGCAGTGGCGAGTCCCGGACTGAGAGCTTTTCACCCGGCCATGAAGCAACAGGCGCTCCCCGTGTCCCGCCTCTTCAATGGAGCTCTGTTTGGACTAGCTTGGCTTGATTTAGATTAGGGAGGGTGGTGAAGCTTTGACCTGACCGTGACATGTCCTAGTGAGTCGTGCACATTCATACACACATATGATGGGTCTAAATGCAAGCAAGTACACACACAGCTCACATTTGCATACAGAATGAAATGCAGTCACATCTTGATTTCTTTCAGCATTTGGTTTAAGTTCATCTGTGTTACTTGATCAAAGAAGACATTTTTGTCCTTGTTTTTGTATCCAAAGAAACAATAACATACTATGTTTAAGAGATGGCTTTTGATCTGCTAAACTTTTATGACGTGAAAGTAAACAAATGAAAGCGTTTCATCCTTGACAAGGTTTTCCTCTCATACGCTGCACTGTGCCATCCACTTGATAGTTTTGCAGAACACTCCAGTCGTTTTATGTGGGTTGTGTGAAATGCCTGTTTCGGTGCATTCAAGGACACGCTGACACATCTGTGCAACACAGCTCAACGTTGTGGCGTTGTACTGATCCGGGTAGGCTTATTTAAACGCACAAACATTCGTTTCTTGAGTTGTACGTACGTGTAATGCACCGATTGGTCACATGTAAAAGAGAGCTGCAACGAGATCAGTTTAATGTCTTTGCTTTGTAAACTTGGCTCAGGTCCAAAAGTAAGCAAATCAATATAGATTGACTAATATTTGTTAATATATTAGTGTCAGGATATGTAACGATAAATCAATAAACTGTGGAGGTAAACACAGACGACACGAGAGCTCTCACTTCTCACGCCAACTTTGTTCTTGACCTAACAACAACTGACTACATCGCGCCACAAAACTCAGCAACACACTTCCTGTACACTGGGTATGAGTGGAGCCCTCCAGTGGTCCACCACGAAACCAATGAATCATTTAAAAATTAAAGATGATTTGAAGAGAGAAATACACTAGAATGTGTCCACTAGAGGGCACTCTGCAACTTGCTGGTTGTTGTATTTGTGGTTTGTTTGGAAAACCACAAACACAACAATCAGCTGATCCCAGTAAGGTCAAGTGATCCATGACATAACTTTTAACTGCATTGTTACATGATATTAGTAAGGTCTCAAAAATAACTGCACATAAATGTTTGAGAACTCTGTTTATGTTTTCTGTGTCTGAAAGACGAAAAATATCCGCTGATATATCAGGTTTTAAATCACCAAATATCGGTCTTAAATTTCCTCGTTCGATCAGGCACTAGTCTAAAAACTGCAAAACCTTTGTTTGACATCTAAAGTCATCAAATCACTGTTTTGCAGATTTTGTTTTCAGATGATTTTTCATCAACTGAATTGATTTCAAGGTTCAAGATCTTTCGAAGTTCAGTTTCTAGCAGCACTGTTCAGGCTCTCTGGCTTTCTGTTTGTTCTTTTGTTTGTATTGCTCCCCTGCCTGTTAAACTCATTACACCTCCCCTCATGTTTGCTCCTCATTTCTTATTTGCACTCTTTTATTTTCACTTCTCTTCTGCTCCCTGTGATTGTTTTATCCAGGCATCAAAGGCCTTGTAATTTAACCCAAACCGCCCTCAGACATACACACAATCACCAGGTCCTTAAAATGATGGAAAAATCTGAAAATAGTCTAAGTGTCAGGCTTTAAATAACATTCAGTCTAAAGAACAGTGAGTTCTTTTCAGAGAAGAAAGACGCCTTTCTGTATGCCGTGTGTACAAAATACTTCCTTCAGGATTTTTCTGATCGTGTAGATGGAGTTTTTTTTCCCGTCCCATTGACACACACAGAGATGAACCATACCACCTGTGGACAAGTCTTGTGTTTGTTGTCAACAAACCCTCTCTCTTATGAGGTTGCGACCTCCAGCCACACACGCACCCCACAGGTAGCCTCAGGGTGCCACAGTGCAGTGTAAGGTGGAAAGCGCACGTGCCCACATCGCCTCTTAATGACAGAGCCGCTGATCACTTCAAACAGGCCACTCGGAGCAAAACTTTCCATCTGTTGGTGGAGGGATGTTGAAGTCACTGAGCAGGTACCCTGGAGAGCTTGTTTGGGACTTTGAACGCATGTGTGTGTGTGCAAGTGCAATGTCTTTTACTGTGTTTATTCACTGTGGGTGCATGTTTACGCGCGCACTGATTGCCAAGAACCTTCACACAAATGTGTGTGTGTATGTGTACCTCAGTACACATGTCAGCTCTGGAGTTTTTTTGCCCAGCCGTGTGGAACACAGCAGATGTGTTCAGCTCTCCCCCGAGGAAGCCTCCTCCGCTCTCTCCCTCTCTCTCCTCTCACTCTCATCTAGCCCGTTCATCCGCACATACCCCCCAATGTTTATACGCCACTGCTCTTCAGATAATAAGCTGACTTCACTACTTATCCCCTTCCTTCCTTTGGTTATATCTTCACTCCTCCCTTCCATCTCTCTGTACCCTTCAAAACATGTTACGACTTGGGATTTCTTTAAGCTGAACTTGTCCAAATTAAAGGCTTTCAGTGGTCTAAGATGGTCCAAATGCTGCTTTAAAATTGGTTTGTTAGACCTTGGAGGTTTAAAAACCTGGTATATTTGCTATGTTTTTGCATCTGTTTTGCCCCTACAGCAAATAAAGACATACATAACTTAATTCAAGGGTCTGAAGCTCACACTCAAAGTACTTTAACTATGATCAATGGACAATAATCTATTTTGTCTTTTAGAAATCTGTTGCAGGTGTGTGCACCAGTTATTAGAGTGCATTTTTGCCCCAGAGCCCCTCAATGATCAAATCATACTTTTTTGTGCATTACCAAAATGGGTTTTCAAGCAATGGATTTGCTGTTCAGTAAGCAGGGACATGCAGACAAATCTAACTCTTCCATGCAAACCGCATCAATCAATGCAACCAAAGCAATCACAAGGAAGTTCTTGGTGCAGCTCCTTTGGCAGCCAGGTTCACCTAGTGATAGGCGGTTACCCGGAGATCACTGACTGCCCTCTAGGTCACGTGTGAATGGGGCCTTAGCAATTGATTTTACAGCAACTACCTGCAGCTAATTGCAAGCAGTCAGGGAGTAGCGCCCAGTAGTTACCAGGCCGTCACTTTCTAGTTCATATAATCTGGTGATGGTAATGGTAGAAACTGATGTGCTGGGGTTCATTGAATTAGCTTTAACCAAAAGAAAAACCCCAGACACATGGTTCCTTACATAAATGCTAGTTAGATAGTTAAGAAATCTAGAATAGTTGAGGTGTAATGAGACTATTTTCAATCACTGTGCCAGATTTCACAACGTTCCTGTCTAGGATGTAGCTGCAGGATGACTATATCCCAACAACAACAGTGACATGTTGAGCAAAGTGTGCAGTTGTCAGTATGTATTCCTTATTACTGTCACGGCAGCTGTTAAACCATTAATTCAGCTGCTCTCCTGTCTTCAATCATCACTGGGTTTCAGCAGGGATGCATTCACAGGTCAGCACATCTCCTTTTAGAGCAACACATTTCTTGTGAAACTCACAGAATCAGAGCCAACCAAGATGTGGAACACTGCCTCAATATGTTTGAGATGAAGGAGAAGAGATCAAAGTCTGTGCAAAGCAGGACAATGTGTCACCAGTTGGCTGTAACAATGCATTTTTTGGAAATTGTCTTAGATAACAAAGCAATCTTGGGCCAGGGGCGAGGTTAAATGGTTGTTAGGGATGTTCCCTTGTCCTTGTTCTGCTTAACTGTAGTGCCAGCATTATTGTGTTTTTGGTATCAAGTGGTCATAGAGAAAAAAGGCTTTGAACCTTAAAAGCAAGGGCATTGTAAGGATTAAATAGTTTACACTCTCAAGCTTACAAAATGTCTTCTTTTTTTTTCTTTTTTAACTTCGCTTTCTCGTCTCGCACACACAAACCCGCTCACACATGGCGTGCTCCTTCAACCAGAACAGGCTTCTCCTTGTATGTAAGTCTATTTAGTCCCAAGTAGGCCACAGCATCACATGAGCAGTTAGTCACACCATAAATCACACACCGGTTCCTGATGCTCCCTCCCTGGATTTCAGCTGCTATTTTCAGTTGAAGCGGGGGGGGAAAGGCGAAAATGTGAAAATACTGGTGGCATAGAAAACAAAAAAAAAGAAATATCCTTATTCAGTATATGAGATCACATTACGTGCGGGCGCTGGCTGTCGTCGCCTCGCATTTTGCACACATTCTATCAGCCTGGATAAAGCGAGAGAGGGGAGGAGCAGGAGAACAAGGTGACACTACAAGCAACACGAGTGTGGATAATGAAAACTAAACACCATCCTTTTTCTCTTTCCTCTCGTCTCTGTCTCAGCTTTCCCTTCTGCTCTGCACCACTAGTTTGTCTGTATGCTTGTCGGGGGATTTGAATGGTGTGCGCGCGCATGTGTGTGTGTATATGTGGGTGCGTGTATGTAGGCATGTGTGTGTGTGCGTCTGAGAGCGAACAGCAAAACAGTAGCTGTGCCTTTTTAAAAATTTTATGGAAAAAAAGTCGACTGTAGCTATTTCTCCGCAGATGGGAGCTCGGAGAGAACATTTTGTGATTTTTGTCATAATCTTTCTGTGATTGTTTGTGTCAGCCTGTGAGCAGCAAAAAAAGACAAACAACCCCAAATTGCAAGTAATCCACAACAAATTAAACAATCCTGGAATGAATCAAATCAGTTCAGCTATTTCATGTCAAAGGATGATAGCTTGAGTTGACAAGAGCTAAGTAATATTTTGTCATTTTAATCAAATTACAGCAGTAGTTGCAGGAACAGCTGAGAAAGAAAACCAGCCTTGTGTTGTAGAAGGGATTCTAATGGCCAGCAGGGGGTGACTTGTATAGAAGAATAGAAGAAAAAGAGTCTGACTTGAGACGTTATTTCCTGATTAGTTATGTTTTCAGTCGCTAGTTTTGTGTCTTCAATACAGATTTAATGCAGAATAAAAGGTGGTTAACCTCTGATGACTTGGACGCACTTAACGGTTAGGATCACGGCGATGACGTAGACCTGAGAGGGTTAATGACAAGTCCAAGCACTCACCTACGTCTTTTATTTTCAAAGAACCACGAGCAAAATGTTCAATGCGAGGCTTCAAGACAGTAGTCCACAATGACGCTTTTTTCACATACAGTCCATGAACTAAGTATGAAGAACATATAAGCACATTAGACCAGCGGTCTCCAACCTTTTTTGCAGGACGGACCAGTTTAATGTCAGACAATATTTTCACGGACAGGCCTTTATGGTGTTGCAGATAAATACAACAAAATAAAATGATACGACCAAGACAAAAACTGTGGTATTTTGTAAATATAATAGTAAACACAAATTCACTGTGTGTAACTTTATTAGCAGCGTCCTCGTGAAATGCGCCAACAACATTGAGCGTAACGTCCTCCTTTCTGCCCCTTAATGCTCTCTGGTCGCTATGGTAACGCGTAAATATTTCTTTCAAAATAAGACACACAACTACAACACGGTAAAAGACCCAGGGAAACCGAGCCAACGATAAAATCCCTGAAAACCTTAAATTTCACACCCGAGCCTCAACTCTCGCGGCCCGGTACCAAACGACTCACGGACCGGTATCGGTCTGTGGCCCGGGGGTTGGGGACTGCTGCATTAGATTGATTATATAACCATGTAGCGCTACTTTCAGCTGCTCTTTTATTTACAAGGGGCACCACAGCAGGTGCCTCCACATGTTTGACACAATCCCAAAAGCTTTTACGTCTCCTCCCCAGATCAAACCAGGCAAATGCGTAAACCACTACACTATGGAGCCACTTCACAGAGTGTGCTACAAGGACCATAACTAGAATTCCCATATTATGCGTTCGTACAGTTTCCTCTGACTGACAGGTTGTACTCTATTTCTTTGATTATAGGTGCAGCACTCAATTTACAAAAGCCCTTTGTGTTTAGACCAGAACTGAGTTCAGAACAAGGGCAGAGTCCTGCAAAAGCAACTTAGTAACAGTACTGTTTACCAAACTTCTTGTGTCAGACCATTTATTTCTCCTATTTCCAAGGTAACGGTAAAAGCAGAGCGCCATTTGTCAGAAAGATTATTCAAAAATGTCATTAGGCTTTCTGGAGAGATGAGCTGTGCAAATATTAGATGCATATCCGAATCTCTTTCTTTACAGCAATATTTCATTAGTCTGTTAGATTGCACTCTCCAAGTCGCCTTTTCACACATGTGGATGGTTGGGGTACACTACCAACACTGCCAGCTCGGCATGGAGTGCACTGTAGCACAAAAGTCGATGTGAAAAGTTTCTAATTGTCCCTCAGCATCATAATGTCGAGATGTAGCTCTGTTCAAGCAATGTTATAATAATGTAAGGTTCTGCCATCAAAAATAAATAAGCCACTGCGTCTTCACTTCCTCAAGTTCTAGGAGTGAATGTTCTCTCTAGCAGCTGACAGCAAAACTTTTGTTGTGCTGTGCAAAGTTAGACGTATGGCTTTGGCAAGTATATAAAAAGCAGACTGCTTTGAGGGGTTTGCAGACCTTTTACACGTGCAAAAAGCTGTATAAACAAAGCATTATATGGGCTCGTAAAGCCTTGCATTAAAATGTGATCTACGTGTGGGAGTGCAAGATTCCAATCGCGCTTTCATTTGCATTTTCCATTTGAAATAATAATGCCAACAGGTCCAACTTTAAATCCCTGTATTGTTGTGTACTGCTGCTCTGTATAGCCTGGATTACTCTGCTCCTTTTCAAAGAATGAGGATTTTTTTTTCTTCTTCTTTTTGTAATACTGCAATGCTGAGTTTATAAGTGCTTTAACAATCTCTGGCCTAAAAGCTGTGTTAAATTGAGGCTAAACACAATTTAAGTTGTTTTCCAAAACAAGATTAGTCGATTTTCTCAATTTGAAAACTACCTCTCCTAATGGAATTTTTATTGAACAAGTGTATGAATACAAACATCTCGGCTTCTGGCTCATAGCAAACGCACTTTTAAAACTTGCATTAAAGCGCCGGCTGATTGAAGCCGTTGAAAGTTAGTTGCGATTCTGCAGATTGTGCACTCTTTCAGTCTTTATATCAGCCCTAGATCAATCATCTGCATTCATTGATATGCTCCCTTTAAAAGCTCTAGATTTTGGAAAACTGTGCTATTAGATTCATAATGTTTGGGTGTAATGGTACACACCCATGCACTCTTCATCAAAACAAGGGCTGGTCTGAGAGAGCATCATTGCCTCTTGTTTATTTGCACAGCTTTTCTAAATAGACGCCGGCCTTATCTCGCTGCTGACATGTAGATCTGGAACTTATCAGCCTTTCCCCGAAGACACGGCTTCTGCTCCAGGTTCTCAAAGTAAATACAGAGCTTGGGAAGCTTTCTGTGCAGTGCTCCATCGTGCAGGAATAATTTACAGGAGATCTTCGAGCTAGATATTGTGGGTAGTCTCAGCAAACTCTTCAAGACCTGACGTGTCTGACCTCATTCCTAACTTCAGCTGTGTTGTTTTAATTAAAATCTTTGTCAGTTAAACTAAATCTTGGGGGGGGGGGGGGGGGGGATATTTTTATGATGCCACAAAAACAGAGCCCAGACCAGTCGACGTGCAGTTCATTCTCAGACCATTTTAATGAATATAAACCGAAAAGTATGTATCAACTTTTTGTTTAGTGACACCAAAAAAACCTCTCATGGCACAGGCAGCACTCTGTTGGGTAGCATTTAATGGCTGTGTGCTGGCACAACACGAAATCTTAGCAAAAGGATGTGGGAGAGATGAATCGTGGTGGATGACACTAATCTATAGGCGGTGGAGTGGGTGAGGCTTGGAGGTGCGAATGAGCTGAGACATCAACAAATTTCACGAAGGAGAGTGTGAAATGTTCCTCTCAGGTGTTATTCATCTGTCAACAGATCAGCCAAAAGAAATGCAGCTATGCGTTATCATGTGATGTAATGCACCGATGTCTCTGTGTCCCCTGATCCAGATGTGTTGGACAGCATGGCCAGGTTTAGCGTGCCGGGAGTGTTCAACTACAGCATGCTGACTCTGTCTGACCACGAGAGGGTCTTGTACGTCGGAGCACGGGAGGCTTTGTTCGCCTTGGACCCCAATGACATTAGCAGACAGCTAAGGCCACAGGTAAAGTGCACATAAGCACATGAACGCACTTTAAAAGCTTTTTTTCTGACAGTGAAAGAGATACAAATACATTACAGTTCAATAAGGACAAGGAAGGATTTCAAGAAAAATAATTACCACCCGACTGCCACTGCAAACACCCACGCATTCTCAAACTCTTTTGTAGAAATGCAACAAATTAAATGATAACACATAAGATTTAATATCACACTGCTTCATGATGGACAGTTCAGGAACAAAAAACATCCTCCGCACGACTTGGTACAGAGTGCCGCAGAGATAAACACACATTTCAAATACTTAATTTAAACAGACCAAATTCAATTATGATATCATGTGTGATAGAATTATTATAGAAAGTCTTTAAAAATTATGAAGGTTCAGCTTGGATGAACAGGGAAGAAAACATTAAACATAATCTCTGCCTGTGCCACACTTTTTTGAAGTCTGTTAACTAACAGAATGACCTTATTCTATTCTTTTTTCCTTTTGGACTCAATGACATTTGAGAGCACATACTCTGGACATACTCTGGCAGGCAATCAAAGGACTTTATAGTACAATAACAAAGTCGACTGAGTAATACTAGTTGTTGGGTCTTTTGTCAGTCTGGCCTGTATTTTTTCTTAACACTGCAGGCCACATTGAAGCTTAGATTGTAAAAATTGCCACGCAAATGAATACATTCTCAAAATGTAATAATCCTCGAAGGGCCAAGAATATAATAAAATATATTAAGAGCTGTGTGCTTCCAGTGTGTCAACATTTCAATAAAGAAACTGTGTTGCCTTAGTATTGGCCCACATGTATTTTTTAAGCTTTTTTTTTTTTTTTTTTTGAAAGAGCAGGAAACAGCACACCATTGTATTAGCATCAGTCAGTTCCATTTATGGACCAGTTCACCTTGTTCTGGCAATTTAGAGCCCACTTCCACACAGTAAACTTATTACACTGCTCTTAATTAGTGAATAACTGATCCCATTGGCTATGTAGAGCCAAAGACCGAATTTATACTAAAACATAAACATGCAAGATAAGTACAAGGAGATTTTAAAAAGCATGATCCTAATTCAAACAGGAACTTGAACATAATGCTGTACAGATAAAAGTATGATAGATTATAAAGTTGTAAGACTCTTGCTGCTCTTTGCTAATGCTAGCTTATCAGGTAGCATAGCTATCCTTACCAAAGTATATTGATGCTACAGCATTGCACTTCACATTGTACAGAGTAGGTGGTTAACAAAAAGTGTATTAATGGTAACTTTGTCATAAAAATGATTTTATGACAAAGTTAGCTTTAATATTGGCTGAAGGTCTGGTGATATGTGTGTTTAGCTAGCAGTTATTTTAGTTAAGCTAGCTAGCTAGAAAAAAAGAAGAATTTTAGCTCTATAGATCCCTCAGCTGAGTTAAGCCTTAAAAAATACAATAAAATATCTTCAGACTGGTACAGTCATAAATAAGAGCCATCTTGGCAAATTTTAAAAATGGTCTTTATAAAATTAAAGCTATAATTATTTTGTAATCATGATTTACAGTTGTTTTGCAAGGTTATTCAACTAGTCTTATTTTGAAATTTGCACACAGCAATGCTGTAAGTAAGCTGCCAGATATTAAGATGATAATGTGTGCAGCTATTGCCTCCAATATTTCACTTCTATCAGCACAAACATATCCACTGTGAATTTGTGGGAGTAGACAGGCACTCGCACACATCCTTGCCCAGGCTTTGGTCCTGTTCCTCAGAGTTCGTGGTGCACTCATTCAGTCTTGTTTTTTTTTACCATCCTCGTTTTAATTTGTGGATCTTGTTTTTCTGCAAAGCACTCTGGGGTAAACCTGTTTCTTTAAAGCGCTCTATAAATACCCTTGACTTGACCTGACACGCAAACACTTGCACACAGAGAGATGCTAAACCCTCAAAGGCTCAATCTGGGTTTGCTTTGTTCCCTCAATAATTGGTCCATATTGCGATCAATACAATTACAGCAATGCAATGAAGGTGTAGTGAGCAGCCTGCAGCGGTTTGGGGATTGCTATCTGATTTACTGCTGTAATGAGCAATTATTGGATGCGCACACATACCCACACAGACTGACAGACCCTGGCTCAGCCGCAGGCTGTTTGAGTGAGGGTTATGAGTCTTACAGTAATGATAAGATCACCTGTTGTCATCCCCCAGTGTGCAATGTAGACGGAAGAAGCCAAGTCAGAAAAATAACTGAACAGGGACGAGGGAATAGTCCAGCCCCTCTGTCACCACCTGCCCATCACTCTCTCACCCCCTCCTTTCTTTGCTTTAACTGCTTCTCTTTTATTTCTTTGCTGCTGTCTGTCTTTCTTCCCTGGATATTTTCTAGGGATGTTTTTCTCAGCATTTAGACTTTCTCAAGACAAGCAGCTCCCATCTGTGTTTGAAGTGCTTTCTTCTGCATTATTTAGTTATTTTCTTTCCCCGTGATGACTGTGGATTATTTCATTGAATAATTTTCTTTCATGAATTTCAGTCAGTTCCATTTATGGACCAGTTCACCTTGTTCTGGCAATTTAGAGCCCACTTCCACACAGTAAACTTATTACACTGCTCTTAATTTGTGAATAACTGACCCCATTGGTACGTTACATGATGTGACATTTGCAGATCCACACGCCTTTGCTCAAAATAGTTTAACCAATATTTTTCTGTTACTTGCGAACCACTTCTGTTTTCGCGGGTTTGCTAATGGCCAAAGCACCGGTAGCGTTATTTGTGCTGATGTAATGGCCGATAACTACCAGAGCATTTCAAAATGCTGAAACTAAGTGGCCCTGTAATAGTGCTATTTCCCAAAATAAATGGGTTTTTTTGTTGTATTATAACCACACTGTAAAAAAAACTGTAGGATCTTTCGAAAGAAACTTTTTTTTAAGTTGATAAACTTGTCTAAGGCTCTGCTCATATGGTGTGTGTCTTGGACTGTAAAACAGAGCAGGTACTCTGTCATTAAATAGTCTATGATAAACTGCCAGAAATTGCGGCATACAGGATTTTGACTGAATTGGCACAATTTCAAAGGCTATGTGAAAGGAAACCTCGTTGTTCAATTGAATAGAAAGCAGTCTGGTATATTTTTGAATTATGTCTTGAGATCATTATGAGGTGCTTCCACGTGTCATTTAGCTAGTCTTTTGCACCCATGTGATATAGTCAGAATGGACAAACCTAAGCAGTGCATCCAATATTCAATGAGACCACACCTCTCAGACCACATTCAGAGCATGTGGCCAAATTCTTTCTGCACTGTGTACATCAGCGATCCCCAACCTTTTTTGCACCACGGACCGGTTTATGTCCGGCCTTAAAGGTGTCGTGGATAAATACAACAAAATAAAACCAGTACTGGTACAAAAAAATAGAATATTTATTCATAACACACAGGAAAAGACCCAGGGAAACTGAGTTAACGATAAAAATGAGGATGCTAAAAACCGATAAAAATCCTGTAAACCATAAATTTGACACCCGAGCCTCAACTGTCACGCCCCGGTACCAAAGGACTCACGAACCGGTACGGTTGGGGAACGCTGGTCTACATGGATGTGTCCTGGCCAATGTTCCCTCTAATTTTTCATGTGTCTGAGCGAACACACAAACTCCCTGAGCGATCCCTTGGACCACTGTGAGCGACATCAGACGTGTGCACTGTGGTCACGTCACCATCTAATCCATCCAAGTTACATGGTTTATTAAAATAATCAAATTACAGCATTTACATTTCTGTTAGTCTACTTTTAATTAACTGCTTTAGCCCACTTACAATGAAAATGTAAAAAAACCTAGTCATTGACCTGTGCAGTACGTTAACACTATTGGAAGTAAAAATAACTTGAACTTTTGAGCCTAAAATGATGACAGAGGTCAGTAATTTGCACCAGAGGTACACTTCAACTGTGAGAGACAGAATGTGAAAGAAAAATCCATGAATCCACATGGTAGGATTTGTAAAGAATTTATTCGTAAATCAGGGTGGAAAATAAGTATTTGGTCAATAACAAAAATACAACTCAATACTTTGTAACATAACCTTTGTTGGCAATAACAGAGGTCAAACGTTTACTATAGGTCTTTACCAGGTTTGCACACACCGTAGCTGGTATTTTGGCCCATTCCTCCATGCAGATCTTCTCGAGAGCAGTGATGTTTTGGGGCTGTCGCCGAGCAACACGGACTTTCAACTCCCGCCACAGATTTTCTATGGGGTTGAGGTCTGGAGACTGGCTAGGCCACTCCAGGACTTTCAAATGCTTCTTACGGAGACACTCCTTTGTTGCCCGGGCGGTGTGTTTTGGATCATTGTCATGTTAGAAGACCCAGCCTCGTTTCATCTTCAAAGTTCTCACTGATGGAAGGAGGTTTTGGCTCAAAATCTCACGATACATGGCCCCATTCATTCTGTCCTTAACACGGATCAGTCGTCCTGTCCCCTTGGCAGAAAAACAGCCCCATAGCATGATGTTTCCACCCCCATGCTTCACAGTAGGCATGGTGTTCTTGGGATGCAACTCAGTATTCTTCTTCCTCCAAACACGACGAGTTGAGTTTATACCAAAAAGTTCTACTTTGGTTTCATCTGACCACATGACATTCTCCCAATCCTCTGCTGTATCATCCATGTGCTCTCTGGCAAACTTCAGACGGGCCTGGACATGCACTGGCTTCAGCAGCGGAACACGTCTGGCACTGCGGGATTTGATTCCCTGCCGTTGTAGTGTGTTACTGATGGTGACCTTTGTTACTTTGGTCCCAGCTCTCTGCAGGTCATTCACCAGGTCCCCCCGTGTGGTTCTGGGATCTTTGCTCACCGTTCTCATCATCATTTTGACCCCACGGGATGAGATCTTGCGTGGAGCCCCAGATCGAGGGAGATTATCAGTGGTCTTGTATGTCTTCCATTTTCTGATGATTGCTCCCACAGTTGATTTTTTCACACCAAGCTGCTTGCCTATTGTAGATTCACTCTTCCCAGTCTGGTGCAGGTCTACAATACTTTTCCTGGTGTCCTTCGAAAGCTCTTTGGTCTTGGCCATGGCGGAGTTTGGAGTCTGACTGTTTGAGGCTGTGGACAGGTGTCTTTTATACAGATGATGAGTTCAAACAGGTGCCATTCATACAGGTAACGAGTGGGGGACAGAAAAGCTTCTTACAGAAGACGTTACAGGTCTGTGAGAGCCAGAGATTTTCCTTGTTTGAGGTGACCAAATACTTATTTTCCACCCTAATTTACGAATAAATTCTTTACAAATCCTACCATGTGGATTCATGGATTTTTTTTTTCACATTCTGTCTCTCACAGTTGAAGTGTACCTCTGGTGCAAATTACTGACCTCTGTCATCATTTTAAGTGGGGGAACTTGCACAATCGGTGGCTGACTAAATACTTTTTTGCCCCACTGTATACATATATATATATATATATATATATATATATATATATATATATATATATATATATATATATATATATATATATATAAGCTCTGACTTGTATTATGAGTATGAGGTCTGGTAGCTGCAAAGTTGTTGATTTTTTTAATGCAGCCAATGCGCTTTTAAACAAACATTTCAAACTATTTACAGAACAATCAGCTGTTCTGCATTAAATTTGATGCCACACAAATTATTTGTGCCACTCCAAAAGATAATTTCTGTCCACTATGAGATAAAGGAGAACAACAGCCTGATACCTGCAGTCCTGACAACAGGAGATGTATCACTCCTGTAACACCTGTAACATTCAGCAGTCGCCTCATTGTTCTGACACACACAACAAAACTATTGACTACAATACACACTCACTTCACAAGATTTGCGATAAATGTCTCAAATCTCTCACATCTCAAAACACCACCGTCACTCCTAAAACTTCCCCCCGTTTCTTAACAACTAGATGCCACGTTGCCATATCATTTTTTCATTGGTCGACATGGACAAATATGAAAGGGTGGGTTTTTGGTTTTGTTTTTGCTCACAGGCGGAGAGTGCTTTCGAGCATTTTCCTTATAAAACGCTGTTTTTACCGTTTCTTCCCGCAGTAAATATAAACAACGATAAAATTCAGGAAGAAAACCAAACATTGCATATATTTTTATCATAACTCTGGTTTTACGTGGCCTATCAACACAAAATCAAAACTGGTATAAAGTCCACACTTTTTCCATCAATTGTTCCGTCTTTCCTGCTCACATCTCCAATGGTTGTACACGTTGTCATTAACTTTGCTTCACTCCACATCAGCCACGCCGCTTTGCTAGCTAAAACACCAGTGTCGGCACAAACGGACGCTGTCATAGCCTGTCAACCATGTTGATTAGCTGCGTTGATACGAATGTGAATCGCATTATTGGCTGGACTATGGGATAAGGTGGCATCGTTCTAATCCCATACGGGAGCAGCCAGTCACTTACTGACTAACACCGCAAAACAGAATTGTTAAAGTATTAATTTTAATTTCAATTCAGGTTAGATTTTTTTTTTTTGTGCGCAACGCAGATTTTCTGTGCGCAGAGACGTGCACAGCTTAGAGGGAACATTGGTCCTGGCCAAACTGAAGGTTGGTCCTACACAACTCAAACTGTTGACATTGAATCAAAAGCAGGGGCGACAGGATAGGAACAAAAGCTGTTTTGTTTTCTGCAGAAATAATGGCTGTACCACAGCATTAACATCTAGATGACTTTACTGATAACAGATCATTAAAAGCACCCAAATCAACTGCCAGATTTTTTTTTATTATTTTCAATTATGAAACATCACATCCTTCCACCGCTCAGTTCACAGCTGGTCATGTTTTTGCTGGACATCACCGATTTACATGTTTTTGTTATAGTCAGTAAGGCTGTTATAGTTAATGACAGTTATTAACTGACCTTATATCCAAATATCGCCGTTTGTATGCAGCTATTCAACCAAATCTTTAGTTGTCCAATTTTTTTAAATGACTCTCTTGAAGCTGTATCATAGTTTTAAATAAACCAATTCATATTTTAGGATATTATTAGACATTCATTTTGCATAAGGCTGCCGGCCAGCTGTGCAAGGCAAAATAAAACGCTTTGAAGGGAATGATTGTGTAGCCCGCGTGCATATTCACCGACACAGGTTGTAGGACTTATAATAGCACGTCGGTGTGGGCCCGCATCTTAAATGGAGGTAACAGGTCAGTTCCAGTAATGTGCTATGCAGTTGCGGGGGAGGACAGGTTTGGAAAATTTGACCCATGCAGGACACGAGTATTTGGTCTTTGCAGACTGAAATGATGTAAGTTCTACATTTATTTGCATATAGAGTGGGGAAATGAAATCCAATCAAAAGTGGCCACTCAAGACACATGTGGAGATGCATTCTAATGCCAGGTGTGAACTGGTGTGCTTGGAGCTGTCCGCTTTGATCAGATCTCCCAAGATGCATGTTAATGCCAATTCTGAACAGGGTTTTAAAAGCTGCTGCACATCATTAAGGCAGTGCATTAATGTGATTTAGATAGGGTTTGTCTTTATAAGCCATTAGGTATTGGTGCTGAGGGTAGCTAGTACTACCATCTGAATGTATAGTTATTCTAATATTTAATGTGTTAGGGGGAATTGCAAAAAATTCTTGGGATGACTGGTGACTAATGAGGACTGGATAGGAAGCAACACTAAGCTGCTGGACTGGTTCATTTTAGTTGGTCTTTCTTTAGTTAAAGCTGCAGATCCTACAGGTGATATTTCATAGTCACTGATCTTGATGATTATTCACTTATTAAACCTTGACCACTGGAGCTCTATCATCTGCCTAGTGAACACAGAATATTCAATAAGGGCTACTAACACCAAAGTACATTTGTGAAACCAATAAAGAAACATACTTTTTTACCATTAAAAGCCACTATTGCTTTAACTTGTATCTCATTTTTAAACAGCAGTCTATCTATGCGTGTGTTTATATGGCAAAAACCCAGTTTGACTGCTGTTGGTTCAAATCCAGTCGAGTAAATCAGTTTAATTTTGAATATGCTGCTGCTCTCTGCCTGTAATGACTGGTATAATTATTTTTAATGGTGTGGAAACCTCTTAGTAAACAGAGTTCATACTCTGGATTTGTGTCCACAAAGCAAAGTTCAGCCACGTGTTACAGTTTCAAAAAAGTAGCTACTGTAAATAATTACCGACATTTATTTGTTAAACAGTAAGTATGGACGTATAAAGTGTGAAAGAATGTGCATGTTTCCTTTTTTTATTTGCTTCCCCCCTACATTTTTACCAAAAAAATGTACCTTTTGGAGGATAAAAGCCCACAGCTAGACAGGTAGTTTGTACAAGTGCATTAAATTTGAACCTTTTTCAGTCTGTCTTTGATCCTTTAAACAATGCTACAATCATCAGAGAATTGTTCCGCAGTAAGGACCTCAAGGCTTCCTACCTAACACAAATCACGTGTTTGATCGGGCAGGAACACGACTGCCAGGGAAAGAACCCCGTGGCTTTTCTCTGCACCGCCTGGGCAGCTCAGTTGGTGGATTGTTTTAATTAACTTTACTGTATCTTTAGCTCAGAACTAGTGTAATACATCTTTCTGAACTAGGCCTTTCTTAGCATCCAAGTGCATCTACTCTCATTAGTTCTTGGTAGAGATCATCTTTGAGATTTGTACATTTTGAACTATACTGTATTTGTCAAATATACTGCTTTTGTGAGATGGTGGTTGTTGCTATAGTTACTGCAGCTAGTGGTTAAGAATACAGAGCCCAGTGGCTGAGTTAGACAAAATGGCAAAAAAGGAAAGGACTGTTTTTTGCGGTACTGTGTCTCGGTGTGCACCTTATTAGAGACAAGTGAGGCAATTTCTTTCCCTATTTACAGCATGCAGTATGTACACAGTATATTACATACAGATAGACAGCACACTTACAGCTATATTACTTGTGGGCAAAAGGCAAATAACATCATTCCATCTGTTTCTTTCCTTTCTCCAGATTGACTGGCCAGCTCCGCAGGACAAGAAGAGGGAATGTGTTGCCAAGGGCAAAAACAACCAGGTAATGTAGAACTCAGCTGACGTGGCTGTTGGGGTTACCTGCCTTGCTCAAGGGCAGCGCAGCAGTAGTTTCTAAGACAATCATTTCTAAGAGCATGAAAACATTACTCACTCCTCTACTCACTCAATTACAGTTTATCAAACCGGTCTGGGATTTCAGACTGGAAAGCTTCCAGTCATTACATTAGCACACAGAGAACGTGCATCTTCCAGACAGGGTCAGCAACTTTTAAGGTGGTTCAGTGTGTGTGTTTTACGTTAAGCAACAAAAGAGATACTGAAGTCTTTCTCCAACAATGATGGAATGTTATGAAAAATTGATTGCACTGCAAGGCAACCTGCTTTTATATAACCCATTTTACAATTATGTTATAACAAACACAAGTAAATAAAACACATTTTGTTTTTTGTCAAGGGTTGAATAAAAAGATTAACAGTAATCCTGTACCTGTGTGGGAAAGTTACAGTACATGTAAACAGCAGCTGTTTAGCTTAGCCTAACACTAACAGAGGAAGTGGAGGGAAACAGCTGACATGATGCTATCTACTATTGTGTAACTGTGATTTTACATGGGTTATTTCTTACGTTACTAAGCAACCCAGTATATAACATGTCTGTGGTTTATTTCATATGAATTAAGTAGGCAACAAACAGCTAGCGTGTTGGCTAGCTAGCTGTAGAGGAGCTAACAGGTTGTTTCCAGGCTATAAATATGACAAGCTATGCTCACCTCTGGCTGGCCATACCTTTATATTGATGAAGACAGACAGACTGCAAACCACTGTAAAGCAATTTTTGTTGTTCTTGTTGTTGTTTTCAAGAGGGTGGAGTGCTAGCAAGGTAAATTCATCAACTCTATAATTGTACTGCACAGATCCCAGCAAGTGCCTAATAGCCTAGCACACAAAAAATACTAGATTTTCCATTCACCACAACTGGAGCACAGGCAGATCATTTCAATTAAAAATGTAGGAAGGTCATGCTGAAGGGTGCAGCCACCTTTGTCAGCATCCACCTGTTTGTAAAACTGTCCAGACACCTTAAAATGTAAACATTTAAGGCTTTTAGACAACTTAAAAAGGTGTATTAAAAAACAATACTATGTACAGTTGTTATGCAGAAGGAATTACTTTAAAAAGAGCATCAATTTTTGTACCAAACTGACAGATTGTAAGTATTTTTCCATCTGTTATAAAACTGGGCAACCTTGGAGCTATGGAGAAACTTCCAAGTGGCCACTAAAGGAACTGCAGTTTGGGGTTTTTTTTTACTTTTTTTTTTTATTTGCTTCTTCAGTCCCCAAGGTTTTCCATTATAGCGTTGTCTTCTTACCTATTTCTTAGCAAAAAGCTATTTTTAATACATGTATTTTTTCTTGATATGACATATAAAAGATGTAACACAGTAATCCCAAACAAACCTCAATAGGTCTTTTGGTTTTGAAAATTTTGTTACAATTATATTCAGCACTGTAATAATACTAAAATTCAGCATCCTCCAGTTCTCACCACCAGTTATGGTACATTTGTAAACTGTGTAAATTGGTCCCTGCTAGCTCTGCACTTTAGTCTCAGCAAAAACCTCTCACTGCTTAGGAAGCATGATCTGCAAGAAGTCATGTTAAATATTTTATAGAAGCACACAGCGCTTTTTGAAATAAAGCTAAAGCTTCTCTTGATCATTCGTAACTTTTGATGGGGTTTAAAGGAGTAAGGGCGTAATAGTTCACTGGAGTGCAATAGCAGCAGCAGTAGCACTTCTTTAACTAAAACGGCCTCCAACTGAAGTAAAAAAAAAAAGATATTTTTATATGCTTAGAAATTAGTGCAACTGGAGATTTAAAAAGACTCAAGCAATTTTAAATATTCATTAGAACCTAATGCATACTCAAACTTTACCTTCTGAAGATCGAAAACTCCTCTTTCCATAGTATGCTGGGCTGTGATGGGGAGAGCTGTAAACATTCCTTTTGTTCTTCATCTTTTATTCTGCTGATCTACTATCTACTATAAAAATATCTCACAGTGCTTTCATGTGTTAATTTACTTACTACGTAGGAATCACCATATGGCATTTAAAAATGCCTGTTGTTACATTTAATTGGTTTTCTTTTTATGTAGCATTGTAGTTTGATGGAGGACTATCTGCCAGACACATCTCATGCTACATCAGCGACCGCATTGAGCTGAAAACCTAAATTTAAAAACATCACATTGCTCATATTACTGCCTCGAGACAGAGATATTGTTTTGAAGCTCGTTGGAGGGCAAGATAAACTTGGTGTACTGATTTATTTACTACAGTAGAATGACTCATGTGTTAGCGTCTGTTTCCATTTCCATTCAAAGAGCTTTATTCTTCGTCACAGTGCAGACAATAATGGGCACTTCCCATGAATGATTCTGATATTTAGACACATATTTTTTAAATGTATCGGCATCTTTCTCATTTACTTTAATGATTCTGTTGTTTCACCACCTTGAGTGTATCCTAAATTGGGCACTGGACTGTCACGTTTATATTGACTGATATCAAAGTAAATCATCAAAGTAAATGTAGGCTGATTTTGCACCTTCTTAATACATGAATTTATCTGGAAGCATTTTCAAGTTTGGTGAGGATCCAGAAGAATTCACAGCAAAGCTTTGGAGTAAAGCTAAATCTCAGAGGATGTGTTAAGTATTCTGAAAGTCTTTGTGGTGGAATAGGTTTCTCCCCTTAGCCGAGGATAAAACTGCTCCGATTGCCTTGAAAATAACTCCTCGTCACTCTCTCACAGACCGAGTGTTTCAACTACATCCGTTTCCTCCAGAGCTACAACCACACGCTCCTCTACACCTGCGGCACCTACGCCTTCCAGCCCAAATGCACTTACGTGGTAAGTACACGTGTAGCTCCGTAGATAGCAAGTCACAGCGAGCCTGTGCTGACAGGTGTCTACTTGAGATTTCTGCCACCTGACCTGAGGCAAAGACCACTGTGTGACAAAATAAAAATAAATGCAATGGAAAATAAGCATCTCAGGCAAAGGTTAGCCCAACGTGTGAAGGCCCGTGCGCGTACACGTGCACGCATATCGTGTGACATTGATGCAACAAGACAACATGGCGAGCTGTGAAGATCTGGTCCTTGCAACGGACAGACAGACCTTGCAGCTGTGCAATGTAGGTCAATACGTACTGATGATCCTCATTATGTGCGTGTGAATCTTTGCACGTTTGCAGAATGCAGATTCTTTTACCCTCAACGCTGCAGCCCTGGAAGATGGGAAGGGAAAATGCCCGTATGATCCCGCCAAGGGGCACACTGGCCTTATAGTGGGTAAGTATAGCCATGTATATATTCATGTGTGAGGAATAGTAGTAAAAGTTTTTGGATCTTTCTGAACGGATTTAGGATTGTTAAAGAATCACTTTATCCCAAAAAGCAAGACAAATCCCATTGACTTCTATTATCAACAAAAACACACAGTCAGCTTCTGTTGTTCCATCTCAGCAGTTTGTATACTGAAGGGAACAGCCCCGCAGTTTTTACAGCTCTAAAAGAAGCATTAAATGTCCATCAAATCTCGACAAACTGCTCATGCAGAATTTCCCATCTGTTTTCTCGCCATACTGTTGCTCTGAGAGTCCAAAAGTCCAGTTTAACTTGCACGCTGCATTCCCTTCACTGCGGACAGCTTCAGTGAACCTACAGGCGCCCATTCACCGTCCTGCATTTGTGTTTCCCAGCTGAACCACTGACCCTCTCCCATTGTAAGCCGGTACAATAGTCACTAAAAAAGAATGAAACTAAAGCTTGCATTTTGTTGGTACAGATAAGGAGCTGTACTCGGCAACACTCAACAACTTCCTGGGTACAGAGCCAGTCATTCTGAGAAACCTGGGCCAACAGCATTACAGCATGAAGAGCGAATACTTGCCTGCTTGGCTCAATGGTAAGATTTTCTTTTTTTTTAATGAACACATAAGGCAAAGAAGAAAGAAATTATGAGCCCAAAGCTGAAGAGGAAAGACAGGGTGGGACGAAAAAGAGAATAGCAGGAGCAAAAGTCTTTTGTCCTGGGAGATTCTCACATGGATCCGGCTGCTGAACGATGCTTCAGATATTTAGCAAATTCTAAATAAATTCTAATATACCAGAAAATATTACATTTTCTGTTAAAAGTCAAGCCATAATCTGTAAATTAAGGCTGTAAATAAAAATGTGGAACAACTGAGACCAAATATAAAACACAATAAAGATGAACTACACAACAGGTTTCTGCACACTGTTAGTCTGTTAGTCTTGTAGGTAGTTATTTATATATGTGTAAGAAACCCGCTTTTCATCCTGTGTGAATCAATCCCAGCTGCTGTGTTCAGAAGAAAGATGAAGAAAAATGTCAAGTCATGCATACTTTTGTTTGAATTAAACTATAATATTCAGTCTTTTTCCCCCAAGTTACAACATTACTGACAAATTAAACTTGTATTCCATTTTTTAAAAATCACAATAGAGGGAGATAACATTCACTTCCTTTTAACAGAGTTTCATAAAAAAAAGAGCAGGAAACATGCAAAAGAGCAAGAGAAAGAGAACTGAGTTGCAGGAAATGAAGACCGCGCCTGGGCTGCAGCGAAGGACGTTATCTCTTGAGGGGGGGCTGAGTGGGGGGAGAGGAGCCAGGCACTTGGACAGAATTGAAGAAGAGAGGAGAGGATGAAATCACAGCAGGAAAAAATATGTGATGGAAAGACAGATATGAGGATTGCTGATGAAAAGATTGAGGGACTGATGAGGGGAACGGAGGAGGGAGAGAGGGAAGAGGAACATACAGCTGAGGCAGGGCTTTGGACTGATATGTCCATTCATTATTCATGCTAATACAGAGCTTTTATTAAAAAGCCGACCTGCAAGGAAGCAAGCCTCATCTTAATTTAAGCAATTCTGACCAGCCTAAAAGCATTTAATTGACCTGGGTTTCAGCTGAGAGTTGTAGTGCACTGTGATGATTTAAAAGGCGGCTTCAGAGGCTTTAATACTGAAAACACCAGTCCATCTGGGGAACCACGGTGTCCTTGCAATTTAAAAAAATACACGTTTGCATAAAAATTGTAGAATTGAAAGCCTCCAGCAGCTCGAGTCCAAAACTGTCTGTATCTGCTGTTGCACATTCAGAACCTAATGAGGAGTACAATCTGAGAAACAGAACGGTGTCTAGAGAAAGTAAAAACGCGCATGCACGCAAACACACACACACACAGAAAATGGACCATTAACAAAAAGGTAGAGACACAGAGAGTAAAAATGGCCAAGAAGAAGAAGAGCGATGACAGAAAATGACAGAAGACAAAGAGGTGAGAAAGGGTGTCAGGGAATGAAATAGAGGTGTCAAGCTTTTGTGCTTACACCTGTTTTTGTTGTGATTCAGTCCTGCAGGGCGAGGCTGTCTCCGTGTTTCCATGTAAATATCTGATTCTGATTGTGTGTGTTGCATGTGCAGAGCCTGACTTTGTGGGCTCAGCCCTGGTGAGGGAGAGCAGCGGCAGTAAAGAGGGCGACGACGACAAGATCTACTTCTTCTTTACCGAGCGAGCCATGGAGCTGGATTGCGACACCGAGCCCAACGTGGCCAGGGTGGCTCGCGTCTGCAAGGTAACGCCTGACGCAGCGGATAATCAAAACGGATCCCAGAACAGATTCAATTAAGAATCTCCTAGTAGCGCCTTAACCTGGAACCTGTGGGCGTTTATTAATTGGGAAAAACACAAACTCATTCAAACAGTAATCAATCTGTAAGTGCACAGGGACGGATTTGACTGCAGAATTGTAGTTTCATGCACACTTGACTGGAAATCAGCTGTTTTCCATTTTCTCCAGCTGTTTTGGCAGCTGTTTCTGAGCACTTAATAATGTGAGGCAGCACTTGCTAACAGTTACAGGCTTCAGCTGGAGGCGCCCATATAAGGAAGCAACCAACAGAATTGATTGAAATGATAAACAGCATATAGAGTAAATACATCGACTATGCAGAGTTTTCCTTATAGGTACAAATTGGAAAGTAAGTCTCTCCTGGTTGTTCACTCAGATGCATTAGCAACTCGCCACTCCTCCTAGCAAAGCAGTGATGAAAGATTTATACCTCCACAATACCCTTAACCCAACCTTGTCAAATAAAGAGTAGTGGTCAAATCTCATCAATGACTCCACAGCAGCTCATGTTGTCATTGGTGCAGCATTTAAACTGATAATTAATTATGATTAAATTTATGTAATAAAACCTGTTCACATTGATTTTGTCATTAGTTGCCTTTACCAAGGACTATACTCACAAACTACAATGAGCCTGAAGGTAACAGCGCATGGATCAGTGTTAGATATATTGCTAACATTAGCTAATTAGCGCTTGTCTTTGCTTTGATAATGAAGAATTTCTTGTCACAGTGTCACAGAATTAGTGACTCAGATAGACCACTTTCTCGGGTATATATCTGCAACTGCTCATTAATGACAATTATCTAGTCAGCTAGTCACATTGGAGCAATTCAGCGCATTCAGGCATGTTGGCATGGCCGAGACGACCTGCTGAAGTTCAATTTGAGCATCAGAATGGAGAAGAAGGATGATTTAGGTAACTCTAAGCATGGCGTGGTTGCTGCAGCGAGACCGGGTGGTCTGAGCATGTCCATCCCTTTACGACCACAGTGTCTCAAAATCCAAATGGCCACCTTTGGGATGTGGTGGAGATTCTCATCATGGATGTGCAGCCGAAAACTTTGCAGCAACTGTGTGATGCTGTCGTGTCAACAAAGAATGTTTCCAGTATCTTGTCGTTGAAGAGTTAGGGCAGTTCTGAGTGCAGAAGGGGCTCCAACCAAGTACTACTAAGGTATAACTAATAGAGTATCTGGAGAATAAGTATTTGGCTGCCTGTTTTTTTTTTTTATATGCTTTCATCCCGATGGCGCTGTGTTTGTATCACAAGACCTAAACATTATAAAAGAAGAAGTGAGTCAGAACTGCCTTTGTAATGACTAAAAACCAGAGTGGATGCTGTATGAAGATCACAAGTGCCCAGATTTTGCAGTTTGTTCACATATCTGTTTATCTTCTAGAACTGCTTTCACAACACAAAACTGAGCGCACACAAATGAGTAGCGAGATAACGTGGGAACCACATCTGTTTACTTAAATGAACTTTTTCTTTAGAGGCTTAAAAGCTCAGTAGCAATCATAAAACCTCCAGCTCAAGCATCAAGAGCACATTTAGTCAATGCCAAACCTCCCAAGCAACCGGCATACAAGTTTGAATTAAACAGCATTGCTCTGTTCATGTGCATTTGAAGTTTTCATGATCATATGAACATGTTCTGCTATAAAAATACTGAAAAAACCCACAACGTCTGCACAAAGCCAGCTGTCGCGTGTTTTTGTAACAAGAGCAACAGAACTTCAGCTCACTGCCAGTTTACTAACAATGTGCTACACCGAGACAGTTGCACTGACATAGATGTATTTGGTAATTAATGCATTAATTTGCTTAATGAATGGCCTCATTAGGACAACTGATTAGGTTTGATACACCACAGTGATTATGGCCAGACACAGACAGAGGTGATTTCTGCTATGAGGCGAGTCGACGAGAGTTGAGACGTTCAGTTACCGTTACAGAAGTAGAGTGTCACGTTACACTTACTTATGCTGCCATGTAATCTTAGCATCTTTTAAACCAGGCAAACTATAAAAGCTGGAGACAGATTGCTAATAGTCGATGGAGATGTATGTAATTTAGTGTTGAATATATGCTCTGGTTTATGGGAAGCGCCCTTTAATGTCTGCGAGGATGAACAATAAAGCTCTCTGAATGAAATTAGAAACAGATGCTGTTACATGATGTGTACTACAGCAATGAATAATTCAGCACATTCTGCTTATACCCCTATTACAGCAGGAGCACAATATCTATGTCTCATTGCTATAAAATGAGCATTTTTGTGTTTTCCTTTTTCTTTTTTTCACATCTGCAATCACTGAGGACAATAAAAATGAGAGGAATGAGGCAAATGCGTCTCTTTTGTGCCCACAGAGCAATACAGAAATAGACCGCTCGTCAATATAGATTCCATTTTTATTGTAAAAGTTAATATTGTTAGTGCCTTTATCTTCAATTTTCTCGGGTAGACCTGAACGTCTCAGGCTATAAAAGCTCTTTCAGATCCTTTTTTCAACATGACAGAAGCTCAGTCAGCCAACTGATGCGAAAAAAATTTCGTATGTATATTCAGAGTAATTACAGTGTATTTACTCGGATGATATTTGGCTTTTGTGGGGTGAAGGCGAGGCCAATGAAATGCAGAATTCGTGGCAGCCTAACAGGAAGGAGAGAGAGAGGCCAGCCAGCTCAAAGCGAGCCACACAATACTTTGTCACGGTAGAGTTTTGGTGTGTCTAAGAACTAAAACGTATTCAGTGTTGTGTGTGTAACAGTGGGCACCATTTGGTAACCATGGCGATACTTCTACATTCAGCATGTGACTGTGGGGCTTTTACCCGGATAAGAAAGCAGAGGGCTGCTGTGTTGGTATCCTCTGTTAAGATCGTTAAATAGACACAGTAATCATCCCACAGTATTTCCACTGCTTCTGCAGACTTGTTATTAATTATCACGTACAATCGCTTAATAACAATCAATAGGAGTCGTTTCTTGATAAGCTGCTGGAGCCATCAGAGAACCTGCGTACATACAGGGAGTGCTATACTAAAGTAAAGAAGTAAAGTTTAGTATTTAAAACTAAAATTCAAGAATATATTTTTTTTTTATTTCAAACAGGTAAAAAAAACAACTCTTTGGTTTTAATCAGCTACTTGATTAAATATCAAGTGGAAACTGAAAAATCCTCTCTGAACATGTTTTAAAACGATTAAAAATAAAGTACTCTCTTTCATCGGATCAGGTCAGATCGAGTCTTTTAATCTTTGAATCTTTGAATTTCTATTAAGAAAAGAAATGCCATTGTCGGTGTACGTGCACTGAAGTTTTCACATCACATCAGCTGGATCTGAACTAGGCAAAGCAAGTATGCTGTCACAAAGTGACTGCAGTGCTTAGTCTTCTTAAAACGAGATTAAATGTTTCTTGCTTCAGAAAACGAATATGAAATCCGTCCACTGGTCCCAAACCTTGCTGTTATTCGTATTAAGTCGTATTTATGTTTATATTAAAGTGTTACTGAATGCAAACGGTGGGTTAAAAAAATAAGCATTAAAAAAATCCTAAAATAATAATCGTTAGTCATAAATAAGATTTGATTTGTGCTCTCTCTCAGGGCGATCTGGGTGGAACCAGGACCCTGCAGAAGAAGTGGACCACCTTCCAGAAAGCCCGGCTGGAGTGCTCCCTCCCAGAGCGTCACGTCTATTTCAACAACCTGAGAGCCGTCTTCACCCTGCCGGGGCAGGACTGGCGGGGGACCACCTTCTACGGCATCTTCCACGCTCAGTGGTAAGTCGGAACGACAGCGGTGCAAAAGAGACCGCAGACATCACTTTGTTTCAAATTAAAACCCAAATAGATGTAAGTTAATTGCCACATATGCTATCAGCTGTCATCTGCCAACCTGTCAGCCTCTTACTCAAACCAATGGTCACTCTGAGAGGATGGCTCTAATTAAGTACTTTGCGTGATTAGGTATTTCCTGCGTAATGAGGCCTTTAGCTGACATTAATGTGAGTTACTTTGAGAGAATACGAGTTGAGTGTCCCTGAAAATGTTTTACTGTTTTTATTAGAGATTAAACGTCTCGTGGTTTTAATTTAGCTTTGAACAATGGTGGGTGCATTTTCCAAACATATTACATCAGCTTGTCGAGCATTCATTTTCACGGCAAGACAAAGGTCTTTAAAATCATGCATGACTCCAAAGTGATCGGTCCAATCAAAGTATTTATATATCTTGTTTTAGCAACTGCTTTATTTTATAGGAGCAGAAATCCACCCTGAGTAAATCAGATGTCTCGTGAACACACCGTGCTGTTGTCCACTCGCTGCTGTTCCATTTCAAACACAGTGGGATGAAAATTAAGTCATTTTGAGCGCAATAATTAAACTACAAACTGTTAATTAAAAGGGTGTTGACAGTCATGATTCAGCTGTGAGAAGTTACTCCAGCATTATTAGCGGAGTAAAGACGGCTGTTTGTTGGGCATCACGGCAGCGTGTTAATGAGCTACTAATCAACAAAGAAACTGGAGCGAGGGCGGAAGGTTGTCCTCAGAAAGTTGGAAACGTTCTCTGTCTCCAGGCAGCGCCCTTTGATGTGAGTCTTTTGTGCTCTTCAGTAAGATATCATATCGCAAACTGAACCGGCTTTGAACTTCCAGCTTTGTTTCTTGCTCGGAGTTCCTTCTGCTGCTTGAAAAGAAAAAGAGAGCCTAATCCCCTCGTTCTTTCTGTGTGTGACTTGCTGGGGTTTCCTTAAAGCCCCCTGGCTTTGATAGAGATAACATTAAGATAATTGGACATTATGTAAATGATGACTCGGGAGCTCAAGCCATAATGTGACTGAATAGGGCTGCGTTTTAACTCGCTAAGACATCGGCGCTGTCCTTTGGTTGTGACGTTGACCTTATAAACCCGCAGCTCTGTCACACATTAACAGGAGGAGCACTGTTCTGAAATGGAAGAGGACATCGCATCATATGACTTCATGAACTCGGCCTTTCAGAAAACAAAACACACATTGCAAAGAAAAAATGGAGAGAGCGTTTAAAGCTAAATAGCAATATCTGTAAATTCGGACTTTGCTACTTTTCTGACTTGCTCAAACTTGCTCTGCATCTAAAGGTCAAAGGTCACTCTTTCGAGGATGCCGATGTTCACATTTTGGACAGAGACGACAGATGGTTTGAAAGAGGAGTGAAAGAAGCCGTCTATGTCCACTGTGAACGACCATCTTTGAACAGAGGGCGGGGCTTACAACACCAACTGTCTGCCATCTATAATCCAGTTTTGAGATCCCTTCTCTGGCGCCTTAACGCCCACTCGCACCCTGGGTCATTTGACCTCAGTAAATCGCATCATAGGGTGGGGCCAGGTTTCACAGCGGGTTCACCCAAAACCTTTGATTGTGGCCATGTCCACACTAATACGTTTTTGTTTGGAAACGCATGTTTTTCTCTCCGTTTTTGCCTTCCGTCCACACTGAGATGGCGTTTTTGGTCAAAGAAAACGCAGCGTTTTGAAAAACCTCTCCACAGCGGATACATTTGAAAACGCCGTTTTCACGTCGCAGTGTGGACCGCGACACCCGGAGCCTTTTTGAAAACGATGACGTATTCTAGTCAAATGATGCAGTCATGTGACCAATTAAACAAAGACAGCGGAGGGCATTATACAGCAGTTGTTTTGTTTGCTCTCAATTTTGACAGCCCTATTAAAGATTAATATCAGTTTGTACATGCTCCAGATAGCACTTTTGCAACTTTGTACTTTTGTCTTACTCGCAGCAACAACTCCTCATTGTCTGGCCGATTAAAAAAACTCAGTCATTTTCCAAAGAGCCGGAAAGTAAATAAACAGCAGACAGAAATGACACAGGTTGAATTGTCTTACATTTCACTCATGCGTAATACAGGAACGTAGCGTTTTCGATGGTTGCAGTGTGGATGAACAACTGGTCGGAAACGCTTGAAAACAATAGTGTGGAGCGTTTTTAAACGAAAATGCTGTTTTCAAATTGATCCGGATTAGTGTAGCCGTTTTCACACCTTGGATCATGTGATTAGGTAGAGGATCAATAGGGGGTGCAGGACCCTTTTGGGGACACTCCCACAGGGCTTAAATTTGTTTAGAACTGAAGAAGCTTCTCGGATGAGAGGTGAAACGTCTTCAAGGAAACTTAAAGAAGTCCAGACGCTTTTCTTTCCAAGCTCCTTAGATTGCTCACAGTTATATGCCTGTCTGTCAGTGCCTCAGTTTGAGAGTGGAATTAAAAAACGAGTGGAGGGGGTAGTTTCATTCCGGTGAATGAGCATGGAAATTAAAGATATTCGTGAGATATCAAGTAAAAGTATAATTTAATGTGTCTGTGTCAGACGTCAATACCCAATTTGAGTCCCACTTGGATGTCTGAAAATGTGTTGGGGAAAAAAAAAATTTTGAAGAGCTCCCGAATCCCCGACCTCACCATTAAATGAAATGCATTTCCTGAGTCACGGCACTAATTGATGGATTTCACTGGCGTATGAAGGAACCCTCGTACATGTGCATCAATTTGTGCCTCATCATGGAAACAGTGGAGATGTGTCAACAAATCAGTTTTAGACCATACATTTAATATCTATTTACTACATTGTGATTACCGGGAGGGTCGTTTAAAAGCAGCACGCTTCACTGCCTGGTATTTTTGGATTCTGCTATTTTTAAACGTACATGTTCACATCCTGTTGAGTGTGTCTCGCTGACTTGTACGACAGGTAATTTGTCTCGATTATTACTGCCACACATCACCGATTCCCCCATGTTGCTGCCATGTTCCAGGGGTGACGTGGACGTGTCAGCTGTGTGTCAGTACCAGATAAGTAACGTGAAGGAGGTGTTCAAAGGGTCCTACAAGGAGTACAGAGAGGCGTCCCAGAGGTGGGGACGCTACACGGGTTCTGTCCCCACACCGCGGCCGGGATCGGTAAGAAACTGCCCATGTCAATGTTTAAATTTTTGATCAAGTTGTAGACAGCTTCACAGAGCAGGAAAATAGTCGCTATGGGATAGTTAAGGAGGGAGGGAAAATGGGTGATGTGGCGTAGCTTGGAGGCCAAGGACATAATGATCCAGCGCCACAGGAAAGGAAGGAGAGGAAGGGGTGTTAGCAGGCGGAGGTGAGAGCCAGTGCGAAGCAAAACTGAAGAAGAGGAAGGGGTGGAGGGAGGGCACTGGTTTGTAAGCCAGTTAACCGTGCCAACCTGTATCAGCTGCAGCTAAGAAGTTTCCTCCTCTTCCTCTTTCTCCTTCCTGGCCCTCTTACTTTCTCCTCATATCCTTCTCCCTTCCTTTCCCCGCTTCATTTCCCTCCCCTGTCCCTCCTTCTTTTCTCTCTTTACTGCAGTGTATAACCAACTCAGACAGGGAGAACGGCTACAACAGCTCCCTGCAGCTGCCTGACGCCACGCTCAACTTTGCCAAGAAGCACCCTCTGATGGAGGACAAAGCTCTGGGCCGCCTCCTGCTGCTCACCAAGGGCGTCAACTTCACGAGGCTGGCGGTGGATCGTGTCAGCGCCCTGGACCAGAGGCCGTACAACATGCTCTTCATCGGCACAGGTAATGAATCGTGATGCTGGCATGGGTGTTTGGCTAAAACACTGATGTTTTTATTGGGGGGAAAACGCATCACCAATCCTGTACACTCCCTCCTCAGAGCCTATTCCCACTGCTCAACTGTTTACACTGCACACACTTCTCCCATCCCTGGCACTTCAACATGAAAACTCTGATTGCTTCCATTGCTACACTTAAACTGAAGCAATAATTCAAGTCTTTTAATGCCCCCTACCCCTCCAGCGACTTCTCGGCTGCTTTCAGCGCTTCCACTTCAACTGTCACTTCAGCTAATTTTTGCTCTTTAACTAACGGCCCGAATGCTGTGACATTTCAACTAGGGCTGCTCAATTAATCGAATTTTAATCACGATTACGATCTGGGCTTTCAACGATCATTAAAAATGACTGAGCCGATTATTAGCCCCTCCCTCATTTATCCGCGACACCTTAAAGGCCGGTCCGTGAAAATATTGTCGGGCATAAACCGTCCGTGGCGCAAAAAAGGGTGGAGACCGCTGATTAAGAGGACCCGAGGGAAGCTCGGAAAGCTAAGCAGAAGTTATTTGGAGAGGAGAGTGACTGCTGTTGGTTGAAAAGAGAGGTAAAAAAACTTCAGTGGTGTTGCACACTATTTTATATTATTTTTTTAAAGTCATTGTTAACCCTTTAAAGCCGGTCAGAGCAGCACGCTCCGTTTTGCGTAACTATTTTTAAATCCCTGTAGAACCGGAACCGTGTAAGCTAGCGCAATAATTTGTTTTGCATATGAAACCGGAGGAGTTGTACTTACATCTGATGCCATCAGCTTGTCCTCGGTCATGGTTTCGTTCCACATATAGCTTTGCAAAAATTGCATAAAAAGCGCTTGCAGGAACAAAAACATAATATTCCAGAAACACGCTTTGCCGATCCATCAGCTGTTCGTAACACTTCCCACAGTGAAATGATGCACATGCTGTTTTCTTTGCAAATTTGCATCATAGGATTGTTTTTTGTTTTTCCTGCAGTATATAAAAACTGTATCTCCAAAATAAAACTATGAAGACACTCAAAATAAATTTCCTGTTGTTGTAAACTATTTTTTGCAACTTTATTGTATTTAAAGTTTTGAGGGATAAACCTCTTAAATTTCTCCAAGTAGAAATATATGTAAACAAAACAAAAGCGATTTTCAATATTTTTTGTAGTTTATTGCACTTTTTTGCAATTTATGTAATTACTATGGACTTAATGCATACATATTATTAAAATATGGGCTATAACAGTTGTATTGATGTATAGCAACTTGAAATGCTCCCACAAATGGCACTACAGCATGTAAAAAAAATAATATGAGCTCTGGTGGACTTGGTTCTATAGTACCCGTTGCCTACTGGTGGTGGTCAGAGGGCCCGGTGGCGCCAGTGTCAGCCAGCCTCGCCTCTGTCAGTGCGCCCCGGGGTGGCTGTGGCTACAATGTAGCTTGCCATCACCAGTGTGTGAATGTGTGTGTGAATGGGTGGATGACTGGATATGTAAAGCGCTTTGGGGTCCTTAGGGACTAGTAAAGCGCTATATAAATACAGGCCATTTACCATTTACCATTTAGGTCTTAAAGGGTTAAATAAATATCGTCAAATAATCGTGATCTCAATTTCAGTGAAAATAATCGTGATTATCATTTTTGCCATAATCGAGCAGCCCTAATTTCAACTGCAGTCGCTGCTTCCATTCCCACTGACACGACTATTCACAGCTCGCCGCCCGTCTCCGCTCACTGCGGCGCTAGAGGCCAAGAGAGCATCTTGCTCTGGAGCTTCAAAAAGAAAAAAGGCGATAAAGTTGAATCATCGTCTTTAAGCAGACTGCACAGTGTTCATGATTTATGATGTTTCTGTTATTTTTTTGACCCCCATCTGTAGAGATGGGGTGTTCTCAGCGGGCCGGTGAAAATATATGACATGCATAGAGTGTTTGTCATAGAGATAAGAGCTTACGGGCCGTGGCAGCACAGAGGAACAGGTACTGGCATAAGGTACGGTAGCACGAAAACAACATGCCATCTGGCCAGACTTTAGCTGAGTTTCAATTAGGGGCTAGATTTGCATGCTGAGATCTGTCTTCATGCATCAAAGGAAACGTCTACACACCCGCGACTTAATTAATATCTCCAGTCAGTAGCCATTGGGCCCATACGCAGGTGTCCTGTTTTGGATCAGAAATCAGCCCGCCCTCCCGGAGCCTTAATCCTGGATAATACACATCTAATAGCGGATTCCAGGGAATGTGAATTTGAATGCAGCCCATCTCATGAATGGAAAGACTCCCCTACTTATCATTCAGATCACTGCAGAGACAGAGTGACTGGGACAACACTGACAGTGTGACAACAGCGGACTCGGGGCTTCTCTGCTGGCAGGCGGTGAGGCCAGCCCGGACACACACATGGCCGCTGCTGCTGCGACACAAACACACACACGCGCGGGCGCTAGCACCTTGCTAATGGACACACACAGATATGCACACTCACACTCTCTGAGGCAAGTGCAGTCATCCCCGCTTGTCGTGCTTCACGGCACAAACTCAACGGGGCCCTTGGCAGACGTGCGCTCGCAGTGCCAATTGGGCTGCGGGCTTGATTAGCTATTAGCGACGGCATAGCGACAGCTGATGTGAAAAAAAAGAGAGAGAGAGAGAGAGGAGGAGAAGTGCTTGACAACACTGTTTTTAAACGGGGGGGAAAACAGGCTGTGGGATTGAGGGATTAGCCGACACTGGTCTGTGACGGCGTGAGAGGCGAGTGCGGTGATATGCCTTCTGCTTGCTATGCCTGTATGTGTATTTCCATCTCTCAAACCCCCCTCTGGCTGCTGGGTTAGCTTTTCGCATTATCTGTGACAGTCTCGTAATCAAGAGGACCTAAGAAGAAAGCGCATGTCAGCACGTAATACACACACGCACGCACACACACACACACACACACACACACACACACACACACACACACACACATCAAGGTCACCCCACCAGCTGTGCCTGAAATACCTTTCATCACCAGGGATCTAAACTTGTTCACAATGCCCTACATGAAAGGAGCACAGGATCTCCTCTTCCTCTTCCTCCAGCATCAGCTCCCCACACACCACTTAAAAAAAATAAAATAAAACCTCTTCAAATGCTGTTACCCGAGGTGTTGAAGGGCCAGGAGCACCTCCAGTCTTTTAAATTCATCTGTAGTTTGTTGCTGAGCTGGAGCTCAGTACGGCAGATGGATGTTCCAGCAAGAAGATTTCCTTTTCGTGACCTTTTCAATCACAAATTGATGTCGATGAAAACGATTGATGACACTCTGGCTTTGCGCATTAGTGATGCACGTTTTTCTGTTGGAGGGAACTTTCTACTCGTCTTCTGTTGCTTTTTTTTCCAGCCAATATTTTTAAATTTAAAATTTAAAGCCTGCATATATCTTAAGGTTTTCAAAAAAAATGTTCTGCACAGCCTTTGCACCAAACACCAAACCAAACAGATTTGCACGACAGCTTTGCACCTGCAGGTTCACATGCTAGCTAACACCAAATTGGACCAAACTGAAAGCTGATGCTGAAGGCAGGCAATCTCGTGAGGGAGAGGTGTGGGACTGAGAACTTCATTACTGAGTGAAAAGAGAGGCCCGTGTATCCATTTGCTGCGAGACAGTATCAGTTCTCAAAGAATATATTTGTGTCAGGTTTTTTCTTACACAGTCTACACAATAGCAGACAGGAAACAGGCAGAAAGTTACTCAACTGGAAAGAAGCATACCTCAGAATCGAAGTGTTTAAACCAGAACTACAGGAGGCTGTAAAAGCAGCCGAAACAATTATGATACTTCCAACATCTCCATGAAAAAAATAAAAAGGGGATGTTGCAATATAACAGCCTTATGATCGCGTACTTTGTAGTTAAAAGTGTAGTTAAAGTGCACAATTTTGTTGACTGGTCAACAAAACCTTCACATGCGCAAAGTTACACTTGAAGATAATGCAGGCCTTGCATTTTGTATTCAGTTAAAGCATGTCGGTATTGTATACATGTCTGACCCTTGGCGTGATGCTGATGTGTGGCCCGTAGCGAAGCTGGCCTTGTTTTGAGTCACACCAGGAAAAGCCCAGGTGTAATTAATAACACCACTTAGAGCTGCACTGAGGTCAGCTGCTCCATTTACGGCCTCTCTCTATTTGTATACCGGCTCCTCAGCACATCAGAGGGGCAAGGACATATGATCAGTGGTGTTAGTTTAGTTTTACCTGTTTTGGGGGGGGGGGGGGGTTCTTGCCACAGCAAGAAAAAAAATGCCATAAAACCTTAACTGTTGCCTTGCTAGCTTTTCAGACACTCAGCATGAACCAGGAGCAGTTGAGCAACACACTCACTGTGTCTTTGGCAATCAATAGTTCATGAAAAAAGTGTTTGCTGCATAGGTTATATTTTTGCAGCTTGTGCTTTAATATTTAAATTGTTGGCACCAAAGGAGTGCCTGTACATTATCATATTTCATCATTAATATTTAAATGAGCTCCTGTGCGTGTGCGTGTATGTGTGTGTGTGAATATATTAGGATGTCAAATGTTGTGCAGTCACAGGTGATTGTGTGCTGATATTTAAACTGATGGCTATGCAGTGACAGGTGCATGGGGTAATTTACTGTAACATATCGCTATGGTACAAATGAACTGGAGCGCTGGCGCAGGTTTATTTTTGTAAATATTTGCCAAAATTGTATGATTTATATTTAAATTCCCTGCTTTGCTGTCAAAGGTGTGCTGGGTGTTCTGTGTTGCAACAAAAGTGCACCAAAGTAAACTCGATTGAAAACTGCCATGTGAATAGGACAGAAGTAAAGTGAGCTCAAATCTTCTTCGTCTTCTTCCTCTCTGTGCTGCAGCGGAGGGCTGGCTGCAGAGGGTGGTGATCCTGGGTTCAGAGGCCCACGTGATAGAGGAGATCCAGCTGTTTGAAACGGCCCAGCCAGTCGACAGCCTGACCATCTCCCACGCCAAGGTAAGAAAACAACAACAGGATGTGTTTCAGTTGTTGCTGTTTTTACACGTGAACGTCCATTCACACAGCCCAGAGAGACCGCTGACATGTGAAGTGAAGAAAAGGGATGAACTCACGCCAAATCACAACAACAGTTTCCTCAATGTGCTTTATATTGTAAGATAAAGACCCTACAATCACACAGAGAAAACAGGGAAAATCCCAACAACCATGGCAACTGTTTGTGGGTGAGATATATTAACAAGGGAACACTTTGTCTTCTAAGTTAACGTGTTAGAAGCAGGAAAAAAGGTGCAAGTTTAAAGATTTGAGTTTGACAAGGGTCAGACTGTGATGGCTGCCCGACTGGGATGAAACATCTCCAGAACTGCAGCTTTTGTGAGGTATCTATCCAAATGGCTCACTGATAGACACGGGGAGCAAAGGCCGGCGCCTGTGGTCCAATCCAACAGACGAGCTACTGCAACTCAAGTTGCAGAAAACTGATGGAAAGACATCAGTATGCACAATGCACCACACTTTGTTGTGTATGGGGCTGCATGGCCAAAGAGCAGTCACGGTGCCCATGAAACCCAAACTAGGAATAAAACAGCACATCTTGACCATCTCTGGCTTAGCTGTGTCCAGTCCTACTTAAACCCTTAAAAATAAAAGAGTTACTAAATGCTGTGCAGTCATATTTATGTTAGCGATAGCCGCTCACACTGTGAAACTGTGTTTCCTGCAAGGCATTCACAGTACTACACTCGTGTTGCACGCATGAAACATGCTGGTAGTTTGAGTGTTGCTCGAAGCATCTGACACCTTCCTCAGCCCCAAGCCGTTAACTCATCGGTATGTGAAGTGGGCGTTAATATTAATGTAGGATACAGCCCCTTAATTGGAAAGGTGTGGAGGAAAAATGTTTTTAGGTGTTGCCACATGCCGCGCGCTCGCTGGAACACGCTGACACCTCGAATCGCTCCGGTGCCCCTTTAAAACACTCGGCTTTCATTTAGTTCAGACTCAGATTTAGATTAAAAACATGCCTTCAAGGACCAGTGTGTTGGATGCAGTAGCACAAATGAAAGACAGTATTCACAGTTAGTATTCAGTCCACCTGTAGCTTCCTTTTCTGTCTCTTTAGAATCTCTTCATATCGTATCAATTAGCATCTCTGAATTAAAATGGAAAAAGCAAAAAAATAAATTCTAAATTTTGCCGATACAGCAGCAACCAAAATGAGGACACGACCTATGCAAACTACTCTTTGATCATTATCCTTGTTTATGGAGTTGTTCTCTAAGCCTGCCTTATGATGTCCTTCAACAAGGCAACAACTTCATAACAAGCATTTGAATAAAGTCGTATAATGGCCCTATTTTTTAAATAGCTTATTGGTAAGCTGTTGTATAAAGTAGAAAACACTCCAGCAATTTACACAATATATGTTGTCACTTTGATTTGTGGGACAGCGTTCCCAAAGGAGGGGAAAAAAGGATGCACAGAAGCATCTTTCCATAGCATTGATAGATTTCAACCTGCTCTAACTGTGGCTCCCATGCACATATTTCTGTGTTTCACCACAACCAGGGAGTGTGTCCTCTGCTTCAGAGCAGGCTGCTATGTCTTCACAGTATCCCCGAATGGACCAAGCAGAAAGACTCTAGCAGCGCCTTTAGCGAAGTGACGTCTACATTTGGTTCTGTTGCACACTTGGAAAGCAGGTGTCTCGATACATAAAGAAAGTCAGAACAGACCACATTTAATTCACCTCATCTTTTACTCTACTATTTGAATTTGAACTTTCATCTGTTTCCATGGCACCACACACTCCTAGGTGTATTGTTTTCTGTCTTTGCGAGAGATGAGAAATCTTAATGGTCTCTTGGGGATGGGGGCTACAAAGTTCCTTTTTGTTTTGGGAATCTCCTGTCTGGTTGCTCTCTCTTCGTGTGATCACATTCCTTCAGTGTGCTTTTTGAATCTGCTTTCCCTCTTTGTTGTCTCATCATTTGCTCATTGGTATCCAGTGGAGGCAGTGCTGCTTTGTCTTGTGATGATTTGTTGCCTGATGAATCTGAAAGTCTCTTCCCAAATAACAGTCATTCCAATCCTTCACCACAGCGGGGAATTGAACCCTTGGCCCTTCTGTTTTCTCGGCTTCTCTGAGCTGTCATCGGAGCCTGTGTGCTGACGGCTGCTGTGTCCCCGCAGCTCTACAGCAGCGCGTCCGTCGATCGATGGCCTTCCGACAGGGCGTTCCCTAAAGCTTCGTGCTTATCTCATTAATGCTGGCTTAGCTGCGATCAGACATTTTATAACAGCATTTTGCGAAAAGAGTGCAAACCAGATTGGATTTGGAGGGGGGGGTCAGTGTTATTGTAATTGAGAGTGATTATCCCATTATCTCCTCTAACCCCTAACTGAGTCACTCTCTCCCTCTCTCTCTGTTTATCTTTCTTCTGGATCTGGACTTTGTCTTCTTCTTCTCTTTCTGCCTCTCTGTAGAAGTACTTGTACATCGGATCTCGTTCTGAGGTTCTCCAGCTGCCCTTGGCCAACTGCAGCCGCTATCAGTCTCAGCCAGACTGTCTGCTCGCCCGGGATCCCTACTGCGCCTGGGACAGCGAGGGTAGGGCCTGCGTCCGCATCGACCTCCACCGAGGGTGAGACTAGTACCTATGTACACCCATCCATCCACACTATACTGAAAAAATTATTTGCTTTAAAGGAATCTGCTGATGTACAAATGTTAGACAAGCATCTGAATCACCCCTGAAACAAAATGTACCCCTTTAACTGTTTCACTAATTGGAATATTCCAGTGCCTGATTTCATTTATCCAATCATCATTATCTAATGATGATTGGATCTATCTTCCACTTCACTGCTCTAAATTATAATTAATAAGGAAAACTATCATATCTTTTTTCCACTGATTCATCTCAACAGCACCGCCAGTCCAGTCAACTAGTGACATGGCTCTAATTTACGCTCTTAAGAAAAGTTCAAGCTGGTTATATCCCTTTGTGACGAGTCGGTACGGCATCTGACACCAGCCAGTTACACTTCCTCTCATCTCAGCTCGCCTCGGGTACTCGTGTCGTGTTAAGTCTGTGTTTGTCCCAGATTTGCAAGTGTGTCTCTGCGCACCTTGCAAATCATCTCCTCTCATCAGGAATCTGTCAAGGAACCGGCAGCTAAAAAGTCTCCAGAGTAATCATGCATCACAGTAACTGTGAGTCGGCAAAAGAACTCAGTGTATATGAACTCAACAGAACTATAAAGAACTTTGTTTTTATGATGTGGTTGAGTTTGCTTGCACTGATTTCTTTTATTTAATCATCACGTCTTTAGTTAAAGAAACTTGGAAATAACGATACAGGGCTCTAATGACTGCTGCCTTTTTACATCCTTTAGTGTTTTTGACACTGATCGATCTAGAAATAAAAAAAATAAAAATAAAAACTACTACGAATCCTATTACTACAGAGATTCCTTCATTTGCCAGTGAAATGCATAAATCCTATAAAATAAAAATTTTAGACTTTCAGCCTGAAGCTGTGAGGTAACCTTGGCTTTCTGTACTGTTACAGTTTTATTTTATTTCTACTGAAATATCTGTCTGATTAAATGCATTTTGTTGTTAAAGTGTTGGAAAAACTATTTTTCTGTGCATTTTTTATTGATTCCCCTTATTCTGTGCATGTTTCTTCCGCTACTAAAATGTTCTCGGTTCCTTATTGCAACATTATTAATCTTCCTCTCTGCTTTCTGCCCTCTTCTCTCCAGGTCCACCTCCTCCCTCTCACAGGACCTCATGCTGGAGAGGTTCAACCGGGGAAAAGCCAAGTTTGATAAGCCGGTTTCCATCCCCAGCCCTGGTGAGTGTGGCGCTGACACCTCTCTAGTGGCCCCTTGTGGGAATTGATTGTCAGTGTAGGAGCAAATCAGCAGCAAGTAAAGGGAATGGACTCAGCGAGTACATTTGAACTGAGCTGAATAAATTGAATTAAGCACAGGAGAGCTGGCTAGTGCAGAATATGAAATGGATTTATTATGGATGACACTTAACCCCCACTCTTGTCTCCTCTTCCCTGCACCCTCTGCCCCTCCTCCACCTCTCCTACGCAGAGCACTCCCGTCTCAGGAACGTCACCGTTGTGGTGGGCTCTGACATGGTGCTGCCCTGCCAGCTGGTCTCCAACTTGGCTCAGCCTTGTTGGGTTCTCAACGACCGTGAGCTTCAGCTGGGTGATCCGGAGGCAGGAGGGCCGCGCTTCGACCGGACCCTCAAAGCTCTCATCATCCCTGAAGCGGGCCAGTTGCAAGCGGGCCGCTACATCTGCTACTCTGAGGAGCAGGGAGTCAAGTTTCAGACAGAACGCTACCAGGTGGCAGTGGTAGCCAGCGCTCCAGTCTTCATGGAAGCACGGGCTCCGGACAGCAGCATGGGCCTCTTCTGGGTGCTGGTCATCACGCTCGGAGCAGCGTGCCTGCTGCTTCTCGTCGTAGCTCTGTACCTGCGCAGGAGGCTGAAGCTGGCCCTGGGAAAGGGAGTAGACATGAAGCCTCTCGAGAGCACCCTCGTATACCCCATCACCCTGCCTAAGGAGCCGCCCACCTTTGTGCCTAGCAAGATGCCCACGGATGAAGACCGCTTCTGGGAGACAGGTGCCAACTACTATTATTCAGACGGCTCCCTGAAGATCGTTCCCGGTCATGCCCTGGGGCCCAACAGTGTCAGCAGCACGGCGTCGCCCAGCGCCATACCCGGCCAGCCCATCCACTCCCCCAGCCGTCTCAGCCTCACAAACATCAGAGGCTCCGGTAGCAACGGCTACATCCGCCTCAACCTGAGCACAGCAGGGGAGGAAAGGGCTAGCGGGACTGGTGCTGGGGGAGGTGGGCTGGGAGGCCTCGGCATGGGTGGGAACGACTACTCCAGCCCCTTCAAGGAAGAGCTGAGACGCACCCTGCAGCAGAGAAGCGTGCTACCCGACGCCAACCCGGAGGAGTCGTCGGTGTAGGCCCGTCCTCCTCCGTCTCCGTTCCCCGAGTTTGAAAAAAAAAAAAACAACCAACCTACCTCTGTCCTTTCGAGGATGCCTGCTCTCTCTCTCTCTCTCTCTCTCTTGCAACAACATGCTGTCAATTCCCCCGCGCTCTCTCTCACTCCCTCTTTCTCGCTCCACCAATGGCTGTTTGGCTCACTGTAGACATTTATAGCACACAGCATGTTAAATATACACACTCATACACTGTGTTCGAGCGACATGAACTCTTCTAATTATTGTGTTTTGGACAACATGCAGTCATGGTTGTGGCTTTTTCTGCTTCCACTGTGAAACCGCCACTTGTGTACATTGTGTATTTAAGAAGAAAAAAAAAAGACGAACGCAGGGGAGAACACCTCGAGCACGGAAATCAAACAAATGGCGTTACCTGTTCTCAGAAGGGCACATTTCTTCTACAAAGAGCGGACCAAGCGAAGCGTTTTGCCCCAGTTCTCAAACCACTTGACAAACCACAAGGACAACTAACTGGAAATATTGAACTGATTCTCTGTCTTTCTGCTCCTTTGAGACTTTTACAGCTTACTGCACTTAAAGACTGGAAGCGTGTCTTCCCTTTTTTTGTATTAGTGAGCCGAGAGTGTGCGAGCAGTTGAAAAAAAGCCTAATCTCTAAGCAAGACGACAATCATGTCCCCGAGCTTTGTACGGGATGGAAAGGAGAGAGGAGAGAGAGAGAAAGACAAAGAGAAGAAATTCAATGGAAAAAGACGTTTTTTAAATATTTTTTGTTGAATGAAGGACAGTCTCTCGAGACAGTTTGTATTTTCGCCCCTTCCACACCTTGTATTTACCACCCGAGAAAGACTTCGATCTCTTCCTTTTTGATTTGATGTGATGACCGTTGCTTTGAATTAAGACATTTCTCGTTATTCGTTTGCTCTGGAAATACGGCAGTGTTCAAATAGTCATCGGCGACTAACGGCTCCCCACTTTTGAATGACAATGCGAGGAAAAGCTCCTGGCGTTACATTACTCCTCGCACGGCCCTGCATGGCGACCTTCAAACACACCTTCAAGTCCACTATACTTCAAGTGCACTCCATATGACATTTATTAAGAGTCACAGAGTGTGACAGATAGGTGTTTTGGTTGCACTTTTTTTTTCTGTGGAAGCTTGTGCAAAGGCTATTTGCATTCAGCTCATAGCAGCTGAGCAGTAATTGCACACTTGATTTCAAATCGAAGTTGACGTGAAGACATTTGGCACGGAGAATGTAGCTGAGCCCTCGCTGTTGCGACCGCTGTGGATGTCTCAATAAGTGCTTTATATTCAATGTATTTGGTGAGGGTGGTAACTTGCACTGCCAAGAAAGAAACTACCCCTCCCACACACACTTTTACACACACACAGACACACTCACAGTCCTCTGAATCCCAACCATCCTGGACTACAGTGTGTTTGTGATGGATCCTTAAACCCCCTTGAAACCCCTCTCCCTGTTACCGATGCCCAGAGACGGACCCGGAGCTACTGTGGACTTATACAGACGGAGAATAATGTAAAACATGACGACATGAAGAGAACACACACACACACTCATACATACAGTGTTGATGGACAGACTGAATGAACCTGTACCGACAAACACGTGGCTCCAGACAGAAAGTGGCCAGAAACCAGTGAAAGGTATTGTTGCACTTAATTAAATCCATGAAAGCAGATTTAAGAAATGTCATAGCCATAAACGATTTCCAGTTCAGAGTTTTAGCACTTGCTGCTGCTCAGTGTAGTGTTGCAAATTATTTAGTTTATTTATTTGGCTTCTCTGACACTTCGGTTGCCCAGAGTGTCTCTTAAAGGAGTAATTCAACATTTTGGGAAATTCACTTAAGGTGCTTTCAAACATGCTCTCCTTACTATTAAAGAAGCCCTGTTATACTGTTTTCCCAAAGCAGTGCTTATATTCATGAATTCTACTGAAGTAACTTTTGATGATTCACAGTTCAAAGTCCTTATTTATCTCAAACTGCTTTATACTCCTTCACATTTTCCCAAACAGTCATGTAGGCTGGTTTGGAGATGGGCCAGTTCTGGCCCCCGGGCTTTACGTTTGACACCCGTGTCTTTTATATACACTGACCAAGTGTGGACGTGTTTAACATGAGCACCCACCATAGTAACAGTATTCCTGTGACCAAAAACACTGAAAAGTACAGTAATCTTCACTGTTTACTTATGGTGAAAGTCTAAACACACAAGATCACCTCACAACCGTGTACCAATCTAAGAGATTGATGAACCCAATATGGTCACTGTCTGAAAAGGGTTTTATTAAATAACTGAGATACCGCTTTCACATCTGTCTGTTAATTATGATGCTGAAAGCAGGCCAACTGTAAATACACAAATGCCAAGTGCAGCCCAAAAATATGAAACTGGAACATCTTGAGCTTGAATCTGTTTTACACTTTCTTTGACAGAAAGTTAATAATGCATTAAAGGCCAAACTAGTTATTTCTTTACTGAACTGATGGATCTAGCTACCATGATGGTTCTCACCAGTTTGCAAACACATTTTGCTAACTTTTTTAAGAAATGTGATTAGCTGTTAAATTTTTGGAAAGTGCTAACAATGCTAATGCTGACTAATGCTAATCAAGCTACATTTGTAGATTTTATATCCAAGCACAGGCACACAGACTCCTGTACTACACAGTAGACCAATACGTGGCACCAACACCACAAACTCATTTAAGAGGTTTGGTGACTCGAATTAGCAGAAGTGAGGCCTAGAAAACAGCAGCTAGCTACAGGCCTTAACAAAATCCCAATAGATGAGTTATGAATAGCTTTAGACCCTCTACAGTTGTTGTCATGGGAGAGTCTATACTCAGAGGTCAAAAACTTTTTTTATATCCTTAGAGGAAATGCACTTTAGCACTGGCTTTGTTTTTCCAGTGCAAAGTTTGCCACTTAGCCTTTGAGATAAACAAAACTGACCAAAAAGTTGGGAAATTCTTGTAAGCATGAGCGCAGTCAGTCTGCTTTGTGATAAATAAAGCACAACTTCTGTTATGGGTTTCATAATTGCCTCAAAGCAAACAACTGAACTTCCACTGCTAAAGTTGTAAACAGTAATAGTCCATTAGCAAAGACCATTTTAACAGACGTCACAGGTGTTACTGGCCACATTAATTAACAACCCGTACCCGAATAGAACAGATCCTTTAATTCGTTTAATTAGTAACAACTGTACTTAGTTTCTATTTCATGCCAAATATTTCAAGACCAATGTCATAGTATGACTACAGTATAAGAATAGTTACCGACCTGAGGCCCGGCCCAGCTATTTATCATTTATCATGAGATTTGGTTCTCATGTAGTGACTTTTCTTTAACTTTACTGGACGCCACTAGCGCCATCATCATGTAAAAATTTGCATATGTCCAATGTCAAAAAGGTCTATCCATCCCATTTTACCAGCTTGTGTGTTTTTTTTCCCATCAAAGCTGTCCTTGTGTGCTCTTTTATGCAAGTCTTGAAGTGCAGGTGCACCTGAAAAGCTTTCTCCCTGGCAAAAGATAAGAAAGGGGGCCACACACAGCCTGAAGCTTGTGGCAAGAGCATTTTATTAAAGAGAAAATCCTCCAGTGTGACAGCCATCAAAATAAGCTGACCCAAGGAAGGTCTTCCTGCCTAAAATCTCTGTTTCAAAACCTCTGCTGTACTTGAAAGTTTGAGGGTCTTTTCATTTCAGCCTCCTGCTCAGAATAGACAACTAACTACATAACTAGATATCATTAATCGTTGGAAGTTTTCATATCCCATAAGTTTTAGCACGAAGCCAAAGCTCATATTATCATATTATTGAATTTTCCAAAAGATCGCGTTGCCCAAAATACGATGTGTTCCACGCTGATGTAATGATGTCCAAAAAAAATATTCTGACATACTTTCTGTTCCACTTCCAAGCAAACTTTGAAGCATAGCCAACAATAGATCAGATCGTGGCAAAGTCATATTGTGCATAACTTTTTTAGCTGTTTGCTGTTACTCACTCTACATGTTTTTGTCCTCCCTTTGTGCTCTGTCCATCAGGGGGTGGCTTTTATTTTTGGGACATGTCTGTCGGGACCAGCGGAGCACAGCAAGAAAGAAGGGGACGGACAAAAAAATGTGTTTTTGCCCCTCTGTGTACAGAGCCTTGAGAGAGATGTAGAATATTAATATGATCCCAAGGTTGAAGAGGTAGTTGACCATCAGCACTCCATCCTAGTGTTGCATGATTCTCTGCAAGTGGACTGTACATCTTTGATATGATCATCCTTGTACATCATTTTGTTTGATCATTTTTGGACTTTTACAGACACTAATATTGTGCAACACTAATGCTCTCTTTGAAAAAAGAAAAGAAAAAATATTTCTGGTTTTATGGCTCAAGAGTTGTACAGGATTTCATTGCTGCATTTCAACATGTTTACCTTTTCTAAGCCTCTTCACCTTTTGGAAAAGCCAAAGTAGACTGCAATTGCTTTTGTTCTTGTTGAAATATTGATTTAATTCAATTGCAGATTGATATTTAAGTATCAGCAGTCCGTCCAGTTTGCTGAATTGAGCTGATATCTGCGACCTTTCATATTTTATCTACAACTAAATTTCCCCCGGAGCAAAATGAAAAAGAAGACATGAGACTGATGAACTTCCTGTTTACATGTCAGTCATTTATCTGCTGAATTTCTTATCTCCTAACTTAATGAAAGACTGAATGATGTACCAAAACTATTATTTAATTTTTTAGCTCCTGAAAGCCAAATAAATAGTGGTGGATCAGGAGCAGATCTGTGATTAAAAACAATATGTCAACATTATAGTATTAAATTCCCAAAAGCCAAAAGCTAAGAACACATTATCTCTTTACACTGGTACTTGGTTATGTCTTAATATTTCTCCTTTTTTTTAACAATTAGAATTTTATTTAATATAACATGTTGCAAAAACTAAAAAGATAACAGGTCTCAGGCTTGGAAAAAAATGCATGTGTAGTGTATTTTATGTACATTTCTTCACTTCCAGTGCATTTGTCTGCTTGTAATATTTTCTCTCACACGAGGCTTTAAGTTCTGCTGTTTTCATGCTTTATCATTTGGATTATTCTGTTACCACCCAAGGTTTAGTTTGTCCCATTTTTGCTTTTCTGTTATTGGTTTATTATGTTTGTTTTTAAAGTATGTTAAGTAACTTATTTCATTTGTAAAAACATGTTGATATTTATTACCATTGTACATATGTCCTTATTTTTTATATGTGTATAGACATACACAAATAAAGATAGAGATCTACTGGAGGTGTGCGAGCTGGTTTGTTGGGTGGGGAGGGTCAATTACAAAAACCTTTATTAAGTAGCATCTAATGTACATTTTCTGTTTTCTTACGCTTTTTTTATGAACATATCCTACATCAGCCATTCCCAGACTTGAGAGTGCTTTGGCCCATTTAAAAACCAGGAAATCCCATGTGGCCCACCCAATCTTTAATCTTCACTCTTATCAACATAAAACAGAGTGAGAGAGTGATTCCACGAACATTTTGATTAAAAAAACATATCACAAGCTGTTGACTATAAATTGCTAATGATACCCAGTCATATGCAAAGTGTGAAGGCCAATGTGTGGCCCACCTGCCACTGGGACACTTACATACATAAACAGTTGCATAAATAAATGCATAACTGTACATACTTGTGAGTAATTTCAATCTGAATTTCTGTTATTACTGCAGCCTACCTATAATACTTTCAACCCACATTTTGGGGATCACTGCACTGGATAATCCTCGTTTCTAAGAGAGACTGACCAGTTTTTCCAACCTGAACAGCATGATCCAGAATAAATAACTGGATCAATAAAGCTCTCAAGGAAGTGAAGTGTTTAAAGAGGTTGTTTTGCCTGCAGATGCATGACAGGAAGTCTTTTGTGAGTACAGATATCCCCTGCCAGTGACCATTAGAAAAATGCAGGTTTAAGGGTCTTCCATGTTAACTTTACTTGTCAGACCCAGGAGCTATGCTCATACAGTCTATAGTTGGATTTAAAAAGTAACTGTAGTTGGAAGAAGGTGCAACAAACCCCATCAAGAGGAATATTAGACCATGTTTACAATTCAATTCAATTTTATTTATATAGCGCCAAATCACAACAACATTAGCCTCGTAAGGAAGACCCTACAATAATACATACAGAGAAATATAACCAACAATCATATGACCCCCTATGAGGAAGCACTATGGCGACAGTGGGAAGGGAAAACTCCCTTTTATCAGGAAGAAACCTCCAGCGGAACCAGGCTCAGGGAGGGGCGGGGCCATCTGCTGCGACCGGTTGGGGTGAGAGAAGGAAAACAGGATAAAAGACATGCTGTGGAAGAGAGACAGAGATTAATAACAAGTGTGATTCAGCAGAGAGGTCGACTGACACATGTTGAGTGAGAAAGGTGACTGAAAGGAAATGACAAGCTGCAACATACAGCAGAAGTACTGAGTATCACAGTAAGCGTATATAGCAACACATCCTACCAGAAATGTATGGTTTAGTTATTATTTAACTACTGAGTAACTATTGTATTACTACAATCTAAAGTATGACTACAAAACTGAGTGGAAAATCTGAACATTTCAACAAGATGGGGTAATTGTTTATGCACCAGATAAGGAATCGGACTACTTCTTTAATACACCATCCGTACACTGAGTCTGTCATCCCAGCACCATGCTGTGAAATTATATGAATGAAGAAGAAAAAGATGGAGGGCCAAGAACATGTTTGCATAGAAAAGTTCCTGTCTTAGGTTTGTTATTTTGGACAAGGAATAACAGTAGACTGTCAGAGACATAAAATAAAAAGGAATGGGGACGAGAAGGTTTAAGGCAGCAAGCAGTTAGTTTATGAGCACTGGCACAGTCACTTACTTTACTTACAAATTTGGATGCGATCCTGTGAGTAGCAAAGTACACCCCAAAATTCAAATGCTTGTAGAACTTTAGCAGCAGAGTTGGCAAAAGTACACATCAGTAATTAAGTAGAAGTACAATAAAATTATATTAGTACATGGGAATACAAACTTAATTTTAGTCTACATTTTATTTCTAATACATGTACTCAACTTGAATCACTTAATAAGAACTTGAGCAGAGAAAAAGAAGAATTTTTAAAAGGAGCTATATTTTCTGTGGATACACTGTAGAGAGTCATTTGGCTCCACACCTAAACCAAGAACTGGGTACAGTCAGGGGTTAAAGTGGGATTCAATAGTTAGGGAAACCCTAAAGTCGCTTACAGAGTGGAGAAAAGAGTCACATCTCACAATGATTTTTATTGAGGGTCCTAGAAGATTTTCTTAATGTACAGGTCATGATCAGCTGACCTGTGCAGACACAGTGTGCAACAAACTGCACACAAACAGTTTGTGTGTTTGCTGATATTTGTTGAGTTAAAAAGAAAATTGCATTTGAAATTACCTTCCACGTTACTCCTTTCATGCTTGCTCCTATTCTGTAGGGCCAGCTAGATGCAGAAGTACCATAGACTTGACATCATCGTCCTGTTGCATGACCTAATTTGGGCTTTAGCTGTTGAACAGATGACCTCACATTAGACTCACATTAGGAGTTCACGGTCAACTCAATGACTGCAAGTTGCACATATCGTGTGGTTGCAAAACAAGCCCAACTCTTTGCCCCTCCACCATCATGTTTGACAGTTGGTATGAGGTGTTTTATTTTGATATGCACTGTTTGGTTTTCTTCAGATGTGGGGGTATGCACTGTGGCTAATCATCTTGATTTTGGTCTTGTCCCCTCAAAGGACATTGCTTCAGAAATCTAGTGGTTTGTTCAACTTTCAAACCTATGCTGTGCTGCTATGTCATTTCTCTTGCTAAGCATTCCAAACAAGCCATAGTTTAGTCTTTTTGTAATTGCACTGGCGTCCACTCCTGGGAAGATTGTGGCATTGTGTTAATAAACAACTGAAACCTCCAGATCTGCAAACTGCTCAAATATCTGCTTTTGTAGAGATGCTCACACTTGCTGAAGATCAGTTAATCAAATGCATTTGTACCTAGATGCTATTTAACCTCTTAAGCAATAAGAATGTACTTAGTTTTCCACAGAGCTGTGAAAACATTCTTCTTGACATGACATTTATTATACTAAAAAACACAAAATGCATAGATTGTTGCTGAATTTGCATAAAAGATCAATTTAGATTCTTTGACAGCCAAAATTCTGTGTTGTGTCTTTACTGCTCTTATTTGGGTTTTTTGTGCGTATCCTGATTTTTCAGTTGACACTGAATTTGCAACTAAAACAGCTTTAACTCTTCTAGGAAGGCTTTCCACAATGTTTAGGAGTGTGTTTATGGGAATTTCTGACCATTCTTGCAGAAGCAAATTTGTGAGGTGAGAAACTGGACAAGTAGGCCTGGCTCCACTCTAATTCATTGCATAGTTCTCGCAGTTTTGACCTCAGTCAAGTTTTTAAAGACCTTGCTTTGTACACAGGTGTGATGTTGGAACCGGAAGGAGCTGTTCCCCAAACTGTTCCCACAATCAGGAAAATGAAATTGTCAAAAAATGTCTTGGTACAGTGGGGCAAAAAAGTATTTAGTCAGCCACCGATTGTGCAAGTTCCCCCACTTAAAATGATGACAGAGGTCAGTAATTTGCACCAGAGGTACACTTCAACTGTGAGAGACAGAATGTGAAAAAAAAAATCCATGAATCCACATGGTAGGATTTGTAAAGAATTTATTGGTAAATCAGGGTGGAAAATAAGTATTTGGTCAATAACAAAAATACAACTCAATACTTTGTAACATAACCTTTGTTGGCAATAACAGAGGTCAAACGTTTACTATAGGTCTTTACCAGGTTTGCACACACAGTAGCTGGTATTTTGGCCCATTCCTCCATGCAGATCTTCTCGAGAGCAGTGATGTTTTGGGGCTGTCGCCGAGCAACACGGACTTTCAACTCCCGCCACAGATTTTCTATGGGGTTGAGGTCTGGAGACTGGCTAGGCCACTCCAGGACTTTCAAATGCTTCTTACGGAGCCACTCCTTTGTTGCCCGGGCGGTGTGTTTTGGATCATTGTCATGTTGGAAGACCCAGCCTCGTTTCATCTTCAAAGTTCTCACTGATGGAAGGAGGTTTTGGCACAAAATCTCACGATACATGGCCCCATTCATTCTGTCCTTAACACGGATCAGTCGTCCTGTCCCCTTGGCAGAAAAACAGCCCCATAGCATGATGTTTCCACCCCCATGCTTCACAGTAGGTATGGTGTTCTTGGGATGCAACTCAGTATTCTTCTTCCTCCAAACACGACGAGTTGAGTTTATACCAAAAAGTTCTACTTTGGTTTCATCTGACCACATGACATTCTCCCAATCCTCTGCTGTATCATCCATGTGCTCTCTGGCAAACTTCAGACGGGCCTGGACATGCACTGGCTTCAGCAGCGGAACACGTCTGGCACTGCGGGATTTGATTCCCTGCCGTTGTAGTGTGTTACTGATGGTGACCTTTGTTACTTTGGTCCCAGCTCTCTGCAGGTCATTCACCAGGTCCCCCCGTGTGGTTCTGGGATCTTTGCTCACCGTTCTCATCATCATTTTGACCCCACGGGATGAGATCTTGCGTGGAGCCCCAGATCGAGGGAGATTATCAGTGGTCTTGTATGTCTTCCATTTTCTGATGATTGCTCCCACAGTTGATTTTTTCACACCAAGCTGCTTGCCTATTGTAGATTCACTCTTCCCAGTCTGGTGCAGGTCTACAATACTTTTCCTGGTGTCCTTCGAAAGCTCTTTGGTCTTGGCCATGGCGGAGTTTGGAGTCTGACTGTTTGAGGCTGTGGACAGGTGTCTTTTATACAGATGATGAGTTCAAACAGGTGCCATTCATACAGGTAACGAGTGGGGGACAAAAAAGCTTCTTACAGAAGACGTTACAGGTCTGTGAGAGCCAGAGATTTTCCTTGTTTGAGGTGACCAAATACTTATTCTCCACCCTAATTTACGAATAAATTCTTTACAAATCCTACCATGTGAATTCATGGATTTCTTTTTCACATTCTGTCTCTCACAGTTGAAGTGTACCTCTGGTGCAAATTACTGACCTCTGTCATCATTTTAAGTGGGGGAACTTGCACAATCGGTGGCTGACTAAATACTTTTTTGCCCCACTGTATGCTGAAGCATTAAGGGCTCCTTTCACTGCCACTAAGCCCATCTCCCGATAAACAACCGCACATCATAAAACCCCATCCACCAAATTTTACACCAAACCCAGACTCTTTCATCGTAGTGCAAAAGAAAGACATAATTTGTCGCTCCAGAGAACACGTTTCCACTGCCTTAGAGTCCATTGATGTCGTGCTTTACACCATGGCATCCAACGCTTTGCAGTGCACTTGGTGATGTAAGGTTTGGGTGCAGCTGCTTGGTCATGGAAACCCATTCCATGAAGCTTTCCACACACTGTTCTTGAGCTTATCTGAGGGCCACATTTACTTTGGAGGCCAGTAGTGACTGACTCTGCAGAAAGGCGGTGACCTGTGCGCAATATGTGCTTTAGCATCCGCTAAAGTGTTTGGAACACCTGAATTCAGTTTGGATGGATGACTGAATGCTTTTGGAAATATAGTGTGGTTCTTGCCCTATCCTGTGCTGCACAAAAACAACAGTGAAGCTTCCCTCTGACTTGTACAGCCTTTCCTGGTGTCAGCAGAAGAAGGCACATGCTTCATGTGGTCGGCAGTCCCAGCTGTAGAAAGAGGCTCAAAGTTGCATCTGATCTCAGTGTACTCAGCTGCACCACAGACTCTCAAACCTCACAAAAGGAGGAGCCCTGTGTGTGTTTGAGATTGTTTGTGTGTGGGTAGGGTTTACAGAGCTTTTCAGCAGTAGACCACTGTTCACCCACCTGTTTGGGGTTATATATTTGTTTAGGCTTACCGAGCCTTCTTTTAAACCATTATAAAACACAAAAAATGTGTTAATATAAAAAAAAAAAAAATGCATTAAATATTGCTTTTCCCACTGTGGCATTCATTTTGGGGTTTTGTTTTAATTTTTTGGTGGAGTGTAAATGTAAATGAAAGCTTTGTGGTCAATTTACTACAATTTTACAATTTAACTGTGAAAAGATGAGCAGCCTGTGTACCGTGCTTCATTTTCTGACTCAAAGCCCACATCTTTATCACATGTGTGACAATAAATAAGCAATTTTCAAGAAGAAAATGCTAAAAGCACAGGAGCCTGTCTACTTACAGAGTGGATATTTAAATTTGAGAGAGATCCAGTTAAGTTCCAGCAGCTGGGCTTCAGAGCACCCAACAGCAGATGTGGCCTTGCAGAGTTGAGGGAGTACAGCAAGAACGCTGTTAAAAAAATAAATAAAATGAAAATGAATAATAAAAAAACAAGTTCTTTTTTCCTAGGCAACAAACAAGTGTTTGCTTCGTAAAATAAACTTTTTTAATAGCAACCCTATTTTCTCTGTTGACGTTAGACAGTCACGTGGTATCTCTCTTTCATTTCAATTGGCCAATTCATATTAAACGAGTTCCGGCCGCTTTCAAAGTGCTTGAAAATACGGAAGTTAGTTAGGCCTCTACACTTTGTCAGTTGTTACCAATATTTTTTCTATATTTTTTTTAACTGAGTCATTTTTATTCATATTTTAAATTTCCCAGCAATATACTTAAAAATAAAATATATAACTGCAGTCACGAACGTTGCTGACAATTTCGCGGAGGGATCTATACGCGGTCTCTGGCTCTGGTGTGGAGGGGGATTTGAATCGCCTTCTGCTCTTTTTTTTGAAAGTCTTTTTATATTGTTATAAACGTCCGTTAAGACTGTTGTGTTCTTTTTATAACATAAAAGACCCGAGTGTTCTTTTATATATTTTTTAACGAGAGACAACCAAAGTATCTAAATCCACAAGGTAAGATTTTAAACTTGTCACTGTAGTGACACCGCCGCTGCTACTACTGTTAGCCAGCGACGAGTAAAGTCTTCACAAACTAACGTTTTTCGTGTGGGTTTAATATTTTGTTGCCCGTTTCTAGTGCTAACCCAGGGAGATAGGAATGTAAGCGCAGCTACCCGCCGCTCCTGACCGTTTCTAGTTCTTTACTCATTACACGCTGTTACTGTGGAGCGTGTGCAAATGCTCCTGAGTAAATCTTCATGTGTTTGTCTGTGTTAGCATGCCCCTGGAGGGATTTCTTTTTGTAACGGGTGAAATCCTGTTCTCAGCACTCGTCTAAAAGCACGCGTTCCATCAGAAATCATTTGTTATGGAAATGCATGCGACTTAGTCGCGTGCTTTTGTTATCCATGTTTTCTCTAGGACCTTCTACCTGTCCTTGTGGTTCTCTTGCACTTCATTTATAAGTCGTGCTTATGTTCTCATTGCAGATGGCTACAGCAGAGATCAGCACTGTCTCCTGTGAGGGTGATCAGGAGGGAGCTGTGTCGCCTCCCTCAGTAGAGGACACCCCCTCAGTTTTAAATCAAACCTCAGCCCCCCTGAATTTTTCTGAGCTCACCCCAAGTCAGTTTGGCATCTCTGTGCAGAGTTTTACCCCAGCAGCATCATCAAATCGCAAAGGTGAGAGAGGACGGTTCGTTATTTGGCTGCAGCTGCTGTTGCTTTTAAACTGGTGGAGAGCAAGTAAAGGTGTCCAGAGCAGGTTATATGGACTTGATTGAGTGTTAGTCTAGCACCAAGCCTCTCTCTCTCTCCTGACAGATAAGTATCGTCTAGCACAGCTGAAAGCCAGGCGGAGGTCCAGTGTTGGCGTCCGGGGCTCCCCAGAGACAAATTCTCTCATCTGCTTCATGGCACAACAGAAGAGGAAGACTCCACCGGCATCCCAAACTCCAGAGGTGAGATGCTTCTCGGGTTGCAAATCTGGCATCTGTCATATCCTATTAGAGTGCCAGACAGTTGTTCAGACTGCTCTGGCTTTCAGTTGGCTGGGATCAGTATGGAAACTGACATAGATTACTGGTACAGTGCACAACTGTACAACATGCTTTGTCTGTCGTCCTTTATGAGACGCACATGAAAATTGTCACAGCCGCTGCTGCATACATACTGACGTACCTATAAAAGCTGGAATAGCAGCACAGTTGTGTTATTTTGCCTCTGTACATAATCACATTTTCAGATTTCAGTGTTGGTGAGCCTGTCCCAGCTGTCACAGGGTAAGAGCCAGGGTACACCCTGCACACTGTGGACTAACTCACGGATAACCATTCAGGGCTCGCAAAATTTCAAAATCCCTGGTAGCCCTTCGGGCAGGGACTCTTCAGTTTTTTTGTAGCCCAAAATAAATTTAAGTAGCCCGAATAAAAAAGAGAGCAATTTTTTTGATTGATGTTTTGTTTCCTGTTTTGTTTCCTTTACAATATTATACATTAAAGTATAATATTGTAACAGAAAACAAAACATTAATCAAAAAATTGTTGAAACACAAATTACAACATTGTATAAAAATTACAGTCATCAACTCAAATATTTGGTTCTAATTGAACAGAAATTTCTATGAACTTGTAAGAACTGTGTAGGACATGAATCAGTCTGGGTCAGATCCTGAATTTGAAATTTCCACTGAAGTCACGGGTAAGAGGCAAGTGGAACCAAGATCGAGGCAATTTGCTTTTTGAAGTTTGCAAAGACTGCCAAATTGTGCCAGTGGTAGTTCACTCTTTGCAACATAGTACGCTGTTCTAAACAGATTTTTCAGGTTTATTTTTAGTATGTTTTTTGCAATTGGTGTTTGTTCTGGGAAAGATATTGCAGACTGAGCAATAATGCATTTCTTGCATTTCTCATGGGTTCTAATGGGGGCCTTTCTTAAAATGACTGGTCCCAGTAACAAAGGCGCTTGTCGACTCAGAAATCGAGGGAAAACCAACAACACACCCGGCAGAACATTATGTTATTTACACGGGTGCACATGTGCGCATTCGCTGTCAAAATAAAAGACGCGCACCAGATAAGAAGTTGCAACGCGCGTTTGCGTCCATATAAAAAGCACTGTTGTTGTCCGCTAGAGTGGGATTTTCACAGCACATTCTGCACCACATCTCTGTGCGTTCATCATTTGTTTGAAGCCAGCTCACCTCCTGCAACCACTTTCCCGAGAATACGCGCTTCTTTTGTGGTTCGGACTCCTTCTGACATTTGTTTGGAGGTGGAGGAACATCACAGTAATTGCTTAAAGGAGCTTCTTTGACATCTTTAAGAGTTCTAAACAAATGTCTGTCCTCCTCCTGAAAATCTTATGTATGCAAACACGCTTTGCAACTTCTTATCTTGTGCGTGCTTTTTATTTTGACAGCGAATGCGCACCTGCGGACCACTTATGTTCAGCCCTGGTTATTTAGCTCGTCATATTGCAGCCACAGAAATTCTTTTGTCCATGAAACCATAAAGCTGCACTTTCTTTTTGCCTTATAGTCTGATTTGTCATAACTTTTCCGTTTTGCGGTCACTTCTTCACCCTGACCTGTCTTATTTGGCTCAGCAGAACTAAAATATATATCCTGCTGCTTTTACACACGCATTCACATAACGCTCAGTGATTCTCTGCGCGATCAACCTCTCATATGTTTAAGCTGCGGGAGATTTCACTTGTCATGTTTGCATAGTAAGCTAACGATTAATAAGACGATGTCAGAGGAATTGGTGCGCAAATTATCATCACTCACAGATCAGTGCTGTCGCTCTCTATACACAGTTCGCGCGATTGCAAAGTGAAAGCAAAAAACAAGCGCAAATTCAAACGCGATTTCAATATGTCACATATTGACAGTGGCTCACCGATGCCAATGACATAATTACCCAGCTACATTTTCGAAAGAATGCAAAAGCATTGACATATATTTTTCCTTCCTATGACAGCCCGACGGGCAGGGCAGAGATGGATTTTGGTAGCCCGACTGGAAAAATTGCTAGCCCCAGGACGTCGGGTTAGCGATTTTGCAAGCCCTGCCATTCATACTGACTAGAGATGGCACGATACCACTTTTTTTATGTCCGATACCGAAATCATAAATTTGGATATCTGCCGATACCGATATGAATCCGATATAGTGTGTTGTTGTTTTTTGTTTTGTTTTTTTATCAACAAAACATTTTTGTTTAATATATTGCTGCATTTTGTATACGTTCATACTCAAGTTTAAATAAACAAAAACACTAAAGCTATTCTGTTATACCTGTATGTAAAAAAAAAAAAAAAAAAAAAAAAAAAAATACACTGCACCCAAAATGTTTCATAGTTCAGCAAAACTGATCAATCTAATGAACTTAAACTTACTCAATCCTTCCTATTCTGGTGTTTTAAAGAGTACTTAGCAGAAATATCAAGCAACCTAACTAATAGGGTTGCAAACTCCCAGCAAAAAAAAAAAATGGGGAACCACCCCCCATCCTCCACCTCATGATGCTTAATCAACATAATCAACTTTAATTTGATGCAGTGTGAAAACAAAATGCACAGAAATAAATTATTTTTCAAGAATAATTAAATAGATTCAACTAGGGCTGCACGATTTTGCACAAAATGAGAATCACGATTTTTTTGGCTTAGAATTGAGGTCACGATTCTCTCACGATTCTCTTTTCCAATATAAATATTTATTGCACTTATTAACTGCACATCAACTTCGTAACAGTTGAGACTGAACATAAAAACAATAAATAAACATAAAAACAACAAATGTCTCACGTTTTGTTGTTGCCGCAAAATGTTGTACTGCTTGAAATTCCGTCTCCACCGTTGCTCGACACTGCGTGTATAGAGCAGGTAGTGCAACAATAGAAAAATAGTTGCGGGACAGCACTGTGTAGCATTTGTCTAGGGTGTTGATCATTTTCCTAAATCCCTCGTTTTGCACAGTGTTGATGGGAGCCATATCTTTGGTCAGGTGATAAGTAATAGCCTCTGTAATTTCTTTGTGCCTGCAGAAGTTCAGCGTGTATAGGGAAGCGCTGTATAAGGTTCCCGTTATTGATGTTTGGGTGGTTGACCAAGACGGATTTTCTCCTGTCACTTTCTCGTCATCCCTGACGTGCTCTCCGTTGTTTTTTCCCTGCTAATTTTAGCATCACACGGCACAGCTTCTGTATCACGTGGTATAAGGCTCCGCCCTTGTCATTTGTTGAGCAGGAAGAGTGAGCGCTTGTTTTCATGCAGATTACATCCCGGATCAAAATGCGGTACAATCGTCGTCATCTTTTTTTTTTTTTCTTTTTTTTTTTTTTTTTTAAATCGTTGTCATTTGGAAATGAGATCGCACATAAGTATGAATCGAGATCGCGATTTTCTAATGATTAATCGTGCAGCCCTAGATTCAACATCTTTCTTCAACAGAACTGCAGACTGCACAGGTGGTACCTTCCCAAAGGAGAAAGTATTATAGCTTACTAGGGTATATTAGACTTAACAGTTACTATATACAGTAATGGACTTCTATATATTTTACATCAGATTAAAACTTTGGGTGTAAGATTCAGATAATTATTTATTAAAAGCTCGACATTTTAAATGAGAATAAGAAAGAAAAGTATGTCTTTGTGCCCCCTTTTCCCTGTTCATGCCCTATCAGCCCCCCTGGCTAAACTTTGCTAGATCCGCCCCTGCAAAGTTACCAGCCGTCAGCTACATAGAAAAGGATCCTGGTGTAGAAAGTAATATTAAATAAATCCTAACAACAGCTTATCAAGCTTAAACGTGCTGCTGTTGTTCATCCGCTGGTTTCCTCTTTCTGGCGCGAAGTGGGCCAAAAACAAACAAGAGAGACGGACTCGCGACAGAAAAGCCGATCAGCTGATCATTAATCAGTTTCACGATTGAAGTAGCAGCAAGAAGAGGCACTCGCTCCATATATCGGTTGTTAAGCTTAACGTGGGAATGCTTTACAAACATTCAGAGATGAACTTACACACTTGCTTTACTTCTCTCTGAGATAACTTCATTGGAGATGAAATGCTGGTTTGGAAGCGAGGCTACAAATACACACAGCCGCTCTATCACGTGAGCACACTGCTCCGACGTGCTACGGTTATGAGCCGAGTTACGCCGTGTCACAAGTTTTGTGAGGTGCTTTCGTGATATTTAATGGATCGGATTACATTTTTTATTTCTCTCCGATATCCAATCCAGTAATTTACATCAGTATCGGACCGATATGTAATATTGGATCGGTCCATCTATCACACTGACATGGACAGAACCAACAAAGGTAGAACCTGCAGACTCTACACAGAGAGCCTCCCAGTTGGAAGATTCTTGCTCTGAGAGTGCTCACAAGTGCATTTGGTCTTTCTGAGAATGTAGCAAACTGCTGATTTGCTGCTCATAAAGTTTCTTCTCTCTCCCTGTTAAGTGTGTTCTGGTTTTTGCTTTCTACCTCGTTCACTTGCGTTGACAACTGTTTGATTACATATTGGAATTTCCAATGAACAGTTGCCAAATTCAGATTCAATGAACTCTAGACTTTGTTAACATAAAATGATCCTGTCAGTTGTTTGCCTTGTAAATCTCATAGCCTGAGTAAAAGGATGGATTATGTTAAATTGTTATTAAACCTCTAATGTAAACATTTAGTTTAACTAAAGCATTAAGGTCTGCGCTTCAGTCAGCTCTAGACTGCTCCATTTTAAATCCACCGTGGGGATGTCCAGAAGCAAAATTATGAAACCTGTGTCCTTGTCCAAAAATATGTAGGCCTGACTGCATGTGAACGCTTACATCTGGATTATGCCTACTGTTGTCTCCTGCATGAATAGCAGTGCGTTTTTTAAAAGTGCTGCCAGTGCATGCCAGCCTTTGGTGTCATTTCAGCTTGTCGTGCACCTCTTCATTACCTCCTCAACTTAGGTTTCCCATTTGGAGCAGTCCCAGCAACCCTGAATTAACAGTCCAAGATGGCAGTAGTGACTTTAAACCCTAGGAAAGCTGTAAAACTCTTAGTTTCATAAGATAACATCAAACGGATAGTTTCGCAAACTTGACAGTGTGATAATGAGATACATAAAGCCTTTTAAGCTTTACAGTTGCTAAACATTTACTTTACAGCTTACACTTGTTCCTCTTTTATCTGTAATTCATGTTTTATTTTAATTATTGAAATTGTTAACAAATCCTATCTGAGCCCCTTTAAACACACATTGTTAAACTTCGCATAAGCTTCAGTTAAAATAAATCAGTGACCTGCGGGAATACAGGCAGACAACACAAGAAGTACAGTTGCTTATGTAGGTGTTTGTATACTTTTTTTTTTTGTGCTGCACTAAGCTGCTGTATGCAGCGATGATCAGCTTTTGAAGTACCCTGAAAGTTAATATTGACAGTAGCTTTGTGCATCAACGTTAGCTTAATGCAGTAAATGAACAGAGCAGAACATAAACATGACAGAGCTCCTGCTGTGAGAGTGCCGTTTGAATGACAGAATGACTTCTGGCAAAAGGTGTTAAATAAAGCAGAGTTTCGTACAAGATATTACTGTCACAGTGAAAAGCTCCGCAGCCCGCCAGATGTGAATGATTGACACAGAAACTGTACCGCATTTGTAGTTCTACCTCCCTGTGTTGTACACTATAGAGCGTGAAAACTTCAATCTAAACACAAGTTGAGGAAATCTCTGAACTCTGATTAACAGCATGTGTCTTTGTGGCAGCATCTTTACTTATGTTTGACCTTTAAAAATGTTTAAGGTAATACGGTGAGCAGTATTATTCAGTCAGTCATACATCACATTTATCACATTTCTTTGCTTGTGTAATAAAAATAGCAGTGTGATGAAAAACAGTGAATAATAAGCCCTTTTCAGAAGATATTTAAATAGCATTGCTGGTTTGAGCTGTTAAGAGACGTTTGTGTCATTGAGACATATGTAGAAAACCAAACATTACTCATGCTTTTATTTAAGCAGTCTATGACTGTTTTAGCATCATATCATGCTGTAGAGAGTACAATTTGCAGAAAGGGCCAGATTTTCTTACTGCATCAGCTGTCTGTGCAGTGCCAGAGCTTGGGCTCTTCTGTTCTGTAGTTCTGCATATTTCTGGCCCTCATTACATTTAAATATGAAGCTTTGAAGAGAGGGGAAGAATCATTGCCCGCTATATGGCGCATGCAAGCCGTGGATACATAACAGACAGAAAACACAATTTTGAGTGTTTCGGGGCTCCTTTAATATGACTATACTACAAGGATGTGGTCCATAATGAAAACTGCAGAGAGCACAAAAGCTGCTTTTCTTTATGTGTTTGTTTGGATTTTAACTGTCTCTCATGCCTGATCTGTTACATAAAGTGCATCAAAATACCGCTATTTGACCTGAAGCATGTTAAAGAAAGTGACTCTTCAGGTCTCACTGGATGTAACTCAGCCGCCTGAGATTCATATTCCTTGGGTTTTTTTTTGTTTTTTTAATGCTTAGCTACTGCCAGACAGAGTATGCAGAAACAACAAACAAAAGCCTCCCACTGGATATTACTGTTCATAACTATCAGAAATGGGTTATAGCTGCAGACCTGTTGAGCATCAAGTCATGTCAGTAATGCCACAGAACAAAACTGAGACAGAATGTTCGAGGAGGAGTATTAGTGTCACTAACATAGAAGTTCATGTGTATTCAGCTAGCTTGGCAGAACATCTGAAAACATGTTGTTTTGGTCCTTTTTACACTGTTGGGATTGTAACTAATTGAAGATGGATTACAAAAATATTGATTCTGTTGGTGGTTATACAGTCAATCAAATAAACACAAGGTGATTTCCACTTGTCCTTGGTTATGGGACAGTGTGTGATCTGTGTGCATTTCTTGGGGATAAAGTTTAGTTTCAGAGCAATATGTTAGTGAGGCTGATGAATTACAGATGAATGGCATCACTGAAAATAAATACGTTCACTATGAATTTAAATTATTTTCTGCAGCTTTCCTCGGGCATCAGTCTCTCTCTTTGTGTATTTTATATTGTTTATCCTTCTCCACGACCTGTTGCTCCTGACTGAAGTAGGCAGCGTTTGATTGGTCCATTTTATCCCCCCCCCAAAAAAACCATTAGATGCCTGCAAAGCAGAAAGCCTGGGTTAAAAAGGAAAGTTAATAGATGCCGTTATGATACGGATTATCTCTGTATCATAACATATTGGGATTCTAGGTTTTGTCGAGCCGCCTAATGCATTGAAATCCCAACTTTGGCAAGCTCACTTTGTTGTATGCGCTTCTGTGTTTTCAAAACTCCTGTTAACATCGACTGACACGTCTACAAAATAAGGATTTTTCTCCGGCGTGGATCATTCTTCTCAGCATGATCTGAACCACAGTCTGCCATGTCTCAGCTTTTTGGAGCGTTTTTCAGTTTAGTAGACAGCAGACACCCTCCGAGTGTGACTTAGTTGTATATAGTATTTGTATTTGTATTCTATTTTTATCTTATTGTATATTTATTTTATTTTATTCTACTGTATATAGTATTTTATTTTATTCTATTCTGTACAGTTGTGTACTGTATTTATTCTTATTGTATTCTAATTTTTGCCTCATAACTTTTGCACTGTCCACTTCCTGCTGTGACAAAACAAATTTCCCACGTGTGGGACTAATAAAGGTTATCTTATCTTATCTTATCTTACTCATGTTTAGTTACGTTTGTTGCAGTTTGGTTGCAAAAATGTTGCTTGTCAACAACACAACTGTAGATCAGCCTGTTACTCTAATTATTAAAAGCTGAGAAATACACAAAGGGTTTTGAATAATGCACATTTATATGGAAAGGGCTTTTAAATGCAACACTTCTGTCTCAGCTCACCTGTCTTTAAAGTCAGCTTTTAAGAAATGTTCATAAATGCAGTAAATGACAAATTAAATGGAAAAAATGGCACAGAGTGTCTTAGTAATGTTGGTATTCCTCCAAAAGAGCTTCAGTCCACATTGGCATTGATTGTACAAGTGTTCATCAAACCATTCAGTGAGCCTTCATCCCCTGTGGACGGAGGCACTATCGGTGTAAAAAAACGCCACTCTCAGGAAAGAAATGTTTCATCATCACGCTGAACAACTTTGTACTGATTGGCATTGATCTTTCCTCTGAGGGCAGCAATGGACTCAAACTATGTCAACAAAATACCCCCTACAGGATAACATCTCACTGTTCAGGACTCCCCTTTAATTTATTTAGTTTACTTAACTTTTACATTTGGATGTAGCTTATTTGCTCGTTTGTGCATCGCTTTGTACCTGATAGTTGGTCAATAATCGGCATTAAAGGCTCCAGTTGCCTAGGTAACGCTCCAAATTATTTACCACCCTTGCATATGTTAGTTAATGGTATCATTCACTCTCACTGGGAGGCACTTGGATCGATTACTTCAAAATGCTGAAGGTTTAACTTGCGGCCCATCCAGTTTACATCACCAGCAATTCTTTCACCGACCACTGCTTACAGTTTCACGTTCAGTGGTCTCTGGTTGCACCGTTGCTGTTGTGGATGCCCCTTCATTGTGACTTCCCTGTGAGATGATGTTCGGTGAAGTAAACCGTAACACTTGCGGATTGTGTAGATAAAAATCTGCATGATAGATGTGCTGCCACTCTGTAATACCACTTTTGTAATTTCAGAAGTCTCTGGCCTGTCAATGCACATCACTGAGCAGATATGTTTATTTTGCTGTATCAACTCTCAGCTTGTCAGAAGTAGCCCCTTCCTTCCCCGGGTCGCCTCCACGCTGAGGCAGAAGATGGCTTCCTTCCAGAGCCTGATGGATGTGGAGGAGAATGATGCCTGTGATCCGGTCCCAGCGCAGGACAGCAACACTGGAGGATGCATCAAGACAAGAGATTATCTGTCTGGTGAGGCTGCCTCATTGCCACAGGATTAATAGTTTCATTTTTCATTGAGGATCCATGCCAGAAGGATTTCTTTATGATGTCTAGAGGCATCGTTCATAAAGCAGTGGATTAATGCGCTGCACCATATAAGCCTGACTGTGACAACATCTTACAGCAGGGATCTCCTCTGAGCTTGGTCATCTTCTTAAATGGGCCCAGTTTCTAAGCTGTTTGTTACTGAAGTGAGACTTTATCTCTATTCCTCTGATCAAAGGTGTTTGTTTGTTTTTTCCTTTTTTGTACCCCAAGCTGTGTTTTTATCATATATTATTTGAAATTTGATATTTTCTTTTCATTTAACTTAGATGCTCCCAAGTCCCATTTGTTTTTCTATGTTTATGTAATATGCCTTTTTTGATTGATGTTTTTTTTTTTTTTCACTCTCAGATGGGAACAGCCATGATGGAGGGAAGGAGAACGACCCTCCAATGATGCCTACACCCAGCAAGAGGAGGCGCACCAGCAGCCCCCCCGAAGGCTGCAGTGTGGAGATTAGAGAGGCCAGCATGCCTACCCTCTCCTCCACTTTGATGGAGCAGGAGGTACACCGACTCACTCTGACTCACTCACTTAACTGACTGCTGTAAATAATTTAGCTAAAAGGTTTTTACCTCTGTGTGCCTGGCTCCCATTGAAGCCGTCGATTATTTTTAACGCCTTTATGAACGGTAGATATCAGGGCCAAACAGGATTTTTTTTTTCCTTTTTTGACTACAAGCTTCCAAAAGGAGAAATAAACCAAAGAGCACTTTGATGCGAAATATGTTTGAGAAAACACTGCCAGTTAAAAAAAATTTTCTCCCTACACTAGACAAAACACTTCACAACTCCACAACTTTATTAGTGCAAAAAAAAAAAGACATCAGTGTATTTTCACTTAAACAAGCAGCTGTTTTTTATGTGCATTAAAGTTATATAAAAATGTAACAGTGCAAATTTCTTGCTGACAGTTTAACCGAAAGGCATTTCCAGCTGAAACTGGCCGACATATCCTCAGCATAACCATGTATAATATCCACAAAACTTAAAAAGAGGTTATACACACACAACACGGTAATATTATGTTGAAGCACAGTACGTATCACTCCGCGAGGCTCCTGCCTACGATAGCCGTTATGCTTCGACAATTCATCAAGCGGTGCGGCTTCGTAGCTTAGCAAAGTCGCACTAAAACATTTGACAGATTTTCGAGCGCCGTGTACATAAAATTGTTTCGAGGTCAGTAAACACAACCAGAATTCATACATAAGGCACACGGGATTATAAGGCGCACTGTCGATTTTCAGAAAAATCAAAGGATTGATTTTAAGTGTGCCGTATTTTCCAAAAAACACGGTAATAACGACGGCCCGCTAGCATGCTCTACCAAAAATAGTGCTTTGTTGTATATCTGACGGACGAAAGCTAAACCAGTTCCACACCACTGAAGTTGCAGCATTTTTACAAACCAATTCTGGTTCATCCGTTTTATTCAACGGTCCGCTTTTGCTCTTCTCATTCTCTGCTATGCTTTTCCCGCCATGTGCGTATGTAAACAAAGGCACTGCGCATGCACGTTTTACCCATATTCTATCGCGAGATTTCATTTTCTTATCGTTGCCCAACATACCGGTATTACCGTGAACGGTATGATATGGCCCAGCCATAGCTGCAGTCACACAGATGACTGTACCACAAAACAAGATTAATGGGTTAGCAAGATATGTCAAGCTTAAAGTTAGTTTTCAGTGTCACCAAGACACAGACTTTGTTGTGGTACCCTTGATTTCCCACTGGGATTTCAGGTTTTGTAGAGCCAGCTAAAACAAGGAAAGTCTGAATATATCAAAGTTGCTTTATAGCACACCCCTCTGGTGATAACTGGGCAGATGAATTCGGTATACACTGGTCCATCTAACAGCCCAGCACTGGGCAGCTCATTTGGCTTTCTGAAGAAAACTGCACAACTAGCAGCCTTGCTATCAGTGGCTTGTTCTATTAACAGATGAAAGCAGGTTCTTAATGAGGTCAGTTGACAAAGTATGAAAGAGTCTGGAGGTACTGTGGTGAACATTACACTGACTACAACATCATCCAGCATGTACAGTTTGGCAGTGGGCCAGTGATGGTCTGTAACTGTTTAGAATGAAAGTTAAATCCTCAGGCTTTATGAGTCAGTCGCTACAGAACTCCAAACTTCATGTGGGAGGCCTTCAGATTGGCTCAAGAACAGTTCATAGAGAGCTTCATGGAATAAGTTTCCATGTCTGCATTGACCCAAGTGTAAAGTTTGGACGGGGGGGGAATCATCGTGTGGGGCTGTTTTTCAGGAGCTGAGCTCGGCAGCTTACTTCTAGTTAAACTCTTAATGCTTCAGCATACCAAGACATTTTGGATGATTTCATGCTGTGCGAACAGTTTGGGCGTGTCCTGTTCCTGTTCCAACTTGACTGTGCACCAGCACAATGACACAACATGGATAAGTGAGTTTGGTGTGGAAGAACTTGGCTGGCCTGCACAGAACCCAACCTTAACCCAACAGAACACCTTGGGGTGAATTAGAGCTGAGACTGTGAGCCAGACCTTCAGTGTTTGACGTGCTTCTGGAAGAATGGTCAAAATTCCCATAAACACACTCATAAACCTTGTGAAACGCCTTCACAGAAGAGTCGAAGCTGTTATAGCTGCAAAAGGTTGACCAACATCAAATTAAGTCGTATGGATTAGGAATGGGATGTTACTGAAGTTAATATGCATATCAAGGCAGACTAGTGAATGCTTTTGGCAATATAGTATGTGTCAGTATTTCAGCTTAAATATTTTGATCTGATGTGTTGATGGTTGTTGTCAAGCTAGGAAACAGAAAATAATATTCTGTTGTTCGGAGTCCTTTTCACACTCGTGTCCTCTTGTTTGTGCTTTCATATAAGGTAGAACATTCTTGGTTATGCCTTCTGATCTTTTCCAAGTGATTTTTGGGGCTATTCATGATAACTGAGCAATTCCTGCTCTCATCAGAAGTGTCTGCAAAAAAAGATATTTAAAGGATGCCTGCTGTGAACTGATTAGATGAAATGATTATGGTTGTTCTGTGCTCCAGTGTCCTTCTGGATTTTATGTACAAAAAATTATGCTAGTCTTGGCTAAAATGCAAATATCTGTTCTCTGTGTTCTGTCCTTGTCCTTGAACTACAGAATGAAAGCTCTCATGTGTGCTCTCTTAATAGGATGAGGTCTTTGAACTCCAAAGCCTCAGCCGACCACCTCCTGATGATCCTGCAGCCGTTTCGCCACCGCAGCGTTCCTCCCCCTTCCGCATCCCCTCACTCCCTTTGTTGCCGGAGATGAAGCCCACAGGTGAGCACATGTCGCTCTCTGTGGCCTTGTTAGAGTAACTGACCTTTTATCTTGGTTTAGCCTTTGAGGCTCGATGCACAGTGGCTTGCTCCAGTGTAGCCAAAGGTTCCGCTCGGCTAAATTGGTGCATATTCAGCGAAGAAGTCGATGTTCGTTTGAGTTGCCGTAGTGAAGAACATCATGCATGTATTTAGCAATAAGCAGTTTAGAGCGTTGGTGAATTAATTTTTTAAAAAAAGAGAAAAAAAAGGCCAATATGGTCTGATATAAGGCTGCCACGATTAGTCGATTAAAATCGTCGACGTGTCGTTTGAAGCTTTGTAAGATCCCAAATGACGCAGGAATAAGTAGCAGGATTTAAGAGTGTAATAACGGACTGAAACAGAAGATGGCAGCACTGCATGTACAAGGATGCCAACTGCCGTTAAACCCCGAAGAAGAAGAAGCTGTGTCCCAGAATTCATAGCGCAGCCCAGCTCAGTTTCCAACAATGGCGGCAGCTAGTTAGTTTTAATATTACTCTTATTATTCTTTCTGGGTCACAAAATAAATGTTTAACATATTTTCAGGCAAGAATGTAGCTGTGTAAACCTCAAATATCTGCTCAGTTTATCAAGACACCACATATTTTCAAAAGCGCTCCGACGTTTTCGGAGACGTCTGTTACCCACTAGCTCGATATCTAGCCGGGGTTTAACGCTCACTAGAGCCGGTGAGAACACCAGACTCCCGGCAAATCGTTTTCAAACCCACCGCCGTCTTTCGCTACTCAGGTTAAGCATGATATATAAGTCACTTAGATAACTTCAAAATGTTATTGTTTGGCTTTTTTAGTATTTTATTTGTTCCTGAGTAAATCGGTTTGGCTGAGAAATAAAGTTATAGTTTTTACACAGCTGAATAAACATCAAGCAGACAGCTGATTATCAAAAGTGTGAGATGCTCGAGAATATACTCCGGTGTCCTGTTATATTTTAGATAGCAGACGGCTGAGTTTATTAAACTTCACTGAAACAACCTGCATATTTCATTAAAATGTAATAAACTATCATCTTGTCTTTATTTTTAGTTAGCACATACCGTAAAAACACTTCAAGCTAGAGCTGGGCGATATAAGATTTTTTTCATATCACGATATGTTTTTTTTTTTTTCATTTCAGGCGATAACGATATCTATCACGATATAAGCCAAATAACTATATTTGTAAGATTTAAATGTGCCGTTGCTCACAAGTAAAATGTGAAATAATCAGCAGCTTGTTTTTATTTAAATATTTATTTCCCATAATAAGTTCAACAGGGTAGATGTACTTAAGGAACATGAGACTTTTTCAGATAAATAAAGGCAAATATTGCAAACTACACAAAAGGCAGCCGCTAAAGCGTTTAAGTTTCAAAATAGAACAAACGAAACAGACTAAATTGTCAATTCCACTTAGAAACAAAATATTAATTCTAAAAATAAATCTTAGTTTGTTTTACAGAAGAACAGACAAAACTGACTAACTTTTGTCAATATCAAATAAACTGAGAACTAAAAGGAAATTCTCAATCTCTCCTTGTTGTATAGCTGAGCTTTTCAAACAGTTTTAACAGTTACTTTAGTCTGACAAAAGCCGAATGACGAATTAGCGCTTCCAGTCAGAGACTGAGGCTACGTCCACACGTACACGGGTGTTTTTGAAAACTGAGATTTTCCGTTTTCGTTTTAAAAAATAATCCCGTCCACACATAAAGGGAGAAATGAAGGAAAACGCTGCTATGAACATGCCAAAGCAGCAGGTGGAGCTAGATTCCTAACCGTGCAGAAATGTTGGCCAATCAGAAGTCTAGAAGCCTCGGTGGGAAAAAGTAAACAAAGCTGGGGCATAGAAGCAGAACCGAGTCATATGTGTGGAGGGACAGTAACTGTGTGTATATGTAAGCATTTAAACACTGCAGAGAGTAGAATTAACAGTAACAGTATTGTAGAAATTCATTTCACCGAAACAATAACGTGGCGCACAGTGTGACGTCAAACAAATGCGCACACCTTGGACGCTGCGTTTTCTCAGTTTTTCTAGTCCACACGTAAATGCAAAAACGAAGTTTTCAAAAATATCCACCCTGGCCGGAGTTTTTAAAAATCTTTGTTTTCAGTGACCAAAAACGCCGTTTACGTGTGGACGAAAGGTGCAAACGCATAGAAAAATCAGCGTTTTCAAAAATACCCGGGTACGTGTGGACGTAGCGCATGCACCAGTTTATTGTATTTCCAGACTTGCTTTCGGCACATTTACAGTGCACGCTACGCTGTTTTTTGTCAGACTTGAAATAGCCGAAATACCTTCACACTACGGAACTTCTATGGCTCTTCCGTTCGACAATCTCTCCGGCGTTGGAACCATCATCTGTTTTCTCTTCGGTAACCTTCGGTCACGCTCGGTTGATTTTTCTAGTCGGCACACTCATTTCCTCCATTACCCGCTGGCTGCTTCCCAAACAAACACACGTGCGGCTTGGCACTTGTGCTGTACGTAACAAGTCACGCGACGTGACGCTGCGGCTGTGATTGGTTCGGCTCTGCGCTACTTAATTTGGATTGGCTGTTCTTTTTTTTTTTTTTCTTTTTTTTTAAAGAGGACTAGCGGCAAGGTCTATCGCGATAGCTTAATTTTTCTATCGAGGAAAAGTTATATCGCGATACATATCGTTATCGTTCTATCGCCCAGCTCTACTTCAAGCTGTAAGCTAATGATAGTTATATAAGAGCAGATGCTGCTGGTGCAATAAGCTGTACGTTTTACGTCCAATAGATGCACGTTCTGATTAGTCGACTATCAAAATAATCGTTTGTGGCAGCCCTAGTCTGATAACAGTTGTGTGATGTGTCTTGCTGCACCAAACACCCACTTCTATTTGTAAATACCAGATCAGAATGTACAGATTCCAAATACACAACTTTAAAAAAATGTTTTCTCATTTTGTCATCATGCACATCTTTTTTTTTTTTTTTTTTTTTTCTTCTTCTTCTTCTTCTTTAAACAGTAACTTCGACAGTCTTATACCGACACTGGCTACGTACACGCACGCACGCACGCACGTCTGGTTTGCTATCCTTGTGGGGACATCCCATTGACATAATGCTTTCCCTACCTGCTTAGCCTAACCCTAACATCAAAAATGAATGCCTAACCCTTACCCTAAACCTAACAATAACCTAATTGTAACTCTGACACGAAGACCTGGATTTTGGTGGATTGGATTGTCATGTTGATAAACAAATTTTCAGCCCTACAAATATACAAACTATGCCGGTCTGACTTTTTTCCTCTATCAAAAACCTTAATTCAGTGTTTATTCACGTTTCAGATGATTAGACAAAACAAGGCTAATCTATAATATCTCAAAGTCTCTCTTGGTGTTTATTACACAATGACTCCTGGAGAAAAGAAAGTACATTTTTGTGCATTGTATGGATTTTCTATCTTGCAGGAGAGGAAGAGTCCAACGGGACACCCACAACGATGACAAAGAAGAAGAAACGTGTGCGTTTTGGAGGTCCCCTCTCTCCTGAGTTTTTCGATAAGAACCTGCCTCCGAGCACCCCGTTACAAAAGGGAGGCACACCGGCCCGACCACAAACTCCTGGTGGGAGCTTACACCTTCGTTCAGTGCTGAAGACACCGCAGAGTGAATCCAAGACACCCGAATGTCGGCCCGACTTCAGCAGCCCGACTGCGTTTGGTGCTTCTCCTACACTCACAATGCCTTGCAAGTCCAGAATGCACTCTGAGGGAGACGAAGAGGAGGGAAAGGTAGATGAGATTAAACTGTGTTGCCAGTATGATGATTACACTTTACATGTAATAAAATCTTAGTTACAAAACATTAACATTTTCCAATGACATCAGCTACAAACAGGCTTTCCACAAGATAATTTGTTCGTCTGTTTGTAACCGCCCTGTTATCTATTATTGTTACATCCTGTGAGGACGTGGGAGTGTGTGGGCGTGGTGTTGTCCTCTCCTCCTCCTCCTTTCTTGTCCCTCCCCTTGTCTCTCTCTACCCCACCTGCTGCTCATCTGCCCTCGTTTACCACCAATTACCTTCCAGAGGTGAAATAAGCTGGAGGAGAGCAGTGTGGGTGTGAGTGAGTGAGTGACCGACCGACCCACCCACCCACCGTGCGTGGCTTGTTGCGAGTAACTCAACTGGGCAGTGGTTTTGCTTAAGTGACGGCGGCCTCCATTTCTTGGTTTGGCCTGCCTGGTTATTGCTAATAGCAGCGTTGCTGTCTTTTTCTGTTGAAGCCTTATAGTTGTTTTCTTAGTTGAAGCGGTCACCATCTCTTTGGGTTGGCCTGTCTGATTTATCATTAAAGCAGCGTTGCTGTCTCCTTCTTTTGTTACTGCTTATATGATTATTGGGTTAATTAATTATAATAGATTTATTTTGTGTTAAACACCTCTGCCTGGTGTCCTTTTCATTTCAACCCGGATCCAACTGTTACTGTCCCCCACCCTCTTCGCCTTGCTTTCATGTGGGGGCGTAACAATTATTGTCTGCTACCTGCTGCTGTTAGCTCTTGTCTGTTCTCTGCAAGGCTCAGGATATGACCCACGATCTGGTCTTGATTATAAATATTAGTCATCAGTAAATAATACTGCTTTTCTATTTTCTGGTCCTAGATTGTTTTCCCTTCGGTGGAGGAGATTGGCTCTGCTGTGGCGAGTGATACAGGTTGATTACAGTTTATTGACCCTGAGAGAGATGGCTTATTGTCTCCAGTGGAATGCAATTCAGCTCTGATACGATAACAGCTTTCTTTCATTTGTTTCATTTTCAGAATGGGCGTGGGATGCCCAGCCATTGAATTTAAACAGTGCCTTCTACGAGGAGTCTCTCTCTCAGCTTCTGACAGGTAAACAGCTGTCATAGCTTTTTTTCTTTTAATTGTCACTTAGCTTCCTGTCCTCATCGATCTACTTCTGTAACCTCTATTTCTCCAGCAAATCTGAGTACACCAGCGTAAAAGACCTTGTTGTGTGGAGCTGAATCACGTCAGGATTTTTATTTTTACATCATATTAAGAAATTAAGCCGCCTTCTGCCTCTCTAATTATAAAAGAAAGATTAAAACAATCAGAGAAGTCAGAATGAGAGGCATCCTTAAACCTCCTCCTGTTGGTTTAAAAGCTGCACAGTTCCTTTTGTCAGTTGGACTGTATTAATTTGTGTGAATCATTTTTCCACGCTAATCAGCCGAGTTGTTATAATCAGTTATTGCTATAATCTCAAACAGAAGTCTTTTCAGCTGTAATACTGTAGGTTTTCCCCCAGAGTCTGACACCAACCCCAGCACAACCTCCCAGATGGATGACCAGTCTGAGCCTGACTCCCTGCCAGAGAAGGAGAAGCAACCAGACGCTGGAGTTGGAGGTCCAACTGCAGCCCGATCCAGCAACAGAAGGAGAAAGGTCTGCCACATTTAAGATTTTTTTTTTCCTTCAAATTCTAGGATACATCTCTGTGAGCTCATGGGAATGTTAAACAAAATACTCTACCAAAATAATTTATTACCATCCTCTAGAGAATTTTATTCTGTGCAATTTCCTCTTGCAGTCAGCACCAAAACAAGGACTTGGAAGCGAACCTCAAGCTTGCTCCAGCAGCCGAAAGAGGAAGGTATGCTGTTCCCATAAACTGCATGATTCACGTGTACAAATGTCCATTTAGAAGCAAAGATGGCCTTTTTTTTCTTTTCTTAATCATTTGGAGGTCATAACATGTTCCAATCTAATCTACTGTTTAATTCTGCTGGATGTGAGCTTAATCACATTTAAGGACTTGGTGTGTGTGTGTGTGTGTGTGTGTGTGTGTGTGTGTGTGTGTGTGTGTGTGAGAGAGAGTGTCTATATAATATATCCTGGGGTAAACGTTTCTGTTCCCCCAGCTGCCAGAAGACAGTGAACCTGTGAAGAGGTCGGCACGGTCTGCTGCCAAGTTGGCCTCTGGGAAGATGAAGGTGAGTTGGATGAGTGTACTTGTTTGATTTCTCCTTCCATCACTTCACTGAGGGCTTTGCAGAATTGTCTTTTTACAAGCTGTCATGTAGAAGATGGCTACACAATCTGACTATGACTTAAGGTCATAGTGAGTATGTATTCATGTTAATATGGCCCATATAGAGCTGCAAATAGCACATCTGTGATATCATGTATAGTGGTAATGCTGATCCTTATTCATAAAGTTGTGCATGAGTGGAGAGTCAACACTGCTGTCACAGATAATTACACAAAGAAGTTTGATGAGACAACGTGAGATTGTTTGTGCTTTATATCGTAGTGGTGAGGTGTATATTGTGGCACAGAACCAGAGGAGACGTTACGGTTTGATCTGACTATGCAAATTTCCACACCATGAAGGTACTTTAATAATGGGTTCTACAAGGACCTGTTATAGCATATTGTTAGGTTTGGATTTTAAAGCTGGCAGCAAAGCAACTTACACAGGGTGAAATGTTTCTGCTGATTAATAGAAGTGGAATACCATGAAACCATATGGATCCATTTATGTAGTATTCGGCTACACACAGTGAAGGGTTTTGCCACACGGACATACATGTACAGTGTATACTGGTGGGAATGACACTCCATAGGTCAAATCTGGATTGGTGTAAAGGTTTGCATGAACAACACTTTTTATGTTATGCCATCCTCCAGTTACCTCGGGAGTGGGATGTTAGAATTCCAAGTTGGTGTGTACCAATAGGAAAATTGGAAAAGCATGAAAAAAAGGATTTGTTTTGCTTTGGCAAAGTAGAGGAATTCATCTATATCAAGCAATACAGCATAATACTTAATGTAAGAACAACGCTGAGGACATTCATGGATAGACTCTTATCCATGAATCCAAGATACTGCTGCCCTTTTGGATCGTTAACTCTGGGTTTTTGGGATTGTTCCGACTTCCAGATCAGGACATTCAAATTGGGGCAGCGTTCCAGATGAAAATTCTGTCTAGGACCTTTGTGTGATATGTCATCCTAATCCTGTATTGTTAGCATCGGTAAACTGATAAGCTTTTCAGCATCCGGGTTCCTTAACTGTTACATTAAGATTAATGTTATTGGGTTTATATTCTTATTTCACTATTGTACTGAGAACCTACTGAACCATGACCTCGCATCTGAGATAGGGCTGGGTGATATATCGATATATTTTTATACGAGATAAGATGTGACAATATCCTTAATATCGATATAGTATATGTTACGTTATAATTATACTTGTGGAGCCACAAGTTTGCCTCTCTTTTGTCCACTTTTGTCTCTACGCAACATTACTCCGCCTCGCCTCTCTCCTTCACTGAACACAACTCCTCCTCCCCCATCGCTTCACCTGCAGGCAGCGACAAAATGGACGCGGCAAATCTCTGCTAACGAGTTACTGCGCATCGCCCCGTGCGTGAGGCTGGACGGTGTCAACGAGCTAACCAAGCTAATAGGGCTGGGCGATATGACCCAAAATTCATATCTCGATATTTTTTAGCTGCATGGCGATATAAGATATATATCTCAATATTTTTTTTTAAAAAGCCATAAGTTAAGAACAAAAAGAGAGTTCTTAGTCACACTGTGTCCCAGATGTCACACGGGCATTTTCTTTACATACAGCGTAGATGTACATGAAGAAATTACTCATAAATAAATTATCAGCATTTATTAAATAATCATGGTCCATAAATAAAAGAAAACAATGTTGTTTTTGTGCATAACAAAAAGCTCACAATTGTGCAGTCAAAATGTAAACTAATAGAAGCTGAGCATAATAACAAAGAGACAGATTTCACAGCTGCACCACGTCTCTGAACAGGTGCCATTTGTGGTCCTTATACACACACAGTACGGTAATATTACGTTGAAGCACAGTACGTATCACTCCGCGAGGCGGCTCCATCAAGCGGTGCAGCTCCTTAGCTTAGCAAAGTCATATTAAAACATTTTTTGACAGATTGCTGAGCGCTGTGCACCACATAAAATCGGTTCGCGGTCAGTAAGCACAACCAGAATTCATACATAAGGCGCACTGTCGAGTTTTGAGAAAATGAAAGGATTTTAGGCCGTGCAGCCCCTTCGGGCTGCATGTCGTTAGCGCGGTTAGCTCGCTAACACGTTGACGCCGTCCAGCCCCACGCACGGGGCGATCCGCGGTAACTCGCTAACGGAGATTTTCCGCTTTCATCTTGTCATTGCCTGCAGGTGAAGCTATGGGGGAGGCGGAGTTGTGTTCAGTGAAGGAGAGGCGAGGCCGAGTAACGTTTCGTAGAGACAAAAGTGGACGAAAGAGAGGCAAACCTGCGGCTCCACAACGTAACATAGACTATATCGATATAAGATGTGACAATATCGTTTATATCTCGTATGAAAATATATCGATATTTTTAAAAAACTCGATATATCGCCCAGCCCTACAAGCTAATGACCTAACCACTCTGGGCTGCACGGCCTAAAATTCTTTCATTTTCTCAAAAGTTGACAGCGCGCCTTATGTATGAATTTTGGTTGTGCTTGATGACCGCGAACCGATTTTAGTACGACTTTGCTAAGCTACGGAGCTGCACCGCTTGATGGATTGTCGGAGCATTACGGCTACCGAGGAGCCTCGCGGAGTGATACGTACTGTGCTTCAACGTAATATTACCGTATTGTGTGTATAAGGACCATAAATGGCACCTGTTCAGAGTCATGGTTACGAAGCGGATTTCAAACTCCAGGCTGTCAGTCACACAGTAAAACTCGGGAACAGAGCAGCTGTGAAATCTGTCTCTTTGTTATTATGCTCAGCGTCTTTGTTTACATTTTGACTGCACAATTGTGAGCTTTTTGTTATACACAAAAACAACATTGTTTTAGTTTATTTATGGAGCATAATTTATTTTTGAGTAATTTTTTTTCATGTACATCTATGCTGTATGTTAATAAAAGTGCCTGTGTGACATCTGGGAAACAGCTTTAACTAAGAACTCTTTTTGTTCTTACTTTATGGCTTAAAAAAATATCGAGATATATATCTTATATCGCCATCCAGCTAAAAATTATAGAGATATGAATTTTGGGTCATCGCCCAGCCCTAATCTGAGATATGTATCAAGCGTGACTAGGGCTGCTCAATTAATCGAATTTTAATCACGATTACGATCTGGGCTTTCAACGATCATTAAAAATGACTGAGCAGATTATTAGCCCCTCCCTCGTGCTTTACTCTCGCGCTGCTCCGTGTGGCAAATCCAGCACACCTCTCTGCATTTCGAACACGTTTCACAACAATTAAGAGCAGCCAGTGTTGCCAACTTAGCGACTTTGTCGCTATATTTAGCGAGTTTTCAGACCCCCCTTAGCGACTTTTTTTCTAAAAAGCGACTAGCGACAAATCTGGCGACTTTTTCTGGTATTATTGGAGACTTATTTATGACGACTTTTTGACGTGAAAACGCATATCGCTCTCTCAACAAGCAGCGGGTGCTGCCGTGGGCACCTCACCCGTGCCAAAGCTCTCCCAGGCGGAGGATAGTCCTCCCCCGCTGTTATCAGGGCAGGAGATGTTCACACCTATGCGTCCAAAGGGCAAATGAATCGCGCATGAGTGAAGCCGCTGCTCCCGCACTGACTGTAACGCAGTCAGTTCTTCTTTTACTGTTATGCTGTTTTGTGGATCACAAGGTTTAAAACTACTTATAAACAAACACTCTCACACACAAAGTAACTCCACCAGAGCGCCAATTTCGGGTCACTTTTGCCAGTCCAGGCCCGGATAAAGGAGCAGGGTTGGAATTGTGACATTAAAAAACAATAATTGCTAAAAGAAATTTAATTTGTAGTTCTAAATAAATTCTAACTGCATTTAGGACGTTTTTTACTCACTTTGTCTCTTCCACGATGTTATTTCTCTCTCCAACAACGTAGGTTACAATTACATTAGCATGACCAATTATACAAATTAGGCGGTGACGTCATTTGGCGACTTCTAGCGACTTTTAGGACAGCCAATAGCGATTTTCCTTACTGAGGAGTTGGCAACACGGAGAGCAGCGGTCCCCAACCTTTTTTGCGCCACGGACCGGTTTATGCCCGACAATATTTTCATGGACCGGCCTTTAAGGTGTCGCGGATAAATACAACAAAATAAAACTAGTACCAGTACCGAAAAAAAGAAAATTTATTCATAACACGTGAAAAGACCAAGGAAAACTGAGTAAACGATAACAAAATAACGCTGAAAACCGATAAAAACCCTGAAAACTATACATTTCACACCTGAGCCTCAACTCTCGCGGCCCGGTACCAAACGACTCACAGACCGGTACCGGTCCGAGGCCCGGGGGTTGGGGACCGCTGATTAAGAGGACCCGAGGGAAGCTCGGAAAGCTAAGCAGAAGTTATTTGGAGAGGAGAGTGACTGCTGTTGGTTGAAAAGAGAGGTAAAAAAAACTTCAGTGGTGTGGAAACATTATGGGTTCGCGGAGTCAGACGTGGATCAAGTAGACATAGTGTGTAAACTTTGCTACAGTGTCGTAGCTGCACCACAGAGCAACACTGCAACGTTCACTAAACAGATGTTTACATTTTTCATTTATTTTTTATATTGCAAACATTTGCACTGTTATCAGTATTTGCACACTATTTTATGACAATCTTTAAAGTCATTATTCAATACATTGTTATTGTTAAATAAATATCGTCAAATAATCGAGATCTCAATTTCAGTGAAAATAATCGTGATTATTATTTTTGCCATAATCGAGCAGCCCTAAGCGTGACTTTTGTGTACTGTTGGGGATAGACCAGATGAATAGACAGATCACAACCTTTTTAGTCTTTCAATCATAGAAAAATTTGGAGATGATCTGTGTTTTTGTTGTCAAGAGATCCTGTTTTAAAACAAACAAAAAAACAACACAATAGTTGATCCATCCAGTTTTTTTTTTTTTTTTTTTATCCACTCAACTGTAAAACGATGGTGAGTGTACTGTCGTCACCCTGCCGGGCGGGCAGGCAGGCAGCATAGACACGCAAATTTGTTAATGCAATAACTTAAGAATGAGGCAACATAGAAGTTTCACATTTGGGACAGGTTTGATTCCTGGTAACCTCAAGGTTAGAGCTTTCTGAAAATCATGTGAATGCGATAACTGAAATGAGGCAACATACAATTTTGAAATTGGTACTATTGACTAGTTTCACACTTAGTCAATAGTACTAGGAGGCTGAGGGGTAACACTGCCAGCCACCGGTAATTTCTGGCATGTCTGTACACAGCAGACCCAAACTAATTTCCACGATTATTAAATACCTACCTCATTAAACAGCTCACAAACATATACATCACTACCTTTTTCTTTTTTTTTCTTTTTTTAATTCAAGGAAATGTGATGGTATTTACAACATCCATGTATTCACAGTGAGTAGGGTAGGAAGTCACAATAGGGCAGAAGGAAAAGGAAACAAAGCACAGAATAAGATAAAACATTGACAAAACCACTGTAATCATGTGTTTGCCGACTGGACACGTACTGCAGTTGACTATGTGGAAGCATTTGTGTGACAGTGATTTATTTTTAAACATACATGCTCTTACTAGACTTTTTCCCCAACACACTATGATCACCTAACATCCACATGTCACTTTTCTATTTTCTTTTCCCTATTCTTCCCATTTTCAGTACTTTAGTTGAATGTGCATTACATTTTCATGTGTCAACACTTCACTAGTGCAAAGCATAAAAAAGGTAGGATAAGTGAAATGGGTTTAGCCCAGGGCAGGTCAAGCACACAGGGTCCTGATAGCTGTCTAGACTGAAGCTCACATTACTGCAGTCCACTTACTGAGTGTGCAGTGCCCAGCTCATGTCCACGGGATCCATCATTTCCACACTTCCTGTTCATCGTCTGTGTAACGGGTCTAGTATTCTGGCAGCATCGCGTCAGATCGGATGCTTGAAGTAAAATATCTGTGTTTGGTTTAAACCAGCCGGTGGAACTAAAATGAGGACAGATTAAGCAACTCAATGTCTTCTTTCTCACCTCGCATGTTTTCACAAACATATCCCAAAGAAAGTTGGCAAACAAGCCATCATGTTGTTTTCAGTTTGAAAGCCCACGTGAGGCGTTCGCCCAGTCAGATGCAGCCCAGTGTTTACACGGTTATGAGAGAGAGAGCTGCTGTCGAACACTGAATGGCTGCAAAGTGTCCAGTCCTGGGAAGCAGGGAGAACCCTCACAGGCAAAATAAAAAATTTCCCCCTTAGACACAAACTGTAGCCGTACTTTAGGTTTGTTTTTTTCTTCATAGATTAATGCTCCCAGTCAGGACTGTATTTAAAGCTCTGTGTTCAGATCTGTCAAACAACTTCTTCAGTTACACTCTCAGGCTGTGCGATATGATGAAATATATCGGATGACAGAATTAGAACATCTATAGTTTCATATTATACGCTATAATTTGTCTCGTGGTGTCGCAAAATACAGTTTATTTTTTTCATTGTTTCGATGGTCACAATGTGGATGCAGCCACGAAGAATACCAGCATGGCCAGTGAAGATTATACAGAACCAGTTAGCACCAAACAGAGGGACCTGGTTAATTATGAAAGGTCTGACAAGGACCAGAAAAATGTATCATGCAAATTATGCTCAAACCGGTTCCCACCACAGACTCAAACACACACAAACCTCGTCTACCACCTACGCAAGAATCACGTGAAAGAGTATGGAGAGAGTTTACGGATGAGAAGCAAAAAAGAGCTGTCAGGTGCTCAAAATAAAACTTAGACTCAAATGTTAGAACGGGCTTTTCTCCGCAGCACGCCGTGTAATGAATACAAAGAAAAGGGCAGCTGTTATAACTTATATCTAAAAATATATAGCTTCATGCATTGGTCAAAACACTCGACTCCAGGTACACGACGCCCAGCTGAAAACACTTCACACAAGTTTAGTTGCCTGAGATTCACAGAATTTACACACATTGCACTTTTTTGTGATATATATCGTTATCGGGATGTGAGATTTTGGTCATATCGCGCAGCCCTATTACACTCCATGAAATGCAGACAGCTGATGAAAATGAAAGTGCTGTCTGACTACAAGACACACTGATGAGCACAAAGTGTCACCGAAGCAGAATCGTAAGAATCGGAGGATGAAGCAGATTATTACTCCTGCAGGGATTCAGTTTTCCATCTTAAAGGTTTTATATCCATAACACACATTTGCCCAAGAGCATGAGTGAACATTCTCCAGCAGTTTCTTTAACTTTGAGCTAATTGATAAAATATTTTCAGCTTTTTTCAATTTTATGTTTGTGTTTATAAAATATGTTTGTGCATTAGATAATCATTGTATTATTAATGAAATGTGCAAGATCGAAACACTCTGCATACCATATCAGAGGTGGATACTTGCCAGCTTTAACGCTTCTGCAGGCTTGTCAATGCAGAAATTTCTAACACTGCAGTTTGTTGGTCCCCAGATGACCTCCAGCACAACGCGTCGATGGAACAAGGACGTAGACCGCTCGCTGTACGGCTCACGTGAATATGCCTCCAAGAACCCCGCCCTGAGTCCCATCACCGAGAGGCTGTCCTTCATCAGTCAGTCTCCAACAGCACAGGAGACTCCTTCAATCAGCTGTAAGGGTAAAAAAAAGGAAAAGAAAGTTGCCAGTGTGTGATTTAACCTGTGGTTGGAGACGGTATCAATGTCTGGATGTCAAACTTTATTTTAGTTCCTAAAAAATGAGAACCTTTGGATTCAGGGGAAACCAGTGGAAACATTTTTTTCCTGAGATTTTTCTTTTGTCCTCATTTTTCTTCACAGCTCCAGATCAGGAAACCCAGCTGAATCCTGAGGTAACTAATGAAACTCAAGTGATACACGACCTCGCTGTGACAAATGCCTCAGAAACCACTGTAGAAGTTTCTGTCACATCGCCCAGCTTGAGTGAAAAAAGTGCCGGGCAGGACAGCAGGCTGTTGGGGGTGAGGGTCAGAGGAAGACGACTGAAGAAAAGGAAGGTCAGTGTCGCTGACAGTGACCTGACCAGAGGAGAGACAGAGCAGCAGCTCTATGAAGAGCAAACCACTACAAGCCTTGAGCTATCAACGAGAACCCCTTCTGTACATGAAGAGAGACAAGAAGACACTGTTGAACTTTGTGCCCAGACCTCTGCAGATACACCCTGCACAGAGTCAGAATATCCCGTGAGTGCACATGTACCTACTTTAGACTGCCTGAACAGCACAGAGCCAGCACACGGGAAAGCCAAGCATGGCAGGAGGAGCTCTGTAAGCAGCTCAGTGACAGCGGAGCAGGAGAACTATGTAAAGAAGCACCAAACCAGCTGTGAAGAGGAGGAGGAAAGACAGGGAGACCGAGCAGCAAGCTCACAGGAAAACATCCAGTCAAGCTCTGATAGCCAGGAAGAGGGGGAAACGGCTCATGTGGACCTTGCTCCCTGGCAAGCTGACTTTAATTTTGAGGATGTGTTTAAACCAGTTTGCACTAGAGGGCAGCGCTCAGTGCGGCGCAGCCTGAGAAACCAGAGCAACGCTGAGAACAGCAGCAGTGCAGGACTCACCTGGCTGCCTCGTACCTCTCCCGAGTCCAGCAAAGAGACCCGCAGGAGGACCCGGGGCCGTCGGCTCAGTGCTGCTCTGCCCAGCCAACCGTCACTCCCTGAGGAGGCAGGAGATGCCTCCTGAGATCATTTACCTAACTTAATGAACTGAGATTACACTTAGCTAAAACATTGATTTTTTTTTTTTTTCTTTTGTTTCTTTCTCTGTGAATTATTAGAGATGACCAGCAATTTGTGAGTGGTTTCCCTCCAGTAACTAAGCTAGTCAATATGCTGAGAGCTCAATCATCTCTGCTGACCACCTAATCAATATCGTGGCACTCGGCTGGTAATCACAGTGCATCTTCAGTCTGCCTCTACAAAGTCATTGGATCAGGAAATGAAGTCAATATCTGCTCCTGAGGCTGGATGAAGATGGCTGTGTCGCATTCACCAAATGTGTCAGCCAAAGGCAGGCGGGCTTTACACAGAGAACTTAAATGAATGTGCTCAAGTAATTCTGCTTAATTGTGATTGGTGGTTGTTGTTGTTGTTTGTTTTTTAATAATCTAAACAGTTGTGGTTATTGAAAAGCAGATGCTTGTAAGGTACAGTTTGAACCTTACAAGCATCTGCTTCTAACTAAATATATTGCCTCCATGTAAAGATGGCACATTAGAACAAACTGTGTTCATTTAAAAGGATGCTTTAGATTCATTTAGAGCAAATTAATCCAGATAATAAAGCAGCCGCTTGTCTCCACAAACGTGACGTTCCAGCTGTGTGTGGTCACTCGAGTTCAAGTGCAGCAGCTTTCCCTTTAGCATAAACCGTCCTGTTCTGTATTTTAAACATGGCCAAATGCCTGAAAGTAAATTGACCTCTAACCTCCACCCAAGTTCCAGCGGTTATTGATTTTTAAAATCTGTTGCTCAGTACCGGCTCCATCCATCTGTCACAGAGGGCAGTAACAAATTGAGTTTCAGATTCAGTTCACATAGGAAAATTGGCTCGCAGAATGATGCATGACTGTAATCTATCCATCACTGAGTAATTGACTGCCTCCTTTTACATCAAGTCAGTCACTTGGCTGAAGGACGACAGAGGTTTTTGGCCCCACTAGTGATCTGCCAAGGCCTTTTTCTGCTCTCTATTCCCACCGGAAGACAGATGGACAAAATCATAAACCCACTAATGTGATGTTGTGTGGCTGCAGTGGGGCCACACTGCCATCTGGTGGCACTCTTGCAGAATTGCTGCTTATTGATGTGCCGCTCCTGGGAGGGTGCGTCAGGAAATGATGCTACTGTCAAGAGTGGGAATAATATAAATGTGTGGAAGTTCAACTTTATGGATGGCTGCTACTGCTTGGAGAGAGAAAAAACACACAGACTAGGCTCGTGTGTGTGTGTGCGTTTTTCTGCTCGACTGTGACACTGTGTGTTTGTCTGCTCTTGTCTCTTTTAAAACTTGTATCATCTTTGTAAATGTGCAGTTTATAGAGTTGAAGCCAAACTGCTGCACCTCTATAATATGAGTGGGTGTTGGGTGTGTTGTCTGTGAGAGAGAGCGCGGGAGAGTGTGTGTACGTGAAGGGTGTGAAGCCCCTGTCCCTGGCAGACGGGCATACTGAAGGCGGCTTAACACAAGAACAATGGGGTCCTTTGACCAAAACGACACCCCCAAGACATGTGGCCTCCTGTCACCGTGGCAACCCCCCATGGGACAGAGCAGGATGACAGCTGGAGAGGAGGACTTACAAAAATGGAGTCCATTTCTTTCCACTGAAGCTCTCCCGGCTCTATATCTTTTCCCCTCTTCCCCCGGGCCTCCTCTACACTTTGGCCCTGGTCAATGCAGGATACATCTCATTTTACAGCTCTGTGTGATTGACCTTACAGGCTTCACTTGCCACCTACAAATCCTCCAGAGGGAAAAATAAATAAATTAAGAATCAGCGCCAACAATAAATCAGCTCTTTATTGGCTCTCATTACTGTCCGTAATAAGAGCGCATTGAGCGTCGCAGACAAATACGCGGCTGAGCCACAAGATTTCACACTCGCTCTGCTCTTGATTTTACGCCTCATTTTAAAACGGATGATCACTTTCTGTACGAGCACAAAGAGACATAATCAGTTATTTGTACTTCCAGATTTAGAGACCTTGGTCTTTCAATTAGTTAATTAGTAACTGAATGGTATTAAGTTGTCCCGCTGCCTGTGGCCTTTCTGCGCTCTGTGCTGCGAGCCTTCTATTATTGATGTTCAGAGGCACGATCTGTAAGCCATACACAGCTCTCCTATGGAGCTGAAGACAGCAGGAGGAGGGCGACAAAACAAAAGGCAGGACAACAGCAAGAGACCCTCGAGCTACTCTGTTTGGTTTGCTGTCCCAGTGTGTCTGCATGCTGCGACTGGCTCAAACCTGTTTAAGAAAGCTGCCTCTACACACAGACGAGAGGGCGTAGTATAAATTCTTCATGCCTAATCTAGGAATCCAATACTGGGAACATACTAGGACATCGTAATCGGTCATTTAGTGCTGCTACTTTAAAGCAGCCTTGGATTAAAGTTGGGCTCAGAAATTTTAACAGTGGAGCTTTCAATTTAATTTCCCTTTTAGTCTTAAGATTAGGGTTAATCCATGTGTGGGAAAGTGTCTGCACAATTACAGCTGTGACTAACAATTGGGTAATCTGTCTCATCCCCCCCAAAAGTGTCCATAATCATAAAGAGAGCGTTTACTTTTTTCATAATTCCTGTTTCCATAATGGTTGATCCAACGTTATGGACAGCTATTTTTAATGCAAATATACATTTGTAGTGTTCATATTTACAGAAAGCAGGGAAAGAAACATTAAAACTATTTTTCCATTAAGATGCAAATGCATTTCTTTATTTTCATTCCTGAACAGAAACATTAGTTGTTGAATGTTATGCTTGATTCATTTCTGACTTCTAAGAGAAGTCCAGTGTTTTTTTTCTGGTATAAAAAATGTGATTTAAGTCATTTTTAGTTTTAATGTTTTTGACAGATTTCTCAAATAGTTTTGTTTTCTTGTTTTTATGACAAGTGGTCTAATAAATCAGTTAAGCACATATATATACACATGCATATAGTGCTTTTCTACTCTAATCTGGTTAGAAACACAGCTAAACTGCAAGAGTTGCTAATCCTTAATTTTTCTCAAATTGGAGAAGCTCGCAACTTCCTGCAGTCTACTCTGGCTGCCCAGCCAAGCTGGCCACAGCCTCGGGCAGAGAGGTAACCAATGCGTAATAGCCAATATAAATGGGGTGCAGGTGTGCATTTTAGTACCGGTTAAGTTAATTAAAAAGAATCTTTGCACATGTGAATGCTTGGGGAAAAAAAACGCTCAAATCTACAAACAACATCAGCAATGTTATCTGTGTCGTTCTAACTGTTTGTAGTCGAGTCTGATGTCTTTATTTTCTTCCAGAAGCCTGCTGTGTGTTAGGGGTGTGATGGGGAATACCCAATTAGACAGCAAACGTGGGTGCCCGTGTCATTGTTTCCAAACGTGTTTCTATTCATTCACACTAAAATGCAGTAAATTCTCCTGTAGTGCTTCTCACACACTGGAGTTGTCTGGATGTTAGGCATGAATGTAGGAAAGATCTGAGTTCTAAAAGAAATATGCACGGCCCTGTGGAGGTCTTTCACATAGATGAGAGACGGGGAGAGCACCCCAGCAGTCAGGTCACTGACATGTATGACAGCCCACTAAGTTTGTCTAAAGGCACCTGAACAACTCGGACCATGAGAAAGCTCTATTGGAACAGATGTGAGTGGTAATGCACGTGTAAGCAAAGCTGTGTAACTAGTTAAAGATTCAAAACTACACGCAATGAAACGGCGAGCAAGGGAAGAGTACCAAAGCAGCATTAGAGAGGTTGCCGTTGTGCCAGGAGAAATTAAAGGAGAGGAAGTAAACGATGCGTCCAGCATTATGTGTGTTGACGAAACAGAGCTCTGCCGTCGCATACCTGCGCAAATCCTGACTGTGTCTGAACTCGATTTATTCTCAAGTGCTACAAACGAGAAAAACCCCGGGTGTTCAGATGAAGAACAGAGGCGCTCACTCGAATGTTAATTCTTCAAACGCGCTTTAAAAAAAATCTAACAGGCTCCATTTGATTGATGTTTGATGATCTTTGTGTTGTAATCAGAAAGATTTCATCATCTTGTAGGGAAGATGATTAAATTCATTTTTCACCTCAAAATTCTACACACAATACCTCATGATGACAAGGTGAAAAGTTCTTGTAAGTTTATTAAACAAAACTACAATATTTCCATTGATCATCTATCAGATGCTTCTGCTACTTAAGTGAAGTCCACCTGTGGTAAATTCAGTTGACTGGATGTGAGCCCAATAAGCACACAACTGTCTACATAAGGGCCCATCGTTAACGGTGCATGTCAGAGCACAAACCAAGCTGTGCAGTCCAAGGAACTGTCTGTAGACCTATGAGACAGGATTGTATCAAGGCACGGATTTGAGGAAGGGTACAGGAAAAGTTTCTGCATAATTGAGGGTCCCAGTGAGCACAGTGGTCTCCATCATCTGCAAATAGAAGAGGTTTGAAGCCACCAGGACTCTTCTTAAAGTCTCTAGACTCTTCTGAGCTAACAGGGTAGAGTGGGCTTAATCGAGATGCTTGGCCTGAATGCCAAGCGTCGGATCTGCGGGAAACGAGGCATCGCTCATCTCCTGGCCTGCTACAATGAAGCATGGTGGGATGCAGGGACTGAGAGACTAGTCAGGGTCAAGGGAAAGATGAATGCAGCAGAGACATCCTTAATGATAACCTGCCCTAGAGCACTATGGACCCCTGACTTGAACAGGAACCTGAACATCTCTGGAAAGTTCCATGGGTTCCACAACTCACGACAACACTTACATCATTAGTTCTTTCTTTTTTTTTTTTTTTTATACTGTAGTTATGTTTGAAGTGTTTTTAGGTAAGGAAAATTATACCTAATAAATTAAATTATACCTTAAATTATAAAATGTTATAAAGCACTATCCAAAGACATGTGTTTAGCAGACTGTGTTTTTCAACAGGTGTTTTGAAATATAATCATTTAAAAAACAGGAAAACAGTTTTCCAGGGAGAATTTCACACATGCTGTAACACACAGTGGCAGACGCTTGGAAACCTTAAAATAACTAGTGTACAAATTGCCTGCTCAGGTGTGTTACTCCTTAACAGAGCACATTCAAGACCATTTCTTTTTTTGTTTGTTTTTTTGGCTTGCTAACATCCACACTCACACTTTGGCAGTGTCCAGCATTTTACAACAAAATGTAAGTCATAGTACAAGGATAGGTGTGTATAGCTATTTGCACTTAGCCCCCTCTGTGTACTAATCTACTCACTAAAGCCCTTCTCAGTGCAGGAGGCGACCCAGATCAAGATCTGCTGTGGCTGGCTCCTCTGTGAGAAATGGGCATGGCTGACATGTCAGCCGTGATAAATGAGCAGGTGTTTAGGTCAGTGTTAAGTAAATGGAGTCATTATTGATGACCTCAGAGCCCCCCTGTGTGTTGCCAGTATCAGTGATGACTTCCAGGCGCCACGCTGCAGTACAAGGGGACACTGTGTTGTGATTCTGGGGTTCAGGTGAGGACTCGCTGCCTCGGGGAACACACTGCACTGTCTACCACAGTAGCCTGGACCGATGACCTCAAAGAAGGAAGCTCACCAGAACTGGAGCACTCGGGCGGCCTCTGTGCAGACTGTTTGTGACTTGAACCTGCGATGGTTGTCTCAAAACTTACTTTCTTCTTCTGTTGTCCCGTGGGAGCGGGCAACTGGGTTTGTGTCACCACTCAGTGGAGCTCCAGTGCCACTGTCATAGTGTTACATGAAGTGCATGAAACACATACATGGTATTATCAGCAGGCAGCTGCCCTCAAAGAGACAATCTGGAGATGACTGTATGTCAATAAAACCCAATTTTCATCACCTTACTCAACTTCAAACCCATTAAAAATCTATTAACTATGGTTAAAATCCAGGTCTGTGCAGGAAACCAACCTTTTTTAAGTCAGTAAATATGTATAATGTACAATCATTCCACCCTGGAAAAAGACAAGTTCAGAGAAATCATTTTAAAAAATGACCATGAAACTTAAGCCCATGATGAGTGGATGGACAATTTTGACCACAACTGTATATCAGCACCTTCTATGCTGCCAAATAGCAACAACCATAACCGTCCTTTTTTGAGTTGTGATAAAGGCTTTTTCATGTTTTCATGGATTATTTTTAGTGGGTTGCTGGTGCTGCAGCAATCCACATTCACTTCCATCTTGACCAATAACCGCACATATCTACACTGAAGTAGAAGCTTAAAAAAAGATGCACAAAATGACGTTGTAGGAGGTTTGGTCCCTAGTTCCTGCAGTCAAGGCAAGGCAAGGCAAGGCAAGTTTATTTGTATAGCACAATTCAACAACAAGGTGATTCAAAGTGCTTTACAGAGACATTAGAAACAAGAACAAATAAAAAGCATGATTTACAATTGAATAAAACAAGCAAATAAACTAACTAACTAATTAACAAACAAACAAACAAACAACAGTATATAAAATCAAAACAGATAAAATCAGAACAGTAGATAAAATCAGTAGTTAAATGTAAGTTTTGAAATTTTAAGCTTAAAGTGTGGATTTGGTGCTTTATTCAAATGCAGCTGAGAACAGGTGAGTCTTCAACCTGGATTTAAATAAACTGAGTGTTTCAGCTGATCTGAGGCTTTCTGGGAGTTTGTTCCAGATATAAGGAGCATAAAAGCTGAATGCAGCTTCTCCGTGTCTGGTTCTGACTCTGGGAACTGATAAAAGACCGGATCCAGATGACCTGAGGGATCTGGAAGGTTCATACTGGGTCAGGAGGTCATTGATGTATGTGAAGACGCACAAAAATACAATGTTTTCCTTCAAAAGTTACAAGAACTTCAGAAGTTCCATATCCACTAATTAGCACGGACACCTTCATTTAGTGATGCCACATGATGAAAAAGTAGTGACATTAAAAAAATGTTTGATTAATTCTAAGCTGTCCAACCCAAATTTCATGGCCATCTATCCTCAAGTTATTGAAATATTCCACTGTCAGCACAAGTTGAAACATGAGAGGATCGAAGGCAGTCTAATTTGCAATAAATTGTAATAAGACTAAATTAAAAGAAATGTGACAGTGGATTGACTGGTCCAGACTAATAAGATTTAATCGTTGTCATCGACAGGGCCTTGATGCTAGCATAACAGTATCATAGACTCCATGTAGCCATCATGACATAAGCCACTGCTATGAAAAGTCCCATTGTGATGTTTCAGTATTTGCCGATGCAATCATGGACTAAATGTTGGGTCTAGCTACTTACCATTCACACCAATATGCTTCTATGCAATCTGACTTCTTTTTTCTTTTTTTTAAAATCAGACGAGTCGCCCCCTGCTGGCCATCAATAAGAATATACACTGGAAGAGTCCAGTTTTGCAGTCTGCGTGCAACAATCTATAACGAAGCCAAGAACCTTCGAACTCCGAAAAGCCACTTGAAACGCATCCCACATTAAGTATCCCGAAAACCTGTTCAACACGAGTTTGCACGCTGCTCTGTCGCTGCCGATACTGCGGGCAGGAAACGTGCATGTGGAAAACCTGGATGGATGAGACACGATATTATCATCACTCTCCACTGCTGTCTCTCTCCATATGAAAAACACAGCAAGCCCTCTGTCACTGTCACCTGCGTGAGATACCGCCATCCAGAAGGACTCAGAGTATTTATCAGCTCCGGCACGATGAGTGTAAGCACGCCACGTTATTATACGTCTCTCAGGATAATCTGTGACTTTCATTTACATCGATATGATTACATAACACGCTCCATCTGTTGCTTGTTGCTAGCACAGGGGGGAGACAAACATGCATAGCTTTACACAGAGAGGAATCTAATTATTCAATTAGGGACTGTATTGAATGACTAACTGATTCACTGCAGTTTACATAATGACAACACAGATCACTACTGCCTCTGTAATGCAATTTAGTACTACTGTGGAGGGCTCATCATTCATGGGAATGTAGTCTTCTTCTTCTTCTTTTTTTTCCTGGCTTCCATTACCGTGCAGTAATCTGAGAGTGGCAATATATACTGCATTGATTAAATCAAGAAATCACACATCGTTAGCGTTCACTCGCCCATTAACCAACGTATGCCTTTTGACATAAATCTCAGCCCTGGCTCTTAATGAAATTGATTGAAAAGGCTCTTCATGTTCCGGTGTGAGAAAAAGCTTGTTGTGCAAGTAAACGATCAAAAAAGAAGGAAAAAGTGGGGGCGGCGTGGAGGTGGGGGGGAAGTAGACAAAGCCTGCTGAGCTCCTGAGGTTAGGACCCCCCCACCCACCAGGCCCACAGGAATGCATGTGCGTGTGAGAGTCCTGGAGGCTGTATTGTTGTCTGTGGTGCATCTTGCTCTGCAAACACTGTGGCTCCGACTTGGGAAGGAGCCTATAATGTGGGAGGTCTGGATACCAAACGGCCAAACATGGCATCATGTGATATCATTTCTTTTTGTTGTGTGCAAGCGGAGAAACCCTCTGTGGTGCAGTTATTTAGTTACAAATGAACTTCTCTCCTAGGAAGAAATGGCTTTGATGCTGTCATAAAAACCTCTCGAACAAACAGACACTAAGGCTGGACCGGCGCTATCACCCGTCTTTTAATTATCTTTGTTCCGATCTTCACCGTTTCCACTTTTATTGCCTTTTGATTGCATTTACACAGATTTCTATTTGCTTTGCTGTCGAGACCTGTGTGCCGTGTTGGGGTTTTTCTGTTTGCCAAAGTCTGAGAATTAGGCTGCCGTACTGCCATCCAGAGCATTAGGGTATAATAAAGCAACACAATGGCTCATGTTACCAGAGATGTAATCAGGATGGAAAATAAAAACTTTTTTTTAAAAAAAACAATAACACTGGGGTTGAATAGAAGTCAAAAAATACAAAATGGAATAAGCTTGAAAACCCTGAAATGGAAAATGAGCAAAGCCATTTAAAAGAGAAGTTTTGACACTTGCAGAAATATTGTTATGTTTCCAAAACATTACATTTATCTCATGTGTTCAGGATGAAGCCGCAGCATGTCGTAGATGGTTACATGCTTAAATATTTCCAGGATTCTCAGAGGTTTTCTTTTACTTTTAGATTCTGTTTTGTTTTTGCAAAAGCAACACATAGTCTTTTAAATAGTGAGCTGTTTTTTGATTGGTTAAGGCACTGGTAGCTGTTTGCCTCTGTTTTCAGTCAGCATCATATAAACAACACACACATCAGTGTTCCCAAGTGAACAGTGTGTTTCCCGAAATGTTGAAATGGCCCATTAACAAACCAGAGTCTTTAGGCCTAGATGATCTCCGATAATAAGTAAGTCTGCTCTTAGTCCATTTATTTTTATTTTTCAAAAGCTGTATGTAAAAGATGGACAGGGCTTTGGGGTCTAAGTGTTTTAAACTGCAGTCTTACTAATGGCCAGCAGGGAGGGTGACTCCTCTTGTTGCAAAAGCAGTCAGAATGTACTGTACATGCAATAAACACTTGAGTTGAACTGTTGGTCTCAGTTGCTTGGTTTCAGGTCTTACTATTAAGCTGTGGTTATTTTGGTATCTGCAATCCCAACTTGGAATAAAACGAACATTAAAGGTTTGCCATTCTTGTGGCCGGGCTCCTTGTTGATTGAAAAGTTGCTCCTGCGTGAGATGTGTTGGTGGTCTGTCACAGCAAACCATACATTCATCTTTTATATACAGTCTATGCTTCTGTTGTTGACCCTGGTTCTACTTCAACCCACGCACATTTTTAGCCTGCATAAGATGCTTTCCAGCATACAAGACCAAACACAAACAATCCTGCCGTTATAACTTTATCTGATATATTTGCTAGATGACAGAAAAAGGAATTTCACGTAACAGCCTCTCGAGATTTATCTACAATATTTAAATAGACTTCCTTTTTGCATTTGGAATATCCTGCAAAGCAATTTTTAGCACATAAAAAAAGTTTATCTTGTCTTCTGATGAACCACAAACTAACCCAGACTACATTTTTATTCCACTGAGTGTGAGATATTTGAAAGTTTGACTCTGTTTTTGAGACTGTGCTGGTTTTAATAATCACATTTTGTCACTTGCTTGTCAGTTGTCTCGCTTGAGATTCTTTATGACACACCTTGATGAAGTCAGCACTGTCTCCCCTGTCTGAAAAACAGCTTCAAGAAAAGTTTTGACTTTGGCTTTTGACTCCTGCCTCTAAAAGTAAGAAACTGCTACCGTGACTGGATCCTCCTCTGCTCTATTTAACAGTGGTAAAGTGAGAGCTATTTGTGCATGTTAATGGCCTTGTCAGAAGCCCGTTCCTCACATCTACATGCACTTAAAACGACAGTTAACCACAGCAGAACAATTGATTTCTCAAACAGCGTAGTCCTCTACATTTTCCTCCCTGTCTCTCTGCTGCGTATGTCTGACATACAAGTGTACTTTTCGGCACTCTCGGGCACTTCTGAGTTTGAGTGAAGGAGATGGGGTTTGTGGGAGATTTCAGACAGCAAGAGTTGGAGTTAGGGGAGTTGGGGGGTGGGTGTCTGGCTTAACTTTGAGCTCAGCGCTCACAAGCTGTACTTCACCTTCCAGCTGCTCTCCGAGCCTTTGGATTCAAGGGAGAAAGCAGGGGAAAAGGGGGAGGGCGGGAGGAAAGAGGAGGGGTTTTGGGCTGGGTGGCGATGTTGGTGGGGGTTAGTTGGACGGGTGGGGGCACGCTCTTGGGCGTACAGGCCCTGGAAATTTCCGTTGTATGTTTCACTTCTTTTCAGGATGGGAGGGGTTTGGAATTAGACTTTGGGTGGGGGGGGGGGGGTGAAATGGTTGCATTGGGGTCTGGGGACTTGGCAACCAGCCAGCCACAGCAGGAAGCTTTTGCTAGTTTCACACAGACAAAAAAAAAAAAAGTGGTCCTGGACACTGGCCGGCTATCTGAGCACAGCGCTCCAGTCATCACCCGAAAAACAGGAACTCATAAATGCAGCCTGCTCGGATGGTGGCACAGGCTGACTGCTGTTTAACGCCACAATCCACATTCAAATTTCTTATTATATACAGTAAAAGGCACGAGCACAGGGACGAGAGAAGAGTGAGCAACTAACTCAAGCCATCGTTTGATAATGTCCAGGTTTGTTGGGTTCATTCATTTGCCTTAAACACACCTGACTTTTCCATGACTTTTAAATACTTACACATCAAGAGGCCTTGATTAGTTGGAAAAAATGTAATTCAAGCTGGACTCGATATGTAAACATCCTTATTTACCCAAACTAAACAGGCTTTTAATCAGAGAAACTATTTTAATTGGATTTCTCCATAATGGTTCTGACATGTAACTGCAAGAGTATTTCAAATAAAGAAAAAGAAATACTCACAGGCTGCGTGGACGACACACAGTTCAAAATCTGATAACAAAAACAGCAGCAGCAATAAAACAAGCGCTGTAGCTGTACCACAAGTTTTTTTTCATAACCACGGGGATGCCGTCGGTTTATTTGGCTTGGCAAATGTCCAGCTTTTAAACCAGAGGCAGGAAGAAGTGAAGCAGAGCAAAGAGCCAGCAGGCCCGACAGCAGGCATTCAGAGCAGAAGGTGCTGCTGTGCATCAGGTGGAGGAGATGTGCACGTTTCTCTGTGTGTGTGTGTGTATGTGTGTGAGAGAGAGAGAGGACAGGGAAGGGGAGGGTTGCAGGGGGCAGGTGGACACTGGTTCGGCTTGCTGGGGGCTCAGGCCTCGCTAGCAGGTGGATGCTCGGAGAATAGAATTTTTTTTAAGGGAGGGATTAGGGGGATGAAAGGAAGCTAAGGATTACTGGCCTCCTTTTCTGCACCAAAGATGGAAAACGAGCCAAGGGTGTCATACTACAACATCCATTTGCTGGTCGGAGCAAAAGCTGCTACACAGTGCCAAATGTCCACTATAGAAATGACGGTTGCTGCATCCACAAACACCAGATAAAACTGCACAATACATGAATAGATAACCACGATCATGAAATGCTGCTTTTATGGGGTTTGTGTGAAAAACCCTTTCTAGATGGGAAGCAGTGATTTTGTCCCAGACAATCCCAGATGCTCACTTGTGGAAGTTGTTGGCTCCTAGATTAAATGGGAGATGTTACGTTCTATATTTTTATCTCTTTGCATGATCTGCAGTTTAAAATATTCCTCATTCCAGCTTTCTTCTGAATGGCTACTCTTTGTGAACAAGCGATAGGATGTAGAGGCTTCTGTGATCACGGAGAACGTGACCATATAAGGACATCCACGCTTATCAACGTCACAAAGATTTAAGAGTAGAAAAAAACGTCTGAATTCTGAGCTTTTGGCACACAGTACGGTGGCCGTGAGAGGTCAAACGTACTCCAATTTAAAAAAAAAACACCAGCAAAAAAATAAATGCTATGCTAAATGCTAGATAAAAAGCACACAAAACACAACAGATGTTGAATAAAACAAAACAGAAAGAGGAGGAAAAGACATCAGCAAGCACGAGAGCAGAAGTGATGAGCTAACAGTGAACAGCTAATAGCAGTTAGCAACACGTTAATAAAGTGTCTGCAGTATTACGTGAAATGTGTATTTTAAAAAGAATATTTACTTGCATCTTTTTCTCCCTCACAACACTAAAGAATCCTCAGCTGATTTTAAGCGCGTCTCGGTGCAATTTTTTACATGTTTTGGTTTTAGGTCACTTCATCAGCTGTTCCGTCACCTTAATAGAATAGAATAGAATAGAATTCAACTTTATTGTCATTGCACATGCACAGGTACAGGGCAACGAAATGCAGTTTGCATCCATCCAGAAGTGCTTTAGTGATATAGATATATTACAATATATATTAGCAATAGTATAGATATGTAAGTATATTACAGAAATGGGTCTATTATGGTATGTTATAATGTACACGGTATGAAGTATGTTGTGAATGTTCTTTAACTATAAGTATGTACAGGCTGTAGTGAGTACAAGCTATGTACAGGCTATGAGCAGGATATAAATATGAAAAACTATACAGAATATGAAATAAATAACTTTACAGGAATCTGAGATATACAGTTATACAGAAATGGGAACTATGCAAGTTGTAAACAGTTGTAGGATTAAAAATTAATGAATGTACAGAATGATTATTTACACAGAGCTATACAGTAGTGCAGTTAAGATAAGTGAGGGTGTAGATAGTTTCTACAGAGGCTATATAAAGTGCTAGTGGTTGTGAGTGGTGGTTCAGTCCATGTTATTATTGTGTGTTTGAGGGTACAGTTGTCCATTGTGGGTGTGTGTATGTTCAGTCCATGTGTTAACGTGGGTCAGATGTCAGGAGGCAGAGTTCAGGAGTCTGACAGCTGTGGGGAAGAAGCTGTTCCGGTACCTGGTGGTCTTAGTCCGGAGGCTCCTGTAGCGCCTCCCAGAGGGCAGGAGGGTGAAGAGTCCATGTGATGGGTGACTGGGGTCTTTGATGATCTTCCCAGCCCTTTTCAGACACCGCTTCCTGTAGATGTAGGTGTAGGTGCTCCCTTCCTTCCCTCCCCATCTCCAGCTGCCTCCCTCTTCCCGCTCCACCACAACCACCCACACATGCAGGACCTTGGAGTAGGGGTATGTCACCAGGGTGCAGAGGAGGCCACCCCCCCCCCACCCCCCCGTCCCCTTCTGGCTGCCTCTGCCTCAATTTTATCCCACAACTTAGACATTCACATTACTCACACTCTCATTACACATACATATAGGATCTTGGGGGTGGGCACGATACACGGAATCCAAAGTACCATCAGGGTGTACACCCCACCCCTGGCGTCGTTGCCCACCTCTCAATGTTAAATACACGTAGACATTGAGGGCTAGCAGGAGGGACCATGCGCTTACCTGCTGCTCTCTGGCAGGTAGCTCCATGCCCTCCTGGGTTTTAAATGCACCTTAGAACACACATGCATCAACACTACAATGAGCGGGTGGAGGGAGGTTTGGAGTCTTCTCTCACCCCCGTTCTCTGCGACCTGCTGGAGCGGGGGGGCTAGGAGGAGGAGTTGGCCGTCCGACTGCGGTCTGGAGTGTGGGGCCTCCCTGCTGCTGCGGAGTCGGGGCAGTCTGCCTCCCCCCACCGCAGGGAAAAGGGTAACACCACCTGGGTCTGGGTGCAGTTTCCCCCTCCAGGGGCAAGGGTACCTAGACCCGGTTTGTAGAGTACGCTTGGGGAGTGTGATCGTGTGTACAGCGTCTCTTTATGTCTGTCTCCACGTTGGTTGAGTGTGGAGTAAGTGCATATGAGAGCATGGGGGGGGGGGGGAATGGATGTTTGTGTCTGTGTGTGCCTGTATTTCTGTGTCTATATGTCAGGTTGGGTGTCAGGCGCCACCTCTCTGGGGACACCTCAGGCCCTCCAAGGTTTGGAGGCCTATCTCCCCCTACCACCACTTCCCTGCCAGTGGCGGACTCCCTCAGACATCGGTGCGTTGGTGGTTCTTTGTGTCCGGGGATGGGCGTCCAGGTACACACCGGCTCACTCCTTGGCGGCCGCTTATCGGGGCCTGGAGCCTGGGGCTCGCTCGGGCCACTTCGGAGGTGGGGTGCCCCCGGCCTCTCGGCCTGGGGCTCGGTCACTCAGGCACGGCTGGCTGCCGGCAGAGCTCACGGGCGCGTCACTGCAACTCCCCCTGGCTTCTGCTCCGCGGCTGCTGAGTGAGCCCTCATCTGGGACTCTCCTCAGCTCTTTCTGGGACAGTGGCGCGGCTGCCCCTCTGTTGGTCTTCCTTGGTCTCTTGTGTTCTGGGGGCCTCTGGATGTCTGGAGTTTTGATCTCCTCCATACCTGCTTCATGCCCTGGAGGACGGGGCTGTGGCCCCCCCACACCCTCTAGCAGATCATTACATGAAGGAACCTTTTTAAAAAAACAAAAACAAGCGCGTCCATGCTCACAGGTGTACACATGGGTGATCACACCCACAAACTACACCCTTTTTGGCTCCTACCTCAAAGCACACTGTGTTCTGTTGATCTTATGTGCTGCACAATAATGTTTAATATTTAGTATTTACTGTCATATTCCCATATATCATTGTGATGTTGTTTATTCTATTACTCTTGTTCTCTTCTGCTTGTTTTCTTTTTTCTTTCTCAGCAGGTGATCCAGGTGATCGATATATGCATTTTTTTCTTTTTTTTTTTTTCTGCTCATTCTGTTGGTTTTTGTCTTTTGCCCTTCTCCCCCGTCCCTCTTCTCAGCTGTTTTTCTTTCCCTCTTTCTTTCTCCCCTTCTTTCCCCCAGTCAAGTCTGTCCCGTATTCAGTAAGTGAAAATAAAATGAACAATAAAGGTGAATCAAATGGACCATTACGGCAAGGCTGGGATGGTCAGTTTGGTAAAGTAAATCCGTTGGGCATCTTTCTTTGCCTTTAGACAACAATTCTGATGGCAAAAGAGCCAAACGGGACAGGCAAAAGAAATAAATAAAGGTGTAGGTGCTCCGGCGATGCGCTGGGCAGTTTTCACGACCCTCTGCAACGCCTTCCGGTCCGAGGCAGAGCAGTTCCTGTACCAGACTGTTATACAGTTGGTCAGGATGCTCTCGATGGTGCAACGATAGAAGTTCACCAGGATGTCTGAGGACAGGTGGTTCTTCCTCAGAGTCCACAAGAAGAATAGGCGCTGGTGAGCCTTCTTGACCAGCTTGGAGCAGTTGGTCGTCCAGGTGAGATACTCGGAGATGTGGACTCCCAGGAACTTGAAGCTGCTCACACGCTCCACAGCCGTCCCCTTAATGTGGATGGGTGGATGTGGGTCAGCATTCCTCCTGTAGTCCACGATGAGCTCCTTGGTCTTCTCGGTGTTAAGCAGCAGGTTGTTTCTGTCACACCACTCAGCCAGATGATCCACCTTAATGTCTCCCCAAAAACATTTCTGCTCTGTCTCTATGTCTCTTGAGTTTTTTTTTCTCCTACTTAAGTTGTGTTTTATTGTTTCTATTTCTTTTTTCTTTTTTTTATTCAGCTTCCATACTGTTTTGTGTGCTTTTGCAGCATTTTTCAGTTTTTGCTGGAGTTTTCTGAAGTTGCCGTGCATTCGAGCTCTCGGGGCCACCATCAACCTAATTCAATTTTGTTTATATAGCACCGAATCACAACAACAGTTGCCTCAAGGCGCTTTATATTGTCAGGTAAAGACCTTACAATAATACACTGTAGGCATAATAGGTCCACTTTAAACACTGCGTTTAATTAATTATCTAAGTCAATTTGCAATAATTTTCTGCCCTACTTCTTGTCTGTTAGCTGGTCAATCCACTACTAATCTAATAAAGATGAGTATATGCCAACAAAAATGTGTGTAAATACAGTTTTAGATCCTTTAAATATCCCGTCTCGCACTCCTCCACTTCCCCCAGATGACAGTTATAAAATAGGTAAAACTTCAGCTCAGTTTATGTAACTGAATCAATTATGATCTTACCAAAATTACAATAGGGTGGCTCCCTACTCCTCCACTCCGTGCCCCACCCTGATTAGTTTTCTCCTGTTGCTGTGTGTTGGTGAACATGGCCTCTGCTGTGGATCATGGTACACAACATTATTTATTCATGGCTGGGAACGATAGATGCAGTGCAGGCTCCTCCTGAGTATTGTCCATCTGTTAGCTGGCCTACTGTACACAGTAATATAATGTGAGTCCTCAGGAGGCACGTGCTAATAGCAGCTCATGTGTTAACGCATCACACTATTTATCTTTGCAATAACACTACTGTTAATTACAATTAGTTGGTGATTTATTTGTCCCTGAAGGAGTGCGGGGAAAACAGCCAGTAAAATGTGACCTTACTGGGTTTTATTTGATCACCGCTGCACTGCTGGGGGTTCGCTCTCTCGCAGGACACCTCTAACATGGGAAAACATCAGGTCTAATTGCTCCCCTATAAGACACTGTCTCTGAGGACTGCTGTACACATCATTTTACACAAAGCTGCAGATAATTTAATTTCCACCCAGGGAGCTCTCGGCATTAGACTGCTGCCAGATTTCAAACACAAGTAACCTCCCGTGTCATGATGGTTGTGAAATTGAAGCAGCAAAAATCCGATTTCATCTAGTGACTGATTTTCTTATGAATAAGGAAAGGGTTCTGCTTAGATTGTTCAAACTTCCCCGTGGCGCATTTAGAAATTATTATTACATGATTAGTAGTCTCTCTCTCCTGTCATTTTCTGCAACATACTATAAGTTTAAACACCCATGACTCGCACACATTCGCTTTAAAATTAAGCACAGTGTGGATTCGAGCACACAGAGAGCGATACCTTTAGACAAAGTTGCTTCCACCTGTCACCAGATGCCATAGTTGATGTGACTCTGAGAGCTGCACAAGCCCTGCTTTGGCCAAACGTGGATATAAAATAAAGGTGTTAGACTCGGTGTGTCATTTAATCAAACGTAACAAAGTGGGATGGCCGCAGAGACTTTACATTAACCGCTTCCTTTGCTGGAGAGATAATTCTGTGTTTCACAGTCTGATGAGCGATGCATCACTAAGACTACACTGCACAGGCAGATAATAACATGCTTTATCATGTACTGTAATACTCCAGATAGCTCCACACGGCAACATCTGATCACCTCTGGGGGGAGAAAAAAAATCTGGCTCAATTTCCATCTTCAGTTTAAAACACACACGGCTTCCACAATAGACTGCAATGTGGAGGAGTGTCTCACTTTGATCTTTAAATACCCTCTAACGTTAAGACACGCTCATTGGCTTTGATTTTTTTTTTTTTTTTTTTTTACAATTGCCAGGCAAAATACAGACGCTCCCTTGAATCTCCTCCTGTGTACAGCAGAGAATGCGTGAACACCTATCCTCTTTTTATTTTTTTCCCTCCTCCAACACAACCACCACCATCTGTCCCTTTCTTCCATTTCATGTGCTCAAGCAATATCCACACCCCTCTCATAGCAACAGCACGCCGCCGCCGCCCCCGCGCCTTGCAGTGAATTTTTCTTTTTTTCTTTTTGCTCCGTCCCCTGGATCTTCGCCTCGCACCATGCAGACGGTCCCTGGGCCCTGCCTGACTGTTCAGTCTTCCCCCCTCCCCCACCAGCCGTGCTCCTGTTTCACTCAAAGATGGCGTCGGCTCTAGAGCCCCTGGTCTCTGGCTGCATTTTTTGGGCTTGTTGTTGTCTTCGTTTCGCACGGTTTTGGCACCTTCTCCTCGGCGGCTCGATACCAAATTCCGGTGAGTAGCAGCGGAAGCCGGATGGGAGGATACGAGATTTTCTCCGCGGTCCGCTTTGCCCGAGCTTCCCTCCGAAACCAGAACCGGACCATCTCTGGCTTTCTGGGGAACCGCGAGAGGTAGAAGGGGAGAGGGGTACGGAGGGGATGGTGATCGCGGATGTGGGTGGGGGGTATAGAGGGGAGGGAGGGGGGCGAACAGAGGCCTAGCTTTACTCCGTTTTAGCGGCCTTGTCTTCACGGCACCGCAGGCTGTAGCGTTACGTGGGAGGGCGGTTAGCGGAGGGAGGAAGTCAGCGAGGTGCGGACCACTGGTAGGGATGCGTCTACGCGGGCAGAGCCTGCTCGCCCATGCCGAAGATTGAGAGCTAGGCCGCGGAACCAGCACTGCTGCAGAACCACCCGCTAAGACCATCTTAAATATTGCACTTGCCCGCTAGCCGAGATGGCCGTCTGCAAGTTGCATTGTGCCTCATACAAGGCCGCGATCTCACGTTAGTATCTGAGTGACATTCATGGGGAGAATATTCGCAGTGTTTGCTGTGGTGTGATGCTTTGTATTGTCAGAAATCCCAGGTCCATGCGGAAATGTTTGGTTTTTCTCTCGCTCTTCTGTGGTGGAGCGCTGGCTACCCCCCCAGTTTCACGCTGTTTACGTTTCAGGTTAGCGAGTAACATTAGTAACAGAGATCGTAACGCTAGCTTGTTGGCTAGCTTCTCACGTTAGCTTGCTACACAACAGCAGTAAGCGGGAAGGCTTGTTGTCAGATACTTTGCAGCCTGACATAATATGTGAGTAAACAGAACGACAGGAAACGGTTTGGCCATGCGACTGTTAATCTGGCTTTGATTATTAGCTAGCCTCGCGGCTAATGTTTGCTAACAGCTTTGACTGTAACATGTTTACGTTAGCAACCCAGCTAGCCAAGCTGTCAACTCTGTAGTGCACTTTTGAGGATGGGGTTGTTTACAATGTTTGTAACACACAGTTTTTAAACAGTTGCGTGAGGTATGAGTACGGTTCTTAATGTTTTTTCATTTTTAGAAGTTCTGGTCTTGTCACTGGCTGTGCGTTTCTTAGTGATAGTTGTTTAGTGGTACAATCGCATGGTGGTTTATTTAAAAACAGAAATCTGGGAAGTTGGCTAGGGATAATAAATATTATTACTTTTCCCCCCTTTTTTTACCAGTTTCGTGTCTAGTATACGGAGTAATATAGTGATTCAGAAGGAAGGTATGGCTTTGTTTATATGAATGCCACCAGATGATGTGCCTGGGTTGTTTTGAAAAGATGAACCTTCTTGTTCTCTAAAATTGTAAAATTAGGTGCCCCATCTTTGCAGCCATGTGCTATAACCTCTTTCTTTGTGTCTGTTTTTTTTATTTTTCCCCCTCCTACAGTTTTCATCAGCTACTGAAGTGCAATAGGCATGAAGGTGATCGGTCCTGGCTGCTCCCTGTGGTGAGATATCTGTTCCGTCCCAGAGCTGAGAAGCTCAGACTGCTGGAAGAGAAAAAGGGAGCAAATGAGAACAAGCGAAAATAAGGAGATGTGGATGGAGAGGAAAACTCACAATCTTCTGGAGTGATATAATTATCAGAAACCTTTGTGCAATTGTCCTCGCGTTTATCACTGAAACACAATTTTCATGCCCCCGAGAGTCTGAGCAGAGGAGACTGCTGTTATTGGCAGTCCTTGTTTTTGTTTTTTCTTTTTTTTTTCCGGGGGCCGTCTAAACAGGAAACGCCTACATTTTGTGAAAAGCCAAACCAAAATCTGCCCTGCCCAACCTTGGGTACTGTGGGAGTATAAGTTGGTAATAGATCTGAAGCTTCTTCTGCTCCCCCTGCCTCTTGCCAGGGATCTTCACCTGGCTGGAAGTGGGTGGTGGGTGGACCAGATTTTCACCAGGTGCAGGGTTGGCTCAGTTGGGTTGTGCTATGATCAGCTGCTCCTTTTCGTGCTGCTTATACTCAGCTTCTGAGGGACTCTCTGTGCGACCCCAGGACAAGGGATAGTAAGCTGGTAGAGGGCAAAAGGGAGGAGGAGGCGGCGGCGCTACGGCGCAAGCCAAGTGTTTACTTGGCTTACAGTCTCTACTTTTTTGTGTGTGTGGTCCTCGCGGTAAGGCCCCAGTGCTGCTGCACCCATCCAGACAGCAGCCATGGTGAAACTGGCAAACCCATTGTACACCCAATGGATTCTAGAGGCCATCAAGAAGGTAAAGAAGCAGAAGCAGCGACCATCAGAGGAGCGCATTTGCAATGCGGTCTCTATGTCCCATGGCCTGGACCGCAAAACAGTTCTGGAGCAGTTAGAGCTTAGTGTCAAGGATGGTACCATACTCAAGGTTACCAACAAAGGTCTCAACTCCTACAAGGACCCAGATAACCCTGGGCGCTTGGCCCTGCCCAAGCCCAAAGGTGTTGGCAGCTCCAGTGGCAGCGGAGGCGGCAGCTCCGGTGGAGGAGGTGGAGGAGCAGGTGGTGGCAGCAGCAGTGGAGGGAGCAGCTCTCACTCGCATTCGGGGAAGAAACCGGGTCTCGACTGGAACAAATTAATTAAGCGGGCACTGGAGGGGCTCCACGAGCCGGGTGGCTCCACCTTAAAGAACATCGAACGCTTCCTCAAGTGTCAGGCTGATGTGGCGGCGTACCTGTCGGGTAGCGGCTCCATGGGCCCGGGCCTCTTCCACCAGCAGCTGAGGGTAGCCCTCAAGAGAGCCGTGGCCCACGGGCGCGTGGCCAAACAGGGTCCACTGTTCCAGCTCCTCAGCCGTAGCAGCAACCAGGATGATGGGACTGGCACGGTGTCTCTGGAATCGCTGCCCCCGGTCCGGTTGCTGCCACACGAGAAAGACAAGGTAAAGTCTCTGCACACATGTAAAACCGCATGCATGCATTCTCAGACATGGACATACAAAATAAAATACACTTAAAGTAAAAATACAGCCACGTTTATTATGCTTTGTATGTCTGCGTTGGTTTGTCACATGGATTTGTTGCGCAGTGTTTGGATGATTTCGAATTTTTTTGTTATATGGCCTGTAAATGAGTGTCAATGATTACAGACCTGTTTGAGATCAAGATAGAACTGATCTCTAGTGAAAAAGTGATTGTGAAGCGCTGTTGCCTGTTGGCATCTGAAGGTCCTGATTAAAATCGCAGATATGCTTAAGACCGTATTTGAGATTGTTGTGGGAAGAAATCTAAAAGTCTGATGTGTTTATCAGTGAACTTTTTGGACCAACAGAGGGCAAGTGAGCATGATTTGTGAAAGTGAAAGCAACACATTCTTGTTGCTGATCTTTTACCTAAGACTCTGGTGCTGCATTTTCCCTGCTGCTCCAAATTTGTTATCCCCTGCAACCCTGTACTTTGCTACAGAGTAGTAAGCTTTCACTTTGTGTCACTTTTTAAGTTTTCAAATGGCATCTAAAGGAGTGGCTTAATGTTATAGTATCAGAGTTATTTGAAAAGTATCAGAGTGGCAGTGCAACAGGTTTGAGAGCAAGCACGATCCAACGTTCTGCCTCAAACTGAAGTATGACTTTGTGTTATCATCAGAGGAGAAAAAGAATAGATGCATCTTAGAAAGCTGGAGCAAGTCAGCTAGTCTGCCAGAGTGATGCTAGGTGAGTGGCTGGTGGGCTAGCAACACAGGATGAGAAGTTAAGGGGGAGTCACATGGCATCCAGCCTCCTGCAGGGACTGTGGACCAGCTGTGGGGCTGTTGCCTGTCAGGTGCTGTCGGGAGATGGGACAAAGAAAGAAAGGAAGCAAGGCAAGGGAAGGAACATAGACAAGTGAGAGAATAAGAGAGCAGGAGAGAGGTGGTCTGTAGCGTTGCCAGACGGAGAGGCTTGGATGACGCAAACTTTCAGGCTCCTGTAACCAGAAAGGGAGAGACGTAGCGGGAGGAGAAACTGAGGGAGACAGAATGAGTTGGAGAGAGGGCGAGGGAGAGGCAGACATGCAGGCGACAGAGGAGAGAGGGAACACACCCACTTTTGTAACCTGATCAGGGAGAGCAGCCGGCTGCTAACCTCTAGTTCTAAGGGCCAGAGATTTGTACACATACACACAGACTTGAACCCATTCTATTGCATGTTAAGACAAAAAAAAAGCAAGCAGACTGAGAGTGATGCCATCCTGGAAAAGAAACCACTCCCAGCAGGATGGAAAGGGTTCATCACAGGATGGAGGCGATCACTCAGATCAACTTTGGTTTGAATTGCAGTGACACGTCCTTCCAAATAAACCAAAACAATATCCGAAAGTCACCCTCCATGGCATAACGGGACTCACTGTAGGGGTCAGGCATTCAGGTTTTTCTTTTAACTCGACAGCCATCAGATTTGGAGAAGACTAGACTGATCATAAGCACTGTTTTGGCTGTCTTCTGGCTTTGTCTGGCCTCTGTGTGTACATGTCTGCAGCCACAGGGGCTCCTGCTTAAGGATGCCCATAGTCGTGCATGTGCACACACACAGAATAGGATTAGCCTAGAGAGCTGGCTGCAATCACATGGGCTCTGCCTAACACAGTGACCTGCTTGGCTGCAGATGATCCACCTCTTAAGACAAACAGAAATCAACCACCTCCTCTCTGACTCAGTGAGTGATCAGCCTGCTTTGCTGCCTCAGAGGCAAAATACAAACAGAATAAAGCATGCCTCAGTTTGAATGCATTGGTTCTACATAGATGAATGCATTGGTTTTTGCTTTCTTACCGTATGATCTGCCATGGTTCTTTTATTAGATTTGTTAGTTCACAGTAAATATTGGCAGAAGAGTCAATTGTAACACAAATGATTTCACTGAAAATGCCACCCTGTTGCATCAGTGAAATTTCATAATCAGCCTAAGAATATGAATTCAGTGGGCATGGATAGGGAGATTACTGCAGTTTCTTTTTGAAGCTTTGAGCTAAATGGTGCATGGAGAAGCTGCGGCAGCAGTGAGGAAATTGACATTTGTGTCTGGTAGTCACACAATATTCTGTTTTTCCTTTTTTGCCTGGTTTTTTTTTTTTTTCCCCCTCCCTCTTCTCAGCGCTTCTTCTTGTGCTGTGCCTTGATGAATCTCTCCAGGAGAAGGAACCACTCTGCCGCTCAATCATGTGTGTTTTGTGCGCCCCACGTTGCCGTGTTCTTGATGTATTTGTTAGTTTGTGTCTGTGTGAGTGGCACATGCGTCAAAGAGATAAAACTGTGCGCACGGAAGACCGAGAGACGGCGATGGTGCACGATCGCTCTGCTCCACTCGCTACTTTTCTACCCGCGCATCATTGCCATATTGCCCCGCATCATTGCTAACAGTTATGATTTCCCAAGGAAAGGAGGAGGGAGAGTGTGAGTAAAGGCAGCGGAGGGGGGAGGAAAATCAAAACAAATGGCTAAGCACTAGCATTGACCCCATTTGCAGGGAGATTTGTGTACTTAACTCGCTGATGTTTGCATCGGGGTGCTCCATTCAAACGGATCCCAGACCCTATTTCTGTCTCTCTGTCTCCCCCCTCTCTCACCCTAATAGGGTGCCATTGCCAGGTCATGCAGGGGGAGGTAAATGGGGGAGAAAAGTCAACCAGGGGTCATGGATATATAGATGGCAAACCTCATTGCCTCCCTGAGCACCCGTTAGCAGTATGAGGCTATGGCCATTAGGTGGGATGGGCTTGATGCTGGGCCTTTGTGTGCGTGTGTGTGTGTGTGTGTGTGTGTGTGTGTGTGTGTATATATATATATATATATATATATATATATCTCTGTGTGGGTATACTTGTGTGTGTCAGTGTGTGATGTTCTTCCAGTTATAATAGGAAAGAGCAATCTTCTTGCCCTGCATTTGCCCTCCGCTCAACAGCTGGAGCGGGGTTAACCAGAGTTCTCAATGTCGTCGTGCAGTGTCACGGCGAGGACGTGTGAAAAAAGCGACTTGTGAACAGCAACACAGTTGCAGAGCTATGTTTTTACACTTGTACCCCTTATTGCAGTGATTTCCCTCCAAAATGTCCCACTGACCTTTAACAGATTTGGCTGATGTTAGCGTCAAGCAAGTGAACTGTTTTGCATGGTCCAATATACTCCTAACGTTGGGCACTGCATGTTATTATTAAAGATGCCCTAATGTGTCGCTATCAGCTGATATTTTACTGATAACAAATTAGCAAATAAAATGACATTTATGTATCATTGTCACTGCGCAGCACCAGCAATACATAAATATATACATAGGCATCAGCTATGAACCACATGGATATTTAAACAATAATATTGGCCCAGAACCTTAAAATTGGTGCACAGTTTCATAAAACTTGCCTGATATGGTTAACCTTCACATGCTTCGTTGTGCTGCTTCATGTCTTGCTGTTACAGGAGAGAACTTTTGTGCTTTTTCCCTGGATGCATGGAAGCATTTTCCAGAGTTAGCGCTGCACCACAAAAATGCTGGGAAAATGACTAAGTTGGGTGCAATGAAGTGGTTTCCACCCCAAACCCCCAGTCTGGTGTTAGCTCGTCTTGAATTACAGATTTTTGACTGATCCAAAAAAAAATTTCAACAAGTGAAATAATTTGCCCCGCTTTCCCTTGGACAAGCACCAATTGTTTCCATTTTGACAGAAACCCGGCCTCGGCTGACCCCCCCATTAGTGTCCAAAGTTTTAAAAAAAAAGGAAAAAAAAAGTCTCATTCTGTACAGCTTTAAGCTCACGCTTCGCTGTAACCACAAGCACAATTCTTGTTTGACACTTGGTGGTACCTGCCAGCAGAGAGATGGGAAAACTGTTTTTAGCGTTCACTTATTTAAAGGGCCACTTTACTCAAAACACAATGGAGGCTCTTGATGGATTGAAAATTAATTGCACGCTATTTTGGTAATGGGATAATATGAGGATTTGCTGCTCTTCTCTGTTCTATTTATTGTGTTTTGTCAAATTAAAGCAGCCACCGGAGGATAACTGGTTGGTATTTGACACCATTTTCTACTTATTTGGATCAAACAATTAATTAGTTAATTGGGGGAAAATGAGCCAGCATTGACTATGATCAGTTACAGCCCTAAAGCACAACACTACACTGTCTTGGTTTGGCAACAGTTCCTAACTAATATGGCTTGGGTGGACTTGAACCCGGGACACTGAAGTAAGGACTAGCCTTTGGGTCATGGGTCACCTGCTCAAGCAGCTGAGCTATAGTGGTATACAGAGCTAGGGCTGTTCGATATAACGATATATATCGGATGACGATATAAAAACGTCTATCGTTTCATTTTACGCTGTCGTTTGTTTCGTGGTGTCGCAAAATAAACTGTTTACGGCAATATTTTTTTTCATCGTTTTGATGGTCACTGTAGTGGCTATATTAATTTCTTAAAGTTCTCTCTTTCTCTTATATTTTATATAACCACACTACAGACAGACAAGCGCCTGTTTTTATGCATTGTCGTTAGCAACAATGACGGTAACACCATCAAGTGTCCGCTTGTTTATGTTGCACATAAACCTTTCACAATAAAGCTCAAGATCCTGTTGAGACTTTTCAAAATAAACTGAATCACGTGAAAGAGCAGATTATTTACAGATGAGAAGTCAAAAAGAGCCGCCAGGCGCTAAAAAATAAACCTTATACTCAAGCGTTAGAACAGGCTTTTCCCCGCAGCACGCCGTGTAATAAATACTCACAAAGAAAACAGCGGCTGTTACAACTTATGTCTAAAAATGTATAGTTTCATGCATCGGTTAAAACACTCGACTCCAGCTACATGACGCGCAGCCGGAAACACTTCCCGCAAGTCGAGCTGCCTGAGATTCACAGAATTTACAGAAAATGTTACATTTTTGTGATTTATATCGTTATCGGACGATAGAATTCTTATATCAGGATATGAGATTTTGGTCATATCGCACAGCCCTATACAGAGGTAACAAAAGTTGTTTTCCTATGTGGTTTCATGCTATAGCCTTCCCTGAAGCACACAGACTGTACATGCTTGAACTTTTGCACGTTTGAAATAAGCGTGCATATGGGGCGCAGCTGCATTGATCCATCCCAAAGACACGTCAGATGATGGCTACCTCTGTCAGTGTGAATTGGAATTGTCACTTAGTGTAACCGTGTCATGCAGAGACATGAGCTTTCCCTTCTCTGCTCTCTGTTTTACCTGTCTGTAGACGCAGAGTGGAGTGACAAGTGGTGAAGATGAGTTTACTCAAACTGACACCTTGTTGTATTATTGTATGTCCTGTAAGAGCTTGACTAAGATGGACAGATATTTAAATGTCTGAAAGTCATGCTAAAATATCTGAATCTGGCTGGTCATTATGTTGAAATTTAGTTTTCATTTTTCAAGTTTTGATCACTTGCAGTTGGTGTTCATACACCTAAAATGTTTTTAGCAGTGTTCAGCTTTGGCACCAGCCAGGTTTCACTTGCCGTCTTGCAGTGAGACTCTGCGAGCCACATATTAACTGCTACGAACAGATGCAACTGGCCAAGAGTCTATAGAAGCTACATTAGCAGTAGTGGCAGTGCCCAAAGGGGAGCAGTAACCTCGAGCTCACCAGTGAGTGATGTGAATGGCATTTGGCACGGGAACCTTAGCTGTGTGAGGCCTCGCGTACGGCTAACCTCACCATCCCCACAAATGGAGCCAATGTGTTGAGCAGCTGTGGAAGTGACGGCTGGAGCACGGCCAGTCCCGCTTCGTTTGATGCCGTGATTTAGCTCCGTGCACCCTGGCTAACCTCGATGATTTTTTTTCTTCCTTTTTTAAATGGAGGGCGATGGCTCGGCTGAAGGGAGGGGACGCACTGCACATCGCAGGGTCTTCCGCAAGCTGTCGCTGGATAACGCAGCCCGGTTATTTTCACGTCACTACCCGGCCAATGGAGCTACAGGGATTTGAGATTTCAGATGCTTTATTTACTTTTACATGCCAGCTATTGTCACAAGAGCATCCGTGCGTGTAAGCCAACCGACAGCACGTCAAGGTGTGTCTCATGACTACCAGTGTTCAGACCATCTAATGATTCTCGGAGTGAGTGTTTGTGTGTTGTCTGGCTGCGCAGCGTGCCCTGTAACAGTGATCAATGAGTTTGTGTTGGAGGTTGGGGGGGGGGGGGGAACATAAGGGAAGTGTGGTGGTAGTGTTGGGGGGCCAGCTGAGATCAGGCTCCCATGTTAATGAGATCCTTGACTTGAGACAAGGACAACAGCAACGCTTTTCTCTCTTTTTCTCCCATTGCCTTTTATTCCAACACCCCCCACCACCACCTCCTTCATTTCTCCTTTCGTCCTTCCCTCCATTGTGCTCCCCTTCCTGTCTCCCTCCCCTGTCCTCTGTCTTTGAGAGAGCTGTGCATATGGAGGGGAAACCAGGTCACCACCATTTTTTTAAAAATGTATTTTTGTTAATAACCTATTATCCCTCTGAACACGGCATTCATGTTAACACACAGGAGGAGAGTTGACTGTTCTGTGGTTAATGGATCCATAAAACATCAGTGGGTGTGTCAGCTGGATCAGACTAGGCTGTCTTCAACTGTTGTACAACTGTTGTTCTAGGTGACTTTTTTTTTTTAAGGGGAAACCTTTTACTTGTATGACAGGTTTTTATGGGGTTTTCTTTTTAATGCCGTCTTGTAAAAGCAGGTAGCTAATAACAGTTACAGTAAGGTGTGTCTTTTTTTGTGGCTTCCAAATAATCCTCGGAGCCAAAATGTGTAAACGCCAGCTCAACGTAGATCCGCACAAACACGCACGCCTCAAGTTAAATGTCGAAGAAGTCTGAGAGGTTTCTGGAATATCGCCGTGGCGCAACAAGGGCTCTGGCAACTAGCGCTTTAAAAGGAAAGGTTGAAACTGGGAAGACGGCTGTTCCTGGGAAGAATTTGAGATTCACACTTCCAAGAGGATTGGCTTTTCCTTTTCATTTGTAGTGGCAGTCAGTAACTGAAGCCTCGCTGTAGCGCGCGTCTCTAAACAAGGTGTCTGCGTGAAAGGCAGCACGCCCTCTCCCTCTCACTCTTTCTCAGCTCTTGTTTACTCGAGCGCTCAGAGGCCGAGTGGGAGCAGTTGACCTCCTCCGGCATGGAAGGGGTTAAAGCGCCAGGAATGATTGAGGTGTTGGTAGCACGCAGGCTGCTCCGAGGACTGGTGCACATTCTTTCTTTCTCCCTCGCTCATTGCTTTCCCTTCCCTCTCCTGCCCTCTGGATTGTTATTTTTGTCCTCGCTGTCTTTTTTTTTTTTTCCACACAGCGCTCCTCCTTTTTTTTTTTTTTTTTTTCTCCTTGTTGTTGCTGACTTCCATTTCTTTTTAGTGAAATTGTCGACTTGTTTTGTAGCTCAGTTATTTTCATAATGCTGATGGAGATTGGTAATGACTTGTTTTTCATTTTCGCAGTATAAACTAGTGCACGATCACCATTTATAGAAGTTTTGCCTGTAAAGTTGTAAAACCTTTTCACAGATAGAGCCGGCGCGTATATGTTTCTCCACAGCTAAGCCTCTGTCCTCCTCCTGTGCTCTCTGCATGTCTCTGCTTATCTGCCTCTTCTTTGCCTGCTCCATTCCTCTCTCCATTTACCTCTCACTTTCTTATTGTATCCCCTTTTCTCTCTCAGTCCCTGCACTGTTTAGGGTGGGGGGTGCTGAAGCAGCCTGAGTTAGAAGGAAATGAACCCAATAAATCAAGCTCTTGTCCTCGTCTCCTCCCTGCCAGAGCAAGCGGCCTACCTAGCTCGGCGCAGCTACGTGCATTTACCCTGCTGTGCTGTAAAAACCTTAACACCAGCTTCACTCACTGCCATGTTGGTGTTTCCTTTGTACTTCTTGTGTCGTTAATAAAGGAGAGCACCTTTATTGTTAGGGTTGTGTTGATTAAAAAGTGTCCTTGAGACAGATGATGTTTAGAGTTTCCAATAAAGGTCAAATTTGTCCTGTTTTTCTGTGTCTGTCTCGGTTTGGTTTTAAATTACAAACTAACATAACTGTGCCTTCTGGGAGACATTAAGGGTTTTTTTTATCTTCTTTTTGTACCCCTCTGCTTTCTGTTAAGCCGTGCATGTGTCGGTGAAACTGCACAAGCACATGGCAGGTGACAACAAGCATTTATCCATCTAAGAGATCGACAGAGAGCCAGCTCAGGTTGTCACTTTGTGGATTCACAGTATGTTTAGTGTGTTAAGAGGCCCCATCTGATTAAAGATGAAGGTTTCAAAGTCATGATGACAGAGTGCCAGTTTCAGGGTGATCGAGGGCGGCACAGGAAGAAAGATGCACACATCACGTACTCTTGGTTTCTGTAGGCAGTGTAAAAGATACCGCGATGAAAGTAGACCTGCTGATGTGACTGAAAGCACATGCCAATAAGCACCCACTGGATAGTTTTGCTTTCTGACACTTAAAACGACCTAACATTTATAAAATGGTCTGAATGTGGCATTCACTATGACTCAAAATAAGTGACTGAGCCCTGAAACCCAACAGAGAAGTGATTACACAGGTCTTTAAGTGCAGTTTTCCCAGAAACTACTGTTTATCGCCCCCGGTTGCCATTAAATGTGGGTTTAAGGCACTTCAGTGTTGCTTTACTTTGCAGACCAGGAAGTAAAATCCTTTTATTTTTTTTTATATATACCGTATTTCCCGGACTACAAAGCGCACCTGAATATTAGCCGCACAAGCTAAAATCAGGGGAAAATCCTGTTTTGTACATACATTAGCCGCACCTGACTAAAAGCCGCAGGTGTTTCCATGTTGACTTATCATATGTAAGAGAATATGCACAAAGCGAATTGTCAGGAAAGAGATGGCTGTTTGGAGACACATCCCTTTTATTAATATTTTGAAAAACAAGTTATGGGTACATATTTGCATAACTTTTTAGGTATATGTATAAGTAGCGGTAATTACAAGTAGGAAACATGTACTGTGCTTCATAAATGAGTAACAAATGTAGTACATAACAATAACCTACAGCACACCAGAAAAATAGATTGGACTACCTTTTAGGCTCAGGTGCAGTGACACGGCTTTAACAAGAAGAAAAGTCAGTCATTCACCACCATCTTTCTCTTCTTCCTGCGCACTAAAACCACCAAAGTCCTCTTCTCCAGTGTCGGATACGAACAGGCTCAGGATGGCTACGTCATCCACTGTCAGCTTCTTTCCTTTGTTGTCAGTGTCAGAGTCGAACACCCTCTGAAGGGCCGTGGCGGTGTCCTCCTCTCCATCATGCAGCAGTCCAGCCCTTCGAAATCCGTTGGTGATCATGGATGTTTTTACACTTTTCCACGCTGTCAGATTCCACCGGTGGAGTTGGGCATAACTTGCTTTTCGCACGTTTATCGCCGCACATCATCCACGACTCCCGCTGAACGCATAGCACTACTTTGAAGTTTGTTTTTCGCGCTACTTTTACGGCACTATGTTGCCTGGCGGATGGACATGTGACCAACATACCACTCTTGAACCCGATACTGTGTGTCTGATCACATGCCCTTCCGCCAGGCAATGTAGTGCCGTACAACACCGGAACAAACAAAACAAATCGTCTTACGATATGACAAAAATCATGGACAATCCATAGAAAAGCCGCACCTGACTAAAAGCCGCAGGGTTCAAAGCTGGTGCAAAAAGTAGCGGCTTATAGCCCGACAATTACGGTGTATATATATGTGTGTGTGTGTGTGTATATATATATATATATATATATATATATATATATATATATATGGGAGTTCGCCTTGTAATCGGAAGGTTGCCGGTTCGAGCCCCGGCTTGGACAGTCTCGGTCGTTGTGTCCTTGGGCAAGACACTTCACCCGTTGCCTACTGGTGGTGGTCAGAGGGCCCGGTGGCGCCAGTGTCCGGCAGCCTCGCCTCTGTCAGTGCGCCCCAGGGTGGCTGTGGCTACAATGTAGCTTGCCATCACCAGTGTGTGAATGTGTGTGTGAATGGGTGGATGACTGGATATGTAAAGCGCTTTGGGGTCCTTAGGGACTAGTAAAGCGCTATATAAATACAGGCCATTTACCATTATATATGTATGTATATATGTATATATGTATATTATATATGTATATATGTATGTATATGTGTGTGTGTATATATATATATATATATATATATATATATATATATATATATATATAAACAAAACACCCAGCACGCCCCTGTGGCCGGTTTATCCTTCAAGCTCGGGTCCTCTACCAGAGGCCTGGGAGCTTGAGGGTCCTGCGCAGTATCTTAGCTGTTCCCAGGACTGCAGAGATCTCCGACATCGGACATATTTATTTATTAGGGGTGCAACGATACACAAAATTCACGGTTCGGTTCGATACTTTGGTGTCACGGTTCGATATTTTTTCGATACAAAAAAAATGTTCATGCCTTTTTAATTTGTCATTTATTAAAATTATAAATATATATTTTAACTCAAAAGTACAGTTTTTAAATTTAACCCTAACCCTTGTGCGTGTTTTTTATTTTGACAGCGAATGCGCACCTGCGGACCACTTATGTGCAGCCCTGGTTATTTAGCTCATCATATTGCAGCCACAGAAATTCTTTTGTCCATGAAACCATAAAGCTGCACTTTCTTTTTGCCTTATAGTCTGATTTGTCATAACTTCTCCGTTTTGTGGTAAGCTTTTCTTTGGCTGTCACTTCTTCACCCTGACCTGTCTTATTTGGCTCAGCAGAACTAAAATATATATCCTGCTGCTTTTACACACGCACTCACATAAGCTCAGCGATTCTCTGTGCGATCAACCTCTCACATGTTTAAGCTTGCTGCGGGAGATTTCACTTGTCATGTTTGCATGGTAAGCTAACGATTAATAAGACGATGTCAGAGGAATTGGTGCACAAATTATCATCACTCACAGATCAGTGCTGTCGCTCTCTATACACAGTTCGCACGATTGCAAAGTGAAAGCAAAAAAACAAGCGCAAATTCAAACGCGACTTCAATATGTCACATATTGACAGTGGCTCACCGATGCCAATGACATAATTACACAGCTACATTTCTGAAAGAATGCAAAAGCATTGACATATATTTTTCCTTCCTACAATAGCCCGACGGGCAGGGAAGAGAGAGATTTTGGTAGCCCGACTGAAAAAATCGCTAGCTCCGGGACGTCAGGCTAGTGATATTGCGAGCCCTGTATCTGATTGAGGAATCACTCATCTTTGGAAAAGAGAGTTTATTACAGAGAAATGTCTCTTTCCAAAATAAAAGCTATACTATCCGCTTCTTCTGGGCTATATTCTCAGCAGCATAAGGAGAATCATGTGCTAACAGCTGTCTAAATGACTCGGCTAAAGTTAGTAGCATGCTTGTTGTTTTTGTCTTTGCACTAGGATGATGTCGGTGTAAATGTGCAGTCATATTCGTTGTGTTCCCACTAGTGCTTTCAGGTTAATCTCGTTGAAATTACCTTAACGCCACAACACGGCAAATCTCCGTTAACGAGCTACCGCCGATCGCCCCGTGCATGGGGCTAGACGGCCAACACGTTAACGAGCTAACTGCGCTAACACACTAGTTCCCACCCATGTAATTGAGCATTGCATGGCACATCCAACATACTGTTTTACTTTAGTCCATGACTCGCTTACCTTCAGGGTCATACGTCACATGAAAACCAAAATAATTCCAAACGCCAGATCTGAATGAGGGTGGGGGAGGTGCCCTGTGCTCTTCCTTCTGACTATGCTGTCTGTTGAGCGCTCAGTGGATCTGCGCTCGACAGTGCAGCCTAGGCGGAGTAGTCGAACGCAGATTCACTGAGCGCTCAACACAGACAGCATCGTCAGAAGGAAAGTTGATAAAATAAATTACAAATGTTGTATTGTTCGATACATATGCGTACCGAACCGAAAGCACTGTATCGAACGGTTCAATATCGATACGAATACCTTTGCACCCCTAATATATATATATATATATATATTATTATTATTATTTTTTTTTTAAATTTATTTATTACTGTCTCCATGCTAGAAGCAGTTGATGCTTGCTACTGTTGTGCCTTTTCCATTTTTTCTTTGTTCCCCTTCCTGAGCAATGACACCTTTCGTTTGAAGAAGACTTCAGTGAGCTGCAGTATGAATGCTAATGTGTTTGTGTTGATATCACATTTGCGTACCCGTGACATTAGTCGTTATAATGCATCTGTGTGATATCTGATACAAACGATAACTGGTCTGGGTAGCACCAAAGTGTAGTGGGTTGCACATTTGCTTAATGTCTAAAAGGTCCCCAGTTTGAGACCAGCAGAGGACACTCTGTGTCAGGAAGGGCATCTAGAGTAAAAATCTTCCAAATCAAATATGTGGTGCTGTCTGCTGTTGCGACCCACTGTGAGTAGAACAGAGGGTACAGCTGAGAGAGGATTGTTCAAGACGGTTTGGTCTTTGAGAGCCCAGCAATCAAAGCATGTGCTCTTGAAAAGTTATCACAGGTCCAAGACTTGGGTCCTGTTTTCAGTAGCGGAGACGCAGAGAAGCGTCTCTGCTGCATCGGATGTTTGGGCTGATATTCAGTGCAGGATTCAGACTGAATGTAAGAGCTCAGGGTGGTTTACAAATGCTCCACATTGTCTCAGCTTGCAGAAGAGTCTTTTTCCTCTGTGACTGCTGGCACGCACTGGACCAGATATCATGCAGAATCGTTTTCACCAGTGGGTTTTCCTTTACTCTTCTGCCACAGAGCTGAGAACATGGAAGCAGTCAGGCAACAGATGTCGTTAGGACAGTGTTTCCCATCTCAGCCACAGAGCTCTGTAGCTCCTCCAGAGTGTTCATCACAAGTGTTTTTCTCACAGTCAGTGGCTGTGCCACAGTTGCATCTTATTTTCTTCTAATAAACACGCTGTAGTTGAGCTTTGATTTTCGTGCCTTGGAGAAGCCTCTAGTTCTCTTCTTGTTTGGTGCGTTTTCAGGCCTTTTTTTGTGTTTATGTTTCTTGTCCTAATGAAGTTCTAAACAGGCATTGGCTGAACCTCAGAACATGTGGAAGTTATTTTTAACTCAGAATTGCTTGGCACACCTTTACAGCTAGCAATCATGTGGGCTAAGCTGTTCATTATTCAGCATTTTCTTCTTCTTCTTCTTTTTTTTTTAAAGCAGGCTAGCATCAAAGTTGATTTTAGCAGGACGACAGGTCACCATGCAAGACTAACAATTTTAAAGTCATAGCACAAGTTCTCCTGGCATTTATTTGTATCTGTTTGCATACAGTAACATTTATGCAGGCTGTAAGTAAGAAAACCAAAGTATAAATTATTATGGCTGCATTTTAACGTTAGGCTTAGTCATTCTGTTTGAAGCTGCTTAACAGATAAAAGAAAATTACTGGTTGCGTACGAGTAAACTGTCACTTCCCCTCGGGGCTTCCAGGATCCAGAAACTTTGAAGGAGAGTCACCTCATGTCCTTCCTCCTCCCCACCCCCTGTTGTGCTTGTTTCTGTGAAGTGCACCTGCAGTGCTTAAGGGATGTGATTTTTCAGCTTTATTGGACACACAAGTCTTATTTGATGTCTAACAAAACGTTATCCAGCCTTTTGTTTTCATGGACACAAACCTGGCTTAGGTTTGTGCGTGCGCGCATATGAGATATCGGGCTTGTTTTGTGCCTGAGCACACACCTGCTGCTGCCACGGATTGTGCTTTCAGGGGACCCGCTAAAAGATTCATGCAGTCGCAGAACTGAATATCTAATGGTATGTTTCAGGGAGAAAAACGTGTCAAAATGGGACACGCTGCAGTGGAACTACGCGCCTGAGCCAGTACGAGCTAAGGAGCCCAGTCCCAGCTTTTGATCAAACAGCAGAGGAGTCAGCAGAGACGGTGACACATGATGGCAGTCTCTAACGTGACACGCCACATAAATTATACAAAGCCGCTAATCATAGTGGCTCTTGTGTTCTTCATCATCTTAAAACTCTTTGTTCAGAAATCCACATGTGCTCCAGAGGTGTTGTTGTAGCGTTCATTCAGTTCACTGTTAGCGTCTTAATACACACAGCAGCAGTCATCCGCTGTGGCGGGACACACAAGGCCACTTTGTTTGTTTTCATTTGTACAATGAAGCTGTTAAGTTGACTGACAGTCTCGACTCTTTTTTTTTTTTTTTTTCCCCCTTCCCCTTTCTTCTCTCCCGCGTCCCCCCCTCTTCCCGTCTGCTCTGTCCCTCTGCCAGCCGGTGGCGGAGCCCATCCCCATCTGCAGCTTCTGTTTGGGGACCAAGGAGCAGAATCGCGACAAGAAGCCAGAGGAGCTCATCTCCTGCGCCGACTGTGGCAACAGCGGTGAGTGCCGCCTACAAGACTCTGCACTATTCAGGTTTTGTAGAGAGAACAGATACAGCACAAGAGGAGCCAATCAGCTGTCTGCAAAAAAACATCCATGTAACTGGTGGTGACACATTAAAGAAGTTATTTTAAAAAAGCATGCATTCAGACTCATAGACTGTGGCTTTAAAATATGATGGGATCTTAGGAAGATGTAAACTTCACAGTGTGTGCATGCACACACGCGCAGCTGTCTCTGGTGCTTCATCTTTTATGTTGCTACTTAATTGATACTTCAACTGCATTTATGTACAAACGCAGCTGCTGTCAGACATTTAAAGGCAGCTTACACTTCACTGCTTTCACCCTTTGATGGCAGTTCAATAAGTCCATAATAATCATAAGGATTTTGGTCAGCATAGTAATCTTGATCATTTAACACTGTTATTCATTAAGTCGACAGATATCGTACAGTTTGGACCTAAACACACGTCTTCTTTTCAAATAAGGGATTTCCTTGAACATGAATTCAAATGGAAAAAAAAAAAACAGATTATCACACAAGGTGGCAAACAGGCTCGTGATATATGGACCCAGACTAGCAGGTGTTGACCATCTTGCAGTGGCAGGACCCTGCACACTTCAGCTGACTCCCACATCCAACAAACAAACACGTGATAGACCCTAAGCAGTGTGGAGACAGAGGCCCTCTTTTGATTATCTTGGCTGATATGTAGTAAACTAAGAATGAGTTGGAGCTGTTGGGGACAAAAACATACCTACGAGTACACATTGGTATTAACAAAAGGCCTGCAGGTGATTTATTTATAGTGAAAATTAATGCAAAAGTTATTTATGTATTCAGATTATTTTGTTTTCACAGTTGTTTGGAGCCAATTTCGTAACTGAAATTGATACTTAATTAACCGCCCAGACCTCCAGTTGATTCGGTCTAAGTGGCTACTGACACTCAGCAGCTCATCAGTCTATTAAACTGTCCAGTCATGTTCTTCACTCTTCTCAGTAATACTTTACACTTCAACTTCATTTAGTATCTGAACATAACATTGTTTAATTATGAACGGGTGTGGTTCTTAAACTTGAACCCAGTTGATATTCCTGGTTCAATTTTTGGTTTTATTGGCATGCAAGTTGTAGTACTCCTGCTAAGGCCCGACATCTCTTATCGGAAGCAGACAAGCGTGTTCCTCTTCTTCCCTCAGAGGGGTTTCGTCCCAGACAAGGCCGTCTTGTTTGCCGCTCTTCAAACATTGCAAAAGCACGGCTCTGACAGATTGTCATTTATGTTTTAACACACTCTTTGCAGCCAGGTTTGATTCAGTGAGGGCTTCCAGTTCCAAAAGGACTTTCTTTCTTTTCTTTTTTCCTTCAATGATGCAAGTGGGTCACAACTGTCAGTCAGCAGCAAACATAAAAAAAAATAGAGTGAGAGTGTGAGAGAAAAGTGTGTGTGATGTTGACGTGCTTGTTTGTGTATGTGTGTCTGTCTACCTGCAGGCCACCCGTCCTGTCTCAAATTCTCCCCGGAGCTCACAGTGCGAGTCAAGGCTCTGTGGTGGCAGTGCATCGAATGCAAGACTTGCAGCAGCTGTCAGGATCAAGGAAAGAATGCGGTGAGTGGATGAAGGAATATGGCGTCCTGGCAGCCTGACAGTCGCTGTGAACGCTCGATCTTCAGCTTAAGTGCCAGATAGAGATGCTGATAGACATCAGTGTCTCTATCCAGGGATTGATCCTGGGAATGAGCTATTTTAGTCAGCATCGGCATGATTTCACTCTTTTCTCTTACTTGTCAGGCGAGGTATGATTGTTATTCAAATGTTTGCGGAGAGGTTAAGAGGAAAATTCACAACATGCTGCCAGTTGCACAATGATGAAACAGGCTATGAGGACGGAGGGAAGGCAAAGTATGCAAAACTCTCATCACAATATGGAATTAAAATGAGCTCAGCAGCTTTGATCAGCGGTGTCACCTGTATTTACTTAGTGGATTATATGTTGTTCTACTACTCGTGTGACCTGAAGACGATTGTCATTATTTTGTGTCTCTCTGCAGGACAACATGTTGTTCTGCGACTCCTGTGACCGGGGCTTCCACATGGAGTGCTGCGATCCTCCTCTCACGCGGATGCCAAAAGGTAATTAAACAAGACTCGTATCCCGTCTCCATTATCTGCTCCGAGCCAAACTCGTACCTGTTATTCCTCCGATTGACCACACAGCGCTCCTACATTGCTCTTCTGCATCGCCGTTATGATGGCAGTTAATGATTAAACCATCTCCTGAGCTGATGGCTCTCACTCTAATGCATCACTGTTAAGCACTAATGCATTACAAGCTTCCCAGAGCCTGTTTGTATGTGCACCGAAGCCGGTACTGTCTCAGTGTGTGAACACTTCCATTTTTCCTCTTCGTCTCCTAGGCATGTGGATTTGTCAAATCTGCCAACCAAGGAAAAAGGGAAAGAAGCTTTTACACGAAAAGGCTGCGCAAATCAAACGGCGCTACAACGCACCGCTGGGACGGCCCAAGAACAGGTACACAAACGTCTTCAACTAATTCTGTCTGAGGCGGTGTCACTGCGATGGAGAGCACCTGTGTCTGCTTCATCACAGACCCAAGGTGTTTGAGAGTATGGAGGACTTAGAAACCACTTAGTAATCAGATGTTTTCTAAGGGGTATATAATGGTGTCTGTCATAATTAACATAAAAAACATGTATAGAATGAGATCAAATAATCAGATAAATGGTTAAATTAATGGTGAAATGACTAAAAGCAAATGAATACTAGAATCAACACAAAGACAGATTTACAGCAGTAGTAAACCTACTAGTGCTGTATTTTATTTAAAATGAAATAAAATGCATTTAATGGGATTAATAGTGATTAATCACCTTAAGGTGCCATTCACGACACTTTTATTATTATTATCATTATTTTCTTATGTTTAATATTGACTGTTTTGGTCCTCCATACTAACGAATGCCATGCAGAAATTTGAGACACTGATAGTAATGAGATCTTACCCTTAAAGAGTAATGCCAAAGGGTTTTTTTTTTTTTTTTTTTTTTGGTATATATAATAATGCAGTAAGGTGGTTCCAAGTATGTTGGAGATTGTACTGCACACCAACCACTGTGTGCACACTGTGGCATACACAGATAAATGCATGTTTAGGTGGTTTTTGCACTGCAGAGTGATTACAATGTGTGACCGATTGTGACTTTGACCCTAACACTTTTGTCTTCTGCAGGCCGGGGCGGCCCTTTAAGAAGCTGGGAGGGCGCGGTCGGCGGAAGCGCTCGGCCTCAGCAAACTCTTCCTCCAGCTCCTCCTGCGAAGGTTACCCCGGAGACGACAGGCTGCTTTTTTCCATGCGGGAGGACGGCGACCTGTCACACAGCAGCCTGCGCTTCAACAACAAGACCAAGGGCCTCATCGATGCCCTCACAAAGTTCTTCACGCCATCTCCCGAGGGCCGCAAGGCACGGCAGGAAGTGGTGGACTACTCACAGCAGTGCCGCATCCGAAAGAAAGCCAGTCGCAAAGGCGAAGGAGATGACAGAGGTGGGAAAGATCAGCTTGTTTTTTTGTTTTTTGCTCATACCATCAGACAGTTTAGATTCACATTTGCCATGAAAACAAAACTTTGAGATAAAGTAACGCACATAAAGACATGTTAATGATCTGTTATGTTTAATGAGAGAGCAACAGCACAGAAATGAAACACAAACGGTAAAAAAAAAAAAGTTAATATCTGAATCAATTACATAAATTGACCTTTTTAAAAAAACGTGCTCTATTTTCATGAGTCCTTTGCAGGTGCTTTGCTTACAGACTCTGTAGGTATCAGCTGTTACTGTGAAGCATTCACATTGCTTTTGTGTTCTTTGTCCCTCTTTTATAGACGATTCAGCCGTGATGTTACTTATTTTGAAATTGTAGGTCAAGGCTAAAAATCGTGTGGAATTGCTTTATTTTTTTTCCTCAGCCGGAGAAAATGATTGCTTATGCATTTAAAGAAATTGCTTTTGTAATTTGAAGTGTCCGCCTGCAGGTCTGTTTCCATTGAAATCTCTTAGAGTAAAAGCAGAGAGTTATAAGTAAAGAATAAATGTGACAGAGCAGCAGCGCTTCCTTCAGGTTTCTGCGGCACCCATGTGTGTTTTAGAAAGAATGAAGAACACCCTCATCATCCATTATCACAAGTCTCTTCCACTCTTGCCTGTGTTGCTAATGTGTGTTTACTGCCTGCAGCAAGCAAAACAAATAAGACTGTCTTAGCTATCAGCTAACTTAATAAATATGTGGAAAGTAACCTGGCAGCTTTAATTTAGCTGATAATATTTCACGTCACGGGGTTTAGCGTGAGTAAAGTGCTGCTTTTGTGGAAAACTGCAAACTTGTTGAACAGCTGGTGTGATGTTTTTGATCGCTCTTAAAGTCAGAAGTGAGGTTGTTGTCAAGTGTAGAAAAACGGTGTCTTTCGCTTTAACCAGGCTTTGCTGTGTGTCACGCTGAGATTACAGACCGTAGCTCGAGCACAAATGACGCCAAACTGCGGCAAAGAACAAGCAGCGGTTTTGTTCCCGTTCATTCAACCGATGTATTGTGAAAAAACGCCTTAAAAACAGATCATATGCCAAATTGGACGTATAATTTGCGCTTCGCTGCGTCATTAAATCAGAAACGGCGCGGCCCGTACGTTCGTTCTCCACACAAGCTGAGGGAGCATGATTTGTTGTGAAGCAATTAGAGCAGCGATCACTGGGCGCAGCGTGCATGTCGGCGATGTGACTTATTTTGGAGACGGAGGAAAGCGTGGCCAGATGAAGAATGGCAGCGACGGGAGCAACGTCCTAAAAGTAGTGGAGATACGAACGTCCGCTTCCTGTCAGAACTTTCAGAATAAAATGGGACTGATTATGGATGAAGAGATTTGTGAGTTGTGGCTTCAGCCTTGAGTTGAAGTAACAGGCTTTGTATCCACGCCAACATACGCACAACTAATCATGTGATTCACATGAATTCAGCTACTTCTCTTGGGGTAATTTTGATTGCATTTAGGGATGCTGCTCACCTAAATGTTACTCTTTCTAACATCCTGTGATTGCAGGCTTTAATATAAGAAAGTGACCTGTTATAAGAGCCTCACAGCTGTTTGTTGTGAAGCGCCCTGAAAGTCTGCAGACATCTTGGGATTCGAAATAACTTCTGATTGTCTTTCAATCCCCAGACAATCAGGAAGGCAGCGACTGGCGTGACGAAGATGACAAACTGCCTGGCCACGAGAACCTGACGGAAAAAGACATCGAGCTGTTCAGACACATCCAGGAGCTGGCGCTACAGGTACGTGTGATTATTACGAGACAACAGTGGGGAAGGGAGACGCTGAACACTGGCCAAATTGGACAATGAGATTGCATCAGCATGGGAATCTGAGAGCTGTGAGTCTGGGACTGCGGCTGCCAGACTGGAGGGTATACACGTAAATCTCAATCGTGGTGAGAATGTGGTCAGAAAGAGCCAAGTCAACAGCTGGCTGGTTGTAAGAGATGAAGCTGCTGGCTCACAGAGGGCTGCAGGCCCTGTGTGTGTGTCAAAGAAGTGCAGGAAAGAAATTAGGAACAGCTGCCAGATTCAATATGGATATTAAAATGATCCATTACCATAGATGCAGCACACACAGGCCGTGACCTCAAGATGCAAATAAAATGGATTGAATTTAGGACAGCAGCTTTACAACAAGCTGATTAGTCTTTACTGTTGTTGTTGGACATTTGCTTGAATTTCACATTCTGCTTGTGATTGATGCCAAACTGTGCTCCATAAACAGCCCGGCTAGAGTAAAACTACCCATGAATGTTTAAGACTGGGTCTCGATAAAGCACGTAAAACGAGTCTTGTGTTTGATGGTGCGATGACTGAGCGGGGCATCTTTAACGACAGTGTTCTGATACGTTAGTCAGAGAGGAAGTGTAAATTAGCCACATTAATGGCTTGTTTTAAGGGAATAGTGCAGCAGTAAACTGACCAGAGAGTGGGTGTGGGGTTAACACCATGGGAGTCGTATTAAAACGCTGTTGTGGATGTGGAATAGCCACAGTGGTGTGTAAGTGTGTGAGTTAATGAGCAGAACTGTTCCAGGCTGGGTGACAGTGAATATCGTGTACGGTGAGTACATGATGTAAATGGCTGGGAAGGGCAAACCAGGAAGATCCACGTAAGAGTAATGTAAACCTGGTGCCCTCTCCTGCTGTAACAGTCTGAGATACTCTGCTGATGATTTCTGGTGTCTCTGCTTGGCTCATGGCCTGCTAATCCCCCGCCAGTTGTAAACCTGTAGCTAACCATAAACATCTCTGCCTTTTCCCTTCTCCCAACAGAAAGTTGGCGTGACGGGTCCGCCAGACCCTCAAATGCGTTGCCCGTCAGTCATTGAATTTGGCAAGTATGAAATCCAGACGTGGTATTCGTCTCCATACCCGCAGGAGTACAGCAGGTAAGCTAACGCACCATAATGTAACGCAACAGCATGAGGTACTTAGCTCACAATCCTGCTCGTAGGTGTAGAAATTACCACCCGAATAATGGAGCTCGTCATAAGCCGTTTACACTGCCACCCTCTGTGACAGGGATCCGTAGTCGGAGGTGTTTTTAAATGTGCATTTCTGCAGTTTGTTGCTGTTCACTAAAATTCATCCCACTGTGTATGTTTCTGTCTCAGCAATTTAAAATACCTGATGGATGCAAACTGGAAAAGTGCGCAGAGAAAAAAGGCGTGAGAGCAAAGATATCAGTGTTTATTCTAAAAAATTAATCAGAAGTTCTTAAAGCCTTCACATTTAATTGTTCAGCAAATGTCATTTGGAGGAAAAATAAACCCAGTTTGACATTTGCCTTTGTTACATCACCAGAAAAATAGCCGATTGTTATAAAAGACCAGTAAATATTCCAGCTGAAGAAGAAAAATGTTGGGATTTGTTTGTTTGTGTAGCAAAACCGTTAAAACCATTCCTTTTGTCCTTTTGTCTTTGTGCTCCCGTTTCCAGACTACCTAAACTCTACCTGTGTGAGTTCTGCCTGCGCTACATGAAAAGTCGCAGCATCCTCTACCAGCACATGAAGAAGTGCAACTGGTTCCACCCTCCTGCCAATGAGATCTACAGGAAGGACGACATCTCTGTATTCGAGGTGAGGAAGTTGCAGATGTGGCTTTGTGTTGTTTTGTTTTTAAATTTTGTTGTTGTTTTTTTTAAACTGGAGATAACTCGCTGGGAATGAAGTCTTTCAAAAACCACTAAAGAGCTTCTAAAAACACCCGCAACTTCCAGATGGCACAATAAAAAAGGAAAAGTCACACAAAGTATTTTCTGCATCCAGGCGCTTAAGAATTATTTTAATTCACGCTGTGCTTCTTACAGGAGGATCCTCTCTAACATGTCTTTGAAACACATTAAAGCAGGCACAGTTAACAGACCTGCAAATGCATTCATGTATCCAGTGAAACAGTACAGTAGCCATTATTGTGATATTGTAAAAAGGCTTCTACGTAATACGCAGTACGTCGTATAGCTTCGTCTTATATTTTACAACCTCAGTCAGCTGAGGACAGTGGGGGGAAACTAAGACCACAGCTCAGTGAATTCCTTTTTCCTTTTTGGTCCTTTTCCTCTTCGGTTAAGCAGATGTAGTGATGGGTGAGTGTCACCTGAAAACACTTTTGGCTGCTTCCTCGTCACAAGCGGTCACCACAGCGGGCAGCTCAACGAGTTTAACCTGGCAGTGTTTACACTGGATGTATTTCCCGAGCAGCCCCAAAGGAGATTTGTGTTTCCGTCTGGAATTGAACTGAGTGACTGTTTTAACAATTTCACCATTTGAGGCACATTCATCAAATATTGCTGCACTGTGATGCTATTGTTAGGTTTAGTTGTGTATAATGAGAGTACTGTGTGTTACTCCCAAGGCTGTTGTGCAGAATTGGTCAAATGATGGTTGAATACAGAAACTCTGAGTTATGAATAGGTGTAGTTACAAATCAGGATCTGGAGAAGCTCATTTGAGTGTTTTTCTGCTGTTTTTGGTTTATCTCAGACATCAGGGAGGTGATGGATTGACTGAAAGACTGCCTGGGTGTCAGTGATCTTTGATAAATTCAAAGTGCAGAAGGTGTAACAGCTAAGTAACGGTGGCCAGCGCTGTAACAAAGAGAGACGACTTCTGTTCATTTTCTGTCGCTGATGACGGAAAATCTGACGTCATTTTGACAGTTTGGGAAATGAGAGCGATTTACTGCAACATAAATAGTTGCTCTAAAGGGCTTTTGTTTTCTACACATGACATAAAGCATTACGCTGGCCAATCCTCCCTCGAGGTATTGGATTGTGTCTGTGTGACCGCACTCCAAGACCTCGTGGCCCTACAGAGGAATGCAGCTGCTCCCTGCTGTAGAAGTGCATTCCAGTGCATTCTGACTTCCCTGAGAGAAGTGAGAAGTGATTCGCTAACTGAAAAAAATAAATAAATGAATAAAGGTACTTTTGGTTGCTCCCTTCATCACCGGACTCGGCACAGTCTTTATGCTCGGTGCCCTAACTGATGCAACCCTCGCTTAGGACCAGCACTGTGACGACCTCAGGCCGGGTTTGTGTAGACTCCCAGTTTGAGGTTTCTTACATATAAGGTGAATGTGTTAAGTGTTAGTACTGGATATAGATAGATATCGGTGCAAAATAAAATAACGATCACTTGCCGTGATCTCCTAACGGTGTTTTGAGTTTAGTTTATATTTTCCTGTTTGGCTGCATTGTTTTAGTGTCTTGGCTGTGCCAGCAGAAGAAAAGCAAATAAAATCATCAGCTTAGTGTGTTTTTAACTTGATGATCATCTTGCCTGTTCACGTCCTCATAAAATAAACACTTTGCTCTGTGTGTTGGGCTTGAAAAATTGCCTGCTGTTAGATGTATCTCATTGTAAATTAAAAAAGAAAATTAAAAAGGCAATTAATGATGGCTTACTTGCCACTAGATGAACTTTTATCTAGTCTTCTTGCCACTTCAGACCTGCACACAGTTGCACAGTACAAACCCACAAGTCCTTTCAAATGTTTCCCACGCTGCCTGTCCAATTTTACCCTTTATTGGAGAAAGTTTCTGCATAGCATAATGCTTTCCCACCAACTATATAAATATATCTTAGTCAAAAACCCTTAAAGTGATTGTGACATCCTCACCCGCCTTAGTGGCATATCCTGTTCTTTGTATCAAAGTTATAATGAGACGAATTTGCAGTTAAGCACAGCGGCCACTGAATTGAGTGGATTGTTGTCTGCAGGACACGGCCGTCGAAGCTTCTGTTTTCCTCCACTCTGCAGTCCTTTCCTCTCTCCGAGGAGAGCACAGATAACTGGCCGTCTGCCAACCTGAGCCTCCCTCCGTCTCTTTACCACTCGTCGTTTCTCTCCAGCCTCTGTGTATTTCGGAGTCTACAGGGACACAGGGGAGATCATAGCCTAACACTAACTTCTAATCCATTCACCTTCACTCTGCTCCACAGCTCCCTAACAGCAGCCTGGAGATTTAACTCAGCACTTTAGTGTTTCAGGGATGAGAAAGTAGCTATTTAGGAAGTCCTGTGCTTTGCACTGATTTGTGTTTTCTTACCAACGTCTTTCAACAGGTTGATGGGAATGTTAGCACAATCTACTGTCAGAACCTGTGTCTACTCGCTAAACTGTTCCTGGACCACAAGACCCTCTACTACGATGTGGAGCCCTTCCTTTTCTACGTCCTCACCCAGAATGACAGTAAAGGCTGTCACCTTGTTGGCTACTTCTCTAAGGTAGTATGGCTTTCAGTTCATCTTCCCCCACTCAACTTCTCTGCAAAGATCTATTTTGTCTGGATTTTGTGTTTTCTTGACTCTCCCACAATTTTTAAGCAAAATACAGCTCTGTTGTGGGATTATATAAACACTTACTCCTATATATATCTATATATATAGATATAGATATCTATATATCTATCTATCGATATATATATATCTATATATATATCTATATATATATATCTCTATAGATATATAAATTTATTTTTTTATTTTTTTATTTATTTAGATTAAATGAAGCTGAAATAACTTCCTAAAACATACAAATGCTCATGTGGTGTCCCAGATAAATAGTGGCTGCTGTGAGCACCATTGTCCCTCTGTGGAGTTTGCCTCTGCAGGTGCTCCCATTAACATGCAACCTCACTGCCAAAGCACAGCAGTTAGGGAGCAGACACAGCACCATTAACACCCAGCTCACACACACACAGACTTGCTTTATAATGTGGTTCCATTATTATTTTTCTTTTTTCCTCTAATGGTTAAATGTGTCTGTCTTTTTTCTTTTCAGGAGAAGCACTGTCAACAGAAATACAACGTATCATGCATCATGATTCTTCCACAGTACCAGCGCAAGGGCTATGGGCGTTTTCTCATCGACTTCAGTAAGTGCTGCTTATTTTCTAAAAACGAATAGAATGATCACAGTTTGAAATGAGAATATTGGGATCACTTTAACTAAACACTGATGGTTCCTCTTTTCATAGACATAATGACTAAATTCAAACATTTGGCTCATGATGCCCTTGTCTCCGGTTCCTCCTTCCCTGCAGGCTACTTGCTGTCAAAGCGAGAGGGACAGCCAGGATCTCCGGAGAAGCCTCTGTCGGACTTAGGTCGGCTGTCTTACATGGCCTACTGGCGTAGCGTGGTGCTGGAGTGTCTCCACGAGCTCCGCGACCGGCAGATCACCATACGACAGCTCAGCAAACTGACGGGGATCTGCCCCCAGGACATCACCACCACCCTGCATAGCCTCAACATGCTGGAGCAGCGGGGAGACCGGTCAGAAATATACTCCATGTTTTCTTTTATATGGCCCAAATATAAACAAAGTCGTTCTGCTTGTGCTACTATTGCCTTTTTTTTTTTTTTTAATTGAAATGCTGAATTTGCTGGTTTTCGGTCTAAGCAGCCAAAACGTTTTACTAAGGTGACCCAGTGTAATTTGAGAAAGACCAAGCGAAAATATGCAGTAAATGCGGTTACAGTAGATTCAGATTTTTGATGTGGAACAAGTATTTCAGTGGCAGCACCAAGAAAGCAAAACAGAAAAGCCTTCTTATGGAGGTACACAGACATGTCAGTGTGAAGTTTTAAAAGATTAGAATTGAGATTTCAAAAACAGCCATACAAATTTCGTGACACTGAAACTTAACATTCAAACGATGTTTGAACAAACAGTACATAAACCTATATTTTCACATGCATTGCATAAGCTGGTTAAGCTGCATTACTTTGGCTGCTCCCCAGACACGCAGCTATGATGCTAGTGGTAATGGGATCTCACATGCTGTCCGGAGTCACACGGACAGCCACTTGTGCTTTTAATCAGTTAATCGTCCAGAGCCAGGTTGCACTGCACTCTCCTGGTGTTTGTAGTGGTACCACCAGAGTCAGGCTGTGCAGCTGTTAGGATGTTAGCTAGTGGATCAGTGGCATCGTTCACCTTCACTGTTCCCAAAATAAATTTTCAGCAAAACAAAGATTTGTTTTTTCTTATGTTATTAGGCCTCATAGACCTACAAAACAACAACATAAAAGTTGACTTGCATCTAACTGCAAAGTACACTATGTGCAGAAATGTCACAGTTTGTAAACTGAGGTGTCCTGGCAGCTTACCAAGCACATGTGTATTGTGCCAGATGTTAAAAAAGCAGCTTCTTGGTACTCTAAACTTTTAACTGTGTTGTCAAAAAAGATCTATTTTATTTATCCTGAATATTTGGATGACTGTATCACAGATGTGTCTCAAATAATGCAGCGAAGACTCTGTGTCTTTACTGTATGTGGGCTTACTGTCAGTTATTTTTAGGTGCACCACAAAAAACACATGCGTGCAGGGTTTTTCCTGACTGAGAATAGATCTTTGGGGGCTGCGCATGTAAGCATCAGTGCTCTGCACGGTGTAAAGATTATAGTGCAGTAGATAAGTGAAATGATCTTTCAGAAGTGCATATATGCACTAAGTCTGTCTGTCCCTCTGCAGCCAGTTAAAAGTTTTGCCATTTGTCCATTGTTTATTTTAGAAGGTTTTACTCTTGATTTGGGCTTGTGAGTATAAAAGTAAGTCAAATTTGTAACTTAAAAACTTCTTGGTCTCATGAAAAGCAAAGTAAGCTCAATGAGATGTTGCTCCAATGGCAATGCTGTGCAGGTCAAGGTTTTTTACCTCTTTGAAAGCACCATGATGCATGCAGCTAAGTAATGTATTCCATGCGTGAAGACTTTTCTTTTATTCTAAAATTTGGCTGACACAACTTGTCTTCACTTTGTTTTGTGTAAACAAAAGAAACAATCAGTCAAATGTGTACGTTTTGACATTTAGATCATTCGAAAATGCAAGACTTTGTCCTTCTACTTTATCCTTACTCGTTATTTTAAACATAAGAGTTTATGTACCAATTTTGGTCCTTGTATCCACCTGTGAATGATTTATCTGCTGCACTGGAGGTGCTCTGTTACAGCTTTGTCGGTTTTATAGACAAACATGTCTGTTGTGGCTGAGTAAATAGAAGCCCAGTTGACGTAATTGGTTAAAAAATAGTTTAACTGCAGTGCTCGTTATTTTCCTTTGGCCCGTGCTAATACCTCTATGGGGAAAGCAAAATGTTTCTATCCAAGGAAAAAACAAAAAATCCCTGAACAGTTGGCATAGCTGCACGTATCTGCACATTTACCTGCACAGCCATATTTGTCTGTAATGTATCGATGCTTCAATGTAGAAAAATGTGCGTCCGGAGGGCTCATGCTCCCGTCTGGTTTTGCTTTGACTTTGTTAGACTCATCCTGATGCGAAGGGAGAAGCTGGTGGCCAACCACATGGCTCGTCTAAAGGCCCGGCCACGACAGCTGGAGGTCGACCCCGAGTGTCTCCGCTGGACTCCTGTCATAGTAACCAACACCGTGGTCTCTGATGCTGATGGAGATGACGACGACGATGATGATGAGGAGGAGGAGGATGAGGAACCAAAGGAAGGGACTCGCAAGGAGGTAAAGATTGCCATTGCATTTGTGAAGATAATAAATTTAGTCAGACTTGCTTTCTGGTGTAATTAATTTAATTGTAAATTTTCTAAACAGATTAAGCCGAGTCACAAGGTCCCACAGATGTCCTGGCATGTACGGCAAGGGAAGAAGGATGAAGAAGAGGAGGAGGAAAGGAAGACCTTTCTAGGATTTCCGATTGGCCAAAGCTCTCCAATTCCCCCTCCAGTCCGATGCCCACCGCCTGTACCAGAACCACCACGACCCCCTCCGCCAACAAACGGCGAACGCAGGCCACGAGGGCGCCCGCCCAAAAACTGGCCTTGGGGTAAGGTGAAGGACAGCGCGCGGGTGGGACGGCCACCCAAAATCCGTCCAGTAGAGGATGAAGATGATGAGGACGAGGACAGGTCAGAGGGGGTAAAAACCACAGGCACTGTCAACAGCCCGCCCTCCCTTTTCTCCTTGGACAGACAAGCAGACACGACAGCCTTTCACACACTCGACATGAGCAGGCACCCTTCCATAACCCCCACGAGACGAGGCCGGCCACCGAGGAAAAAGAGAGGCCCGAAGCCCAGACTGATAGAAGGTCCCGGAGAGGGTCACCCACAGCTTCCTGTGATTCCCAGGCTGAGCGAGTCTTCTCCAGTCAGGAAGAGCCGCTTCAGTGACAGCAGCGAAGAAGAGGAGGATGATGATGATGAAGATGACGACGAGAGGGGATGCTCCCCTCCTATGCTCACCAAATCAGGGCTCAAATGCAAGGTTAGACATTTTCAGCTATCATAATGATGATAATGATAATCGCAAAAGTAGCTTCCTGCTTGTGAAGTTGTCAGTTTGCTCTAAAGCTCCTTAGCACATCTTAATCCCTTGTCCCGTTTCTACCCAGAAGCCCATGAGGAAGCGCCGCTTTCGCCCGCGCAGCCACCCTCACAGCAGCGTGGTGACTGAGACCATTTCGGAGACCACGGAGGTGTTGGATGAGCCTTTTGTAGACTCTGACTCAGAGAGGCCTATGCCCAGGCTGGAGGAGGAGACTCCACTGGGTCACCCGCTGCGCCGCTACCCCCAACCGCAGTCTGCTCTGAGGTTGTCTGACCCTGCGCCAAAGAGGGGCCGACTCTCCAACCTCACAGATTCGGAGGAAGATGGTGAGCAGTGATGAAATGTGCAGGACTACCCATGTATGGACTAATCGTACATACATGGGTAGGACTTTGGCATGGCAATTCCAAAACCTTTGTGTTAGCCTGCTTTTTTTTCCATTCCACAACCAGTTTTAATGTGTGTTTCTGGTTATTGCTTTGATGCTGGCATAGTTGTGTCCAAGTTTAAGGTTGTCCTGGAGATTACTGAGGTAGTCTGCCTCCTCCGTTATTCCAGCCGCTCTGTTAAGCGTGCCAGTGCTCTGAAATAAACTGCAAATTTTAGTTGAGTTTTAACAGAGGCTTCTGTCTTGGATTGCAGCCTCTCAGTCCATGTCAATGTAAAACTCACCTAATGTTGGACAATGATAAAAATATTCCAGTAACTTCCCATTTATGAGAGATGACAATCCTAACAATGTCTGCATGGGGAGGGTGAAAGCTTGGGTCTTCTTCCTGGCCTTATGATAGTGGTGACATCTCCAAGTAACTTCTACTCTGATGTACAGTTGTTTGAACTGATGATTTTGGGTGAGTTACGGGCACCTACTGACATTCACTGGTTAAGATGGAGTTTAGTTATTTAGTCTGTTCAGAGGAATAGTTGGAAAGCCATCACATTTATTTTCACAGTCTGGCCAGAACTTTGTGCAGTAGCTGTATCTAACCACTTCATCTTCTTTGCTTTGCAGAGCTAACAACTATGCCGAAGTCTGTAGCTGCTTTGACAGCAACCCCATCAGAGACCCTTGGAGCCAACCCTGAAGTCCCAGTCAAAAAGAAGAAAGGCTGGCCCAAAGGAAAGAGCCGCAAACCACAGCACTGGAAGAAAAGAGGCAAGCCACCTGGCACAGGACCCAACCAGAGAGCAGCTGCAGACGGCCAGGCCCAAAGTGGGAATCCTCAGCAACCCAAAATCAAGATGAAGCCTGGTCGCAAGCCACGGAGCTGGTACTTGCAGCGGGCCCAGGAGGAGGCGGACAGGCAGGAGCAGGAAAGACAAAGGTTGCTAGAGCAGCAGCAGATGGACAAAGTTCCTCAGCTGCTGCAGACGGATGACCAGAACAGCAAGCAAGTCTGCAGAACTAACACGGACAGAGACGTCAAACAAAAAGACTCTGACGAAGAAGATGACTATCTCCCTAAGCCCGTTGAACAAAAGATGCCCAGAAAGCGGGGGAGACCGCCCAAGAACCGCCAGCCACCACAGCCTACCCCCAAACCACCTCCCACCTCTGACCCGGAAGAAGAGGATGAAGATGATGAGGAGGACATCGAGCGAGCCTGGGAAGAAGACAAACCTAGCCGGCCACCATCCCGTCCACTGCTTTCCCCTTCTTCCTCTTCTTCCACCTCAGGGCCCCGGGCCCCGCAGTCCCGGCCTCAGGACACAGATATGGGTGACAGAGAGGAAGACGATGATGATGAGGAAAGGGAGGAAGAGGAGTGTGGCAGCATGGGCAGTGGTGGTGGTAGCGTGAACAGGCGAGCGGCGGTCACGCCGGGTTCAGGAAGCCGGCGAAGTGACGACCACGATGCAGACGATGAGGGTGACGGACACTTAGAAGACAAGAGCAGCAGCAGTAAAAAGAGAAAAAGTCCGGACCCTGAAGACGAAGACGACGATGAAGACGAGGAGGAGGAGTCTGCCTCACACGCAAACTCGCCTCCAGTCAAAGAAGAACCCCCAGGTGTAGAGCCTTTTTTAGGCATGGAGAACAGCGTGGCCCAGGAGTACGTCAGCAAACAGGAGGAGGAAGAGGAGGAGGAGGAGGCTGAGGAAAGGGTGCAGGAGACCAAGTGCCGGCCCCCCTCTGCAGACCCTCAGCAGGAGGAGAGGAGGCGCAGAGAGCAGGAGGAGTCTGCTGCAGCGGCGGCGGCGGTGGAAACGGTCACGGCCATGTCTGTTCCTTCTGAGCCAATGGAGCTGCAGCCCCTGCACCCGGATGATAAAGACGTCACACTCTTGATGGAACCCCAGCATCCGCACTCCCACCCTCACCAGCACCCTGACTTCAAGGAGGAGCTTGGCCACCATCACTCGCACCACTCACATCACCACTCCAATGAGCTGGACCTGGAGACTATGCAGGCTGTTCAGTCCCTGACGCAGGGGGAAGCCCAGGACGAGGAAACTGAGCCCCAGCCACACCACGGCGCTTACCAGGACTGTGAAGAGACCCTAGCCGCCTGCCGGACCCTGCAGAGCTACAGTCACACGGGCGAGCCTGAAGAGGAGACCCTAGCCTTAGTAGAGGAATGTGGAGCCTCCCAGCACAGCAGCCCCCTCCCTAATCCACCAGTGCCCCCGCTGCCCAGTCAGTCTGTGCGCTCTGTGAACAGCCCGGGGCTGCAATCGGGCATCGTGGATACGACACCAGCAGGGCAAAGGGGTGGAACTCCTGGCCCCACCGGAGCAGGGAGCAGTGGCGGTGGCGCTGGAGGTGGCTACACACAGATCACTCCAGAGCATCCCAGTTCGCTTTCTGCCCCCTCTCAGCAGAACATGGAGACATCGCCGATGATGGATGTGCCGTCTGTGTCGGACCACTCGCAGCAGGTGGTGGACAGTGGCTTCAGTGACCTGGGCAGCATTGAAAGCACTACAGAGAATTATGACAACCCCAGCAGCTACGACTCCACCATGGGTGGAGGGGGCAATGGAACAGGAAACGGGGGCAATGGAGGAGGAATGTCTGCTGCCGTGGTCGCCGGGGCTTCAACGGCTTCAGCGTCCTCGGCGTCCTCTTCTTCCAGCTCTGCCACCCCTTCTTCCTCCTCTCAGTCCAACAGCTGCTCCTTCGTGCCAGCCCCCAGCCTCACATCTTCCACAGGAAATGCCGCATCCCAGCTAGCGATGGGCAGCTGTAGCCTCATTCAGCAAACAGGACCAGGGCCCAACAGTGGACCAGGTGCCAGCAACGTGGGCAGTGCTGTGCCCCAGCCCCCGCCTCCCCCACCGCCATCCAACACCCCCAGCTGTGGCATTAAGTCTCCTCAGAGCTGTGGTGTGATTGAGAGGCCTCCCAGCACCAACCAGCAGCAGCAATCAACAAAAAAGGTTCCTCAACAGCAGCAACAAGCGCCCAACCCTCAGCCTCCACCCTCGGCCCCGCCACCGCCACCACAGCAGGCCTTGTCCCAGTGCAGCATGGGCAATGGCTTTGCCTCCACGCCCATGATCATGGAGATTCCAGAGAGTGGAGGTGGAGGAGGGGGCCGCACCCTGTATGAGCGCATGGGTCAGGACTTTGGTACAGGGGGCTACCCCCAGCCCTCGGCAACATTCAGCCTGGCCAAACTCCAGCAGCTCACCAACACCATCATGGAGCCCCACGGCATGCCCTACTCTCACTCCGCCGCTGTTACCTCCTATGCCACTAGTGTTTCTCTCTCCAATCCTGGGCTGGCCCCTTCACCCCACACTGCCCTTCCACAGGGGCAGCCCACTATGACCCCACCTCCTAACCTTAGCTCTGGCTCCATGAACCTGGGCTCTCTGCAGCTGCAATGCAACATGCCCACGACCAACATTGGCCTAGGACCTCCACCGCACACACAGCGGCTGCAGGGCCAGATGACTACCGTCAAAGGCCACATTTCCATTCGGTCCAAAGCCACTCAGCAGCTGGCCCCGGCCCCGCACCAGCAGCAGCTCTATAGCCGCAGCTCGGGGACTGTGGCCATGCAGGGTACGCCGCGCACCTTGGCCGTGCAGCGCGGCATGATGCCAAACCTCATGCCCACGGCACCGTATAATTCTATGAACATGACGACTCTGAACCCCATGTCAGCCAGCTACCGAATGGCTCAGCCTATGATGAACAGTGGCTATCACAGCAACCCCGCATACATGAATCAGCCAGCTCAGTACCCCATGCAGATGCAGGTGGGCATGATGGGAGGGCAGGGCTACCCACAGCAGCCTATGCAGCCCAATCACCATGGGAACATGATGTACACTGGCCCCTCCCATCACAGCTATCCAAAACAGCCACATTACATGAGCAGATGAGCAGCCAAGAAGTGAAAAAAGGAGACAGAAAGGGGCCAGAGCGTATGCTCGCTGTACTCTAAATGTCCATTAGTCCTGTTCACCCTCTCCAGTGCCTCAGAGGCACCAGTGGAGTGAAGGTGATGGGGACAGAGAGGGTCTTTGGGTTTCCTGTTTTTTGTTTTTGTTTTTTCTGTGTTGTCATTTTGTCCCTTTTTTTATTTGGGCTCGTCTCCCCCTCCCCTCCCAGCTGGCTGTGTATGGGAGTATTTGGGCAGGATTTGGTGTGTACGTGGACCTCGGCCGTGCCGTGGAGCTTCAGGCCAGGCCAGCACACAGGCCCAGGAGTCCACTCCTCCTCTCGACACTGAGGAGGACAGTAAGGAACGACGAAGTATGACGAGGAAAAGTCCACAGAAAAGTCCACAGGGTACAGGAGTACCTGGCCTGGTCAGACTGTGAACGGTGGTTACTGAGTATATTCAACCATGCACACAATCTTTTAATATAGGAAGCCTTACCTTGAAAAAAGAGACGATGAAACATTGCAGGCGGACTGTTGTTTTATGTTAAACATACCGTTGACCTTATTTTTGTTGTTGTTTTTGTTTGTTTGTTTGTTTGTTTGTTTTTTTAAATACGTGTGTGCAGTCCGACCTCCTTACATGCTTTGATCTTTATACGCGTGGCATTCTGAAATGGTGATTACACCCTCTTGCTCTCTCAGAAATGCCCAAACATCTCTGGTGCCGCTCGGCCCCACGGCTTTTCGTGAGTTCCAGAAGAGCACAGTGGAGCAGGGCCTCGGGTGTTTGAGGTGTTTGACTGTTTTCCAGAGTCTCTGTCTTCCTGGATGGACAGTGTTGTACCAAAAACACAGCAAAGACACAGAAGAGACTAGCGTGTTACTGTCATATTATATATCCATAAATGAAACAAGTAGCATTATTTTCCAGTTTGCCGCGACTCTGAAACATTTCGATGTAAATATTCTGGTACTTCCCAATATTCAGCACACGCACACATACAAACACACGCACACACACACACACACACACACACACACACACATATATATATATACATATATATATAAATACAAACACACACTGACTAGCTGTCTCCAGTTGATGGCTAGCTCAGGAAACATTCAACTGTTTTTGTCCACACTCCACTGACAGATGGTATACAATGTCAGCCTTTTTTCTTTTTTTTCTTTTTTTTTAGCAGCTTAGGGAATGCAGAACAAACGGTGGGATTTCCATGTAACTACTTTAAGGAAAGTCGGTTAACTATAGGTGACCTCGCATCCTTAAGTGTTAGTGACCCAAAGAGGTCGAGGAGTCTGCTTCTGAATGGTGTGTTTTTTGTAAAATTTGTTTTTTCTTTTGGTTTTTTTTTTTAATCTTGTTTTTGTTATTGTTGTTTCTGTGCTCCCATTGGCTAAAAATGTGGCAGCGGACGGTTAGCCTTTGTGAAGGTGTGCCTGAATGCTCGATCTAGCGCGAGGTTTGGCCCTGGGATTGTAGCTCGATTATAGAAGCAGGGTCGGAGGCAAGGATCGGAGGTCCCGTAGGGTCGTGGTTGACTTTGTTGGGCCGCGTATCGGTATTCTTAGTCAAAAGAGGAGTTTTCATTTGTCACACAGACCTGGCATACAAACTTTCTTTGTGTGTATTCTGTTCTGTATTTACTTTTTTTTGTTTCATTTCTTTTCTGAATTTTGTCAGACTGGGCAGCTTTCTTTTATGACACAAGCTGACTCTTTTTGACTTTAGAAACCTATTGTAGAGAAAATGTTTTTTCTATAATATAAAAGGAAATTCTGACATTGATATTGGTACTGTCATTTTTTTCACTTCTGTTTCAGGAAACGACAAAAAAAAAACATATTTTTTAGCTCGCCTCTTGGGTAATAATTACTAAGAAACTCAAAATTTAAAAAAATTACCACTCACTTTTAGTGACTTTAAGATGCCTTTAACCTCTCCATTCCATCTCATCTCTAGAGTTTTTCTATCTTTGTGTAGTATATTAATGCTATTTTAAACAAAAGGACTACAAATATCTAAAGGTTACTCGGCATTCTTTTTGTTTTCTTTTTGTTTTAATTTTTTTTACTTCTGTGTGTGCATAGGATGACTTCCTTACATTTAAGAGGCATGTAAAAATGAGCTCAGTATATTTCTGTCTGTTTATATTGCTTCCCTTTTTGTATCCTTTGTAATTGTACATGTTGCGTTGTATGCTAAGAGAGAGCGCAAAATAAAAAGAGGGTGGGGGGACGGGACAGCTGGGCACACAGTGAAGGTTGATTTGAGCTCAGCTGCCTCAACTCTCGACTCTGTCCCTGTATGTATTTCCATTTTTTTCCATTTTGTTTTTCTTTCTTAGCAAGTACTTTCAAAGAACTCTGTACATTTTAACATAAAATGAAAATAAATTATGTTGAGCCATTCATGTATCCTTTGAGTTTAGCCTGATTCAGTGCTACGTCACCTCAACCCCCTCACGTTTTCCCAAAAAGTGCAGGGAAAAGTTACACATTCAGCTTTTCTTTTTTTTTTTAAAATTAAGTATGACGGCCTTGTGCAGGTTGTGTACAGAGCAACTTTTGACAATCAACTTTGAGCAAAACAAGTCTGAATTTAAAAAATAATATATAAAAAATCACACACAACATGAGCTGAACTATCAACTAGATGTTAGTCACTGCTACTTTCCACATTTTTATAACTTCTAGGTTTACTACATTTGTCCAAAGGAAAAAAATGTTCTCAATAACTTCTATTTTTTTTTTTTTCTTGAAAGACCCTTTGTCAAAATCTAGATTAGATTATAAACTAAAGGTCACATTTCATTTAAAAATGGTTAAATTATCCATGTTATGTCAAACCTAATCTTAAACCTAAAACTCATTTTAATGAAGAAAAGTAATTGCCTGAAAGCATCTTTAGTTAGTTTGGAAGTCAAAATCTGATCGTGAAGGTGAGTGGGTGTTGTTAGTGACCAGTTTTTGGCTCAAGTGGAAATTGGACGACCTGGCAGTTCTCGTCTGATTGAAATACTACTCTGATGATAATTAAATGCTCTCTGAATAATTAATTTTACCCCATAATTGGGAAGCATTGATCTAATGCTTCAGCTACAAATTACAAATGGAAGTGCTTTGAACATGTATGGCCACTAGATGTCAATGTAGAATTAATGTTTTCTCATTGCCCAAACTGCCCAATGGGGGCAAAGCTTACTGTCTGACATGAATACAGTTGGTGAACCTCTCGTCAGCAGATGTAGCTGATAACATTTACCAAGCACTGTACTTTTCATATACTTAAAGTTTGAGATACAACTTTTAATACAGAACTTTTACTAGTGATGTTCTGTCTACGGATTCTCTGTTCAGGTGTCACAATACTCAATGCTATATCTCTTGTAAATGGCTTCAAATTCTTCATGCTAGTTTTCCTGTTCTGATGGCACTATAAGCACATGAGTAGTTTATGCTTGAAATGACACTTGCAATATGTTATGACCCCATCTTGTGGCTTTTTCTTTAAAGGGACAAAGAAATACTCTCTTCTGGAGAACTTTAAAATTAGTCTGATCAATAATTTAAGCATTCAGCTGGAATTTAATAGACTCAACTCATCGTTTTTGTATTCTGAAAAGTCTGGACACGTCATCAGTGATGCTCCTGCGGTCATTCATTTTGGATCTTTCAACGTCACAAATCCTCCCGTCAGATGGGTACCAACTATCTGCACCATAACATCCTCCTGCTGGCAGTCAGCAGCAGTGGCCAGCCACTACTCACTTGGTCTGCCTGCCAGCTCAACCTTTCCTTCCTACTTCATATCCAATAGGAGGCTCTTTCTGCTCTCTCCCCCAGTCTTCCCAATTTCCTCCTTATTTTCTCTCCGTTAGTCAACAGCTTCCACACTCATTGGACAGGGTGACCTCTGTACTTGTCTGCCCATCTTTATCCCTACAGTCCTGCACCAGCTCTTTGTAGTGCTTCCTCTCAAATGCCTCCTTCCAGCCACCTTCTTAGGTACTTTTAAATTTTCCCTCCACCACTGTAAGTGGGACTTTATACACTTTCGTCCGCTACGTCGCTACGAGCAGGCCCTGTTGGTACAGCCATGTCTTACACTTCCCCAGGTATCCAGATTTTTCAGTACTCTTCAGCTTTGCTTCCCCCTCAGTGCTGTGGACATGGTTGTCCCTTAGCACCTTGTCATACCACTTTCCCAGATAATTTACGAGATTGTCCTTGATACTTGGATGATTTTGCCGTGCATAAGCAGATGGCACTTGTCAGTAATGTTGAGTTTCATAATGATCATCCTCCCTTATTTCTTTGGGATGTATGTAATCTTAGGCAATGTTACCACCTTATCAAGTCTGGCTAGAACCAGTCTTGTCTGCACAATGTCTGGGAAGATGTTGTGATTGTGACGTCATCCATGAAGCCCCTTTTGACCTATTGTTGCACCCCTGTATCCATTGCTGGACCTCTGGGTACCTTTTCAGTTGCTGTAATGATAAAGTTCATGTTCAAGATGGGGGAGACTTTTAGGGTATAGTGTTGGGTCTTGGGGCTAAAACAGCTCAAGCATTTTTGTCACTTCATGTACTTCTTTCCATGTTGGTTTGTTGGTGTTGAGAATGGAAGGGGGGGGGGGGTTCTGCCATGCCCGTTTCTGGGTGGTTGCCAAGGGGTAGGTTTTATCAGGCTCAGTATGTGTCCTTGAATTGAAGGGAAGTTGTAGGGATCTTTAATGAAATGGGCTTGACTCGTCTTCTTTTCCTTGTTCAATTTCTTTCTTCTTAGTCGGTTGAGGCATTCCTGAAGGCTGCTTCTGAGTTTATTTATGCCTTCCCTTTCCCCGGGGCTGCTTATTTTGTACCTCCTTTTAACACTCTTGATCCCTTTGCTTAAGTTGTTAATCTCCTTTCTTCTGTTTGGTTGTTTTAATGCCTTCGTGTAGAGCTGTACAAAAGCAGCTCAAAAACTTTACTGAAATTTGGAATATTGACTCAATATTGACTCATCTGAAACATGATAAAGAGTTAGGACAGTTATGTGTTACAGTTATACAGTTATATGTCTTTGCTGTGGCAAAGATGAGTGTTAGTTTTTTAAATCTGTGTATTCACTGCACTGTGTACACAACTTGTAATTGACATGTTATTAAGAATGAGCACGAGCCCAAAGTTGCTCTTGTGCATGGGTTCTTTGTTTGTCTAAATCACATTTGATAATCTTTACGGTGAACGTTAGTATAAGGCATCGCTAAGTCTCACTTTATTATGGATAAAGTATGCCTAACCCCCCCTAATGGATATCAGATTGTGGGCTATTATGTGCATTTTGTCTTTGCCTTTGCAATTTCACGGTGGGTTTTTTTTAATACACGTAAAAATGAATAATAAGAGGCAGACTATGTAAATATTCCTATATTTGTTTGAATCGAAAAAGAGCTCCACAAGATGAAATCTGATCCCGCAAACAAAATGTCAGACCAGGTACATCTTAAAACCAATCAGCGGGTGATTTTTACTGGTGTTTACCGTCGTTCTCCCGCTATAAACCAATCACAGCCAAGTCACGAGCCACCAGTTTCCGCACTGTTGGCCTATGCCTCTATTAAGAAGGTGGGATTTTACGCTTGGTCTTTCTTCTGATTGGTTCGCTCTGCTCTGCCATCCTTCCTCACTCAGGATCTGCTGCTCCACCTAACGGGAAGCAACGTCGGCTTAATCTTTCATTGAGAGGAAAAAAAGGTGAAAGGCGAGACGAAAACGTCAGAAAATTGTCTTCGGTGAGTCACTTGCAATTTTAGAAATGGTTCCAGCGGCAACTTACAATTTTATTCGTCAAACAAAAGCATCGTTATTTTAACGTATTTTAACCCCCTGGACCCAGTGACGGAGCTTTCTGTCATAAGACTGAAGCAGGAGGAGGGACGGAGGTAGCATCTCGTACAGAGAGATGGAGGCCTTCATCTACAATCTAATAGAAACAGCTAGCTAGCTAGCTAGTTACACGCCTGTTTTTCTTAAACTTGATAGTTTAGCAGTTGCAATTATTTTAGTTGTAAAGTTATATCCGGTTAAAACTTGATAGCTTTGCCGCATGTATAATTTATATTCTGGAGTCACATTTCTCAGCCATCGTAAGTTAGTTTCTTAATTTCTGAAACCCTGAACTTCAGTCTCAGCTCAGTAGACCTACTCTGTTACTTGAGCCGTTCTCATATATAAACTAAGCACAGTGTATAGACAGTATTATCCGGAGAGCAGAGCATGGTACTCCCAGTGTCATGTGAGAATAGGGTCTGTCTTCGGGTAAAATTCTCCATTGCGCCTGCTACCTCACTGTCACACTTGATGGTTTAATGCGACACTTAAACAACCTTCTTATTCTGTTCTTTATGTTAACAGAAGGCATGGTGTTTTGGTCTTAGCATTTTCTCATTTAAAAACCTCTGGTGGTCCCTTGTTTTTCCCTCCCAACAGCCTTTAGCCACAATGATCCACAGCTTGTTCCTAATTAACGCTTCAGGGGATATTTTCCTGGAGAAGCACTGGAAAAGTGTGGTCAGCCGCTCCGTGTGCGACTACTTCTTTGAGGCCCAGGAGCGAGCTACTGAGCCAGAGAATGTCCCACCAGTTATCCCCACGCCTCATCACTACCTTATCAGTGTGCTCAGGCATCACATCTACTTTGTGGCGGTCATCCAGAGTGAGGTCCCGCCGCTCTTTGTCATCGAGTTCCTGCACAGAGTCGTAGACACCTTTCAGGTTGTTCCTCCCCTCTCATGTCTGTTTCTGTCTACTTTTATCATTATTTGTAGTTAACTAAAAGTGCATATCCTGCTTGTGTGCTTTGTTCTCAGGACTATTTTGGAGTGTGTACAGAGGCGGCCATCAAGGACAATGTGGTAGTGGTCTATGAACTACTGGAGGAGATGCTGGATAACGGGTTTCCTCTGGCCACAGAGTCCAACATTCTTAAAGAGCTCATTAAGCCTCCTACCATCCTCCGCACCATGGTCAACACCATCACAGGTCTTTCAGTCTTTTATTTGTGCTGCTTTTACTTCCTGATTTCAGGCAACATTAATGCTTTGTTCATACACAGCTGAAACTTCTTTCAGTAACAATTACAGTTCATCTAAATAGCATTGAATGAATTCAATTGACAGTGTGAGCCATGGATATTACAGCAGCTGTTTGACTCTGTGTGCATGATCCTATACTGTTGTTAATTTCTGCTTCCAGGCAGCACCAATGTGGGTGAACAGCTCCCTACAGGCCAGCTGTCTGTAGTCCCCTGGCGGCGCACTGGGGTCAAGTACACAAACAATGAAGCTTATTTCGACGTGGTGGAGGAGATCGATGCGATCATCGATAAATCTGGTATTTCTTTTCAACTGTTTGTTGTGAAACATGTCACTGTGTGCTTGCATTATAATGCATGGGAGACATAGTAATTATTAATCCGCATTTAATCGGAAAGGCAGTAGCTCCATAGTGTAGTAGTTTGCACATTTGCTTAACAAGTGAAAGATCTCTGGTTCATTCCTTTTGGGGCTGCATCAGGATGGGTGTAAAATCTCTGCCAAATCACACACGCAGAGCTACCTGCTGTGGTGACCCCTTGTGAATCAGGAAGAACCTGAAAGGAGTTTCTAGTCAATCAGTCAAAAAATAAAGAAAATGGCCAATACAATACATAAAATGTCAGCTTTACAACACAATTATTTGTACTTGCCTTCTCTTCTAACATGTTTTTTTGCTTTCTATTGTTGTTTCTAATCAACTCCACCCCCATAGGCTCCACCATCACAGCAGAAATACAGGGAGTCATCGATGCCTGCGTTAAATTGACGGGCATGCCTGATCTCACCCTCTCATTCATGGTGAGTTTCTTTTTTTTCACAAACTCTATATTGTTATATTTTAAGCCTGTGAACTCTCCAGACAAATAACAGATGATTACAAATGGTCATAACTGTGTAGCAAGCAGGGGGTTCTCCAAGGTGCAGCTTGGAAACATTTAAATCAGTGTGCTGTACATTACAATTAATATTCACAGTAAAAGTCAAACATACAGTAACATTTACTTCGAAATATGTCACACCCACACTGTGCACATTTTGGACCAGAGTACTGAGAGGAGCTCAGCTGCCAGAGAATGTATTTATTTTCTCTTATACCGCAGCATGCAGGGAGCTGATTTTCCAGAGTATCTGCACTTTGCTTCACAGTTTTGATGATAAAACTTCCTGATAAAAGCTTCCTGTAATATGCAAGTAGGGCAGCACAAGTAATCACATTTTAATCTTGATTACAATTTTGGCTTCCCACAATTGGGAGTAAAAACACAGCTGTCCAACACTGAAAATGTGTGCTCTGCCAAAAGAACACAAAGCCAAAGCAAATCAAGTTCTCCAAAAATCACTGCCTGACGATTTGCCTACATGAGCCCGTCATAGCTATTTCCTGCACCACGCCATGTGACGTTTCCTCGACTAGTCTGGACAAGTAAATGTATGTTACAGTGATGTTAACAAGAGCAAATTGCTTGTGCTAAAAGCTGACATCGTTACCATGCACTTATTTTTTTTCTCATTCTCTGATGGCATATTTATTTCTTTAGTTATACTCTATTTTGGGCAAAACCTTTTTTAGTACAAAGTCAAAAATTTAATCGTGCAGTTCTCCAATGCAAGACAGAAACACACTTCAGTAATCAAACTTCAGCTCAAGTGATCAGCTTCTCTCTCTCTCTCTCTCCCCCTGCATTGCCTCTTTCTTCCTGTCTCTTTGTTCTTTCTGACTCTTGCCTGGAGGTCCTTGTTGAAGTCTCTAGCAAGAGTTTGTGATCATGATGTGGTTTTTGTTATCCTTTAGAACAGGAAAAAAATGAAACTAAGGAGGTCAAGAAAAAACATGCCCCATAAGGGCAACTGAAACGCTCTCTGAGACTTTGACGTCTGCTGACTCGAGGTCTGCTTCTCAGAGAGGCAACCATCCAGATGTGGTAGTTCACTGTGCAGCAGATAAGACTGATTTCATAGGTAGATTATATGGTAGAAATATGTTGAAAGAAATAGGCTTTGCTATGTGGAGGATCATTCCATTATGGATTTAATAAAAACAACGACGTGCACATTTGATTATTTCATTGCAACAATCTGATCGATATTATGACTGGACCTCTATTGGACTTTAAAACAACAGTCAACCTGTCTGTTTATAGCGTAGCTCTGCTATAACAGCCAGTTTTGACTAGAGGAAAGATCAGTGTAAGTCAGACTAACTGAGTTTTTGTTTCAGATTACTCTCCTGCCTACTTTATTTACAAGGTTTAATTGTTGCATCCAACAGTTATGGTGTCCAACAGTTTGAAATATTCAGTGCAAATTCCTTTGAAGTGTGTCTAATCTGAATGTCCACAAAAATTTACAGTGAAACTTGCTGACGAAAATCCCACGTTTCATGCAGTAACATCACAACTGTGTAAAGTGTTGCTGGAATAAGTGCTGTGTGTTCTTACAGGGTACACTGGGTAAATACCAAAAAGAAATGGAAAGATATTAAAAGTATTTTAATGTTTTTGAAACTTCACCACTAATCTTCCTGACCCACTGCATTTCTTTCGCAGAATCCACGGCTGCTGGATGATGTCAGTTTCCACCCATGTGTTCGGTTCAAGCGCTGGGAAGCCGAGCGGATCCTCTCCTTCATCCCACCCGATGGAAACTTCCGGTTGCTCTCCTACCACGTCAGCTCTCAGAAGTTAGTACTTTGCTGTGACACAGGCAACATACAACCGTTCATTTTCTAGTTCAGAATCCTGCTTTAGTTTGTGGAATCTGTCTTACTTTCCTGTTCACCAGAGAGGAGTGTTGCAGCCCCAGCCAGTGATAGATGGACAAAACTATTAACTATAGTCAGTGTCCTAAAATATGAATAATTAGTTTAACTGGCTAGTAGCAACATTTAATCACATAGTTGACTCATTACATGTATCTAATCAGGATATAAACAGAAATGCTAATCCATAAAGTAGGATTCCACTGTCTAATAGCTGATGTTGTTTTATCACCTTCAGTTTGGTAGCCATCCCAGTGTACGTGAAACACAACATCACCTTCCGGGAGGGAAGTTCCCAGGGGCGTTTTGATTTGACCCTGGGCCCCAAACAGACAATGGGCAAGGCCGTGGAGTCGGTCCTAGTCAGCAGCCAGCTTCCTCGGGGCGTCCTCAATGCCAACCTGAACCCCTCCCAGGGAACATACACCTTTGACCCAGTCACAAAGGTAACTGTGCAGCAATCTTTATATCACAAAAACACAGATGAAGGGAAGTGTAAATAATAGAATGAATAAATATATAAACCCGAATTATCTGAATATGTTTAAGAGACAAAATATTTAATTCTGTCATCTTGGTGCATTTTTTTTCTTTTTAAACCAGTTGTTGACATGGGATGTTGGCAAGATCAACCCACAGAAGCTTCCCAGTCTGAAGGGCACCATGAGCCTGCAGGCTGGAGCATCCAAACCTGATGAGAACCCCACCATCAATATTCAGTTCAAGATCCAACAGATGGCCATCTCAGGTACACACACACCATCTGAACCTCATGTTCATGTACATGTGACTGTTGCCTTTCAAGAATTCCTTCATTTCTTATTTGTGATCCTCTCTCTTCTTGCACTTAGTGACCAAGCTGAACATTGAATGAGATTGACAATTTCACTGTAATAGTGAAAATGAGCTCCACTTTGCCTTTTAAACCACAGAAAAGTTAATTCAACCCCCACACAGTTAGGCTCAGTCTGGTCAGCTGACAACCACCTGACAGTCCCATTGTAGGGGAACAGTGAGATGGTGACCACTAGATGGCGCTACACCCATAAATAAACCTTGCATGACACCAGGAAATAGATTTTATTTTCAGTGAAGTATAAAACAACCATCTTAGTTTTTCAAGTTTCACCAAGGGTTGACACATTTATGAAAATATGTTTTACAGTGTGACACAGAATGTAACGGTAATACTAAACTCAGAGCAAACAAAGCCTTTGGAGCTTTAGGAATCTCTTGTTGAAATCTCTGTAGAGGTTTTAGTTGAAACATCTCTAGAAGAGCCCTCCACCATCAAGCCAGATAGTTAACCCTGGTATTTGTTCTGTTCCAGTAACACATAAGTCTAATAAATTCTTGATGTTTTTCTCTCCTTCATCAGGACTGAAAGTGAATCGGCTGGACATGTATGGTGAGAAGTATAAACCTTTCAAAGGCATCAAGTACATGACCAAGGCTGGTAAGTTCCAGGTCCGGACTTAAAGACTGCTTCTCTGTGACAACCGGACTGAGCCACCATGAGACTAAGGGGTGATGTGATGGGAAAGAGGAGTTGGTACATTCCTTGTGCTTATGCATTTACCCATGAAGGCTTACCAATACAAACTGGAGGCTCCTTGTAGCAGTTCTGAGTGGACTATTACACATAGACATGAAACCTCTGTTGTAGAACTTTGCCTAAATCAGGCAAGTTTGAAGCAAGTGTCCGAAAAAATTTCCAACACTGTCCTTGCTGAACTCAGACAAACCACACTAACCCAATAAAGATTTGTCCATATAATACACCGTTTACAGGATTTTCACTGACGGTGTTAACAAACCAAATCCATGTATTTAGATAAGGCTGGATTACTGGATAAATGGACCCTAGAGTATATTAAAAGAGAGCTTCTACACAAAGAAATTAGAATTAATTATGAAGTAGTGACCTGTACATTATGCCAGGAATCTACGATTCTAGGTTCAGATGACACTGCAAGGTAAAAAGTATTGTTTGACAGTGCTGTAGCACATTTAAGCAGTTAAATTCAAATGAAATGGCACGGACCTACAATAACTGTTTGAGCTCCAAAGAGTTGTTACTGCCAGTGAAAATCCACACTATACTTCTTATCCTGCTGTCCAGGTTTTCTTTTTTTTTCCCAGCACCCTGGGCCTTCTTTTTTCTGTTTATTCTGTTCTTTGTTTCTTCTTTGCTGCAGTTTGATGATATTGTCTGCAACACTGGAGTCAGCATGCTGATGTATTAGACGTGTCTCTGAAACGGTCCTCAATCTTTGAAGTTTTTTGTTTGTTTGTTTGTTTGCAAATAAGAATGATACAGTGACTTTTTTTTTTTTTTTTTTTAGCTATTTATTACCAGAAAGCCACGCATCTTCACCTCTTTTTATTCAGCTGTAATTGTGATTAATTACAGAATGTTGTCATTAAATTTCTTGGAAAATAAGGTTGATCCTGACAGTTTGGTGCTTAACCCTATGGTCCAAATGCTCCATAAAGGTTATCTCAGCCTTTATAGTATGATGTGCATTTTTGTTTTAAGTTTGTCTTTGCATACATTGTATAAACATAAGATTATGATTGTCGCCATGGAAACTGGTGAGCTGGATGAATCAATAAGAGTGTAATAAAGTGATGCATCTGTGCCTCAGGGTCTCGGCTGGAATCAGCCCACCATCACATTGTGGTCTCATAAAGCTGGCTTGGAGAGTCATGGTTGCTACAGATACAGTTTGGTGTTATCAGCTAAGAGTAGAACGAAAACAAAAGTGTGTTAAGATATAACAGCGCGGTACCTCAGAAGAAATGCTTTGTGATTACAGCAAAATGTTTGTGTTTCTTACACAGCCTCCAATGGAGTGTAAAAACAGTGAAAAAAAAATAAAGAATTTGATGTGTTATAACCGAGCAATAACACTGATTACTCAATGTGTATAATGTGGTGTTTTCCACATATGATATTGTGTTACAAGAGTCAAACTGTCCTTTGAAGTTATGATTACATCCATCAATGAAGCAATTGGTTTAAGGTTGTCTCTTTGCTTGTACGTGTGCGATTACTGGAGCTATTATGAGCAACCCTATATGAAATTGTTCACAGAGGAGGGGCTTAGCCCAGGATGATTGGCAGCCAAAAACAGATGCCAGTTTCTGTATTCAGTGGCTTCACTTGTATAGAACAAGAAAATAACATTTGGCATCATATCTTCAAAGTAAATTAAGAGAAATTAGAAGACACTGGCTTAATGTCACAAGCTAATACAGATTCACACATCCTTCTGGATCCCTACAAACAATGGATTAAATAAAATCCATTGTTTGTAGAGAATATCAAGTTTTTTGGTGAAGGATTGCAGTCTTGGAGTGCAGTTTTTTTATGACAAAGTGAAATTAAAAAAATAAATGAAAGATTCTCTTGACTGCATATACAGAAAATGCGTCCAGTTTTGAAGTTAACCAACATTAAATGTTGCACAATACACCCAGCGTAACTATCAGACGTGCTCAGCTGTAGGTGAGTTGTGGATGTAGGTTTCTAAAATATGTAAATATTTAAAAACACATTTCCATTTAAGCAAAGATAGGAGTGCCAATTTGTTAGATAAGATGGCAATGTTTTGTTGATCAGAAATTACTGATAAGTAATAATAAGTCCTGTTTTTTTTCTAAATGGGATTAAAGTGTTGTTGGGTTTTTTCATGATGTCAAAACATCTGGTTTGAAACACACTAACTGCTTCTCAAGATCTTATATAAAACATAATTTTTAAAGGTAAGACTCATTGGATTATGTTATGGTAACTTCCACTTCCAGATGTGTGACATCAGCCCTGTGTCTTTGCTCCATCTGGCTGGACTCCAGTCCATAATTTACTTTAACCCCTCCAAAAGACAATCTACTACCTTTTCCTCCCTCCCTCCCCCCCCCCATCGACCAGACTGAGCCGTTTAAAGTCAGTTATGTCATTTGGGTCCAACTTTGTCCTCACTCTTCTCCTTCGTGCATCGCTTTTTTTAGCACATTTCTAAACTTCTTTCTAAACCTTTTTTTTCCTTTTCTTTTTTTATCATTTCGAATATTCACATTTTTATTTTTTTCGTTCGCTTAACTTTATGTCCATTTTCTAACACTTTAAAGGCTGTCGCGACAGAGGAATATCGCGGCATTTAGTGGTAAGTTATCGCTCGCCATTATAATAATGTGGATGTTTTTTTCCCTCACAGCAGCGATTTTGTTTGTTTGTTTTAACAACCGAGAAACGAAAAATTCTGAGCAGCACACGTTATATGTTATATACCAATATAACGCTTTCCAAAAAAAAAAAAAAAAAAAAAAAAATTAAAAATAAATGTGCAGCTTCGCATTAATTCCCCACAGCAGGTAAGTTTTAAACATGAATATAAATCAAAAATGTGTATTGAAGCTCGGCTAACGTGCCGTTTTTGGCACCCGGGGCAATTAACCGCGTGCCCTCGCTTACAGCCCAATCTGCTCTTTGTGTATTGAAGGCCAGATAATGGGCATTATCGTAATGTAAATCTAAGGATGGCTGTTAAGTGTTTATCTGATTGCTTTGATCGGTGTTGGGCGGCCGGGCGCCCTGCAGTGGTCCCTGTCGGTAAGCACGTGGACAGTAACAGTAATAACAGCAGTCTGGGTGGGGAGGGGTGCTCATGCAGACTTGACACTGGCCGCAGCACATTAAAGAGACGACACAACTGCTGATTAACCACGTGCTTCTTGAGTAGTTGCCGGAGCGCGTGCTGCGGCTGTGCAGCGCAGTGTTTGTAGTTTAATATCCTAGCTATGAGTCAGAGTTTATTTACACTGTTGCATGTTTACACAGATAATGGCACTTCAATAAAACTCTTCTGCAACATTGTCACCGCTTATCAACTTCCAGCTGTTGCTTATCAGCTAACTGACAGCTACGTGAGCGACTGCTATTGTGTCCTTAAAAAGTAGTGCCACTGTAATGACATTAGCTGTCATTCCAGCTTACTTTAATGTTAACTCTACGCTGCCTTGCTGCAGAGGACATCTATAGGTTTGTCTTTACACCAAATGTTATATGAGTAATTGCTAAAATTTTTACTGGAATAAATCTGTTTGGTAGCTTAAGGGTGCTATCTAGTTAAGGTTAGCTAGGAAACAAAGCTGCCAACTAGCAAAACTTCAAATATAAGGGTACTATAAATGCCTCATAGACCTAGATTTACAGGTTGTAAGTAGTTTGTTTGTCTTCCATAAACTCCACATTTTGCAAATTGATGTTAGTTTTTGGCCATACTTGGATGAGGGGCAGTATTTAGTCATCAGCTAATGCTAGCTAGTTCGGTTAGCAAGCTCTGCTCATTAACTGTACTGGTGCAATGGACAGACTCACATGTTTACTTATAGGTGCTTAGTAACAGACTAATAAAATAACAGAATTTCACTTACCACAAGGGAAACACCACCTTTGTGAACCGTTTGTAGGACTGCTACACAGCCAGTAATATTATTTCTCAAATAAGTGGATTAAAATGTTCCAAAAGGCACAAACAGCACAGGATCCTGGAATGCCACAGTTCAGTGAACCTCCAATTAGAGGAGGTCATGCCCCTAATCCAAGTATCCAGATGGACGATTGTCCAGTTATAAAATAACAGCGTTACTATAGATTATTTATTAAAGGGGGAACTGTCCATAAGAGGCAAACAAATGTTTGTTGTATCAGGTTGTATAAAAGCTCCTTTTTAAAGCTCCGAAGGTTGCTTTTTAGCATGGAGTCTATGGGGAATGACTTGCTTTTGAGGCAGTTCATCTAATGGTCTCAAGTGGCCATTAGATGAACTGCAGTTTTTTAGCATCTCCACTTTACTTCTCAGTCTCAGAGGTTGTCACTTTATATCTCCCCAGAAAATCATTGTGACCTCTTTTTAAATTTCCCCACCCTTGAAGGCACTTGTATATATTAGAGATCATCTAAAAGTTACAATAAACAGCATGTTCATTGGAGGTAAAGTGGTTTAGGTTGCCTTTGATATGTGCTAAAAGCACCTTGTGAGCAGGCTGTGAAACCAGGCAGTAGCAAAGAAACCGTGGGTTTTCTCAGCACAATTCACTTTACTGATGGTTGACTGGAGCATGCGACTACAAGACAAAGAAGACTGTCCCTGGCTTCAACTTATCACCCCCCTCCTTTCATTCAGGGAGACATAAGCCCCCCTGTCCATGTGGGGCCTGCCATTATAACACAGTATCTTCTCAAACTGCTCACGTAGGCTTGTATGGCTATGAGCCAACTGGATGCACAGCACCGACAGCTGTGTTCAGAAACCAGACGATATCCAGACAGCAGTCAGGCTGAACTCTAATGTTGGGCATTTAATGTGAAGCCGCCAGTTGTATATAAATAAATGTGTAAGAGTAGGCAATAACACATTGAGACTTTTGGGCCCCACGCTTTAAACCTCGCAATGACAAATAACTTCTTTTTGTGTTTTGATGTTGATTTTAAATGTTTTGTCCTCTCCCTCTTTGCCTTTGTTGTCTCTGCACACTTAGACAGAGCCTGGCTTCCGTACACAAAGCCATGAGCGGGCTGCCGGCCATACCACAGGGAAGCTGGGATAGATGGACTCCAGACTGGAAGTTACCACACAGATTCTCCAGGGCCATTCCTGTGACCAGCAGCACAAGCATTACATTGATAATGCCATCTTACCTGTAGACAAAATGAGCATCAATCTAACTTGTGTAGCAGCAGCTGGTTTAACATCCAAGTTAAGTTATCTTCAAAGACTAATCCAAGACAAGTTATCCATCTCCCAATCTGTTTTTAAGAGCAGCCAGATGATTATGCCATATTGAGATTTTAGCAGATGTTGCTTTTAAACTCTACTTTTTAAACTTAACTGCATGTATGTCGACTGTTTTCAGTCTTTTTAAATAATAGAACTGAACAAATAAAGCAGGACATTCATTATGCCCAGGCCGAAGGGAGGAACGAGTCTGGCACCTGAGAATGTTTACGAGTTCCCCGCGGACATGGGGGAGGCTCAGTCTCTTCAGTTGCAAAGGAAATGCATAGAAACAACATCCCCATTGAGCAAATATATCGAAGCTGAGCACCAGGAAGCAGGGCTCTTCTCTCTGTCTCCATTGGACGCCTCGCTGGAAGCCACGCTTGACCTCCAGAAGAAAAGAAGAAAGAAATGTGGAGCCTGCACTCCTTGTCTCCGCAAAGAGAATTGCGGTACCTGCGCAAACTGTTTGAACCGTAAGACGGGCAAACAGATTTGCAAGCTGCGCAAATGTGAACAGCTGAAGAAGAGGCGGGACGAGTGGGACGTGGTTGAGGTACTGAAACGCTTGCAATCTCATACAAACCGTTAGCACTTCCAACCCATCAAATTCTGATGCTTGGTCAGGACCTATAGGATTATCTTAGTGTGCAAGGACTGTCTGAAAAGGTAGCTGAAAGCCAGTGTCATTACTGTTGTAGGTAACTAAAGAAATGGAAGGATGGTAAATGTGTTGATGGGAAGGAATGTTTAAACCCAAACCAAGAGTTTTTTTCTTAACCTAACTTAACCTAACTGACAGAAAGAGCCAAGTCAGGGCAGAATTTGACTTCCTGCCTTCTGGTTGGAAGTCATTTGATGATGCAATTAGATGAATGACCGTTGTTATTCACCATCATCTTTCAAAACTGCATTCTGAAGCCTTACCCAGCATGTAAATAAAAGATTTTACAGGAGTAAATAGTAAGGAAAAAGGATTCCTAATCAAGCATCAGTATATGACAAGTTGGGAGTGAAAACATCTTGTCTCTTAACTTGAGTTATCGTAATACTGCTTATACTGTAGATTTAGAATACCAGAAGTATCAACGTGCTTTGTGTAAAATGTTTTTTTTTTCTTCCTAAAGGCAGGCTGAAAAAACCTGACCACAACAGTAAAATTATGGGCAAATTATCATACAAATATTATCATATCGATTAACATCCATCCATTTCAGTGCATTTCATGGGAACGTTCGTTCATAGGACATCAAGTAAAGCACAAAAACTGTTTTTCTTTTGTTTGCCTGAGAGTGTTTGCTGATTGTCTGCCTAAAATACACCAACATCATTAGATTGCAAACTTGTTCTGCTTTTTAGCCAGAGAAGCACGAAAGAGCGAGCATTTATTACAGATCATTACATGATCACAAATGTCTTCTTAGTGATGTTCGTTCAGATGGATAGAAGGAACTTTTGCTGGACTATAAAGGGACGGACAGTTGCATGCGTCATATATGGAGAGTTCATGTTAAATTAGTTACTTTAGAGGAAAAATTCCTCACAATGTGAGTCACAATGTGCAAATCAACCTCAAATGGCCCAGATATCTCGATGTACTACATTTTATAAAGTGATGCAATGCTCTGTATTGTAACAAACAAAACAAACTGCTTGGTAGAAAAAATTCCAAAGCATTTATTTGCAAAAATTTGGACAAATTATATATATATTGTTAATTTTAGAAGTAAAAAGAACAACTCCTGGACAACAGCCCCACTGGAAACTATTCTATTGGAACTAAATTGTTCACTCTGTTTTGAGTAGTCAGAAAAGTAGATAGATCTTTATCTACTTTAAATGTAGTTCCACAGTGGGAGTGTATATATGTTGTGTGTGATACTGATGGGTAATGTTGAAACCATCAAGGTTTTGCAAGTGTTGCAGTTTACATGAATATTCTCAGTAAGATAAGGCAGTGAAAAAGTCAACAAGACAGTTGAGCAGACCGAGTGGACTAACTGTGACGGTTACCCAAGATTCCGGCAGTTGCCTGTGCTTTGTCCTTTGACCTCTTGAGGTTTTCAAATGAGGGTGGGGGTTAACCTTGGGCCGTTTTTTCTATTTGTGTGTGCGTGGGGGTGCATGTGTGTGTAAAGAAAGAGAGAGACAGAGTGCAGGGTTTTAAAAGTGCTCACTTGTGTGTGTTAATGGAAGTGCGCGCGTGGGACTATGTGTGTTTTTACATGCACCAGCATCTTAACCCAGGGGGATGGGCCGTAAAGTCAAGTAAGAGGAGGACGGGAAGATGCAGTAAATGGTCAGCAGTATTGGAGGGGGAGAAGCAGGCTGCAAAAGCATGACCAAGGAAGGAAAACACACTGCGTCAAAACAAGCACCTTGAATTTTTGGAATTTTTCCCAACAAATATGCCTAGAAAGACAATTGGATTTGTTTTCATATGCTTTAAGATCATTATGAGAGAGAAGAATTTGCACACTAAAATAATAGAATTAAAAATTATCATATATTGCACAAGCAACAGTTTTGGAATGATAGCACCCCACTGATAATAACCAGGTTCCTATAGACTGTAATCTGCTTGACATGCTTCCATTTGCGCATACAAAACTCTCTGTGATGGGATTTTTGCTGTTGTTTTGGCTCATACTATTCTATCAGTCTCTTATATGTGTCAATATAAAAGTAATGTAAATAACACACCGCAGACAGTTTGTCTAGGAGTTTAAACTGACAATCAAAATCTAGAGGAAAAGGTATGATGTTTGCTTAGCCACAAACACAAAATAATGGTTACTATCAGCACTCTTCTGGCCTGTCCTGTCTTGTCTGTTAAATGGCTTCTGAAGTAGCAGCAACAACCCATGAACAAAAACCATGCAACACAGCAGCTGAGCATGAAAACAGACAAATGACTCAGTGTTTTATGATGCCACTGTTTGGAGAAAAAAGTGCATGCCTTTGAGACAAAGATATGACGGGAAACTTTTTAAACTTTATATCTGAGCATAGCATCATGGTCAGATACGATCTTACTACAGGCAGACAACAAAGTCATGATCATCCCACAATTCCAGCAGAACAGCTGAGCTAAAGCTTAGCTGAGATCCTTATGCATTCTACTAGAAAATATTACATAGGGTGCACAATTTAATTTAGCTGACCTCCTGTTACTGTGCACTGTGGAAAAGTCATACTACAAAAGTGTCTCATACCATCCACATCCTTGCTAACAATGAACTTTACCATGTATGTTAAACTGACAGAGAAATAACTTTGGTTGAGAAGTTTATCTATTTGTCTTTTAGGGCAATAGAAGTCTATATGTGCCATTTCTCTAAATTCTCTCACACTTATTGTTCACTAATTTACTCTGCCTGTATTTTCTGAGCCACACTAGTGACTGAAAACATGCATATATTGATCTGTGCTTTGGTCAGTCCATTTTGGTCCAGACTGATGGATTTCAGCAGCCAGTGGATGGATTGTTAAGTTTTTAGTGCGCACTTATTAGGTCATATAAGTACTGTTTCAATGTTGAATTAAACATCACTATTTGAAACCTGTTAATACAAGTTCAAGTAGTGAGATCAGTCTGTGTAAACGTAATCCCTGGCAGCTAAAAGCTCAGACTTCAGACAGTTTTTCTGCTTACTGGAGCACCACCTCCATGCTGCTCCACTACAGTTGCACATACAGTTGTGGTCATGATTTTGCATACATACACTTTGCATGCACTCATCATGGTAACTAATGTCTTGGTATTTTTTTTTAATGATTTCTTTCAACTGTTCTTTCTCCAGGGTGGAATCATTATACAGCACACATCTTTACTGACCTTAAATAATAAAAATTGGGCACACAAGTTTGGATTTATTTGGGATTTTTTCTAATCCACACAGGACATACAAGCTTACCCATATGGAAAAGAAATAGTAAAAACATATATGATTTACTCATGAAAGTGGCCACTTTCTCATTACTTTCATATATTTTTTTAGTAAGTATAGAAAACATACAAGTTTCATTATAAAATTTTTCAAGGGATCTTATATCTGTTTTCACTCTTGTATGCTTTTCATACAAGTTTCATACAAGACAGATAAAAACTTTATAAGATTTATATATATCTTTTCCATATGGGTAAATATATAAATTTAATGTTTCTGGCATAATTCTGGCTGTATATTTGACCTCTTTTCCTTGAAGAACTGCTAGGGTTCCTTTAAATTGTTTGGTTTCCTTGCACAGACTTAACTTTTTAGAACAAAACACAAATTTTTCAGTTGTGTTGAGGTTGGGGCTTTAGGAAGGGGTTCCACAAGCTTAATTTTAGCATGTTTTAATGTGTGTTTGGGATGATTGTCCCATGACGTTCAAGTATGTTCAACTTTCAACCATCCAGCTGTGCATTTGAGGCAAAGTATTTGGAGATAGTCCTCCTTCTTTATTATTCCAACCACTTTGTGCAGTACCACTGGCAGCAAAATAGCGGCTGAGCATGATGCTACCACCACCATACCTGACGTTGGTACGGTGTTCTTAGTTTTGAAAGCTTTACTTTTACTCCTCTAAACATTAGTGTTGTCATTATGATCTTTGCCTCATCTGACCCTAAAACCTTTCTCCAGAAGGCGTTTGGCGTTTGGCAAATTTGCAGGTGTCCACATGGGCAATGTGGACACCTGCAAATTTTAGTTAAGCCTTGAAGATGTAGATTTTGGAGCATTGCCTTCTTTCTTGGTCAGCTTCCTCTCAGTCCATGATGAATGTAAAACTCGCTTCACTATGAACAGTCTTGAGTTAATGGCAGGCTTGTGCCTTGATTAATGTTTCCTGGGTTGTTGATAAACATCCTTACTAGTTTCCTGTCAGAGTGACAGTTTGGGTCTTCTTTCAGACCTTGGCAAAGTGACAGGTTCACTGATCCATGTCTTTAGCCAGTAGTGTAGTTCAAAAAATACTTTTGTGCACCCACAAAATTCAAGATAGAGTAAATAAATAAAATCAATAAATTCTTGTCTTTCTTTAAATCATTAAAAATGTATGCTGGACATTTTCCACCCTGGAAAATGAACAGTTTAGAAATCATTAAAAGCCACAAAAATCTTGATGTTGTGGTGTAATCATTTGCATATTTCTTTCCTAGTCACTGCATTGTAAAACTGTGACTTTCCCTCTAAAGATCAGCGTGTCGGCATTAGCATTGCAACTCAAAGCTCAGCCTAACAGAGCTGCTAGAAGGACTAGACTCGTTAAAAAATGCATGTGTGTAAAACTGGAACCAGATCTTATTGATCGTGGGGGTATGCATTATTGAAAGTGTCAAATGTCAGCGAGTAAACAAAGTGTATATGTAGCATGAATTAGGAGGTACTACCAGTTTATGTTTACATTTTTCAGTACTTTTAGCTACTCCTTTATTTCTGCATGTTGGCACAGATTTTCTACCAGATGCCATTCCTGGCATAATCCTCCCATAATCCAGGATTGGGACCAGTACAAGGGTTACACTAGGTGGTGATCAGAGATCAGGCTGGAGAAGACCAGAGATGGGCAGTAACGCGTTACTGTAATCTGATTACTTTTTTCAAGTAACGAGTAAAGTAAGGGATTACTATTGCAAAAACGGTAATTAGATTACCGTTACTTTCCCGTAGTAACGCTGCGTTACTGCGTTACTAAAACCGTGATTTTTTTGCGAGAATGTCTCACGACTAGGGATGGGTACCGGTGTCCGGTGCCATCACATAAACGGTAGTAACCAGACCGAAAAGCAGCGCACATTTCGGTGCTTTATTTCGGTGCTTTTTTTTCCTGAGCTGTGATACACTTCTAACCAATCATTTTACGTTTCCGAGGATAGTAGGCGGGCCCAGGTACGTACGTTCTTTTAGAGCAGAGCTACAGATTAAAAATGCCCAAGGCAAAGCGGTCAAAAGTCTGGCTGTACTTCACAGCAAAATATGCAAACTCAGCAGCAACAAGTGCTTTAAGCTGATACTGTGATACTGTCAAAGGAGGTAACTCCTCAAATCCGATGAAACAGCTGGCGACGCATAGCGTCTTTTTAAAAGCCGAGAAATGCGCCGTATTTGATAGCTTGCTGCGAGACCTCACACCGAGCGCATCTATTGCGGGTGTGGTGCCAGTTATCGGACCTGGAGCAACATCCCCCAAAAACCCGAAGAATAGAGTCCTGGCCCCTAGCCCTGCCAGCGTAGCAGAAATGATGACGGATGATGATGGCAGCAGCAGCCGTTCTTCTCTGCGTGAGTAGCTTAATGTTGTTCGTGTGTAATTTACGTTGAGAAGGCTAACCACGTTATTACATTAATGCATATAAGGTGAACTAGCAAACATCATCATAGCTACATGCGGCTGTCTTCTTGTTTGATGGCAGATACTCCCTTCACCCTGGCCAAAAAGGCTAAAATGACCAAAGAAAAAGAGGGAAACAGCTGAACATGAGAGGTTTTTGGACCAATTTTGTGTTCTCCATTCTTTAAGCACCGGTTTGAGCACCGGCACCGTTTCAAAAGTACAGATTTGGCACCGGTATCGGATAAAACCTAAACGATACCCATCCCTACTCACGACAGTGACGTAAGCGAGTGCGCCGTTAGTGACAACAGCTGTGTGCAGATCAACAATGGATCACATATCGATTGTGGGAGAGAGTATGAGCGTGCAGCGTTTAAAGCGTGGAAGTACTGACCTTACTTTGAGTTTGATTCCATAAAAAGTGACAAAAACATTAGCGTCCATCGTGCGTGGGAAGAAAACTTCTTTTTACAGCGAAAAAAATCCCCCTAAACTTCCAAGCAAGCACCGAGTGCGCAACGACGTAATGGGAAATTCACAGAGAAACTCGCGGATTCTTCAACTGACCGCGGCACACCTGCACCAGGGTAAACCTCCGCCCACTGCAGTCCTGCTTTACAGGTGAAAATAGAGCAACAGGACCGCTGAGTCTTTGATGTGATTTATTTTCTGCTGTGTTTTACTTGCATCTATTTGAAAGAGTGAGTGTAAACACAAAAAAAATTTATTTTATGTGCTGGAATGTGCAGAAAATAGGTTTAAATGTTAAACTAATTTATTCAAGTCAGAGAATGTTGCATATAATTAAATTTTTGCTTGATGCATAAAGTTAAAAGATTCAAACTGATAAAACAAGTTAAAAAAAGATACTTTTCCATTTGATTACATTTTGTATGATGGATTATGTAGAAAAAGTAGAATTGGGCTGAAAGATCTATCGCTTTAACACCTCTTCAGGTTGTAAATCGTGTTTTTAAAAAGTAACTAAGTAACTAAGTAATTAATTAATTTTGAAAATAAATAATCAGTAAAGTAATGGGATTACTTTTTGGGGGAAGTAATCAGTAATTAGTTACTGATTACTTTTTTCAAGTAACTTGACCAACACTGGTGGTGACCCCTTGACACTAAAGATACACTAGCTTGTGACCCTGTGTGTAAGGATAATGTGTTGACTGCTACATAGAAGAGCCACAGTTATATGGTTTATATTTCTTCATTTTTCGCCAAGACAGCAACACGGCAAGGGCCAAGATTCCATGTAGCCTTCAAAGCTATAAGGATATGCAGTGTTTTCCACAGATTCATTCAAAAATGATCTCTTCTGGAGGCTCAGAAGATGTGCAAAAGATGTGGCCATCCATTCATCATTCATTCGTCAGTATCACTCCCCCGCAGTCCCTCTATCTCTGCCCTCTATCCTCTGTATGGATGCAGCAGCTGAGTTCCTGACTGGCTGCAAACCGCATCCTTCATTCTCTCCCGCGAAACTGCAGCTCACTGTTGCATGTGGATAATGTGCTTTAAAGGCTTTCTTTCCCTTTTAAACCCCTCGAGACAGGTGACTGTTATTGTTCATGTGAATGAAGTAGAGGATTAGGGTTCATAGAAGGATGTGGAGCATACAGAGCTGGGGTGGCTAGCCCAATCAATGCTATTAATTAGACTTTGTCTAATTGCAGGCCAGCTCTGCCCTCCACCTGCAACCTCGTGAAATTTAGACAACACACAACCAGAGGAGCTTTAATGAGCCTCTCTGTGGTCTGTCTGTGAAATAAGTGTGTTTGTGTGAGTTGGTCCAAGTCTGGGAAGACTCTAATTGCAGGTGGCAGCGAGAGGCAGGACCTGTGTGAATGAAGCAAAGTTAAATGAAGGCATGTATAGTTTGGGATTATGGCACTGTCTGGGGCTGTGATTATGCTCTGTCAGCGACTACCAGGTGTCTGCTGGAGGATGGTAAAAAAGACTAAAGGGGGGAGGAAGGTTTGGTGTTTGGAGAGATGTGGTGGATTATCTTCTTCCTCTTCATTGTTTAAGGAAACATCCATCCAATTCAGTCAAAGCTTGGCACCATATAGCAGAGGATGAACTTCTTTACAGCTCTGCTAATATTTCTACTTTTACTATAATCAATGCTTTTGCTTTGTTCTCTATAGGCGTTTTCTTTATTCCAACCCACAGAAACAGATTCCATCATCTACTATCTGTCTCACCACGCTTACTCGTATTCCTGCCTTTACTAATACACCTTGTGCTACCTACTGCTGGCTAAAGTGCGTCTCCTATGCTGGCCTACCTGTAACGAAGCAAATTAAAGCCAAGCAGCCACTCGCGCTGTCCAGCTTGCGACCAACACCACTCTGCTCTGACATAAACACACACATTCATCCACACACGTGGCCCCCCATCTGACGTAAGCAGAGGGGATTTCCCGTGCCATACGAGTGCGCAAACACTACAAAATGCTGTGTCACCGTGTGGCTGCCTCGCCTCGCCTCGCCGCGCCGCGCCGCCCTTCAGCTCCCTCTCTGCCTTTTTCTCTCGACTCTCCCTCCATCTCTGCCCACCTCTCGCTGTCTGTCCATTTTCACCAGGCTGCCTGAACATTCGCTCGCTTTGTCGCGTCTTTGCAGAGTTTTCTAATCCATCAGCTGCCTTTTTTCTTTCCCCCTCACTTTCTCATATCATTGCCTATTTGCAGAAATACATCGCTGCCCTCTTCTTCTTTTTAATCGTTGCTTAACTTCCCGTTTCATATAAAGTTGATTGGTGAAAGTGCATTCTGGTTGCGGTATCCGATCGCTGATTTAGACCGAACAGTTCCCACACACGCACTCTCCGATCCTGTTGGTTTTCGGAGATGATGTTCAGGACTCGTGCTGATGTCGAGTTTAAAAAGATCCAATCCAGAGATGATCTTTCATACTCAGAATATAAACATTATGAGCGCAGGCCTTCGAAATATGCTCGGCGTGTCTTTTACACAGAGACCGTAAAAAGGAAACGCAAGTTCCTGGCAGCCCTTTAAGCTCATGTTTGCATGCGAACACAGTTGCAGGTGATGATTTGCGATGCTGTTACAGGAGCGCACAACAGCATCGCTTTTAACAACAGCACTTCTCTTGCTTTGAGTCAGCACACTGGGCTTTGCTGTGTAATTTTGCCCATCAGAGCGGGGGTGTCTGCTGTCTCCGAGAGTGTTTGTGTGTGTGAGAGTGTGTGTGGGTGCATGCATGCGTGCACTGTGCAGTCCAGTCCACTTATTGCAGGCAGCCCTGACACAGATGGTGCTCGGCAATACCACATACCAGAGGCATTGTTTAGGGAAGGCCAGTTTCAGGAGATAATTGACAGGCATAGAGAGGACCCATCCCCCCCACATCACACACACACACACACACACACACACACACACACACACACACACACACCTCCCGCCCACCTTCACTTTGTTTCTTTATGTCGGCCATTCTTATATGGTGCTGCACACACACAAACACACACATGAAAATGGAGACCCTTTCTTTTTTTTTTGACCTGCTCTTATTTTTTCTCTCTCACTCCGATCTCTCCCCTCTCTCCCTCTCTCACCACCCTCACATGCTCTCCTTCGGTTTCACCCTAGCAGCAGCTCAGCCGGGCCTCTGATTGGTGGACGTGCTGCCTTTGTGTGCTATCTCTAGTGTGACGTCTCTCCGGCGAGCTGTGTATATGTGTGTGTGTGCATTTATCACGAGTGTATATGTTTGTATAGAAATAGAGAGGGGGGAGGGGGTGGTCGAGGGGACATTCACAGAAAGAGAAGAGAGAGAGAGAAATATCAGCAGGAAGGAAAGAGCGATAGCGATCGTTTAGAAAAAAAATCCCTCTTGTATGTGTGTGTATGTGTGTATGCATATGAACGCGTGTGTGTGCGGTAGACCTATTGGCATACGAGCAGGAGCGAGAGAGAGAGGGAGGGAGGACGGGGGTAGAGCAAGAGAATAAGTGAGAGAGGGCTCATGTAAAGCCAGAATAAAAACACAAGATGGCTTCCTGAATGGGCTGCTGCAACACAGACGGGAGAGAGAGAGACCGAGAGACCGAGAAAGAGGAGTGGAGCGATAGAGAACGAGAGAAAGAGAGAGAGAAGAAAGAGAGCGAGAGAGAGAGATAGGGCTGAAGGAGAGAGAGAGAGAGAGGGAGCCGGAGTCTTCTGATGGGGATTCGGCCAGCGGACGGAGGAGTACAAACCGAGGCAGCTCAGAGGCTTGGAGGGTAAATATTCATCACTCCAGACTATTTTAGGATTGATAGGTGGGTGGGTGGGGGCGTGGAGTGGTGTGGTGGGGGTGGTGGGGATTTGGGGTGGGGGTGGGGGTGGGGTGGGGGGGTATCGGAGGTTGGCGGGACTCAACTCGAGACACAACACACAATTTAACATTGGGGTCGCGTAGACAAGAAGGTTTTTTCTTTGGGGGGGGGGGGGGGGGGGTTGCTATTGTTTTCCAATAATAATAAAGATCAGCCCTGCTTTGATCTACCATTTCCATCTATTCCATGCCTCTCTCACTTAACCCGTCCACTTTGGATTCTTTCCCCCTAAGATTAAAGGGGGGGGGGGGGGGGGGGTATGCTGATATCAGATGATCAGACATATATATATTAGAAAGGTTGCACCAAGTCGGGATACAGACATTACATAATTCTATAACTGAAATCGAATCTATTTTGCGTCTCTCATTCGCTGTCCCGGCAGCAGAGGGAAGTGCCGGCTCACTGTTTGAGCAGAAATCAAAGAAAACAGATTTGCGCTTTTTGATGGTCGCTGAGGTTGACAGGAATGGGATGAAGAGACTGCGGATGGCAGAGCCCGTGTGCCGTTGTGCAAAGCTGTAAAGGTGGCACATTAATGCTCAATGATGAGTCTTTTTGAACAGGCCCTTGTCGCATTATTCTATTGATTCTTATTCTTCCCCTCCCTCCCTCTCTCTCTCTCTCTCTCTCTCTCTCTCTCTCTCTCTCTCTCTCTCTGCCCCCCCAATCCCTGTTCTGTTGAATGACTGTAAAGGTGGAATATTTGGACGACAACGGTCAAGGCTGCTTGGGAAGCCCAGAACTGGCAGCTGAGGTAAGAGATGACACTTGATGGGTGGGTTTGAAATAGTGTTTGTGCCCATGTCTGTCGTCTGCGTCTATGCATAATCTCTGCCCGTTTGCTGCTGTTGGATGAGGTGTTAATGTCATGGTTAGTCAGCCCAGTGATCACTTCCTCTTCTCAGTCGGTCTGTATCTGTTTGCCTGTTCTTTAAAAAACAACAACAACAAAAAACTTGATTACGCATGTGTGTAAGAATTGCTTTAACCAGTGTAACTGTTACACAGCTGTGACTGTCCTCGCTCTGTCGCTGGTATGTCATACGCTCCTCTCCCCGGTGGATGCCGCGTTATCCCTCGTATCATCTCTAAGTGGAATATAGTTGTGCCAGATCCCTGGTCTCGTCTTCACACCCGGTCTTTGCCGCCTGGGAACTGACTCTGTTTAATACAGTTGCTCCGAGTTTATGTCTGAGGCGCGCCAAGTTAAAGCGCCCTTACTGATGAAGTGGCGGCATCCTCAGTTTAAAGCGTCCCACGCTGCCCGCTGATTGGTGCCAGAGCAAGGCATGTGTAGATACAAGAGGCCCTGGAAAGGAGGAGGGGAGGAGGAGGAGGAGGAGGAGGAACTCTGCACGTTGGCTCATGAGCTGGGGAGGCCGTCCTGCTTCTCCTAGGTTCTGGAGTCAAATGAGGTAAAGGGAGTAAAAGTTAGTGGGTCACGCATGCGTATACGTAGTTGATTGTCGGGCGTAGTAACCTGTGGCGTGTCGCTGCTGAGTGCTGCTGTTGCCTCAGCTCGCCGGTCCGGGGCACACTCGTCTGTTTATGTGGAAAGGCATGTGGACGGGCGGCGTGCGAAGTTTCATAAAGGAATTTACTGAACATCAAACAATTGTCTGAGTTCTAAGAATCTTGTGAAGTCCTCTCCCAAAAGGGGAAAAAGACAGCTTTGATCTGACTTCTGTCACGTGCGCCGAGAGCGACCTGAAATCCTAGATGAGCGAAATAGATTCACCTCCACATCTGCAGTGATATATGTCAGTGAGTTTCAAATGTCATAAATAGGGTTAGCATGGTTCTATGGTCTACTTTATCTTACCTCTAAGCTGCTTTAATCCCAATCCATATGTGGGCAAGCTCTTTATCTGCAAGGTATATACAACCATCTGGTTTAAAGGGGGAATATAATCTTTTTTGTGTTTAACAAGTTTCTCTGCCTTTATAGTTGTCCTGAGCTCCTGTTTGCAGAGGGTCATGGTTGCCGTGCGGATCCTGGGTGGAGTGTTTATCTCGACCAAGATCTGTTTCCTTGTCAAACATTTCCCTGGTCGCACACAGGCAAACACAGTCTACACCCAATAGACCGAGGGCACCATTTTAGAAAACTAAAATAAGCAGTTACAGAGTATCATTAGGCATGTACAGCCCCAAGAACATTAAACAAAATGGTTTAAAGTGAGTTTGAAAGCAAGTTTGTTTTTCTGCTGTTCAGGAAGCAAAGCTGAATTGAGAGGTGTACCACAGTGGGTTACAGACAGACAGACTGCGCTCGTGTGATTTCTTTCTTTTCTTTTTCTTTTTTTTTTTCCACGCCTATGCACAGGATTTCCTCTTTATGCACGAGGTGAACTTCACACAGGTGGGAAACGAGTCAGAGACAGAGTAGAAACCCTGACGCTGCTGTGTACGTGATGGCACATGGAATGTTTATTAATCACTCGTCGAGCTTTGGAATCCCCGGCCTCATCGGCAAAGGGTTAATACTGACCTAGTTTCCGTGGCAACACTGAATGTCTGATGACATCATTGCTTTAATTTTAGCTGGCGTTCGGCGTCCAAGGTTGGTCACGTGACCAGCTAGCCGGCACCACATGTGCGTATTGTGTGTGTGTTTGTGTAGTAAGTGGTTTGGTGTATAGTACAAACTCAGGAAGTGGAGGGTTTGACATCACCTCTTCCATTCAGTGTTAGCTTTCGATGTATTTACTGTTCTGTGAGGTTTCCACTCAGTAAGTAAAGAAGTGCAGCTAATGGTTTATTCAAATTTGTGTAAACTGTGACTGTGAAGAATTCCCGTAGTTGGTAGACTGGCCTACTTTGAACAGATCTTTCTTGTTGATGCTTTATTTTGGGCATTTGTTATGTTATGTAACAATATTAGTTTTTTTTTCCAAGGAATGAAAGATGCATCTTTACTTCCTGAAAATACAAACTGTATTATGGGAAGTAAAGACTATTTAAACAAAACTACCAAATGGGTTAATAATAACATAGCTTCTGCAATCAAATGCACGTTATTGTAAAACAAGCCACTCCTTCTTTCTTTGTGTTTTGCCAGACTTTGTAGTATTTTTTTTTTTAAAGCGGTCTTTAAAAATGCAATAGTTCTCCAGAATTTCAGAAAGGGTTTGTTTGGACAGAGGCTGCTTTTTCACTTATTTTTTCAGCATAGAAAAGGTTGAACCAGTATTATATCTAGTTAGAAAGAGCAAATTTTAAATTGTTTGTAGGCGGTTTGTTACAAGCAGCCTGTCACAATATGACCCAATTTGTTCACATTTTGTGAGTTGAATCTATAAAAAATGTCGAGGATAGCACAGTTTGACAGGGAAAAAATAGTATTTTTGTACCAATAGCAGATTCCCAAGAGCCATCAGCCAAAGGCAAGGAAAAAAATCCAGCAAAGACCTGATACAAGACCTGAGAGATGCATCTAGTCCTGAAATATCTTGTAAAATAATAAATCCAACTTTTTCACACCGTCAATATGGATACAGGAGGTCAGGAGAAAGGTACAGCAGTGAGCGTCTACTATATCTGTAAAACACGTTAGAGGCTCTGTCATGGTTTGAGGCTGCATTTCAGTCAGCAGTGTTAGGGATCTTGTCAAAATTGATCATAATATGAACACAGAAAAGTACGTTTTATTTTTAATCCACCATGCAATACTCTCTGCAGACAATTACAATGATCCCAAACACACTGCCAATGCAGTAAAAGCATACCTGGATAGAAAGACACATAATGGAAGTAGAACACAAAAAGTAGAAACATCCATAAAAGTGATGTGAATGTCATTCAAGAAACCTGGAGAACTATTCCTGAAGACTACTTAAAGAAATGATAAGAAAGCTAGAAGCAAGAAAGAATAAAGATGGCCATACCAAATATTGACTGTTAAGCTTTTAACAACCTCAGTTTTAGGGAACTTTTGAGATGGATACCTCATGAGTAAAACCTCTTTCTGAATGTTCTGAATTAGACAGCGAGCTTGAAGCAAGTTTTCATCAAAACAAGCTGGACACATAGCACTGTGCAGCACATAGACTGTCTACAAAAAGACAGATAAATAATTACCCAGTGTACCCGCATAATCACTTGACACACCTCTGGTCTTACACTGAGGACAGCCTGCTTCAGAAGTCACTTTAGATTAGGGCTGGACCATATCATACCGTTCACGGTAATACGGTATAATGTTGGGCAACGATAAGAAAATGAAATATCGTGATAGAATATGGGTAAAACGTGCATGTGCAGTGCCTTTGTTTTCATACGTACATGGTGGAAAAAGCATGACGGCGACGGAGAACGAGAAGGGAGAAAGCGGACCGTTGAATGAAACGGATGAACCAGAATTGGTTTGTAAAAATGCTGCAACTTCAGTGGTGTGCAACTGGTTTAGCTTTCGTCCGTCAGATACACAACAAAACACTATTTTTGGTAGAGCATGCTAGCGGGCCGTCGTTATTACCGTGTTGTTTGGAAAATACGGCACACTTAAAATCAATCCTTTGATTTTTCTGAAAATCGACAGTGCGCCTTATAATCCCGTGTGCCTTATGTACAAATTCTGGTTGTGTTTACTGACCTCGAAACTATTTTATGTACACGGCGCTCGAAAATCTGTCAAATGTTTTAGTACGACTTTGCTAAGCTACGAAGCCGCACCGCTTGATGGATTGTCGGATCATTACGGCTATCGTAGGCAGGAGCCTCGCGGAGTGATACATACTGTGCTTCAACATAATATTACCGTATTGTGTGTGTATAACCTCTTTTTAAGTTTTGTGGATATTATACATGGTTATGCTGAATATATGTCGGCCAGTTTCCACTGGAAATGCCTTTTGGTTAAACTGTCAGCAAGAAATTTGCACTGTTAAATTTTATATAATTCTAATGCACATAAAAAACAGCTGCTTGTTTAAGTGAAAATCATTGATGGGTTTTTTTTTGTTTTGTTTTTTTTTGCACTAATAAAGTTGTGGAGTTTTAAAGTGTTTTGTCTAGTGTCAATTATATCGTCAGTTATATCGTTATCGCAAATTTTCAAATGTATATCGTGATAAATATTTTTGGTCATATCGCCCTGCTCTACTTTAGATGCACTGGTTGAAAAGTAAATGTTCGCCGAGATTGTAAAAGAAAAAGCACTCCCAGGATTTCAAAACATCACATCTCATAGGTCCTTGTGGAATTTGATGTGACATTTTAATTTATACAGTCACCAATAATTGCCTCACTTGTATGCAGTCATTAAGGACTTGCAAAACCCTGAACTATTGTCATGTTTCATTTCTAATTAATGACAATTAGCAGACATTTCTTTCGGCACTGCCTCGCTGGGCTGCTTTGGGTTTCTGTTACTAGTGACCAAACCTGGCGGGGGCCTGGTTTGGTATCCTGCGAGCGCGATGTGTTTACTGCGGTCGGTGGCATCGTTGGTGGTGTCTGATGTTAGAGCGAGGTCGTCAGCCGCACCGTGCCGCAGTTAATAAAAAATGAATGGAGGGAGAAGGGGAGGAGTCATCAGCTGTTGCTTGAGCTCGAACTCTCGCCTCTCTGGCGGCTGCTCTGCTGCTCCCACTGGGCATCCAGTTTAAACAATCCTGAATCCCACTGCTGCCAGACGCTGCCAGGTTTTATGTAATACAGCCCAACAGCTGTGGGAGTTTTCATGCCATAGTATCAAAACACACACACGAAAAAGGACGATATTAAAGAACAAAGTCTATAACTGGAAGCATACAAGAAAAGCACCGCATCTTATCAGTTTCCAGTAGTTATCTGTTATGAGCCCAGCTTTCACTGGAATGATTAAAAATGCACGCTGAACCTTCACATGTGTGTTGATGTAGACCATCAGCAAACACAGTGAAGGCTTTCTTGTTTTGCCACGGTCGAGCACTGGCCCTTTAAGTCTGGCTACGCCTGACTTGAACATATGGGAAGCTAATCTTAGCCCGAGTCCTGAGAGAGAGACAAGGCTGGCAACCAGCCACCGTGCAGGGGCTGAGGCAGGTTTCTGTTGCTTTATGTCTTTCTCGCTCTCGAGTCTTAAAAATTAATATTGCAACCCAAAAGTCATTACCAAGCCTCTCAGTCAGTGTTTCACCTGTCAGAACACACTCTGCCCATCTTTACTGCTGCGTTCTGTTAATGATTACATCACTGTCCAAACAAGTCTGACCACTCAGCTCTTTTTCAGCACTTGGCATACAAAAGGCGAGCAGGTAGCGGCACGCAGTGTTCTTTCACAGGTTCAAACCGTTCTGAACTCACTTGTTTTTCATTCATTTCCCTTCACCCTGTTTGTCTCAGGTCCAAAAACTTTCTGATAACACATTCTGTTCTGCTCATTGATCCTGCTGTTGTTCAAATCCTGAAGCACAAAGAGCTGTCTCTTAAAAACAGCCCCCCCTTCCCCTTCCTCTTCTTTTTGTGGCTCCACCCTGCTTAACAGCCTCTTACCCGGCACCACCTTTCCCATTTTTTTCCTCCTCTCCTCCTTCGCAAGCCACTCCTCCATTTCTCTTTGTGAGGAATAGCGAGGGGTGGGGTTTGACGGGGGATAGGCGGGTAGGCCTTCCCCCAGCTGGGCAATCCGTGCTGACTTGCACGTGCCAAATGTCAGGAGGTATGACTCAGACTTGATATACACTACGCTGTGGTGCAATCTACACCTAAACATACCCTGAACTTAACACCGTCCTGGCTGAGTGGGGGTTTGGCACGAGTGTGTTTGGACACCAAGCTGAAACAAAGAGAGAAAAACGGCCAAACAGACAGGTGCACAGATGAAATTAGGTGATGCCTGAAAATGAACAATAGGTAAAGAGTCTTGTTGCTCAAGTTACAGTTACAGATGCAGTTACACTTACTCAAACAGGCAGTTTTCTCATTACTGTTTTTATGTGTTTTTCAGAAAACCAGTTATGACTAAAAAAAAACCTAAACCCACACGCTCACGCACACACATGCACACACACACACACACACGCACACACGCATTTTGTAGATTGTATTGTAAAAAATGACTAAACGATACGGAAAATAGTGTAGTGTTCTGAATCATAAGAGAAGCATTAGAATATACATACAGGACTTATTATGCAAATAAAAGTTCACATAAATTCTCCATATGTTGCTGTATCTGTTCTCTGTCTCTAGATAGAAAGGATACAGAACACATTTAAAAGTCTCCCCTCCAAAATATGTTATGATTACGACCTTGGTGCTAAATATAATGTGCCCTATGGTCTCTGGCCCCTCCCCACCAATAAACCCAGTGACCCTCAGTGGACTGTGTGCATACTAGTGTGTACTCTGTGTGTGTGTGTGTGTGTGTGTGTGTGTGTGTGTGTGTGTGTGTGTGTGTGTGTGTGTGTGTGTGTGTGTGTGTGGAGAGAGTGGAGAGAGCATGCCTCTGCATTTGTTGACAGTTGGTGTGCATGCACTGGAGCGTCTGCGTGCATGTGAGCAGTTTGGAGGGGGGGCAGGAAGTGAAAGATAAAGAGATGTGGAGCAAAAAAAAAAGAGAAAGGGAAGGAGGGGGGTGCACACAGTGTGTCAGATCCGATGACCTTGATGCCATTAGAATGCGGGACAATGTGTGCTGGGGATGGGGGCGCACAGAGGTGGATAGAGGAAATGGAATCAGCTGACAGGAAGTGATGTTAGGAGAGGCAAAGGACCCTTGTGTCATGCTCCTGTGAGTTTGGTCACTGCTGGAAACAAATGTTTTTTTAAAACACGTCTAACAGTGAAATCGCAAGAATTCAACTCCCAGACTGCCTGAAAAGCAAACATTTTGTTCTCTGTCGGTATGCTTCATTCACGTACACCTCCCACTAGCGAGGTGCTGGCAAAAAAAAAAGCAAATTGAAAAGCTTGTTTCACTGTTTGAGGGTTCTGTGTCAGGACTTCGTTGAAAAGAAGAGGATGACTCAAGCTTTACTCATAAGCGAGCACACACACTGCTGCGGATGGACTTTTGTTGTCAGTCATCCCTCCTACAACCTAGACCTTTCCTCCGTGCTGCTGAGAAAAAGAGCGAGAGCCTGAGAATTGAGAGGGGGAGAGAGATGAGGGCGTGCAGTAACTCATCTTGGATGATAAATGTGACTACACCGTGAAATGAAGTGATCGATGAGGAGTCTTTGTTACCTCTCCTGTGTGTCTCTCAATGCCGAATTACAGGTTTACCGTAAGTGCGATTTCATTTTCACTTAAATGTCAAGCTGCGTGGATTGTTGTTGTCATTTCAAATATCAGGTAACCTCGATGACTCAAAAGTTTGCTAAAGGCACGACTGCCCTGCACTTCTAACGTTCTCTTTCACCGCGCTACAGTTGTGCTCACGAGGTGACTTCACACCAGCTCTGTTGAACAAACCTGAATGGCAGCATTGGAATCCACGAAACGCACGCCAGCATCTTAAAGCGACAACGCGCTTTTCTGCCATTGCTGCTTCGCTTCGGTAGATTTCTATTCCTTTTGTCAGAGATGGCCAGTCCGATGGTGGTGAAGAAATTTTGAGCAATGTCTTATGTGAAATGACACCGATGTAAGCTGATATGAGTCATCAAAGAAGACATGTGCTTGAATCAAGAGCACTCTTACTGTAAATTACTCGTGCCTTCTGACATGGAGCAAACTGTGTCAGCTTACATGCTGTATTTACAGTGTGGGCACATCATGTGTCAGAAACAGCTGAATCCCTTCCCTCATGTTGGTGTTTTGGTCAAACAGCGTTTCTTTGTTTTACTCAGCTGTGGACAGTGACAGAGTCAGGCAGAGTTCATGTTTATTAAGTTCTCTTTCATCCTCTTTGCCTCGCTCTCCAAATTTTGGATATAAACTATGGAAGTGCTAACTTCACACAAGATGGGACTGTTTAAGGAGCCTGTTGTGTTCAGGAGATGTCTAAAATGAGGAAGTGTGCGTACAGAACAGATTCAGGGGTTAAGCCAAATGCTGAGCGAGAAACGCTGTGTCACTACAGTCGGGGGAGTGAGCGAGTGAACACCAGCCAGCCGGGTGAATAAAAAGAGCGTGCTTTCTGAGCTTCAGTTTTTTTGGTGTGGTTTTGGTGATGGTGGGCATGTGCTCGGGATGACACGCGCCCACCCAGTGGTGGAGGCAAGCGTCCTGGTGGGAGACACTGATGACGATGACGGTGACGGTACAGCTACGTCACCGCCACATGTGTTTCCTACCTCTCTCGCTCACTATACTCTCCCTTCCCACTCATTGGCCCTCCCTGGTCACGTGACCTTAATGCTCTACTTCTCCTTCCCCTTCCTTTTTAGACGGCTCGGGCTGTGTTTCTCTTTGGGATTGACGCTCATCTGTGTGTGTACATATGAAATTGTGCGGCAACAACGAGACAGACAGTGTGTGCAATTTTATAGCGCCAGAGAGCGAGCGCGTGAGAAAAGTGTTGGAACGGTAATGCAATAAGCTATGCTGGATGGAGGCAAAAAGCTCGGGAAACAAAACAGTAGAGACGAATTGAGAAAGAGAGAGAGAGAGAGAGACAGGCAAAGGCAGATTGAAGATGCCAGAGAAAATGAGAGACCAGGAGAGACAGGGAAAGCCAAAGGAAGTGAAGCAGGGAAGGGCTACAGAAGTTAATCCAGCCACAGTGCAGTGTAGCTCACACATGCTCAGTAATATAAGAGAAAAACACTACGCAGGAGCTGACAGCGATCTGCATGAGGGAGACGGCCATAATACCCAACCTCCTCCTCCTCTTCCTGGTTAAATCTTCTCCAAAACTCCAGCAATGTAGGAGCGAAGAGAGGACCGCAGAGCCGGTCACCCAGAGGCGATGACGGCGTTCATAATGATAATGCCAGTGACATCAAGGAAAGGCGACAATGGTGAGGAATGGGAGAACGTTGTCACACGCTGGCGGACGGGTAGGACAGAAGCCATCGATGAACTGTGATTAGTCGGCTCCTCGCGGTCTTCATTCGGCAGCAACCTCCTGACCCTTTTTCTGTTTGTGCCACTCTCGTACCTCTGGTTACAGAATCAGTATCACACGAACAGCTGATCAACTCTGCACGTTTCAACAGTGTACTCCACAGATTTCCCTCTTCCTATCTCCACTTTGTTCCTCTTGCTCACCGATGTTGAAGAGTCGTGCCCCTCTCACTCTCCATTGCCCAATTCAGCCGCCTTGCTGCTTTACTCCTGAGCATATAGGTCTTCTTTCGTTTGCTTCCCGACATCTGCAGGAGTGAGTTGACATCATAGAGTGTTGGTGATTTCTTTTAAACCAAGTGACCCTGAGCTTCCTGCAGTCGGAAGCCTTCTACTTTGCGTTTGCGTCCTTTGGATCTTGGATTAAAGGGCCGGCAACAGCGCCAGCAATCCTCTCCCTCTCTTGCGAGAGCATCCTAGAGGATCTGTTATCAGTCACAGGTGTAGGTCTGAAGCTTTTCCTGTCACACGAGGAACAGGGAAGCGATGTGAATGCGGACAGGAATGAAAATGGAGATGGAACAACCATCATCGGTGGTTTCTCCTTCGGCCCGCGGTGGAGCCCAATCTAGATGGAGCAAAAATGTCCGCGAGGAAAAAAAACGGATGTCGTTTACAAAAGGCATAAACAAGGAGTGTAATGATGCTTTTCTCTGCTCCCTTTTCTCTCTTTCTTTTTTTCCCTGTGTTGATGCCATTGCGCGATGAGATTGCGTTTTCGTTTGCAAGCCGCTGGTTTTGCCTCTGCGGTCGAAAGCAGAGAAGCTCTGTCACACTCAGAATTGCCAGTATGGGGCTTATGGCGATAAACAAAACACACACACAGACAGAGATAGAGCCTTATATATAACATAATCTAATGCAGCAGAGCACATAATGTGGAATGGGTGTGGATAGAGACCGAGAGGGGTTTTCTCACTGGTAAGGAGCTCTGCTGCACTGTGCTGTTTCCAAGGCTGCTGCTGCTGCTGCTAGCAACTATCCCCCCACCGCTCTCTGTGTTTCTGCTCACTGCGCACTCCTCCATTCCATTCGTACGTGCCCGCTGTGGCTTAGATAATGGCCTCTCGCTCTAAACACACACTGAAAAGCGCGAGAGAGAGAGAGGGGAGAGGAGATGGAGGGAGAGGCTGCGCGAGAGGGAGGGCAATGGAGGGAGGGAAAGAGAGAGGGGAGGAGGAGGAGAGGAGGTGAAGGTGGGGGCTGCGAGGAGAAGCCGACTGCATCTGTAGTGAAGAGAAAGAAAGAGGATATTGAAAAAGGGAAGGGAGGAGCAGACAGAGATAATGAGAAAGGAAAAAGCAGAGAACAGAAAGCGCTGGTCATAAGAATAGGCAAGAGAATGAGAAACGTGTGCGGTGTGCTGGGGGGAGGTGTGCGCTGTGCGTGCGGCTGGCCGTGTGTGAGTGCATTTATGTGTGTGTCACCGCTCGCTCTGTCTGCGCGCCGCCCGGGCTGGGAGAAATAGAAAAAAAAAAAAAAACGAGGAATACAACCCCCCAACAAGGCCAGATCGCTCGTGGACTGCTGCTGCACCGGCGAGCAATTCTCATGCTACTCTCTGTTTCCTCTTCTGCTCCCCACTCTTCGACCGGCAGCCCCGTCTGGACGTCTAGGACGACGTAAGTACGCGTTTGCTGTGTCCTAGAGGCTCTCAGCCAGCTTCATATTGTCAGGGTCTCTGCTTAATGTTCGGCACGACAGCAAAAAGGGGAAGGGGAGGGGGTGGGAGAAGAGGGAGGAGGATAAGAGGGAGGATGAGTTGGTGTTGGATTTAGGTTCAGCTGTCTACTCACAGGCTCTCGCCACCGCCGCCGCCACCTCTACTATCCTCACATATTCTGTCTCCTCCCTCCAGTGTCAGGGTTAAAGAGCACTCTCACAAACAAAACTGCACAGGCTTGTCTCGTTTAAAGGGCTCCCAGACTCAAGTGTCTGGTCTACCAGGTTCTACAAGGTCTAAGCCAGTTGGGCTGGTTGGTGTTTTTGGATACACTTTGTGCCGTTTTTGTGTGTCAAGTCTGCACAAGTGTGTTTGTGTGCGACACAGAGAGAATACAACAGGCTATGTCGTAGTGTAAATATTTGCAAAAGCACGTGGTTTGTGCAGTTTGGGCAGCCGGGTAGGTGTGAAGCGGTGCAGGTGTCAGCGCAACATTTCACAATTTGGACTGGTTTTAGATCGACTAAGTTTTGTCAAAAGAGCCTTTAATGTGTGTGTGTGTGCGGTGGAGGAGGGTTTGGGTTTGTTTGGCGTCAAAGCTCAGCGAAGTCCATTTGTTCCGGGTGTTCAGCTTCGAACCCCTCTGACCTTTCTTTTGCTGCGTTTTGTGTGCACAACTGTGAAAAAAGGAGGAAAAGAGAGTGTCAGTGTGTGACTGTGCGTGATTGTGGGTTCGTAGGTTATGCAGTCTTGCAGTCGCTCTGTTTCAACACACTGCAGTTTTCATAACTGCACGCAGCTACCTCCACCCCCCCTTCCTCTTTCCCATCTGATGCTACTGATAGTAAAAACATGGGGCCTCTCACGTATTGCATGCCGGCTGTTCGCTGCACCCTCCTCTAAAACTCTCCGGTTTCCAAACCAGCTTCACCTCTCACCCATAACACCAGCAACCCCCCCTGGGAGCCGCCTGCTAGACACCCAGTACAGAAAGTGAATTCAGAAGGCTTACAGAATGTCCAGTAATTAGCCACTTCAAAGGCTCATTTCAATAATATTCAAATGATGGGGAAGCTGGACATCAGGCTCACTTCTGCTACCGCACACTAATGGAGCTACAAACTGAAGCCCTTTTCTTTCTTTCTTTTCTTCTGGTGGGGATGATCTAATACTGAGTGATTCAGATCTACATACATTATATATTTAAAAGTGTATGCATAAAACAAATAACGTCTTCCTCTGCAACATGATCTTCAAGCATCTTCTAGTTTTTTGGGCTCTTTAAACTGAACACAACTGCACAAAGCATGCAGCAGGTGCGAATTGAAGCATCTCAACTATTTACTGTAATACAGCCTGCAGACTTCCCTCTGTGTTGCTAGCACATCTAATGTAGTCATATAGTGCCACTGTTTCACTCTCCTGTGAACCTCTGAGCAAGTTCAAATGCAACAACATGAACTCTGTCAATGATTTCTGAAGCTGCCCTTGGATTATCTTTGTTTGCTTTTCTTCTCTGATGGATTCATTATAATATAATCTACAAGGAACCAACCTGAAGACTGAATGGCTTGTACACTCACTGGTTTTATTTGCAAACCACATCTGGACTTAATGTATTAAGATCACTGAGATTTAGACAAATTTAACAACATAACTTTTGAAAGATCGACACCACTTTACATTTTGTTCCATTGTTCAAGCAGACTAAAATAAAAAGTTTGAAAATGTATTTCAAGATGACCAGGTTGGCATTTTGACTTGGAGGAAAAGAGATAATAGTATAGAGCTGCAATCTCCGAAAAAAGGAAGTCAAACTATGAAAAGCCTCACAGCCTACAGTCATTTTAGATATGGAGAAACCAGAAATCAGAAATGAAAACTAGTGAATCAAATTCCTGAACTGCTACACTAATGTTTGAAAAGCACATGGTTTATAGCACAAGCCACTGTCACTACATATATATACATGCTCAGTGATCACGTTTCAACAATGTGGAAACACTGAAAGCTTAAAATGAGTAATCATCACACAAAATGTCCCTAAAAATGGCTTGCTTTGACTTGAGATGGATGTCATAGTAACTAATGACGCAGAAACAATAAAGCACAGATTTAAAACTGCAGCAGTGTTTTAATTGTCCTGTATGAGTCGACCCTCTGTACTGTATCAAGCTGAGAGGGGCAGTCACTTGGGATTCTGGACAGTTTTGTGTCAGAGAAAGCAAAGACTCATGGGACTGTTAATGTTATTGAATTAAAAAAGTGCTATCATTGGTCAATTTCTGTGCAGTGTTATGTGCAATATGTGTCCATTAGTAATGCGCTTTTACTGTATAAATGATAACTTAAGCTATCCTCCTATAGCTGTGGGGTGCTTGATGCTTGGGAGTGTCTGTAAATTATTGAATTAAACTAGTGAATTTGCTTTTTCAACCACTTCTCATGCAAGCCCAGCATCAAATCAACTGTGAAACCTGACTTGGGAAGTATTGTGCCTGCTGAATCTACTGCGTGATCAAGCCAAAAGACCACATGATAACAATCTATAATCTGAATCGTAGAACTAATCAATAATCACATGATTAATGTTGCATGTGGTCACTCAGATGGAAAACCTCTTACTTTAAGTGAAGGCTTAAAGTCTGACTCACCAATGTATGAGTTGTTTTTTTGCAGCCTGTTTTCATGAGACCTCTTTGCATCACATTTAAACACAACAGGCAGACTTCACTTTTTGATGTGCAGGGTTTCTGTTGTGAAGTGTGTCTTTTAACACAAATCACATTCTTTTCCTAAATGTTAACAAGGACTTTTGTTACACTTATCCAATAAGTGGAAGCAAAGATGAAAAGAGAGCGCAACGAAACGAATTAAAGGGACAACAAAGCAGCACACAGTATGAAAGATTCAAATAAGATGCAAAACATGGTCTCCTGATATTCCTGTTCCTGTACATCTCTAGGTGTAGGACATAGGACTGCCACCAAAAGATATAACCAGCCACTGGTGTCCCACATAACAGTGTTGCTTAAATCACAAAAACAGAAAGGTTTTTGGTCTTATTTTATACTGAAAATTCTGGTTCAGAAGTGGTGACATGGAAGCAGATTGTTTTCAGTTTGCTTCTGCTTTCACTATTTGACCTTCCCCAACTTCCTAAAAATAGAATGGGTCTTTAAATAAGCATTAATCATATGATACATAATCTGCTGGGGGGTTATATCCAGTATGTATTCAAACTAAACACCAGTGCATACATACAGGGGTTAAAACCCTCTGTGTTGGTGTCATGACAAAATAACTGTATTGTTCAATCATGAGGCTGTGTTAAAATGTCCCTTCACTCTTGAACAAAGGACACCAGTATTTTGTAAATCCACACTTGGTCAGCAGTTCTCTCAGATAAATCTCATGACTGTACTTTCAACATCCATAGCAGTTTGATCTTTGCTCAGCTTGATTTATATCTACTGATGAGTAGCTGTTAGACAGGAGATTATCTTTAGATATTCAGGCCAATTTGGGTTTACCATTTAAGGTCTTGTTTCAGAGGAAATGAATTTTGGTCTTGTAAAAAATGAGTCTACAAACCCAGTAAACAGAGCTGTGCTGCTCACATCCAGACACTTAGTATATAAAAGAACTGAAGACATTTCTTGATTCTATACACTTTGGTAAAATGGCATAGGCCATAATGAATCCACTTCTTCACTATCCGATTTGATTTATTATTTTATAATTTACATTTAGAAATTATAAACATTTACACGTTCTAATCAAGTAATTGTGTTTCTGAAAAGCTACATTAAGTATTTGACTTGTTTCCCTTATTGGTTTCTTGAGATAAGAGTAAAATGCTGATAAGTCCTCAGTGTTTGTTTTTTTTTTAATATTTCCAGTAATAAATTATGAAAACAGAGTCCAAGGATGTGGATTTGTACTGCATTTTCTTTTCCCTGTGCTTCCCACATCTGGCTCACAATGTCTCCTAACACCACTGCCTGCTTTGTATAGCCCAGCGGATCTCAAGTAGAACGTCCATTTATAAACAACTGTGGAATTTTGTCACGTGACCTGTGACTTACCAGTTGTAAAATAAGCCCACTGAATATGAGAAGAGTTTACACCAGCCTTACTGGTGTGACCCGGAGAAACTTTATGCTATGCATGTGTGAGAGGTGGGTGGCAAACTCTGGATAAGAGCTGGAAAGAAGGGAATGGAGTCCTGGATTACTGGGTTGATACTCATCCAAGGAATGCTGTAATAGTAACTACTGAATGCCATGAGTACATTTAGTATAGCATAATCTAGTTTAGCACAATTACTATTTTAAAGCCATACCTAATGTGTACGATGTGCATCTGAATCCATTGTTTTTCACATCCTCATTACCTGTGCTCTGTGTTTGTCTTTTAGACTGTTCACAAAGTTACTTCAGTGGATGGCCCCAGAAGTGGAGGCCAGATGGAAATTGGGTCACATGACCGCCTCCAGGAAGGCGCGCTGAGCCTGGAACTGGCCAATGGGGTGAATCAGTACCCTAATGATGGTGAGCCATCTATAGAAACAGAGCAGCAGTGTGCAGAAAGCGTGCTGCCAAGGCAGTGCTGGGTGCCTGGACATGGCAAGGTCAGCGACACCCAACAACAGCAAACGTGTGGTGCAACCCCTGCTGAACCTGTACACCATGCAGACATGGAGGATGCTCACAATCTGGTGGCTTTTTCTGCTATTGCTGGCTCACTGCCTCATTCTTCCTCCTCTTCCTGCCACCTCTTGCAGGCTACTACAGCCTATTTGTATGAGAAGTTTACCCAGGAAACAGGCGCTGGGAAGGCTCAAGCTAGAATCTCTGCAGGGGCTCCTGAGGGTAGCTGCCCACCTTCAGAAGACCTGGAGACCTTACAGAAAGCACTGAGCCAAGCAAAACATGGACACAAGCCTCCCAATTGCGACTGTGATGGGCCTGACTGTCCAGACTACCTTGAATGGCTGGAAAAGAAGATAAAATTAGCAACCAATGAGGATCAAGGCTCCCACAAACTGGTTGATACTCCCTCACATTTACAACCTCACATAGAGCAACCCCATTTGCTGCATCACTCTCAGACCTACCAACAAGTAAATGGTGGCCACCATCTGTCTATTTCATGCTCCCAGCAGCAACAGGAAAGCCAAGGCACTCACCCAGATCAAGTGCCCTGCTCCAAACCACCGATTCCTTGCTCGCCACAGGTGCTCTCCATAGCCAAGGAGAAGAACATCAGTCTTCAGACAGCCATCGCCATAGATGCTCTGACACAGTTATCTGGTACTAGCCCACAAACTGCCTCTTCCCCAGGTCAAACCCCCTACACAAATAACCTCCATCACCATCAACACAACCAAAACACCGCATCTCAGCCTCTTAATGGCATTGGCATGATCCCATCCTCTTCTGGCACCTACTCATCTTCTTCACGCTCTCAGTCTGTCCCTCCAGGACTACAAACTAGCCAGCAGGCCCTAGAGTCATGTGAGCACCACAGACCCCAATCCCAGGGCCATCCGCCCCATGTTACCCCTGTCCAGTCCTCTACCTCTCCCTTCCCGTGTCAGGGAAAACCACCAGGCTTCAACCCGAATCCCCTGCAGTGGCAGCAAGCCTCAGGCACAGGATCTGAACACAGAAATCCATGGATGTGTGTGAAGTCTGAGCCTCAGTCTCACCTTGCCACTGCACCTCATAGTAGCTCAGACCCCATGTCAGAGCTCAAACAGCTGCTTGGTGACACCAGTAGCAAGTTTAGCAAAATTCCTTTTAAGCTTCCAGCTTCGCAACAACTTAGCTTGAACCAGAATGGGACTGTCCAGGCCCAGGATAACCCGGCATTGGTCAGGATAAAACAAGAGTCAGACTCTGCTGACCACTATCATCACCCTGCCTCCATGGGACATTATGGTATGGCTAATGGTCAGCACCAGGGTCAGCACTACCCTGGCACTCCCCTCTCTCCTGGCCAAGCAGCCATTAGCCACTCCACTCAGGCAGCTCTACAACAGCACCTTCACTACAAGAGGAATCTTTTCTCAAACCACCCCTCTGGCTTTGGAGGCGTTGGCCCACGTGGGCCTCTGGCTTGCCAAAATTTGAAAAAATGGTGGCCACAGATGGATGCAGAGGCCCTGTCACATCTGGCCATCAAACAGGAACCCAAGAGGAAAAAAATCAGCCAAGGATCTCCTGGTCTTAAAGCTATGACTGAGACGTTTTTGGGTCCTCCCCTTCCCAAACCCAAACAGATAATCATCAAGAAGCCCAAACAGAAAGCCTCCATGCCAACCTTTCTGCCTCAGACTCAGATCACCACACAGAAACCACCAGTCCACATGATGGACAGATCCGCACCCCTGGCCAAACTGCAACTAGGTCCACTCGACCAACTGCCCCTCCACAGTAACTTCACTCAGGCTGCTGCTGCTGCAGGCCTCCCTGCCCCAGCCCAATCTCAGGTATCCATTTTCAATTCCTCAATGACACCCACTTCCACTGTTTCTGTTCCATCAGAAAACACTCCAGCCCAGCTGGGCCCTCTACTCCCACCTGTGGGCCTTGCAGCTCACAATAAGTCAGAAGAGATGGGCAGCCTGGCCTCCAGTAATACCAGCACCATGACACCTATGACCTCCACATCCTCACCCAGCACCTCAAATGTACCAAGCGTCTTTAACTTGGACCCGAAGTACGAAGAGTTGATCCGCCAGTTTGAGGCTGAATTTGGGGACTCAGTTCCAGACGTATCTGCCAGTCAGCCCGTGGAGGAGACTGCTACAGCCCCAAAGTCAGGGAATGAATCCCTGAGTAGTCCTCAGGACCTCAGTCCTGCATCATCATCCACCTCCCAGCCACTTCCCTTAATTTCCACAAGTCAACCCACCCCCACACCTCATCGAGATCATCAGATGGGAATGAGCAAAGATGAGTCCAGGACCCAAAGTGAGGCATCCTTGAGCCAGGCATCTACAGAACGGCCTATGGAGATGCAGCACAGGGAGTCTGTTCAAGTTCCTCTGAAACAGGAAGATATAGTGGAGAGGCAGCAGCAGTCCAGAGTGGTGCAGGATACTTTTAGCATGCCAGCTTCTCCGCTGTCAAAACGAATGAAAATTGAATCCTCGGGTGATATAACAGTATTGTCCACCACCTGCTTTTCTGAGGAGGACACACCAACTAAGGAAGGTGTGCCCTCTTCACCATCTCTCAAAGGCTTCTTGGACTCTCCTTTACGCTATCTTGACACACCCACTAAGAGCTTGCTAAGTACTCCTTCCAAGGATCTTCAGGCAGAGTTTCCCACCTGCACCTGCGTGGGTAAGTTTTTGCATCTCAGCCTCTGCTTATGGTCACACAGCTTACTTTCCATCCACAAAGTGCATTTCAGACACAAATTAGAAATAGTCTAACAATAATCAGTCTTCTGAAAACATTACTTATTAATCTCTGACTAGAGATCAATTTGAGTCTTTGTCAATTTGAGCACATTTCGTTATCTTTGGAAATGTTTTATTCCTCCACTAAAATAATCAGCCTATTATGTGGCCATTGTAAGCATTTCACTTTGCTTATTGATGTAAACAGATTGACTTTTAGATTTTTTCACCCCATTCCCACCCCAGTTCTTTCTGGTTTTCTGGTTGGTTGCAGCTAAGAAAGAATGTGCAAGTTGCCAGGGTGCGTGGTAGTGACCATCTAGACTGTGACAGTGAGGGCCAATAAAGGCAACATGCAGGAACAATAGCAGTGGTGGCAGAAGGACTCTTTTGTGTGGGTTTGGGTCTTGCAAGCAAGCAGAACAGAGCCTTTGTTAGACAGAATGGAGTTCAGTCCCATAGTTTGGGTAGCACCCTGTTTAGGGAAGCCTATTTATTTACAACCAAGTAGGTGGTCCTACAGTTGAAATGTTTCATTTAAAGACATTATATGCTGGAGATTTAATTTGTTAGACTACACTCACGTTATTCTAATGCATAGTGTCTCAGTAAGTCATTAATTAATAACTCAGTAAATCTGAATATTGCTGCGTTAGCTAATGTGGATAATAGTTTATTAACTCGACACACAAACCAAATAACGAGAGACTGTGTTCTCAGGCAGGCTACTAAGAAATGACAACCTGTTTCTTGGAGTTACTGTGTACCAGTTGCCCACATTGATTTTATCTCCCAGTCAACACTTGTCACTGTATGATGACAAAACTATACCATAAACAGATAGATGTTGTCACTGTGTCCACCTACAACAGCATTTCCAGTCAGTCTCTCTGACAAGGCAAAAAATCCTTTTTGTGATATAAGTATAATACAGAAAGCTTTTTTTACTGCAACATTTGATTGACAACTTTGATTAAAAATCGATTGTGATCTAACAGCCACACAACAGCCACTCGATGTACACGGACTAGTTTTAGGACTCCCATTTTTCAAACAAATATAAATATGTTTATGTTATTTACGCATATGCATGTGTAATTTATGGAATCTTTTGTATTGCATGTACATTGTATTCCATGCATTGCACAGCCTTTTAAGCCTGTTGTGTGACTGACTCAGAAAGCCCAAGAAGTGTATCCAGGGGTTAGGTTGGCTGGTCGGACGAGTTGTTTTACAACCAAGACTAGACGTGGAGAAAACGGGTAAACTGACAGTTTGCTGGGTGTGGATTTGGGATGGATTAAGGCCTGGTCCATAAAATTGTGTTGCATCTGAGCACTAAAAGGAGTGCACAGCAGTGGGAAGAGCAGTGTCAATGACACACACTTGCTAACCATGTGGTGTTACTAGGGGTAAAGACCAACAAACAACAAGCCTTCATAATTATGTTACACATTTCCTTTTCTAAGCAGTATAGCATAACACTGCATAGGAATTTGTTGTTTTTAACACAGACAGGATACAGTATATACATATACACACATATTTTTTTTCTTTGCACATAAATGGACTATGACTACTCCATTTCCTGCCATGAACCACGCCCTGGAGCCTCCTTTCACCAGCAGCAGAATGTGACCTCATGTTGCCTCTGGACACAACCACACACACATACAAACACAACACACACACAGAGTGGAAGACCGCATTTTAATCATCTGATAGTGTGGAGCGCATTAAGGGCATTTTTGGTAATGTTGGCATCCACAGTTGTACTTTAGAAATGATACAAGAGCAAGAACAACACAATGTTAGTTTAACAACACACAGTTAGCTGATACAGCTGGGCAATGCGAAATTCCTCGAGGCCATCATACCATTAATCTGCACAGTATCTCATAGAAAATGTAACACTGAAGTCATAGGGTGTGGTTTAAAACCATAGGTTTTGTGCAGGGGAATGGTCAAATGCTCACACATACTCATGCACAACATCACCTCAGATGTACACAAAACACACACACTAACACTCCCTCTAAACATCCCTACATACTGAGTCACACACTACCTCAAAAAGCTTCTGCTTCACCATGTTTTGCTCCCCACACCACTCCCTGTGTGTGTGCGTTCATGTGTGTGAACGTGTGTTTGAACTGGATGTCGCAATGAGCTCTACTTTCACATGCTTCTCATAGAAGATCTGGCTTTACCTACAAAGAAAATATCTTTGAGTTTGGCCAGAAATACATCAAAGCACATCCGCTGTACCTTTGTCCTTTTACAAAACACTACAACATGTGAGAACATGCAAAGCCAAGCTGTACTTTTCAAGTCTTCTTTGTGTGCAATTTAAGTGACACTCAGATCCAAGAGTTGGTTTGTTAGGAATTGGGGCTTAGATGTAAAATTTTTGGTCAATGTGAAAGGCAAAAATGTTTTTAAAACCAAAGATTCAAATTCAAAAGAGAAACTGTTTTAAATAGGCTGGTGTTAGGGGACATTACCACCAAAGCTATAGATTTGAACAGCAGTGACTATATTACCCAATCTTGTTCTGATTCTGTGTTGAATTCATGCTGTAGTGGAATCACTGATACACTGTAAAAATCCAGTGTTTATTGTCAATTGCTGCTACAGTTTGTATTCGTTTTTCAGATAAAATGTTGTGTTCTTACTCTGTACTGTCCCCCCCCTCAGAGCACATAATTGAAAAAGATGAAGGGCCCTACTACAATCACTTGGGATCTGGACCTACTGTGGCCTCCATACGAACCCTGATGGAGACAAGGTATATTCTCTTCTCTTCTCTTCTCTTCTCTTCTCTTCTCTTCTCTTCTCTTCTCTTCTCTTCTCTTCTCTTCTCTTCTCTTCTCTTCTCTTCTCTTCTCTTCTCTTCTCTTCTCTTCTCTTCTCTTCTCTTCTCTTCTCTTCTCTTCTCATGAGTCCTCCTCCTCACATTTTGTCCTTAGGGAATCTGTGACCTAGAATCTAGTAGGAGGAACAGGAAATATCAGCATCATCAGCATATCACAGGCAGAGCAAAAAGCACAGGATTAGCAGCAGATGACAGCTGATAATGGGAAGAACACAGAAGGAAGAACAACTGATGACAAAATACAATAAAATATGGAGGAAAAAATGAACATTGAAGCAGTGAGGGGAGACAGAGAGATGGGTAACCTTATTTATGAATAATGTAGATGTAAAAATGAGTTTGGTTTGTGTGAAACTTAAAATTTCACAAGAAATGTCACAAATTAAAGATAAAAAAATGTGTTGTCACATGTGCATCTATATAAATAGATTGTATATGTGTAGATGTGCATATAAATTAGGTAAATAACATTATTAAAGATCTTTTTTTCTAAATGCTTTTATTTTTAAAGGGCATTTTAGAGAGCAAAGTAACGTAATTTTAAATACTCTTATTCCCTTTATAAATGCAGGGAGGATGGGAAGGTAGAACACCTTTATGGGCCCATTATGCTCCACGTATTGGCAGTATTGCACACAAACAGCAAAGTATCCAGACATACCATTTGTACCAGTACTGAGGGTGCGAGTACTCGCTACAGTGTTCTCCTGAGCGATAGCGACACCCATACTAAACCTCTACGTCAGGTGTATGGGTAGAAGAAGTGAAAACTGGAAGCAAATGTAAAGTTTTTCCAGAAAGCGTCAGACTGTATAATCTCTGTAACTCTCCTGTACTGATAGATCAGTGAATTGGAGGTCAAAACGAACATGATCGTGCACTCGTGTCTTCAACTTGGGGAATATTGCAAAAGCTGACGAGTGCTTGACCAGCTGAAACCAAAATGACACTAAAGTGCAGCTTGTGCCAGAGGACTTGATGGCACTTTTTCTCTTTGGTACCATTCGCAAGAGGCTGGGTGGACGCGCATAATGAGCCCATTAGAGGGAGGGGGAATCATGTGCAGCCAGACCGGCTACCTAACCACTGAAAAGAGAAGCTCAAATTGCAACACACGGAGGAAGTGTGACTTCCTTTTCTGATAGAAACACCATAACTCCACTTGATCTTTACACCACAAATAATTGCTTGCTCCTGTAATCTCATGTATAGAACCCTTAATAAACAAACTGCAGCTGCAGCCTCAGTAATGAAATTGCTGTTGGGTTATCTTGCAGAAGCATGCCACGAAACAACTCTTTTCAAGGTTGAATTAATGAATATCTTTCTCTGCAGAATGTAAACACACTTTAACCTTTTTTTTTTACCACATCTTTCACTTGTGTTAAGCTTCATTTTCACAATGCTGAATGCTGTAGTAGTTGCTATTCATTGAGAGGCTGGATTTCTGTAGGGCCAATGAGTCATTAGCTCCCAGAGAGCGCAGCTTGAGTAAGTGAGGGGAGGGAGTGTTCAACCAGAGTCCACTTTTTGCTATTTGAGAGATGACGCAAGATGTTAAGCCCCTATAGTCCCTGGCTGACCTTTGACCTACCCCTCACCCTAGCCAGCCACCCCTGTGGTGACAGAGTCTAATCCCCTCCCACTTTCTCAGCCACCTCAGGGTGATTCCTATTCAGGAGGTGCACGGCGTATTCACTGCCATGCCAAATCTGCTCAAGGCTGAGGTTTTCACAATGGCAGGTATCTGGCTGACAGGAGACCTGATATGATCTGTGAACAAACATCTGACAAGGCCCAGTGACATACCCGCGCCCCGGTGCAACCTCTGACCCCCCTCTCCTCCTGTGCAACTACAAACAGACCTGCAGAAATACACACCACGCACCATTAGGACACAAAAACAAACAGAAATGTTTGTGTACAATTGCTAATGCATTCAAGCTACTATCAGCACAGAAATATGTCCAAGAGAAGTCCTTTTGGCCCGAGTTGTTTTGGAAGCTAAGGGATCAGATTTACTCTGCCATGCTTGTGTGAATCTCAGCAGAGGACTGTGAACATGCACTCCTAATCAAGTTGACTTGTTTTTGTCAGGATTGACATATAATGCTACTCCCTCAGACTACTTAGAGGTGGAGAAAAATGAGAAAGGCAAAACGAACATTTGGAATAAAGACTAAGAACCACTGCTGATGAGGTCACTTGTGGCAATAAGAAAACTTTGATTAATATCCCTCAGTGGAAATCTGAAATCTCCTGTTACTGATCAGGTGCTGCTGGAACTGCTACTGAGTAGCCGTTCATTGTCCATAGTTATTGTGTTTTGGTACCAATAGCATTTGGCCAGCATATTTTTCTGCTCTCTTAATCAGTAATGTCACACTTTTCCATGGTTTTTGAACACATGGACAAACTAGAAAGTTTTCCCAGTTTTACAACATTTTTTGAAACACAGTACCTTTAGAAACTGTACCTGCACCTAACTACATGTGTGTAGTCTTTTGGAGGGTTTGAGTATAGCTCTTAAAGGTGACCTTCCTTGGTTGCTGTTACAGTCAGTTCTGTAAAATTCAAAGAATAAGGTCAGAATATGCAGTTTCTTTTTGAAGGTTCAGGCTTTCACGCTTCTGTGAATGCTCCTTTTCACACCATTTTTCTACTTTTGGATCTGTGTGATGTCAGTGAGAGTGGATATCCTGAATATGACCATCTCACAGGTACAGAGAACTGGCTGCATGAACGCCACACCTACCTGAGATTTAGGCCTTCTGTTTGTGAGACGGTAGCTATTCAGAATAAAGCTGGCTTAAAGGAAGCTGAACACTTTGTTCTACACAGTGAATGAATTTAGGGGTCTTCATCAAGTCTGACTTGAGATAAACAAGGAATATTTTGAAATGTGCAAAACTTCATGTAACTTTTCTAGTTACATGGAGCTGGAAATGAGCATAACAAGTCCCCTGCAGCAAAACATGAAGGTTCAGTATTTAAATGCCCCAGTTCCTTGTGGTTGGTTTGGTTTCTCTACGGAGACAAAACATAGAAATGACTGCAATGTGTTTTTATATGTAGGACATTGAGAGTGTCAGGTTTTTGTGTCACAACACTAAAGTCAGACATGCAGTAAAACAGTGAATTGCGTCTCTCTGTATGCAGGTTTGGAGAGAAGGGGGAAGCCATCCGGATTGAGAAGGTGGTTTACACAGGCAAAGAGGGAAAGAGTTCCCACGGATGTCCTATTGCTAAGTGGGTAAGTAGCATCACAGCACATCCAAAATGCGGTTTTGAAAGATGCTGGATAACTTCCAACACACATGCCTACAACAGACAGTGAGCAATAGTGTTGAGAAACATGTCCCTACACTGTATATAAAGGAGGGGCATGTCATAGCTTTTGGGTCTGAAAAGTGAAACCAGTGCTAAGTGCCTTTCTAACAGCCAGGGGAGTAATATCTTGAGCTGAAGTCTATAAGAAGTTTACTGCTCGTTTGATTCATGCATCAGTAAAAATTATGTTCATTTTATAAATGAATGTTCCACTAAAGAGCCTGTTATACCCTCCGACTGGTATGTGGTGAACAGCACCGGTCAAAAAGGGTTGACGCCCTAGCTGCTGTTGTGCACCTCTTGTTACATGGTGCTACAGCTGCAATCAGGTTGAAGACACGCATGTACAATCGTGTCATTTTTACCTTGGTTTTAATGATGAATACAGAAGCTCAGCGGTACATAGATTATACCGTGGGATATGCTGCAGCAGTTTGAAAAGATGAGGCTTTGCTTCCAGTTTTGCCTTCGTCTTCTCCTGTATCAGCGCTGATGTGGAGCGACGCCTATTGTTCAGGAGAATACTGCAGCAGGTACCTGTGACGCTTTCCGATGGTATCTCCAGGAGTGCACAAAGCGACCAATGGGCTTTGACCAACCAAGGCCCTAAGAGTAAAGAGAGGCTGACCGGGTGCTAACATTTGTGTCAGTTCAAGTGAAAGATAAAAAAGTGAGAGTGAGAGTTTTTTTCAGTGTTTATCCCACCTGCCAACACTGACAGCCTGTCAACAAGCAATTTATGTGACATGTGAGTGTGTGTGCATGTTTGTATAGTGAGGGGTCCTGGGGAGACACACAGGCGAGTTGCCATCCACAGTGAGCAAATCAGTAGGAGGTCTCACTCTGTGACAACTGCCTGGCCTCCTCTCCTGTGTCACCCCTGACACATCCTGCTAATGACTTTATGGATTCAAAACAACCACCCTGCTGAGGGAGGGTGACTGTTTGGGTGTGTTTTAAGACAGAAAGATTAGGAAGCTAGGGGAACTGACTTAAAGAAGTGGTATTCAGTCACAGAAGTGGGTCAGACTTTAGTTCAAGGAGTAAATATCCTTCTTAAATAAAATGTAACCCTCAACTATGTCTGGTTTGTCACTATATCAAAATGTATGGGTGTGCTGGACATCTGCTGGCCAAATGCAGGAACTACAAGGAGCTCTTGGAACATCCTATCAACTGACTGAAATTGTATTTGGCTTTATTAGCATTGGATTTTTGTGTGCGAGTAAAAGCTCACAAGCTTTGTTTCCTGTCAGGTGATCCGTAGAGGCAACGAGAAAGAGAAGCTGCTGTGTATGGTGAGGCAACGTGCAGGCCATCGCTGTGACAATGCTGTCATCATCGTCGTCATTATAGCCTGGGAAGGTGTACCGAGGGCCCTGGCTGACCAACTGTACAGAGAGGTCACAGACACGCTCACCAAACATGGCAACCCCACCAGCCGACGCTGTGGCCTCAATGAGGAGTGAGTAGGGGATGGCTAGTTTTTCATTCTGGATGTCTGTCAGGAAATGGATGGACTTTTGAATATATTGATTTTTGAAGCAGATGGTGTTTAAACTCTGGGTATCTTTTTCACACATGCCACACATGGTTGTCCTGAACATTTATAAACATCCTTAGACAGAAGTGCGTGTGACAACAGTAATGTCTGACTCAGTCCGGTTAGACATTAGCCTGTCTTAAACCTGCCGACTCTCTAGTACAAAGGCAGAGTGGTGTTTCACCCATGTGTGAAAGCACAGGTTATTGTTCATCACATTCACTGCTAGTCAGTCATGTGTCCAGCCTCTTTGCATGTTCACAATGCTTCCTCACTTTAACAACACTATTGTTGTATTTATATTTCCAGTAGTGGGAATAAGTCAGAAGCAGTGGAGAAGTGTGGAAAATATCCTGACCGGATCAAATTTGTCCAAAGTTCATATTCATGACATAAAAGTGAATTTTAAGACAAGAATTACGACAAAAATGAAATGTGTACATTTTGTTCTCTGTTACACTGTTCACCTAGTACCCAGCCCTTCAGCTAACCATGAGTAAATGTTAACACACCCCCGTGTCTGGTGGCTTAGATATGTGAACCACTCACCATCTGGGATGGAGAAATAAGTCTTGCTTCTATCTTCTGTGTAGGCACTGAAGCTGCCTTTGTGTTTCCCTCCAATATGTGTGTAACATATAGTAACTTTGACATATAAAGCAATTTTAATAAAACCGGACATTATTAAAATGTGTGGCTTAAGTCTAAGATGATCTGCTGTAACACCATTCAACATTGATTGCTTCAAATGAAACCAACTGTCTCGCTAACACTCTCAATTACAGTGGTGCACACGAGGTAGTAAAACATGCCAGACTGCACGTCTTCTATGAATGAAGCTCAGTGTGCTCTCTGTCTCCCCCTACAGCCGTACTTGTGCCTGTCAAGGCAAGGATCCTGAAACTTGTGGTGCTTCCTTCTCTTTTGGTTGCTCATGGAGTATGTACTTTAACGGCTGCAAGTACGCACGAAGCAAAATGCCGCGAAAGTTCAGGTTACAGGGAGAACACCCTGAAGAGGTACTCATCACGCGAAAGCTGCCTTTTTACAAGCATTGTATGAGTACATATGTATGCAAATGAGAAGATTAATATTATTTTTTTATTTTAAAATTCTTTTCTCTTCTTGTTCTTTTCAGAATAGCATCTGTAAATTTTAAGATACCACTTTATAGTTTTGTCTGACCTGTGATTCATGTTTTCATCATCAGGAGGAAAAACTCAGGGATAACTTCCAGCTTCTGGCAACTGAGGTGGCTCCTGTGTACAAGCAACTAGCACCACAAGCCTACAGTAACCAGGTGTGTTGTACAGGCACATGTCTATTAGCAAACCAACATAGGAAAGAAGATCTCAGCAGGAGATGTTTCTAAAGACGCAAAACCAACTCGCACGCATTATTACCTTATGATTTAGTACACCTGTGAGGACTTGGCTTTGAGAAAGGAAGCAATCTTAAGTGTTGTGTTTCTGTGTATTTTAAGAATGCAGAAATGAGTCCCTTCCTATAGCTGGTTTAATGCTATCTCTGTCCTTTACTTCAGTGCCAGACAGAGTCCAAAGCTCCTGAATGCAGGCTGGGCTTGAAGGAAGGCCGTCCATTCTCTGGAATCACTGCTTGCATGGACTTTTGTGCTCACGCTCATAAGGACCAGCACAACCTGTACAATGGATGCACAGTGGTAAGATCATTAAACCTTTCTCTTTTTTGCACTGAATAATGGCTACATTGTTAATGAGCTGAAAATGCTACATAAAAAGTGCGGCTGTTTTATCACACACTCTGTGCCACGCTCTACCAGGTGTGTACTTTGACAAAGGAGGACAACCGAACAGTGGGAGAAGTCCCAGAGGACGAGCAGCTCCACGTGTTGCCTCTTTACACGTTATCCCCGACAGATGAGTTTGGCAGCGAGGAGGCCCAGAACCGCAAGATGGAGACAGGAGCTATCCAGGTGCTTAACGCTTTCCGCCGTGAGGTGCGCAAGTTGCCCGAACCTGCCAAGTCATGCCGACAGCGCCGACTAGAGGCAAAGAAGGCTGCCTCAGAGAAGAAGAAAAATAAACTCATCCAGCAAGCAGGAGAGACGCCGGAGAAGACGGGGATCAAAGCCGAGGTCTGCATTAGCAGTTTCCCTCAACCCCAAGGCAATAAAGGTTAGTTTCTGTTTTAGATCTAAGTAACTTAAAATGTCCTTTGTGTTTACCTGTTATCACCGGATTGTAAAAGCTGAAATACTTTAAGATTTTGACTTGTTTGTAACCCATTTTCCTTACTTTTCTTTTGTGTCAAACAAACAGCAATTATAAAACAAGAGGTGAAGCCCAACATCAAAAAGGAACCCTTAAACGGATCGATAGATGGATATTCTGTGCAAGCAGTAGACCCAGTAAATCCCATGTATACAAACCCCGTCTTCTATGCAAGGGGAGGCCTCCCCACAACTGGCCAGCCCTCTGCACCTGATACAGTAAATGGTTTCCACACCAGTTTGCCCCCAATGGATTATGCCTACTACAGGTGCTCACCCAATACACTTTTCCCCCCTGTACTGAGGACCTATGAGGGTCGAAATGGCTCTTCGCCCAGAGCTGGCTGTAAAGCTGTCCAGGTAGATCAGAAGCCTGACATTCAAAACTTTCAGTCCAGGGTGGCTCTTTCCTGCTCCAGCCAAGCAGAGCAAACCAACCAACCAAATCACACGACTTACACCCAGGCACCAGTTTATAGCCAATCCCGTCCTTCCTCTGCCTCCTCTGAGTCCTCCAACAGAGGCACGCCGGTCATCAAACAGGAGCCTATGGATGTGCCAGTCTATGAAGGCACGCTTCCGAACCAGGTCGGAGCCAACACATCAAGAAGCCCCTCGCAACCTGTGACCTGGCCTGGGCACAAGCTTAATGGAAGTTTTATTCCCACCACTTGGGATGCCCATCAGAAGCATAAACAAAGTTCCGAGGCCTCATCGGAGAAACAGCAGCAGTTTCACCAGCATCTCCAGCAGCGGCAGGCCTCTCCTTACCCGCAGCAGTGGTCATCCTTCCTTGGCTTAAACACTATGAGGGCTTCCCCTGCCCCATCACCGTCACTCCAGGTACCTCCCTCTCCATCTCCATCCCCTCAGCTAGGCACAGTGGTCCAAGGTAACATACATCAATCTTCCCCACGCCCTGGCACTCCACGCCCAAGCACCCCTCACCCAGTAACCCCACAGCCCGGTGTCTCTCACGCAGGCCCACTTACACCACGGCCAAGTACCCCACATCCAGGCACCCCCAGGCACTGGGCGAGCCCCGTTGCTAGCCCACAGCCGCAAACATGGGGCATGGGGCCTTATAGTCCTGGTATGAAGCACAGCAATCCTGCAGGGGCCTATCCCGACAAGATCTGGTCCAAGACTGGAGAAAGTCGGTGTTCCACTCCGGTTGGGCCCCAGGAAAAGGCCTGGAAGTCTTTTGGAGGTTCTGTGGCAAGTAACACCCCTTCCCCTGCTCCAGAGGGTCGCCTCTTCCCCGATGCCCTGCAGCAATCAGATCAGGCCTGCTACACGCCCAGCCGAGCAGAGAGCGACGTCGAGAGCACCAAGAATTGCGAAGAGGACGTGGATGAGGTCTGGTCTGATAGTGAGCACAACTTCCTGGACCCTTACATAGGCGGGGTAGCAGTGGCACCAGCCCACGGCTCCATCCTAATCGAATGTGCTCGTCGGGAACTACATGCTACCACTCCACTCAAAAAGCCTGACCGCTCCCACCCCTCCCGCATCTCCCTGGTCTTCTACCAGCACAAGAACCTCAACCAGCCCATGCATGGCCTGGCTCTTTGGGAGGCCAAAATGAAGCTGCTGGCAGAGCGAGCACTGCAGAGGCAGCAGGAAGCAGCTCTCCTTGGCCTCTCCCAGGAGGATATCAAGACACTCGGGAAGAAACGCAAGTGGGGCGCTACGGCGGCAGGCGCTAGTCCAGGACCTGGACAATCTAAAGACAAGAAGGAGGGGCCGGTGACGCGGTTATCCCCCTCGTTCTACACCACCTCTACGGTTACTGTGTCTCCCTATGCCTCCACCGTCGTCACGGGGCCCTACAGCCACTTTGTGTGAGGACACATAGACACAGAGTGACTGATAGCTACAGAGTGGTGCAGTGGAGGGCTGGAGAGAGAGCACTGAGCAGAATCAATGTCTCTCAGCCGTCCCGCAGTCTGGCATCCCTCCATCCTGCCTCCCTCTACAGTCCACTTGGAGGAGGGGGACATTTTTATTGTTTTTTACCTCATGTCAGGCAGTGGTTTGGGCTTCAGACACACTGCCTGTGGTGCTCTTCCTCTCTTTTCCCCGGAGAGGAACTCCATTGCTTTTTCTTGTTTATAGAATTTTAATGATTCTAATTATTGCTATTATTATCAATATTATTATGATTGTTACTGTCAATGTTGTTATTACAGGTATTATTATGATGAAGACTTGTTTTTTTTTATTATTGCTCTTTTCATTAATGTTATTATTAATAAGGTGACCTGTTTTGTTTTGTTTTTATATTTTTGTTAAATCAATCAGTCTGAGTTTGACAGACTTGGACACTTGCTTTTTCCATGTTTGGAAAACATGCACCCTTCCCCCCCACTTGACTTTGTTCTTATCAATCTTAAAGCTGTACTTAGATAAGGAGGAGCCATTATCTCCCTGATACGGCAGAAAAATCAACAATATAGTCACCACAATCATTTCTTTTAGTTTATAAAGCCATTTCTGGGCCTTTTTAAAGAATAATCACAATAATCACCATTATGAAGATCCTGATCAAAAGCATTGATTTTTAATGAATCAGTACCAGCATCACCACTGTCAAATACGCCACTGACAGTATGTTTTTTCATTATAGCAAACAACCATCTACACAAATATTACAAAAGATAAGAGTAAGGAGGGAAATCACCAAAGCCCTTTTGCTCCAGGCACCTAGAAAAAGCGCAGCGATTGGTTTCAAGTGTCATGCTGAAGGAAGAAAATGGTCCCCGGGCTCAGAATAACTCTTAACCATTACTGCGAGAAACCTTTGCAGCTTGCCTTGTCGTGATGATGAGATGATGCGCTCCTCCTACTCTCCCTTCTAGCTTCTGACTGGTGCTCAGCTTCCTGCTCTGATCGATTTCCATTCCGCTACTCTTCATGGCACTCGATGCTGTATTTAGGTGCTCTAACTCAAATTTGGCTCAAGTAGTATTTGCAACTAAAAAGTTTGTGTTTCGGCCCAGGTGGGATACCAGAACACTGGGATTTACTGCTTTTAACACAAAGGTGCAGAACTTGTGTCGTGCTAGGGAAAGGTCCTAACGAGTTATCTCACAGAAGCTTTCCTGTGCTCTGTGCGGAGAACTGAAGTTCTCACACCCGGTGCTCCACAGAGGCCAAAACAAGCGATACTACTTGTGTAAGCCATTTAACCCAGATCTGCTATTCCCACAGGTGGCACTCTTTTATCTTCCTATAACATTCAAGTAGGAGTGAGCACTTCCCAGTGTAAACTCTAGAGGGCAGCGTCGACTGCTGTTTCAAAGTGGTGTGTACAAACAAACCTATAAGCACTTGGGATTCATTTAGATGGCAGCCTTGTCTCATTGTTGCTTTAACCATCCATGGCCACTAGAGGGGGCTATCCACCCTGCTCGCTGACCATAGATTGGACTTGATAAAACAGCTGAAGGCAAAGCTGACATTAAAAATGTGCCACAGATGTGAACCGGAAACCCATCGTGGGTTGGAGCAGCAGGAAACAGTGTTGGGACAGCAGTGCTTTTGGTGCTCACACACACACTCTGGTGCTCTCCTATTACACTTGATTTACTGTGAAGGGCCCACTCCTTTCTCTGCATGGTGCTGTCATCTTTGAGCAGAGTGAGGCGTGTCCTTCTGCAGGCACCTTGTCACCGCAGAGCCAGCCAATCAAAATGGCCACCGTGTGGTTCAGCTCCACATTGGGCTCAAAAACTGGTTTCCTTTAGAGGAGTTATTATTTTATTTTATTTTTTGCAGTTTGTTGTGGCATGTAGTGATTTTTGTCTCAAACAAAAAGAAAAGTACACTGTACAGGGCAGAGAAAGCACAGTCATTCACTGCATTTCTTGGTAACCCATTTAGCAGTGCTTTTCACAGAGAAAATAGTACTGAGAGATAAAAGGGAAACCGTAGAAAATTTCTGTAGCTTCCAGGGTTTGGCGCCGAACGTGAGCGCAACAGATCGATGAATCTCTCACTTTGCGTGCGTGTGAGTCTGAAAAGAGCCAAAGAGAGAGACTATTTGATAGCCTGGTGAGAGTCCTGTAAATCGCTCGTTTTTGTTTTCCTTTGTGGTCACATGGTTCACCTGCAACATGTGTCAGAAATGAAAATGAGAGACTGCTGATGCAAGCCGACTCCCAGCTGCTGGGCGGTCGTTTGGGCCAAGGCCCTGGTCATCTGTGAAAGACCCTGTTACCTCTCCCGATTTTCTCCAGCTCTCTACCTCACGCTGTAGAGACACTGGTCACAATCACGACTTGCTACTGAGGGCAGAGAATCATGCATGTCCCTTTGTGTGCTCTAGATCTCCACACTCATTTTAACCTCCTTTTTTTTTTTTACTCTTATTTATTACTACATGGTGATAATGATAATGATTGTCTTTGATGTTATTGTTTTTTTTCATCATTTTTTATATAGCTAATACAAATTGTACATAAAGAAGAAAAGATTTATAAAAGCACTTTTAATCTTGATTTTAATGACACAGAAAGAGCCGATTATTGACAACTTGAAGCTTCTTTTTTTTTAAATTTCCTCAAGAGAGAGATAAAAAATGTAAATATCAAACTATTTAGGTAAGATTATTTAACTTGTGAGGAAAGTAACAAAACCACAAATGACATGGGGGTATTTTTGAAGTCTCTGACAGCCCTGAACATCAGTAAACAACACTTGGCCCCAATGTGTTGTGTGCAAATCTGTGCTTAGTCACTCTGCTGTTTTTGCTTTCCTAATACTGTACCCCCTGTCGGCATGCGACTGACAGAGCCCCAGAAATTTCTGAAAACGATTTAGTCAGCCCAATTCTGTAACATGAAACCACACTCAGCTGACTCACTGGCAACAGTAAAGCGAAAATAAGAGATCCCCCGTGTTGCAGTTGTGCTAATGTATGAATTTAGAGTTTTAGCTTGACAGCTTTCAGTTGTTGTTATTTTCAATTTTGTTGACATTCTCAAACTCTGTGACAGATTCATGACAGCATCGTATTTTAAAAAAAACCCCAAACAAATGCCAAAATCTGAATAATGTGATTCCCACATTCCCACGAGCGTGATAAGAGTTACCTCTTGGCTAGTTTACTAGCTTGACTTAAGCAGCTGATTAGCTTAGCTTAGCATATTGGCTGAAAACATGGGGAAACAGCTAGCCTAACTAAAATCAAACTGCCAGCACTTTAAACCTCTTTAACACACGTTAAGTAAGGTTTGTCAACACCATTGTCACATTGGTTTTACAGGGGGTTACATCCCAGGCTAACAAGACCACCAGCAGATATTTCATAAAAAATAAAAAAGAATCACTGCTTCCAGCCTGGAAACAGTCTGGTACAAAGTCCTCTGAAAAGAAAAAAAAATAACAAAAAGGAAACAGAGAAAACAGAGTGAGCTTTAAAGCTGCTGGCGGGCAGATTTTGTTACCTATGTTGCTTCCTGTGTGCCCGGTCTTTATGCTGATCTCAGCTGTCTGATAGCTGCGGCTTCATATTTATCATACAGACGTTAGAACAGTACAGAGTTTTTCTTCTGAGTGTCAACAGGAGAGAGAATGGGAAGTTTTTCAATGACGAACTATTATTTACTATCAAACACCCCCCCTATAACTATACTGACTGCCACGGAGCCAGTCTGAGGTGAAACATTGGGCGACGCTTTAATGAGTTACTGCCCAGCAGTCTTTGTCAGTTGTGTTACCACCGCCCTGCTTGCTTAGATGTGTCATCATTATTATTCGCTTCAGCTTTTGTAATAGCCAAGTATGCACGTGGCAGAAAAATCACAGCTCCCCCGCGGAAGACTGCAGATCTTTCATTTGCCATGATAATTAGGTGACCCACGCCATGTCTAACAGTAGTTTGATAGTGCAGTAACAAGACCCATTTTACGTATTGAGCTTAAGACTTGCCCATATATTAGTCACACACACACACACACACACACACACACACACACACACACACACACACGCACACACACACAACACAAACAATTACCGAAACAACAAAAGGGTGCTGAGGATATGGTGCATATGATATCTTGGTGACTTTGTACATTTCTAAATGCTTCATAACTTTGGTGGATGGTTCTCATGAGAGGCACCACCTCCCAAGCGGACAAGTACTGAGATCCTGGGGGGTGAGTCGGTTCAGTCGGTGCTATGATGCTATACCTTAAAAATTCACTGTGTTAAAAAAAATACAAAAAAGGAAAAAAAAGCGAGGGATAAATAATTACCACAAATATTTTTCTGAGCTCTTCGAATGTCAAGAGAACTATACTTTTGATTAAAGCAGTTTCACAGGAAGGGAAGCTGCCCTGGTGCTGACTTTATGAAAAGTCTTTTGTTACAACGCTACAAATTTACATCTCTTTTTGAGGGCAGGTGGTGCACTCAAACTGTTGATTACATTCTCTATTAATCTTCATTCCATACTGTACTTGAATTCATTTAAAATAGGACGAGATATAGAATCATATTATATGAAGACTGTTAGCTGGGTTTTACATTTGGTACTGTGCAAGTACCAGAGGCTATTCAAATGATCTTTTGAGTATGTTGTACATGTTCATGTTAACTGAATGCTAAGATATTTGAACGACACAAAAAAAAAAAAAAATTGCGTACTGCCTCCCTGTTCCTCTCCCAAGTGATGCACTTCCTTTACTCACTCCCTCTCTTTCTTCTAAATTTTGTATAGTTTTTGACACACATAGATAAACACACATAGATTTGCATCTAACTGTGTATGGCCCACAGTCCTAATTTAACGAACACTTGAAATTTGGGATAGAGACTTGGACCCTGACCCATAAAATTAAATAAAAGGAAAAGAAAGAAAAAGAAAGTGAACCAACACAACTGGCAGCTACATTCCGTTAAGTTTGAGGATTGTTCTTGGTTCTTTATTTTTCATGTCAAGGATGCAGTATGTAAAAAAAAAAAAAAAAGGAAAAAAAAGTGTTTTTGTTCAGTCTCTCTCTCTCTTTGTAGCTGTATGGTGTATTATGTGAATACATAGTGTATGTGGTTAAAAAAGAAAAAAAGAATAAAAAACCAACCCACAATATTGTTTTATGTTGCGCGATAAATAATAAAATTGAAGTGAAACACGTGTTCTTCTTAGTGACTTCATTTCTTGGTCAAGTTGTATTTGATTCTGTTTCCAAGTGCAGTGAGGATCACTGAGTCCTGGCCTCTGTTTTGATCAGCCTGCTCAGTGAAGGCTCATCTCATCCACTCCAATCCAATTCAACTTTATTTATATAGCACTTTAAAACAACAAAGTTGACCAGAGTGCTCATGGATCTAAGCACTCCATGGATCATGGATCTAAAAAGGGAAAATTGTAAATATTCAGTGTGTTCTAGTCTTTCAGCCATTGAAAGTGCAGCTGGGGAAAAAATGTGAGGGCATCATAGAGTGGACAAGGGTTAAGAGAGAAAATGGTAACCATTTTCTTTCAATTCAATAAAAACATATTGGCTAGGTTCTCAAAAAATGTCTTTGTGGGGGTGAGAATAGTCCTGCTTTTGAGGGGTCCAAGGCAGCTTTTTTCAGCTTATATTGGTATGTCTGGTCTCCTTTTGTGCATTAACGCCTCTATAACTTCAGACCAATGAATTGAAAGGTTTACATGTTTTTTTTCAAGGCTGTAATTTTTTTCTAATGGTGCCCTATGAGAGTCGTACAGCCGGGCAGGGGGGAGAACACGTCTGCAAAACCCTGCAGCAACAGCCGCTCTCTGGGCCTGTGTGAGATGGTTATCACAATGGAAGGAGGCGGGAATTGTGGAATTTGGCCCTTGCAACTTGGTGAGTCACTTTTGGCTGGAAGCACTTTGTATCCTAGTGAAAATTGCTTGAGTCTAGCCCCTCTGTTGTGCAGGCACTGTTGATGTTCCTGTGCCTGGAGCAAATTTTCTCATGAAAAGGTACTTTTGGGATGGCTGGCTGGTAAACCAGCTGACAATCCAGGCAGTACGCGCACCGTCGGCGCACATCCGCTCAGATGCAAGACCAATAAAATCAGGCCATTATTCGCTCCAGAGTTTTATCAGTACCCTCATGCAATGCCATTGGATTATAATGGCAGGGCAGAGTTCATCAGGCTAATTCCCTCCACCTGGACCTCAGCCTCTCTGACACTGCCCCTCAAGCCCGATGCACCACCCCTCCTCTGCAGTGGAGCCAATGACCACACCTCCCTGCCACAAATTAATTTATCATTGAGCCACAAGTGGGGTCTTTAGCTCAAACAACACATTTGTTTTGCATTCAAACACAGAAGCTTGAAATGTTGTTTATTTTAAGGATGGTTTGCTTCCAGTCCTGGCATTACTGTCCGAATCCAAATGCAATGGCCTGAAGAAAGTCTTTAGCATTGTTGCAACTTTCCTTTGTCACAACCCAGTGGATCTGGGTTCGGAATACAATGACCTTGAACCTGCAGGTGACCACACCACCTCCTGGCATCCTGCAAGAAAACAATCATATTCTTTAGAATACCAACTTATTTGCTTTCTTAAAACATTTTTTCTTGCATTTGCTATAGAACAGATCTCAAGATAGACAAGCTAGCTGCAATATTACACTAATACCAAAAAACACTGCAAATTTCATATAAACAATTATGCTGTCCATCCATCCACCCATCCATTCAGTGTCTTCAGGGGAAAATGGGAGTGATAAGATTTAAAGTACACGGAGTGGAGGCTGACTGGTAGGGATGGGTATTGAAAAGATTTTCACGATTCCGATTTCATTTTCGATTCTGTTTAACGATATAATACTTTATTGATTCTCTCATCGATTCTTATTTTTTAAAAAGGAGAACACTAAGGTCGATTAGCTTAGAACTTTGTTTTATATCTTCTCTTTAAACAAGATAGAAATTTAGGAGTAACATTGCCTTACAAACCCAACAGTGAGATCTTAAGAAATCAATGGGTCACAGGGTCCCCACGAAAAAAAATGTAAATGTAAAATAATAAAATAAATATTCTTCTGCAGCAATAACAAAGTATAACATAAATTATTCTGTAGCAATTCCACAAGAATATCCAGTAATGTCCCTGCCTACAATTAAACACATTCACTTATCGTAAATCGGGGGCATCTGCTGTGGCAAATAGGTGCAAGCCTTTTACCATAAACTCAGTCACTGCTCGGTGACATTCGTCTATCCTGGCCTGAAAGGAGACGCTACCGGTAGACTGCAGCGAGAACTGCCAGCATCTGAGCCAGACTCTGTCTGTCTCTCTCATCATGGTCACCTCAATGCACAGTAATGGCAGGTTTTGTAATAAGGCAGATCGCGCTAACATAATATGCACTGTTAGTTGATTATTTACCTGCCACATTAACGGGAGAGGACGTGCAAACGTTACCGCTGCTGCTGGGTTGAGATTCACTTGTCCGGAGCGGAATCAAAAACATGACATTCATTTAAGGTCGTCGCGTGTTTTGTGAGCAAATGCTTTTTCATATTCGTAGTTTTTCCTCCCTTAAATGAAATATCTACTTTGCAAGTATTGCAAGTTGCCCTGTATGGAACTCCAAAGTGTTCAAAATTAAATAAATAAATAGGTCATGATGAAATAAATAACAATTGAATAAATAAGACACAGATATGTAATGTGAGAATGAAATTGTGAAATAATGGAAGACATTTTGAAAAAAATGCTCATTATTGTGAAATATATAGCATTCTGCTATATAAATTTACTTATTAATTTGAAATATTATTTCATGGTCATTATTTTTCCCAATAACAGAGATTATTGCTGAGGCATTTTATTTATTTCCAGCCGTTTTTATTCCAAAATGCCCTTTTTTCAAAGTCAGTCTTTACTTCAAAATTCCCGTTTTGTCTATTTATTTCATAATGCGACTTTTCAGCAGAATGACTTTGTCTGTCAATCAAGAGAGACAGGGCGGAGCCAGTTGTGTGATTGGTTGGTCCTTTACTCAGACATTAGGTTTAATGGTGCAAGAACCGGGTTTCGATACCCATCCCTGCTGTAAAATATCGTATTTAATATTGTGTTTAATTAAAAATATTAAGTAGGCTGAACTCAATTTTTAATCAATTTGTTATTAGAACTCAATTTAAGTAAGTTACCAGTACTTTTGATGTATAAACGCTGATCAACTAAATTTATTTGAGTCGGTGGTCAACGCAATCTCCGCCGACGGAAGCAGGTGGGCCAGCAGGGCGGCGTCAGCCAGCGCAGACTTTGCTGCGGAAAACGCACGGACGCGTTCCGGCAGCCAGTCAACCGGATCATTGGCTGTTTTACCTTTTAAGGCAGCATAGAGTAGCTGTAGCAAGTGGGCAGCTCTGGGGAGAAAGCGGTTGTAAAAATGTATCATCCCCAAGAACTCCTGCAACGCTTTAACCGACGTGGGACGCGGGAAAGCCGAAACGGCCTGGACTCTGTCGGGCAACGGAACCACACCTTCAGCGGAAATGCGGTGCCCGAGGAAATCCAGAACAGGCAACCCAAACTGGCACTTGGAAGGGTTGATGATCAGGCTGTGCACTGCCAAACGCTGGAAAACCTGGCGCAGATGGGACTCGTGCTGGCTCGCTGAGCAGCTGGCCACCAATATATCGTCCAGATAAACAAAAACGAACGGCAGCCCACGCAAAACGGAGTCCATCAGCCGCTGAAAGGTCTGAGCGGTACCTTTCAGGCCAAATGGCATGCACAAAAACTCGAACAAGCCGAAGGGGGTAATGACAGCGGTTTTAGGAACGTCTTCGGCACGCACGGGAACCTGGTGATACCCCCGCACCAAGTCAATTTCAGAAAAAATCAACGTTCCGGCGAGATTGGCAGAAAAATCCTGAATGTGGGGGATGAGGTAACGGTCATTCTCCGTGGCATTATTTAAACGGCGGAAATCTCCGCATGACTGCCACCGACCGTCCGATTTGGGCACCATGTGAAGCGGAGAGGCCCATGCACTGTCCGAACGCTGTACAATGCCAAGGCGCTCCATGGCTGCAAACTCTTCCCGAGCAACAGACAGTTTCGCGGGGTCGAGGCGGCGCGCACACGCGCACACCGGGGGCCCGACCGTGGGAATATAATGCTCAACCCCATGCTTCGTTACCGTGCTAGAGAAATTAGGGACAGACAGCGATGGAAACTCTGGCGGGTCCGTTTCCCTGGGCTGTGAAAGTGCAAGGCGGCAGGCAGCGACGCGCACTGTCGCCAAAACGCTGATGGTAGAAACAGATGCTCTTTCCACGGTGCCGGCGTGTAGCAATCCCTGCCATCAGCAAGGGGGCGGATGCTCCGGGGGAGGCAGGTGGAGGCGTGGAAGGTGCCGCCGGCGTGTCCGTAGCCAGGGCGTGAACGTCGAAAGTGCGGCTAGCCAGGAGAATGCAATCCGCTTCTTCAACCGGGGAGCGATAATCCTTCGCAGGCAGAAGCGGAGAGTTCGCGAGGACAGCTCTCACGGCGGCCGGTAGTTGGCGGAGGAAATGGTGAGCGAAGAGGAAACCACCGTCATCCTGCCCGAGCAACTATAGCATGTTCTCCATGAGCTCGAGCGCGGTACCGCCACCCAAGCCTGACAGGTTGAGGAGCTTTTCGGCTCGTTCAGCGTCGGAGAGGGCATAGCGCCGAAGAAGCAGCTCTTTGAGGGAGGCGTATTTCCCTTGGGCGGGTGGGTCCCAGAGGAGCGCCATCGCGCGACGGGTGGCCAGCGGGTCGAGCGAGGCCACCACATGGTGATACTTCGTGTCGTCAGCTGAGATGCCGCGAAGGGCGAACTGAGCCTCCACGTGTACAAACCATGACGGATATATATATATATGTGTGTATGTTTATCCTGAGTAGCAAAACACAGCAGGGGGTTGAAAACGATATGCCAGGAGTTAGCTGTGCTCGTTGGCTCTATCGAGCCTTGACCTCCCGATCAGCTATCGCACTGGTGGATAACAGAGCTCTCTAAAAACATCGAAGCACTTTTGCAAATATGTGATATTTTGATAAATTAAGTAGATATTTGAGCATTGCACAGCTACATTCTCGCCTGAAATATCTTAAAAGTTTATTTTGTGAATCAGAACGGGTTGGAGCCTGTGTATGCTACTTGTGGACTTGTGATATGGAGACCAAGTACTGTTCCAATTGAAAGTACACATGAAGCAGAGAACGAGAAAAATTCCGGGATGTGTTTTTGCTCCTCCGGTTTTATGGCGCATGTATCGGTGGTGACTTGTGTGGACTTGGTACAGCTAAATATCCCAGAATGCATTTAATCCAAAACTCAAATGTGGCAATGGCTACTTTTTCTGCGTCACAAAATAAACTCTAAAGATATTTTCAGGTTATTTTCAGATTACATATTTGCAATTTTTTAATGCTTTGTGGCAGCTTTTGAACATCTGTGGCATCTATTAATGTCAAATCTAGCCTTTCTTTAACAACATAAGCAAACTGCTTTTATATTTAACGACTTTTCTGTTTAATTACATTTTAAATAATAATAACAATAACAATAGTATTTATTTTGTTAAAAAAATGTGTTTAAAAACAAGTTGTGTGGTGAAAGCTATAATCCAGATTAGTGGCCTGTTAAATGGTTAAAGTCTAGGTTGGCTTTGTACTTGAGAATAAAGTAATATAGGTTGTCCTTCTAAATAATCAAGTTAAATTCCACAGTTGAATCATAAGAAACATTATACTTACATATAAACCCTGCCATATGTTAGATCTGGTCATTTTGCTTATTAGAAACTTTATATATTGGAAGTTAACTTTTAACAAGCATGTAATGATTATATTTAAATTAGGTGGTCTTTTCTTAAACACATATCTCTTCAGGCATAAACTGACAGTGCCAATACTACACATTCAGACACAGTAGTAGATGGTGTTTTTAATACTATATGTGTTAGTCTAATTTGGTTGTATGGGGTCTACATGGACCTTCTGTGTTGTAAGTTATAGTGATTACACAGCCATTAAGGATCAAATCAGCTTCTAAAAAATTTTCTGTTTTTTCTCCCTCTGCTTGCTTCTTACTGTCTTTGAGGCTCGGGACCAGCACTCCTGTTGTTGGACAGAAAGACATCAGTAAGTATTTTGGTTTTCCAATATATTAGCAACTGTCAGTAACATTTATATTAATCAGGCTGAACTTTAATCATACTTTAGATCAGCCTGTTTTACTTATTTTTTTTATTTGTGCTTTGGTTTGGGGAAGTTGTTTCTTCACTGATCTTTTCCTGTCTTCTGTTATTAGACTTGAGATAAGACTGCACTATGCTGTTGCTGGTGACTCCAGTTATTTCTACAAGACATGCTGTGTAAGTAAACAAACAACAGTTTGGTCTGAAATCTTTGAAAGATCACATCCCCCAAACTTAGTTTAGAGGGTCTACACTGTATATAGTCTGCAAATTTTCTAACAGCAAAATTTGTTTTGTGCCCAAATCATTTTACACATCATTAGAATAAAAGTTATTGGCCATGTTTGCATAGCCCTTTTTAAAATGATGCTTTCATGACATTATTGTGTGTTGGGTGGTGGTCAGGGCTATCCAGACTGACAATTGGGACATTCAATGTCACCTCTCCGTTGGGGAGGGGGCCTGAGATTGTCTAAATTGGAGTCTGTTTTATACCAAATGCAGAAAAAATGTTTTAAGAAAGCAATTAAGTTCATGTTCCAAAAAATATGATTGTTTGCTTGCAGGACACCAGGAGAGATGAGTCCTCCGTCACAGATGGTGTGGTCAGTGAAGATGGTCGCCTGCAGGTTCAAGCTCATTGCATCTCCAACCCACATCCACTGCCACTGTACTTAAGGGAAGTTAAAGACTTTCTTTTGCACTTACATTTGGATCACCTCGATCCATGATAGTCATTCAGGCAGTAATGCCTGGACTGGAAACAAGCATCCTTAAAATATTACAACATTCCAGCTCCTGTGTTGGAATGAAAAACAAATGTGTTGTTTAAATGAGATACTGCAACTTATTTTCAGAATAATTAATAATAATTAATCATTAATAATAATTAATAATATTCTAATTAAGAATAATTAAATCTGAGACTTTGTTTCATTGTAAGATTATAACAGTGATGGCAATATAATTGTTTGTTGTTCAGCAGAACAGTGTCCAGTATGTTGGCTGTTACACTTTGTTGTGTTTGAAAATAAAAGCTGTGTGAGTGGTGGTTCAGTCCATGTTATTATTGTGTGTATGAGGGTACAGTTGTCCATTGTGGGTGTGTGTATGTCCAGTCCATGTGTTAACGTGGGTCAGATGTCAGGAGGCAGAGTTCAGGAGTCTGACAGCTGTGGGGAAGAAGCTGTTCCGGTACCTGGTGGTCTTAGTCCGGAGGCTCCTGTAGCGCCTCCCAGAGGGCAGGAGGGTGAAGAGTCCCTGTGATGGGTGACTGGGGTCTTTGATGATTTTCCCAGCCCTTTTCAGACACCGCTTCCTGTAGATGTCTTTTATGGCAGGAAGTGGTGCTCCGGCAGTTTTCACAACCCTCTGCAACGCCTTCCAGTCTGAGGCAGAGCAGTTCCTGTACCAAACTGTTATACAGTTGGTCAGGATGGTGCAGCGATAGAAGTCTGAGGACAGGTGGTTCTTCCTCAGAGTCCACAAGAAGAAGAGGCGCTGGTGAGCCTTCTTGACCAGCTTGGAGCAGTTGGTTGTCCAGATGAGATCCTCGGAGATGTGGACTCCCAGGAACTTGAAGCTGCTCACACGCTCCACAGCTGTCCCCTTAATGTGGATGGGTGGATGTGGGTCAGCATTCCTCCTGTAGTCCACGATGAGCTCCTTGGTCTTCTCGGTGTTAAGCAGCAGGTTGTTCCTGTCCCACCACTCAGCCAGACGATCCACCTCCTCCCTGTAGGCGGCCTCATTGTTGTCACTGATGAGGCCAATCACCGTGGTGTCATCTGCAAACTTAATGATGGTGTTGGAACCATCAGCAGGTCTGCAGTCGTGGGTGAAGAGGGAGTAGAGGAAAGGGCTCATCACACAGCCTTGTGGTACACCGGTGTTCATTGTGATTGTAGATGAGCATCGGTTATCCAGCCGGACATGTTGGGGGCGGTTGGTCAGGAAGTCCATTAACCATTTGCAGATGAGGGAACTGATGCCCAGGTCTGTCAGTTTCCTGATGAGTTGTGAGGGGTGGATTGTATTGACTGCTGAACTGAAGTCTATAAACAGCATTCTGGCGTAGGTGTTGTTGTTGTCCAGGTGTGAGAGGACAGAGTGCAGTGCGATGGAGACTGCATCCTCTGTGCTCCTGTTCTGGCGGTATGCGAATTGGTGGGGGTCCAGGGTGGGGGGGAGACAGGATTTGAAGTGATTGGTGATTGGTCAACCAATTAAAAAAAAAAAAAATCAACATGTGGTATTTGGTTGTTTAGGAAGAGGGGAAAGTTTTGGGAGTGACAGTAATGGCAGCGAGACAGAGCGAGCGAGTGAGAGAGAGAGTTTTTAGATGTGGGAGATTTGTGACGTTTAGTGTGGCGTGTATACTTGTCACACAGTGGAAAATTGTGTTTTTATATTTTGTTTTGGATCAGACTGTGTTGGTACATAGTGTCGATTTTATTTGCATGATTTTATTGTAATAGTGATATTGCATGTTTGTTTATTGATATTCCTATTGCATGATTTTATCCCCATATTTATAGTGTGTGTTTAGTGTTGATTGAACAATATGCTTTTTTTTATTCCACTGTGGATTAAGCGGACAATTGTAGGCACCTGTGAGGTGGGGGCGTTCCCCGAGGTGGCCTATCAGCCGCCAAACTGACTTAAGGGAGATAGTGAGCGCAAAGACTGAAAGAGAGACACACGAAAAGTGAAGAGCTGGAAACAAAACGTGTGCAAGCCAGCATATGAAAAGAAGGACCTCCGGCCTGACTGTGGGGCGCCACGAGACATTCGGCGATCGGCCAGCATAACCCGGCGATCCAGTCCCGACGGACAGAATAGCGACCGTGGGAGGCGACGCGTGAAATCCACAGTAGGGCAGGGGTACGCCTCTGCCTGCATCTGTGAGTATCGCTTTCCCACTGTTGGGCGCTAGGCGTAGCTTTGCCGGGGAAGGGTAACAGCGGCTGCGCCGACAACGTTGCTGGCCCGTGTCTGTTGTTTCAGGGCGGAGCTACGAGGGAGGCCGTGCGCGGGTGTGGAGAGTGGCTGGACTGCACGATCGCGCACAGTCAGGTGGAGATAGGAGCCTCCTCCCTGGTCTTCTGCTGGCGAGATTCCCCATCCCGGAAGAGGAGTTCCTCTCCTGTCTCTTTCAGCTCAGGAGAATTTGGGGGGGGAGTTTTTAGCATAGGGAAAAACATTCATTTAGCTTTGTGTTTTTAGTGTTTAATCATTCCTGCCGGCCGGGTTTTTAGCGGGTTGTAAACACTATTTTTATTGTATACGGGGATTTTAGCTTGTATTTGGGGTTCTGACCGTGTTTTATCCTGAAAATAAATGGTGTGTTTGAAGCCAGCTAAATTTCTGTGCTCTGAGCGCTGACCCACTCACTCCCCTTTCTGCTTGTATGTATACAGACGTGGTGGTGAAGATTTAGGTCCACCAGTTTAGCGGCTACATAATTAGTGTGTTGTGTTGTCTTGTGTAGTCGTTCTGTTGTGTAGTCGTTTTGTTTTGTGTGTCAGTGAGGGCACTAATGAATGTCACAAAGGCACATTTGCAATGTAAACACTCTCACTAAGTAGAAAACCAGTGGAGTGATACATCTCCTGTTGTCAAGCCTGCTGGTTTATCTTTGTGGTGTTCTCCTCTGTCTTTTGGTGGGAAAACATTTTTTTTACTGGCACACATAATTTGTGACACCTGATTGTTCTCTCATTTTAGTTTTAGTAATATTTTTAAGTTGTTGTACAAAATAAAATTAAAAAAAACCCGGCAGATGTATTGGTTGCATTTTTAGATAAATTATATTATTACAAAATGTACAATTTATATTTGCATTTCAAGTTATAAAAAATTACTCAACATGTCTGTGTGTTTTTGTACAATAAAAAAAAAAAATACTACCAGGATTTTAAGTTCTTTGTGTGATTTCAGATCAGTAATACTAATGCAGTATGTCAGTGAAAAAACAACTAAATTAAGTTGCTTGCTGAAAAGAATGATACCAAAGAAGGCAAGGGGGAAAAAATAAAAAACAATTTGAGGGTGAAATACAAACGTAAACTCTAAAGGAGTAAAAAAAAGACCGGTTGTATTTCAGACCTCAGTGGGTTAATCCAACAAATCATGAAAAAATAGATTAAATTTATGTTCACGACAGTGCAGATTTCTGACATTTTGTGTAAATTAAGCATGTAACAATGTGATTGTTTTCTAACAAAAAACAGTGTGAAACTTAAGTTAGACTTGTGTTTGTAATTGAACCGCCCCGTGTTGTGTATGTAACCCACATTTGAGTATGGCTTAGATAAAATATGCCAGAATGAGAAAAGAATCATTAATCTAAGCAGCACACTTCATTTATAATGAATAAACCATAGGTGCAGCAGTTAAGGAGTTAACTGTTCTGGTTTAGACACGTGTTACTCTAGGCCAATGAGCTGCTGAAACGTGGTACAGGCTCCGCCTGCCGCCCCTGCCTAGGAGGACACAGATTTTTCTCTTCTCTCTTTTTCGCTAGCAAACCTTCCATGAGCAAGCTAGTGAGGAAACGAGACACGGCGAATTATTGAGACAAGGTATGAAAAAGAGTAATATAAGCGGAGAGTTAGCATTCACCGTTTACTAAAACTATTTTATTGTTTGTATATTGCTAAGACGAGTAATTAGCTGGTTCTTTTTACATTGCTTAGTCGAGAAAGGTCGGGAGTTAGAGACGACGCCATTTCATCGGTCGTGCGCCATCTCGCGCTGCTCCGTCTTTCTAATTCTGAGATCGGTGAGCAAAGTATTTTACTTGTTCATTATTTATCGGTGTTTCATGAATGCCTTGCAAGTAAAATTTTCCAGTGTTTAATGATAATTGTTTAGGAATGTTCTGTAGGAAACTTTGTTCAATTTACTGAAACACAGTAGTTGAAGCGAATGTGTGAATTGTGATTTTATGAGGAACTTAATATGTCCCATGACACTGTCGTTGACAGGTCAAGTTTTTTTGTTGTTGTTTGGTTTTGTTTTTTTGTTTCTTTGGTTTGTATCTTCCTGGTGCATTCCAACGGATCCTGAAATTGATGGCGTTGAAGGACCAATTGACTTTGTTCTGTCCTGCACATCAGAGTGTGGTAGGCCAGATGCAACAAAACAGAAACACATCACGCCATTTTGTACTAGTAGTCCCCCTTCTTCACATACATCCCTCTGGACTCGCGGGTGGGTTGTTATAAGGACTTGGGTTCACGGACTCTGTACATTCCATAAATGTGAACAAAAGTGAGTGTGAGCGGTTGGAAATAACCCTCCAGCTGATTAACTGTTGCTAATTGTAATGAAATCTGTGAAAATGCAAGTAAGTGTTAACATTTATATGCAATTAAAATCCCTAACGCAGTAATCATAAAAGGGCTTACTAACAGCGACCTCGATGAAGAAGTAGCTATTTACCTGGGGAAAAACGGTTCAGTTAGCCGCCACATCCGTATAGATGATCCGCATTCTGAATTTCACAGGCAGATGATAGCTGAGTTCAATCATGCCAGTGCAATGGATACTTTGAATCCCCTTTTGCCACAGACTATCCAAAGTTCTGCTCAGCCTGAAGTCACGTTTGAGATTAGGAGTTTAACTGAGGTGTATGCAGCAAATGCAAGGAATGTCACCAGAGCATACATGAGACAACTGTCTGAAATGGCCAATCTTAGTGGCCACTCGCTAGAAAACATGCCCAAAGAGGGGCTAGCTAACTTAAACGCGCCCCCTCTATCCTCTCAGCCTACAGTTTCTCCCCCTGTTAACAGAGGCGAGACAAGGTTGCATGCACAGGGTGACCATTCCCCCAGCCAACCTGCTGCCGATTTCTCACAGTCTACGGATTCGATTCCAATCGTAAATCAAAACCTGATCGATCTTGACTCACCGACCCAGTTCCATCCCACACTTGAGCTTAACCCGCCCAATGTCCGGCGGGTGGTAGTTGAACATGTGGTGCGCAGTAGTGAAGTTTCTTCACACTCGCCCATGCCGAGTAGGATTAGAGCTTTCTCTGGGCGCATTCCCCGCCCTAACAGTGAAGCTGATTACGACGCCTGGCGCACAAGTGTTGAAGTCCTCATGAGTGATCCAGCCGTTTCTGACTTGAACTGCACACAGAGGATACTTGACAGTCTTCTGTCGCCTGCCACAGACACCACTAAGCATTTAGGTCCAAATGCTAGACCCTCTGAGTACCTGAGAGTACTCGATTCTGCGTTTGGAGCCGTCGAAGATGGCGACGAGCTCTATGCGCGATTCATGAACACACTACAGAATGAAGGAGAAAGACCATCAGCCTATTTGCAAAGGTTACATGTCTGTTTGACCAAAGCAATGCGACGAGGAGGTGTCGATGTGTCGGATTTTGACAAGCAATTGTTAAAGCAATTTCTTCGTGGCTGTTGGGAGGACAGTCTCATCAGTGACCTCCAGCTAGGACAAAGAAAAGAGAGCCCACCTTTGTTCTCTGAGCTACTCTTGCTTCTACGCACGGAAGAGGACAAGCAAGCCTCAAAAGTCCGTCGTATGAGACAACATCTTGGTCAGAGCAAACCTGGCCCTAGTAATCCAAAGCACTGGGCCATGTCAAATGTACAAACAGCAAGTAGCTGTGAGTCTGACCTCGATGTGTTAAAGAAACAAATTGCTGATTTGAGTGCACAACTTAACAGTTGGAAAATAGAAAGCCAAAAGCAAAATCAGCCCAAGCACTCAAAGTCAAAGTGCCACACAGTTAATGCCAAAGTCGAAGTCTACCCCACGAAAAGGAAGGCTTCGACCACACAGAACTTTGCAAAAGCCAACGCAAAGCCGCGTCCTTGGTACTGCTTTCACTGTGGTGAGGACGGTCATATTGCCTCATCATGTGAAAACGAACCAAATCCATCCTTAGTGGCCACGAAGAGAAAACAGCTGAAAGAAAGGCAATCTAGTTGGGAAGCATCAACTAGGGCCAGTGAGGAGCCGCCTTTAAACTAATCCCAGCCTCCAGTGTGGGACAAGTGGGGGCTGCCGGAGACAATTCTCGTCCCAAGCCACAACGTGCCTTTTCAAAGGAAGTTCAGTCAAAAGCGCCGTCTATACACCTCCCAAAGGGTTTGGTCGGAACCAAAACTTCTGCTACTGTCAACATCGCTGGCAGAGAAACGAACTGTCTTCTTGATACAGGGTCACAAGTGACAACCGTGCCTCAGAGTTTTTATGAGAAGCATCTCTCAGACTTGCCTATAAACCCGTTGGGCGATCTCCTAGACGTAGAGTGTGCAAACGGCCAATCTGTCCCTTATCTAGGTTATGTGGAACTCTCAATCACCTTTCCCAAGAACTTTGTGGGTTCGGATATTAGTGTTAATACCCTAGCATTAGTTATCCCCCCTCTGTGAGCCGAGGTGCGAGAGCAGATCTTTTTTTTTTTTTTTTTTTTTTTTTTTTTTAAATTAACAACAACTTTATTTGTATTTCTGAACCATTTCTGAGAACATTTCAAATTTGAAATTGAATCTGATGCTGTGTTGTTAATAACGAAACCACTTTCACAACATTTACAATTACACCTGAATGTTCAGGTCACTAAACTCTCGTTTCCTAGCATGTTAAAGATCCTGATGACAAACTCAGGGCGTATTCTTGTTTACCCAGCAGAGGGTGTCTGCGATGGCGGGGTCATTCACACTGATCCACGGCTCTGCTGGGAAGGTAGCGTGCACCAGAATCCCACTCCGGCAGGGGTCGAGGGGAGAAACCACAGCGTCTTGGGCGTCAGGATCGGGGTTCAGAGCCTGTGGATTCAACAACTCCAACAGGCGTGCACAGGCCCAGTCCTTCTCACTGCGCTGGGTCTCCTCTGCTGGAGCCGAGGCGACAGATGTGCTGGAGCTGCTTGCCTCTTCATCCACCAAAGATTCAGCCTGACAGCTCTGAAGATTCTCAGCTCCTGGTTTCTCACTCATCAGAGGCAACACCTCAGCTTCCTGGGGAGCTGCCAGCTCGGAACTGCTGCCCGGCTTCATAAACTGTAGAAACCTGAACAGCTGATGGTTTTTTGTGAGGGCTGCAGCCAGAGACGAGTCTGCGTCGTCTGACGAGCTGCTCTCAGCTGCCCCCCCAGCTTCAACCAGACTCTGCTGATCGGGAGGCGGTTGGGTTTGTGCTGTCGGCTTGGGGGAGACGCTCTGGGTTAAGATGCTGTAGGACAGCATCACAGGAAGTCGGTCTCCCTCCTCCAGGCCGTCGCCTGATTTTGTGCTGTAGTAGGCAAACCTCTTCGCCACCAAGTCGTCATTCACACAGATCTTGATGTCCCCAACAGTCACGTAAAGCTTGATAGGGGTAGAGTCTGACTCAGGTTCAAGCAGCACGGCCTCCTTTAGGGTCGATGCTTGCAGCAGCTTGTGCAGGAAGAGCGTGGCAGAGCTGTCCCACCGAGCTGACGGTTTGAGCTCTGCCTTCTCCTCAAGCAGAGACACTCGCAGGGTTGTTGGTTTGATTCCCGCCAGGTGGAACTTTTGCACCCAGAAAGGCAGCTGAAGGAAGTTTTCCATTGCCAACCGGATCTGCTCTGAGGGGACGACGACTTTCTCTCCGTGGTCGACCAGAAAGCAACAAGCTTGACAGGAAACCGAGTCCACGAAGATCGACTCCACCACGGCCCGAAACCACGACTTCTTTACCGCCCAGTACACCACATACACCCGTCCTTCCTCCAACGACGTAGGCTTTAGCGTGCACACGTCCTGCGTGGTGTCGCGGTAGAAGAGGTTCATCTGAAAATGTAGCTTTTTGTAATGTTCTGAAGTCTCCACATCGCCGCTGAGACCCCAAATGGCACCCCAGAGACACGATGGGTTCTCCACCTTCAGAACAGATATTTTCACCATTTCTTTATTTCGTCAGTCCGAAAGCAGCGACACTGGAAGAAAACAGTCGGATTTAACAGATTTACCGTTTCTCGAACGCCAACTGTTTAAACTCGCTCCGTTTTACTGAAATGGACTACTTGCACTAACACTTCCGCGTTCTATGTAGAGCAGATCTTGATAGGTACAAATACCTTAGATGCCCTTTATGCTGACTTCCATGAGTCCAGTGCGAACTTTCAGCCCGTCCCCCATGGTTTCAGAACGCTCCTCAAAATCCTTGGAGTACGTCGAAAAGCCGCTAGCAATTGCAGCCTTGGGTGTGCAAAGTTAACGGGTAAAAAGCAAGCCGTGGTGGCGGCAGGGCAGACAGCAGTTTTAGAAGCTTCGGTGTACATTCCCAACTCCATTAATGAGAAATGTGCAGTTGTCGAATCATCATCAGATTTTCCCTTACCCAGTGGTTTGCTTGTGTTAACTGGTCTTGTCAACCTGCCAGCCAAGCGGCCTTGTAAACTGCCGGTTGTAGTGAAAAATGAAACCGATCACGACATTGTTGTCCTGTCAGGCCGTGTGCTAGCCGACATTAATGCCGTGACCAGAGTCATATGTAAAGAACAGACAGAGAAGATGTCAAACTCTTCAGACCACTCAGGAAATTCTTCTCAACCTGAAGAAATCAGTTTCAACTTTGGAAATGACTTACCTGATGAATGGAGAAATCGTGTCACAAAGTTGCTAAATTCAATGCCTGAAGTGTTTTCGCAGCATGCATTGGATTTTGGACACACAGAGAAGGTGCAACATCACATCAAGCTTAGTGATGAAACCCCATTCAAGTCCAGACCCCGACCAATACATCCACACGATGTGGAGGCCGTGAGGAAGCACCTGCAGGAACTGCTCGACGCGGGAATGATACGGGAATCTGAATCACCATTCGCTTCCCCAATCGTAGTAGTCAAAAAGAAAGATGGTTCAGTTCGCTTGTGCATTGACTACCGGAGGTTAAACCTTGTGAAGATTATGAGTAAAACATATGTTATTTTATGATCCTAGTCAATGTAGTTGAATTATGTTAACAGCTGTAGGACATATATTATCCTTTAGTTTAGATGGTGTGCTGTGTATGTAGTCTAGTTCTCATTATACTCTTGAGTTAACAGAACATATTCACATATTAGTTTATTAGATAAATGTGCATCACTCTGTATCCTTGATTGGCTGTGAATGTCTCACACTGTGTTCTTGACATGTTTTATTGCTGAATCATGAAGAGAAAGGAGACTCTGAGTCTAGGGCACAAGAGATAAACTACATTCTATACCCCCACCTTTGCAGGAAGACAGGGAGCCAAAGTCAGGAGCCAGTCTCGCTAAGAAGTAGAAAAACATGTGAAGATGTAGCTTTTATGACTAGGTGGGGGCTGTCAGAAGCTATAAAAGTCTGTGAAAATCGCCACCATGTTGAGAAAAATGTGCCTGACCCTCTGGCAGCATTTCTCCCGTCCGGACGTCTTAATGCTCTTTGTGTTGAATTGTATGGAAATAAATGATTGTTGATTGAGCATTTATACACCGAGTATTGTCCTTCCTTCAGCCCAAAGATCAAAAGAATTGGGAGATTTCAACAACCTCCAAACCATCAAAGACGCATATGCACTCCCGAATCTGGAAGAAGGTTTTTCCGCTCTAGCAGGGTCGAAATGGTTCTCGGTCCTGGATCTCAAGTCGGGATATTATCAGATTGAAATGTCAGAGTCAGACAAGCAGAAAACAGCCTTCGTATGTCCCTTAGGATTTTGGGAATTCAATAGGATGCCCCAAGGGATCACCAACGCACCCTCCACTTTTCAAAGGCTCATGGAGCAGTGTATGGGTCCGATGAATCTTAAGGAGGTCCTTGTCTTTATTGATGATCTCATCATCTTTTCATCATCTCTTGAAGAACACGAGCAACGCCTGAAGAAGGTCCTGTTGCGGTTGAAAGAGTTTGGGTTAAAATTAGCACCCGAGAAGTGTAAATTTTTCCAAACCTCTGTTAAGTATCTCGGCCACGTGGTGTCAGAGCGTGGAGTCGAGACTGATGCAGAGAAGATCAAAGCCCTCACGAGTTGGCCCGTCCCCACCAACCTTAAAGAGTTAAGGTCATTTTTGGGCTTTGCTGGGTACTACCGGCGATTCATCCAGGGTTTTTCTAATATTGTAAGGCCGTTGAATGAGTTAACCGCTGGTTACCCACCATTGAGAAAAGGAAAGAAAAGACCCACGAAGCAACAAAGCTCCATGTACCATAGCCCGAAAGAGCTATTTGGGGACAGGTGGACTCAAAAGTGTCAAGAGGCTTTTGAACAAGTCATTGGTAGGCTAACCTCAGCCCCAGTGTTGGGTTTTGCCGACCCCAGACTCCCATATATCCTCCACACTGATGCTAGTACCATTGGCCTTGGTGGCGCTCTGTACCAACTCCAGGATGGACAGTTGAGGGCCATAGCCTTTGCTAGCAGAGGACTTTCAAGAAGTGAGATGAGATATCCAGCCCACAAGCTGGAGTTCTTGGGTCTTAAGTGGGCTGTCACCGAAAAGTTCTCCGACTACCTGTATGGTACGGAATTCACAGTAGTGACAGACAGTAATCCGTTAACGTACATCCTAACATCAGCGAAGCTGGATGCAACGAGTTACCGTTGGCTCTCAGCCTTGTCTATTTTTTCATTCCAACTCCAGTACAGGGCTGGTAAACAAAACGTAGACGCGGATGCACTGTGTCGTCGTCCCCATGGTAGCCCAGGTGATGATCCTGTCTCACAGAAGGAAAGTGAAAGGATCCGGCAATTCGCCCTCACTCACCTCAGTGGCGATGACAAAGAAATGGTTTCTAGGGAGGTTGTACAGGCCATCTGTGAAAGGCATTCAGTTAATTCTGCAGGCCTGGATTCACTTGCCCAGGTTTGGCTTTAGTTGAGTCCTTAGCCTTACATGCTACAGCTGTCCCTGATAGCTTTGCAGAAGAGCTGTTGAATGGTTCTCCTCTTCCCCCGCCTATGGCAGAGGATGAGCTCAGACAGAAACAGAGGCTAGACCCAGCTCTCGATGCTATAGTCACTCTGTTAGAAACTGGTCAGACCCCACCTCCCAGTCTTAGAGCAGAACTACCTGAGCTTCCCTTGTTACTGCGTGAGCTCAGTCGTCTTGAACTGCAGAATGGAGTTCTTTACCAAAAGAGGCAAACCAGTCCAGACATCTCCTTTCAACTCGTGTTACCCGAGGAGTTGAGGCCAGTAGTCTTCCAACACCTCCACAGTAACATGGGCCACCTAGGAACTGACCGCACTATTGACCTGGTCAGAACTCGGTTTTACTGGCCAAAAATGCAGACGTCAGTTGAAAAAATGATCAACACGTGTAAACGGTGTGTTCACCGGAAGTGTAGGCCGGAGAGGGCAGCTCCCCTCATGAACATCAAGACAAGCAGGCCCCTTGAACTGGTCTGTATAGATTATCTATCTATTGAGCCAGATCAGTCTAACAGTAAGGATGTATTAGTTATAACTGATCACTTTACTAAGTTCGCAGTAGCTGTCCCTACACCCAACCAACGAGCGCGCACTGTTGCAAAGGCCCTCTGGGAGAACTTCATTGTTCATTATGGTGTCCCAGAGAGACTTTTAAGTGATCAAGGCCCCGATTTCGAATCGAAAACAATAAATGAACTCTGCGAAATTATCGGCATGAAAAAGATACACACAACGCCGTACCACCCCAGAGCCAATCCAGTTGAGAGGTTCAACAGAACACTTCTCCAAATGCTTGGTATCTTGAAGGACAATGAGAAGTTGCATTGGAAAGACTATGTGAAACCTCTAGTACATGCATATAATTGTACCAAGAATGATGTGACGGGCTATTCACCTTATGTGCTGATGTTTGGGAGACAACCAAGGCTTCCCATTGATCTAGTATTTGGGTTGCCTGTGAATGCTATTAGATTATTCTGTTATTATATGTTACCTTATATATGTAATCAAAGTAGTTGAATTAGAATACTGCTGTAGATCACATTATACCCTTTAATATAGAGTGTGTGAGCTGTATGTAGTTTAGTTCTCATTATACTTTTGAGTTAACAGAACATATTCACATATTAGTTCATTAGATAAATGTGCATCACTCTGTATCCTTGATCTGCTGGGAATGTGTTACACTGTTTTCTTGACATGCTTAAGTGTTGAATCATGAAGAGAAGGTTGTAAGCAGGAGACTCTGTGTCTAAAGACAGGGGAGATAGATAGACCACATTCCACACCCCCACCTTACAGAAAGCAGAGAAACAACTGCCGAGGTCATAACTTGGGCGCTGTAACAGAGAAAAAATGTGATGTTTTGGCTTTTACGACTAGCTGGGGGCCACTAGAGACTATAAAAAGCTGAGCAACCTGTCACCATTTTGAGACATGCTGTCGAACCTCTGCAGGCATCTCTCCCGTCCGGACGTTGTAATGCTCTTATTGTTGAATTGTATGGAAATAAATGATTGTTGATTGAGCATTTATACACCGAGTATTGTCCTTCCTTCAGCCCAAAGATTCAAAGAATTGGGAGAATTCAACAGTTGCTATGGTAATTACATACCAGTAGACTGAGCTCTCAGTATATTAACATGTAAATGTATTTATCCTATGTTCATAGATAGACTGTACTGCAGTGTGAGATCTTTATATGTACAAAAACTTCAAAATATGTTGAGTATATGGGACGTGCAGTTATACCGATTACATTTGAGGTAAAGTTTGTAGCAACCTAAAAATGGATTAATAAGAGCTTAATGTTTCATGTTAAAGTGAAATTCTTGTTTAAAGAAGAATAGTTTTAAAAAAAGAGAGGCAGAAATAGCAGAATATTGTGACATTTGAATGGTGAAAATAGCACAAAAATTGTGGAAGTTGTTAAAGTCCAAATAACGTACGGAAGCAACTAGAATAATGAAGGATAAAGAATAAAGAGAAATGCTTTACAAGCATTCACACAAATATGGGATGCTGTTGTTAAAAAAAAGAAGTTAAACCAAATAAATCTTTCACAATAAATTAAACTTACATATGTGATTCATTACATTTTTGATTTTTTTAAGGTCTTTAAAAAAATCAATGTTATTTCTGTTTTTTAATTTCTTTTCAATGCATTTTTTTCTTTTCATTTAGGTTTTCTTCTTATTTTGTTAGACTTTAACTTTTGGTATGATGTGTGTGTTGGGATTTGTGTTTCTTTTACTCCCACTTTTGATAACTTAAATTATCTTTTAAGTTTAGATTTAAACAACAAGATTAAAAAAAAGTAAAACCTTAAAAATTATCTGGGTCCAGTGCGCTTTCTCTTCTCAACTCTACCATCATATCCATGTGCACTTGAAAACATCAGGAGAGGAAATGGTATGCCAACTACTTGCTAAACATTATTGAATCCATTAGGAGTGCAAAAGTTTCACCTTTTGAACGGTGCTGGTTTCAGTCGTAAGGCACAACTTTTACTCTAAGGAGGAAAATTCTTCATTTCCAATTTACATCATATTTTGACAATTATGTCAGCTTGCGTTCGGTGGTTAGTTAACAAGTGTTTCTAGACAAGTCTGCGTCTTCCATGCAAACTGCAGCAATCTGCTAGTGACCATAAGATCAGAAGGAGGTTTATTTGGGTGCAGAACCCTCTTTACGATATCAACAAAAGCAATAGACACAAACCATCAGGAACCACTCCCCAGCTGGTCAGAGAATACACATTTCTTCCAATTGGCTATATATTGGCAGCATATTGAGGCATTAGTATAACTTAGCAAAAACAGAAACAGGTAGTCAAGGTAAAAAATAAAGACATTTCTCAAAATTGTAAAATAATTCCTCCAAAGTTGTGCTTGACAAGTGCCAACATCCACAACAAAATCTGAACTTCCTTCATTCAGATAAAGTTCTGGAGACAAGAAGACTTCTCTCTTCTCCTATATGATGTCCCAGGAGCTAATTTTATTCATGAACTACTGGTTTATCAGCATCATGCTTCTGGTTCCTGGACACGAGCCAGGAGGATTTAGCTGTTGTCTGTACGTGCATGAATCTCAGAAGGTCCCGAGGGTCAGAATTACTGATGGGATTTCCGGCTCTTGCAGCTCAGCTCACTAAAAAGAGCCGGCTCTTTTGGCCCCCAACCGGCTCTTCAGGTTGTTTTGTTGCTTTAAATAATTTATTATTAACAATAATATAAAATTATGCACAGAAGGAATTACTAATGTAAAAAAAACCTGTGGTTTTATTTATATATGTCTATATATAGTTCAAGTTCAAGGTTCTTTATTTGTCACATGCATAGTTATACAAGTATAACACACAGTGAAATGTAGCCTGACACGCTCCTCGACATGTGCAAAAATTGGGGGGGGGGTGTAGAGGAAGAACATTATATATATATATATATATATATATATATAGACATATAGTATAAATCAAATCAAATTCAAATTTTATTTGTCACGTACACAGTCATACACAGTACGATATGTAGTGAAATGCTTGGACAACTGCTCGTGACCTAAAGAAAACAAAAAAGGAAAAGGCTATGAATAAGATAGGAAATAAATATGAAAAATTAAAAAGGGTAAATTTACCTAAGAAGGAATAAAATATAAATTAAGGTTAAAAATGAAATAACTGTACAACACAAATTAGAATGAAGGGTAAATTTAACTGGGAAGAATAAGATAAAATATATAAATTAAAGTTGAAAATAAAATAACTGTACAACAAAATACACAATATAGAACTATATAAGAATGTATGAAGAAATCTAAATATAAATAAATATATACACAATAACAGCAGCTGTACAAGTATTAACCGGAAATGAAGAATATAGTGACCAGTGTTGTGCAAAAAAACAATGTGTGCAAAAACAATGTCCAGAAAGTCCAGTGTGTGTGTAAGAACCATATGTGTGGGTCAGTACTGTGTGGTGGTGTGATTGAGAGACCGTATCGCCTGCGGGAAGAAGCTCCTCCTCAGTCTCTCTGTGTTGGTCTTCAGGGAGCGGAATCGCTTTCCTGACCTCAGCAGAGAGAACAGTCTGTTGTTGGGATGGCTGAGGTCCTTCACGATCTTCCTGGCCTTGGTCCAGCACCGCCTGCTGTAGGTTGAGTGCAGGTCAGGGAGCTCGGAGCAGATGGTGCGCTCAGCTGATCGCACAACCCTCTGTAGAGCTCGTCTGTCCTGCATGGTGCTGTTCCCGAACCAGGTTAAGATGTTTCCCGTCAGGATGCTCTCTATGGTGCACGAGTAAAAGTTCCTGAGCACCTTGGAGGGCAGTTGGAAGTCTCTCAAGCGTCTGAGGTGGTAGAGACGCTGTCGGGCCTTTTTCACCACGGTGTTGATGTGACAGGACCATGACAGGTCCTGCGTGATGTGAACTCCGAGGTATTTGAAGCTGTCCACTCTCTCCACTGGGCACTCGTTGATGACGGGGGTCTGGTAGTTCCTCTCCTGCTTAGTGCTGAAGTCCACTATCAGCTCCTTTGTCTTACTGACGTTTAGAAGGAGGTTGTTCCTCTGGCACCAGTTCTCCAGATTCCTAATCTCCTTCAGGTAGGCCGTCTCGTTGTTATCAGAGATCAGGCCCACCACGACGGTGTCGTCAGCAAACTTGATGATGGTGGTGGAGCTGGTAGTGGCCACACAGTCATATATGTACAAAGAGTACAGCAGGGGGCTCAGAACACACCCCTGGGGGGCTCCAGTGCTGAGAGTGGTGGAGGCTGAGACATGTCCGCCCATCCTTACTGCCTGTGGTCTGCCAGTTAGGAAGTTGGAGATCCACTGACACATAGATGAGCTGAGTCCCAGATGCTCCAGCTTGGTGGTGAGTGTGGAGGGAATTATGGTATTAAATGCAGAGCTGTAGTCTATGAAGAGCATTTTAACATAATTCCCCCTTCTAGTGTCCAAGTGAGTGAGTGATGTGTGGAGGAGATGAGAGATGGCATCGTCTGTGGAACGATTTGGACGGTAAGCGAACTGTAGTGGGTCCAGTGTGTCTGGTAGTGAAGAAATGATGAAGTCTCTGAGCAGGCGTTCAAAGCACTTCATCACTACTGAGGTGAGGGCTACATATACACTGGGTGAATGTGCAGTAGTAGCAGCAAGCAGGTGAATTCTGTACATTAATATGAATAGAAATCTGACTATTTTACAGGATTTGAGAGAGATTTGCGAGAGTCACCACATTCCCAAACCAGAAACCGTGGATGGACAGATCGATCCGCACTGCAGTAAACGCCAGGACCGCCTCCTACAACGCGGGTCTCGCCACTGGCGATATGAGCGCCTACAAAGCGGCCTCATACGGCGTGCGGCGCGCGGTGAGAGATGCCAAACGCAGGTACCGGGAACGTGTGGAGTCCCGCTTCCACCAGGGCGACACACGGAGTATGTGGCACGGACTACGCACCATTACGGACTACAAAGCCAGGGACACTGCGCCGATCAACGCCGACTCTGCATTCACCAACGAGCTGAATCGGTTCTACGCCCGTTTCGAGGTTAGCCAGGCGGCTAATGCTATCTACCGCCTGACTACCGAGGACAGTGACGTCATCAGCGAGAGACCGGTGACCAGCATCGCGGAGCATGACGTCCGAGCGGCACTGAGGAGAGTGAACACAAGGAAAGCGGCGGGGCCAGACGGCATCACCGGCCGTCTGCTGCGCTGCTGTGCTGACCAGCTAGCAGGTGTGTTCACTTACATCTTCAACGAGTCCCTGGCGAAGTCTGTGGTCCCCACATGCTTCAAAAGATCCACCATCATCCCTGTGCCCAAGAACAGCAAACCCTCATCCCTGAACGATTACCGGCCAGTTGCACTGACCTCGGTAGTAATGAAGGTGTTTGAGAGGCTGCTGAAGAACACCATCTCTTCCTCCATCCCAGACACCACAGATCCGCTGCAGTTCGCCTACAGATCCAACAGATCCACAGAGGATGCCATCGCCCACGTCCTACACACCACTCTCAGCCACGTGGACAAGAAACAGGGTAACTATGTGCGAATGCTGTTTGTTGATTACAGTTCAGCGTTTAACACAATAGTGCCCTGCAGACTGTTCACAAAGCTGAGGGATCTGGGACTTAACAGCCGTCTGTGTGCATGGGTGTTGGACTTCCTCACTGGCAGAACTCAGGTGGTGAGGGTGGGCAGGTGCTTCTCCAACAGCATCGCCATCAACACAGGAGCACCTCAGGGATGTGTCCTCTCGCCACTGCTCTACTCCCTCTACACTTCAGACTGTGTGGCCACCCATGGCTCCAACACCATTGTGAAGTTTGCTGACGACACAGTGGTGTTGGGTGCCATCTCCAACAACGATGAGGCGGCCTACATGGATGAAGTGAAGAATCTGGCATCGTGGTGCCAGGACAACCACCTCCAGCTGAACGTCAGCAAGACCAAGGAGCTGGTGGTGGACTTCAGAAGGGGTCAGCACAGAGACTACAAGCCCATCATCATCAATGGAGCGCCAGTGGAGAGGGTGCAGTCCTTCAAGTATCTTGGTGTCCACATCTCCTCAGACCTGACATGGGCTGCCCACATTCAGGTCCAGACCAAAAAGGCTAGGCAGCGCCTGTATCACCTACGACAACTGAGGAAGTTCAGGGTCTCTCCAAAGATCCTCAGGATTTTCTATACAGGTGCTGTGGAGAGCATCCTCACACAGAACATGACATCGTGGTTTGGGAACAGCTGTGTGAAGGACCAAAAAGCTCTCCAGAGAGTGATCCGTACAGCAGAACGCTGCTGCAGGATTGCTCTCCCCCCCGCTTCAGGACACCTACACCAGGAGATGCCGGACTAGAGCAGCGCAGATACTGAAGGACCCGTCCCATCCTGGCAACAAACTGTTCCAACTTCTGCAATCTGGTAGAAGGTTCCGCATCTTCCGGGCAAGGACAGAGAGACTCAAGAGGAGCTTCTATCCCCAAGCCATCCGTGCCCTAAACACACACACCCGCCCGCTCACATCATCTATAATTGACTGAGACAGGACTCTCTTCCAGACACTCTAAACCAAGGCACAATGTACATTTCAATTCCTTTAATTTTAAATATGTTTATATTGTCTATCCTATATATAAATATATGTGGTGGCCCCTAGAGACAAAACACGTACAAACTCCAAAGCACATTTCTAGCATTAACTGAACTTCCAAAACAGAGCTACCTAGATCACTTAAATTACACAATTGAAAGCATATGTGTATTGTTTGTGTATTTTATACACAAGCACTCACATATATTCAAATAATAAAAAAAAAAAGTTAATTTACCTGTTACTACCACACACCAAATCTGGTCGCTGGTACCGAGCCGGCGCGCGTCATTCACTGAAGTTCTCGACCGACACATCACTAGTCAGAATGGTGGGTATTACGATGTAGATAAGCTGGCACAGGGAAATCAGATAAAAAAGTGTTAGTTAAGAATTTATTACTGAAGCCAAGAAATACTTTCTCAAAAAAAGTGAGCCCTATGTCAATGAAATAGTTTTGTTTGTGTTGTTCAGCAGTGAGCATTTTAGTTTTATCCTTGTTTAACGAGAGTCAGACATGCAGGTGGAAAGATTATACAGCTCAAATAAATGAAAGGAAAACACATCAGAAAATCATGCTGGATCTATGCTGGATACTGATATGGACTGGACAGAAAACATCGATGCTCTATTATTTAATGTTCTATTGTCTAATATGAGAATTCTCATCTCAGTTGTATATTTTCTCAGTTTAAACATTTCATATGTGCTCTATTTTCTACTGTGAATTGAATAAAGTTTTACAAGATTGGAAAATAATTGCATTCTGCTTTTAGTTGAAGTGTCCCTGATTTTTTAGAACTGAGTTTGTAATGGTTTTAGTGTTCTGGAGTCCGTTATGTTCTCTGTGTATCTTATATTTCCTAGTTTAGTTTGCTTACACTCCACCATTTCCCTGTACACCTCCTCCATCTAATGCACGGTACACAGTGCAATAATGACAAAGTTAAATGTGAATCATATATATTTCACCTCTGTAATATTCTGGATATTTGTAAATATTAGTGCTATTTCTTAAACTTGTAAACATTGTAATATTTTATGATTTAATCCAACTGTAACTCAAATATTTCCTTAGGGATTAATAAAGTATTTTGATACCTAACAGAGCCCTGTGTGCTCTCTCGTCCTCTCTCTCCTCCCATGCTGTCTTCCCTGGGTTCTATCAGTCTGCGTCTCAGTTCCTTCATATCTAGTTTTACTGTGATAGTCTCCTGTGTTTTGTGCGTCATGTTCAGTTTTGCTTGCCACTGTCCCATCTGTCTGTTGCCAGCCGTGTTCACCAGGTGTTTCCTCTTTGCCCTGATTCCCTCGTGTATTTGGTGCCTGCGTCTCCCTCGTTCCTTGACTGTGTGTTCTGCTCTTTCCTTAGTGTCCAGTCCAACCTTGTCTGGTTGTTGTAATTCTTAAGTCCAGCAATAAAGCTGCCTTTTGAGTTTAGTTTTTGTCTGAGAGTCTGCATTTTTATTCCTACTTGTCTCACAGTACATGACAGTAATGGTTTAGAATAAACAGAACTTGACGGTCACATTGACCATGATGGAAGTTAGGCGAAGTGGAGCGGTGTGGGAATATTACTGTAATAAAACAACAAACACCTACAGTTGTTTTCATATCTTTCTGGGGACATCTAACCAACATAATACTTTCCTTTAGCCGCTTACCCCAACTCTAACCACCAAATGAATGAATGCCTAACCATAACCTAATTGTAACCCTGACACTAAAACCACATTTTGAGTCTCAAAAATGTCTTCGAACGCATTTTTCTCCCCACAAGTAGAGTAAATTTCCAATTTTTGGTCCCCACAAAGATATGTAAACATGACACACGGATTGAAATGCAACAAACTGTTTTGCTACAAATATAGCTCGTAGATGGACCAGCATACGTTCTAAACTGTAAGTGAAGCAAATTTTTCAGAGTTATTGGGTACTCAAAAGATGTGGAGGCAATGACTAAAAAGGTAACTACAGCTATTATACAGTCAGCAGTCCACTGAGCACAGAAGGCAGAAGTGGTGAGAGTGTATCATGGTGCAGTAAAGCAAGGACCAGAGCATTTGGGCAACTTGAGACTCATCATACACTGAAAACACTGGTCCACTACAAAAGAGTGCAAGCAGTGGAAAATGATCAGGCCTGCAATACTGCATCCACACCGCTCCACCACGCCCACCCCCCCTCCGCTGTCAGTGACATTGCACCGGATGAGGGAGGGGGAGACCTGCAACTAAAGGGAGGGAGATTTGCTTCTTGTCAACACTGCATTTTAATTTATAGTGCCCCAAAATGACATTTATTCAGACTAGGACTGCCACGATTAGTCGACTAGTCACAACTACGTTGACTATCAAAATCGTCGACGAATAATTTAATAGTCGTTTGAAGCTTTGTAAGATCCCAAAAGACGCAGGAATAAGTAGTAGGATTTAAGAGTGTAACAACGGACTGAAACAGAAGAGGGCAGCACTGCATGTACAAGGATGCCAGCTGCCGTTAAACCCCGAAGAAGAAGATGCAGTGTCCAGTATCGTAGCTGTGTCCAAATTCAGAAATCGCATCCTCCTGTGCCAGCATTTGTAGGCCGTTTACGTTATAGCAACACGACGAAGACTGTCCAAACTCAAAGACTCCGACAAATGCGCCCTTCATTTCCCCAGATTTGAAGGATGGGTTGCTTCGTGGCCCAACCTATCCCATAATTTATAGTGCGGCCCTGCTAAGTTTCCAACAATGGTGGCAGCTAGTTAGTTTTAATATTACTCTTATTATTCTTTCTGGGTCACAAAATAAACGTTAACACATTTTCAGGCGAGAATGTAGCTGTGTAAACTTCAAATATCTGCTCAGTTTATCAAGACATCACATTTTCAAAAGCGCTCCGATGTTTTCGGAGACGTCTGTTAACCACCAGCTTGATAGCTAGCCGGGGTTTAAGGCTCACTAGAGCCGGTGAGAACAGCGGACTCCCAGTAAATCATTTTCAAACCCACCGCCGTCTTTCGCTACTTAGGTTAAACATATATAAGTCACTTAGATAACTTAAAAATGTTATTGTTTGGCTTTTTTCAGTATTTTATTTGTTCCTGAGTAAATCGGTTTGGCTGAGATTAAAGTTATAGTTTTTACACAGCTAAATAAAAGTCAAGCAGACAACTGATCATCAGAAGTGTGAGATGCTCGAGAATATACTCCAGTGTCCCGTTATATTTTAGATAGTAAGGAGCAGACGGCTGAGTTTATTAAACTTCACCGAAACAATCTGCAAATTTCATTAAAATTTAATAAACTATCATCTTGTCTTTATTTTTAGTTAGCACATACCTTAAACACTTAAAGCTGTAAGCTAATGATAGTTAAATAAGAGCAGATGCATGCTGGTACAATAAGCTGTACGTTTTACGTCCAATGGATGCATGATCTGATTGGTCGACTAATCGCAAAAATAATCGGTGACTAGTCGACTATCAAAATAATTGTTTGTGGCAGCCCTAATTTAGACTATAGCTAGGTTATAGATATATAACTGTTACGTGTCTGCAGGTTGCATGTTTTCTTTCCCTCTCCTTTATTTGCCATTCCCTCAGGTACGCAGATTGCAGGCTGGTGTCAATTTGGGGATCTCCAGCTAATTGGAGGAAGGAGGCTCTGATTGGACAAACCAGGAATGCACCCCTTGATAAGGAGGCTCACCTGTGGCTGGGCATGGCTCTCTTCCCTCCTTCGAATTGTTTGGCACATGTGTAAAGCGCCTCTGCTGTATTTCTTTTGTTTGATGGTTGTGGTGGGAGTAAAGTGGAGTAGGTAAGTTTGGGGACCCCATACACTTACTCACGTAGTCTTTTTGTTAGAAACACTAGGTAAGTTGGTGCCACCCATGTAATTTTGAGCTTGTTTTGAGTTGAGGTTTAGGGTCTTTTCCCCCTGTTTTTGTTTTTCTAGGGTAATAGCTCAGCTAAGTTTTGGTTTTGTCTTTTTTGTGGGGTTTTTTTGGCACAAAAAAACACACTTCGCCGCGTCGTACCTTTTTATGTACCAATCATCAACTGCTCGAAGATACTACACACTGAGGCCCAAAAGAAGATGTTCGGGCACCATTTTGTAACGTTGGGTTGTGTTGCGTGGTTGAGAGGAGGCGGCAAAACACCTAGCTAGTCGGAAGAACACACACCCACGCTGGTATCGATAATCCACGGTGGTTCTTTAATACGCCTTCTTCAACAACCATATAAAAGCCCGGCTGAACGGCTGCGGCTCAACAACATAACGCCCAGCGTACATACAACCCAAGCGTTGCAAACAATTAAAACAAAACAAAAAAAGGTCTGGAGAAGAAAACATAAATCTGTCCCTCGTTAAGCACAAGCGTGCAGGCACGTGTCCTCATAAATCCAGAGAGAGCAGTGGCACAAACTGATGACACCATCAACCCTCGACTTGGGTGTCTTAAAGGGACACCACACCATAGTGGCTGTTACAAGTTCCAATTACAATCTAACATGAACATCAACAAACGCCTACACTCTTCCTATAATGTTGTGATTTCATTTATGGAGAGCTCTTTGGTTACACCAACATTGCTTCGTATGTGTCTGCAGGGTTTTAGGTGAAAACAAAATATTTTCAGGACAGCGACCACATAGCTTGAAGTGTATGGAGATGAAATAAAGCACAAGACCGGACTTGAATTTCCAGAGCTCTGACTTTACAAATGCAGTGGAATTAATAACACCTAACCTCTGGAATAATTTCCTCTGGGATTAATAAATTAATCTGATGACTCATACACAAAAAATCAAATCGCCCAATGTCAAGAGATTTATTCTAAATGACACTTCTTCAGCTGAGAGTCTAAGAGTGAAGACACACACAGACGCTGCAGTTTTAACTTGCAAGGGCGTTTCACAGAGCGCTCACATCAGGGAGTGGGGCCCTGTGATCAGCGCCCTGTGCACTTGTCTTTTATTTATACAGAAGGAAAATGAAAACATTTGTTCAGTGGAATGTTGATACGTGAGCATGTGCGTATGTGATTGTGCGTGTGCGAGGTCAGAACTGCTTGTTCAACTTCTTACTATCGCTGTGGGAAGATTCAGATAGAAATATCAGAACACGTTTTATAAAGAACAATCAGTTCTGAAAAGGACAATCAGTTCTAAGCAGGGAAAAGGTCATCGTGCAGTATTCTAATTCTGGATAATGCACTTTTTAAAACTTCTGAAACCAGCTCCTTCATCTATTCGAGAGTGGAGCTGCTGGCACTAAGAACAAAGGCACAGACCGGCATGCGACACAACATCCCGACCGAGATCAAGAGGCTGCAAGGCTGGAGCGAAGAAAGCGGATCACCGGAGGTGATTCAAACCATCAATCCCGACAGTGATAATGGGCAACGTGAACTCGCTACAGAATAAAATGGATGAACTGTGTGCTCTGAACAACCACCAACTACACCGTGAATGCAGTTTGTTTATCTTCACGGAGACGTGGCTAACCTAGCTAACGCCACAGGCTAACGTAGACCTATGTGGTTTCACAGAGCCGATAGGGACACACAGGCCAGCGGAAAAAGCAGATGTGGGGGACTCACTGTCTACATTAACAAGAGATACTGTAACCCTGGACACGTCTCCGTTAAAGTATCAGTATGATGTCCGGACCTGGAGCTACTAGCCGTTAGCTTGCGGCCATACTATCTACCTCGAGAGTTCAGTCATGTGATCTGTGTGTGTGTTTACAGCCCTCCGAGGGCTGACGCAGCAGCTGCCTGTGAGGAAATACACACAGTTACAGCAAGACTGCAGACACAACACCCCGAGGCTTTCATTATTATATCTGGAGACTTTAATCATGCCACACTGGATTCTATTCTGGCTGCTTTGCACCAGTTTGTGAATTGTCCCACACGGAGAAACAGGACAATTGACCTACTGTATGCTAATGTGAGAGATGCATACAGAGCCACCCCCCTCCCCCCACCGGGGAAGTCAGACCACAACCTGGTTTACCTACAGCCACAATACACAGCCCTCGTCCAAAGGCAGCCTGTCACAACACGCTCCATCAGGAGATGGACCTGAGAAAAGGAGGATGCTCTGAGGGACTGTTATGACACCACAGACTGGGATGTGCTCCTGAGCCCACATGGTGAGGACATAGAGGGGGCGACACACTGTCTGACAGACTACCTCAACTTTTGTGTGGACACGGTCGCCCCTGCTAAGACGGTACGGTGTTATCCTAATAACAAACCGTGGGTAACACAGGAAGTCAAAGCTGTCCTCAACATGAAGAAGAAGGCTTTCAGGAGCAAAGTGAAGGAGGAGATGAAAGCAGCACAGCGGGAGGTGAAACGCTGCCTGAGGGAAGCAAAGGACACCTACAGGAGGAAGGTGGAGCAGAAGTTGGAGAGGAACAATATGAGGGAGGTCTGGAATGGTGTGAAAAGCATCACAGGCCACAACACCAAGAACAGCACAGTGGGGGGGGGGGACTGTGGAGAAGACAAACGAACTCAACTTCTTCAACAGGTTTGACCAGCCCACAACCCCCCCACCCTCACCTTTACTACAGAGCTCTCTTCCCACTCTCCTACCTCCCTTGCTTCCCCCCCTTCCTGACACCATGACACCCCTCTCCTCCAACCCCTCTCTCAAAAGCAGGACATCCCCAGCAAAGAAGGACTCATCCAGGCTGGAAAAACTGATCAGGAAGGCTAGCTCTGTGGTCGGCATGAAGCTGGACACTCTGGTGACAGTGGCAGAGAAAAGGACACTAAAAAACTGCTGGACATTATGGACAATGCTGGGCTTTCCTCTGCACACGGCCATGAACAACCAGAGGAGTCTGTTCAGTGACAGGTTGCTTCTCCCCAAGACAAGAACTAACAGACTTAAAAACTCCTTTGTCCCACACGCCATCAAACTGTTTAACTCCTCTCTGGAGGGGAGAGGGAGGGGAAACAGGAGGACAAAGGAGGGGGGAACAACTAAGCTGTAGTGCCTCTTCACTGTGGAATACTTTTTGTTAATAACCAACGGTGCAATAGACTTCAATACTTGAAATATGCAATTCCCTTGTGTTCTTATTCCTATTTATTCTATTTATCCCTTTTGTATACTTTTTATTTATATATGTCTCTATATTTATATATGTGTATATATGGTATTCTGCTCACATTCTGTAACTTCTGTTGGTGCTGTGCTATTTGGAAACCGAATTTCCCAGAGAAATCCACCCGAGAGATTAATAAAGTTCTATCTTATCTTATCTTATCTTATCTTAAAGTCCCAAAATAACATCAATTTAGAACAAAGACTTCTGTCATAATGGGAGTCGTCTCTTCTGATATAACAATGTTTTCACTCATATGATACAAGGTGTCAGTAAGCATGTCAGTAACATGTTAACATGACTTGTACAATGACAATATTGCAACTCTGCTGGGCTAACACATTAGCAATATTACAAAATATGCCAGCCTTAAAGTATAATACTGTGCAGACACCACAGCTGGAGTGGCCATCGGCTGATAGTGATTTTTCGTTTTTATGGTCTGATGTTGTTTTTCCCCTCTCTTTTTTTTGTAACGGTATAAACAATGAAAGGTGGTGGATTGGCCAATTGGTCATGATCGACTCTGGGCTTGACCAATTACAGCTGAGGAGGTCGGATGTACCCTCCCCTTTGCTTGGGCAATGGCTCTGAAAGAAAATGAAGAAGAAAATGGAAAACAAATAACGGAAAGGAGGTGCAGAAAAATTTAGGGCCAAAAAGAAACAAGCCCTTCAGACAGAGGCTGCTAAATGTGTGGTTATGGTGGAGCTTCCACAGATTCAGTAAGATTAGCAAGTGGTGGAGGCCAGCATGTGGATGAGGGAGAAGGGAGGCAGGAGGAGAGACCTGAGATGGCCGCTGTTCCCGTGGGGAGGAGAAACTGAACTTCAGGTAACAAGTTATGAACTGCAGCCTGTCTATTTATTTTATCTATTACCACCCGAAGCTGAACACCAGCAGTGCAGTTGTGATGAGGGTGTATAGCTGTAAAGATGGCACCAAGATGGCACCAACAAATGGCAAAGAACGCCATTTGTTGTTCTGCTTTGTGTGTCTGGGATTTGCAAGGCAGACTGACACCAGCACATTTATAACAGGCATGATTGACTGGCGACATGTACATCTGTGCACAGAGGAGCATGAAAAGAGCACTACACATCAGACCTGTGCTGAAGGTTTTTTCTTAAGGTGCTCAAAAGGCAACATGAGCAGTTTGTTTGCTTGCAGTCAGGTGTCAGCTCATAGAGCACAAGTAAAAAAGAGACGGCAAGTTTTAGAGCCCATAGAGCAGGGGTAGGCAACCTTTCTGTTGATGAGTACAATCTAAAATTTCCTCAGAAGTCAGTGTACCATATGACTGCATTAGCAATAAATTTAATAACACTCTATATTAACAGTTACACACTATATAGAACAACTTTATAGAATTATATTTGTTCGCAGATGTTGGCAGCTATCAGCGAATAGTTATCAGCTATTTTGAAACAAAAGAAAAAACACTTTTTATCCATAACAGCAAATGAACTGTACAACAGAAAATGCAAATGCTATTGACGTTCTCCTCACAACAATGATAAGAAAAATGAACTGGGCCAATATGGCATGTTTGTTAATACAGAGATACATGTTAATGTGATCTCTGGTCTCCCACTCAGAGACACACTTACATGGCCTGTAAATGGCCTGTATTTATATAGCGCTTTACTAGTCCCTAAGGACCCCAAAGCGCTTTACATATCCAGTCATCCACCCATTCACACACACATTCACACACTGGTGATGGCAGCTACATTGTAGCCACAGCCACCCTGTGGCGCACTGACAGAGGCAAGTGTCCAGCATTCAGACGGTTACCTGAGGACACTCATGTGAGAGAAAATCTGCTCACACAGATATGTAGAGCCAAATACTGTCAATAAGGCCTCTGCAGTTAAACTTGTCAGGTAGTGATGTCCAGCAGGCAAAAATGCAAGCTCCATGAACACGCACAGCTATGGATTCCAGCTGCGTTTGTAGTTCTGCAAACTTTGACCCCCACAGAGTCAAGGTTTTTATTTCAATCCACTGCATTTCGATGTTGCATTAACTCAGCCAGTTAATGTGAGACAAATCCAGCTGCTCATTAAAGCTTTCTGGTTTGATCAGAAAAGAAAACATTGGTCCATAGACCTGAAAGTCCCGAAAACACATTGTGAATTCTGACTCGAGTGTTCGGATGTATCCATGTATTTATGTTGTGCTGATGCTGCGCACACTGCGTGTCAGAATGTGGAAATTTTAACATCGCTTGAAAAAACTGCCAGCTAGCAACGTCCCTCTCTGTCACGGCGAGTGGGATAAGCCGTGTGAAAATAATAAATGAGGGAGGATCCAAGCGCAGGCAGTCGTGAGGGTGCGAAGGTGGTTTATTGAGCACGAAATAAATATGGACAAACAGCAAACGGAGCACGAACTAAACTAGACTGGAAAATAACTAAACTACAAAGCACAAACCTGAATGAGAACGAGCAGAGGAGAATGACGATGGACAGCAGGGAGAACACACGGGTGAGACATGGTAGATACACAGACTTTCAAAGTAAAACAGGAAACTGAACAGACGTGGACTAAACTAGGGGATACAGTGACAGAAATCAAACCCAAGAGAATCAAAACACATCATGAAAACAAAGATAACTAATACAAACAGAAAAACACTGAGTCCACAGACTCAGGACCGTGACACTCTCATCGGTAGGCTAAGTTATTTTTAGCCAATTACAAGTTGAATCTGGTAGTTGGGGTTGTTAGCTAAGATACCATCAGAAGCGGCACAATTAATGTGTTTATGCGAGCTAATTTGCGATGTGCACCGCTGGCCCGGCCATTTATTTTTTAATGCACCTTCTCAGATTAACTCACTGCGTGTCGTGCCCAGGGCTGGACTGGGACAAAAAAATCAGCCCGGGCATTTTGACTAGAGACCGGCCCCCCAAGTATTATAGGAAAAGCCACAAAGCCTTTGAATGAAAACAGATGCTGTTGTGACAGTGATGTACGCTGTTTTGTTGGTATATGTATGATTTCTATACATGTTACATCAGATAAAAACTTTGGCTGTAAGATTCAGATAATTATTTATTAAAAGCCAGACATTTTAAATGAGAATAAGAAAGAAAAGTATTTCTTTGTGCCCCCCTTTCCCTGTTAATGCCCTACATGCCCCCCTGGCAACACTTTGCTAGACCCGCCCCTGCACAGTTACCAGCTGTCAGCTGTGTAAAAAAGGATCCTGGTGTTATTTGTCTCTCAGAAACAGTTCATAACTTCCCTTCAACTCATTCATGTCACCTAAAAGGTAAACCTGTTTCTCCATCACCTGTTCAGCTCTGATGATTCAGTAAGGACATCTCCTGGTTTCATCTTCACGTTTCCCTCTCACCAGATAACCAAACCATATCATGACCAGCAGCTTTACAGCTGTGGCTCCAAACATCAGCTGACACTAGAAATTAATATTAAATAAATTCTAATAACAGCTGATCAAGCTTAAACGTGCTGCTGTTGTTTAGCGCTACATCCGCTGGTTTCCTCTTTCTGGCGCAAAGTGGGCGATAAACAAACAAGAGAGAAAAGCCGATCAGCTGATCATTGATCAGTTTCATGATTGAAGTAGCAACAGGAGAGGGAGGGGAGAGAATGAGAGGAGAAGAGGCAGCTGCAACGTAAAGACACATAAAAACTCCACCTTTGTGTCTTTTTCTGTCAGGGTCGGACGGTGCCCCGACTGGTCGACCTGCCGGTGTGTATATATGTGTCTGTGTTTCCTCCCTCGGTCTGTATTTTCCCTTCGGCTTCGCTGTGGTGTTTACGGAGGTCACCTAGCAACAAAATCTACGTGTACGTGTGGATGTAACAGAAAAACAAACAAACATCTTTATAGTTTAATTATTTACTGTGTAGTTGTTTTTCCCTTTGTAATAATATTCAACATCGCTATCAATACATTTTTCAAGTAAATGCCTCTTTGTCCAAAATGGGTTTAAAAACATAAACAACTGTGGGATACTGTTTATCCGTGATTTGGACAGGAGGAACAAACTTTGTCAGGATCAGCCTGATATTATTTGTTTCCCACTGTAACTTTACTGTATAAGAGCTAAGATCTCCAAAATTTCAGGAGTAGTTAGTCTTTGTGTTTGTGAACTCAAAATCAACAATGTACGTTTAGCCAGATCAGAACAGTTTCTCTTCCTAGTAACAAAATCGCAACATGTGTCCTCCAATTTGACAGCAGAGCTACAGTAAATAACCTTTAGTCAGAACTGAAAAGTTTTGCTGGACAGTGGGAAAGGCTTAAGACAACACATGAAGATGACTACAGGACCAGAAGAGCAAAGGACGAAGAATGGGACGAAGAAAGTGGAATTGTGACCAAAAGCTATGATTCTTGCAAAAATTGCAGACTGTGCAGCTATCAAATTCTCAGGCAGTTCAACATGCTGTCTGATGCCTGTCGTCTCCTTGGGCTGTACCTGCTGACCCTCTCCTCACTTGCCTGTGAAAGAACATTGTCTACACTCAAGTTCATTAAAAGCAGACTCCGAAGCAGCTGTCTGCAAACAGGCTGGAGATGTTTATGCTGATGGAAACTGATAAGGACATTCTCATATCATTGGACTCCGACATGATCATTGAAGTAAATTAAAGCGGTGTAAACACATTTTTTACTGCTTAAACATTTATTTATAATATTAACTATTGGCAAATAGAACTAAATGCATTATTATATTAATATGAATAATAAGTTGAATATCTATTTTCATACAAATTATCGCCCACTTGTATGTCTCTGTCCTGAGACATAGTGGATCTCAAATTGATTTTAATATAATTTAGCTTACTGAAAGCTTGCACCACCTACAGTTATAGGCAGTGTGCGTATATATGCAGAGCAAAAAAAATCTCTGTTTATGTGGTTTATAGTGATAATGTATTGTTAATACTAAATAAGCACTGTATAGAATAAATAAAAAGTTCCTAAGGGGCCTCCTGCAATTAGACAAGTTATCAACATAGAAGAAGTCACCTTCTTTTTCAAATATCTGTGGTTCAGTGTCATGTTTGTGGGTGTTGGGAGATGGGGTGGGACAGATAAGCCTAAGCCAAAGGTTTGATCTTTGTATCCTGGTAGCAGGTCAGCAGATAAGTGATTTAATATAGATATGTACAAAGGGTCTGTCTGCACTGACTCCATGTTGGCTAAAATAACAGAAACACATTATTTTCTGTTAGAAACCAAGAACACTAACTAATACTAGGAAAGTAAAGCAGTTTCTTTCATGGATGTCGGTGTAAGTTTTTTTCCACCCATCTCTCTTTCCTTCTTGAAAACCAGACTTAACTTCTAATGGAGCCATCCTGCCGTCTTACCCCTCTAGTGCTCAGCATAAGGTAGGACACCTGGACCAAACCGGGGAGGATTTGGGGTCAAAACAAGAACTAATGCTAAAAAGAAAAAAAAAAAAAACGTTTAGTAAGTGTGACGTAATTATTTTATGGTGATAGGTTTATCATTTTCAAATGTCCAACTAGCCACCCTCACTTTAAATTAGAGGCACACCCAATTTGAATTTGCTGAGGTGCTGTGTAGCTGACATACACTGTTACACTGTATATGTTTACTGTTACATTTGGGATTTTCATTGCTGAACACATTCCAGAGTTTGAATACTTACTTCCTGCTGTTTATCTGTTTGACTTGTTTCACGACCATGTATAATTATTCAAACCTTTGCAGATGAGAGTATCTCCTCCTCCATTTCCTTATGCCTTGTGTTACAAATACACATCATACACAAAGAACCCAGATAAAAGACTCTGTCAGACAGCCTATGCTGTGATGTACTGGGATGTTTTAAAAAAAGATTAGAGGATTCAAATCGTCCTACATGCTCCTGCAGATCTGAAATCAAATAGTGTGGTGCTAAAAGACTGTCACAAAAACATTTTTTAAAAATGTTCTCCTATGTAAAAATAGTCAGATCCCAGGTAATAGATAGGGAGCCTTAGAATGGTGTAAACACCACAGAGAAAGGAGCCTGTCCTCTATGCACAGACTGCCTAATGGTACCAGTACAGAAATCTTTTTCTCCAATAGCCTAAAGGTTTGAAGCAAACGTTAAGCATTAAATTGTCATATATATCAAAGTTAAAGGAAAGGATTTTGAAGGACCCCTATATCATGACCATTTGAGGATTTTTTCTAAGGCTACAAGATAAGTAAAGACATTCTTTAAATGTTTTAAGAACATGGAAAGTAACGTCGTTCTGAAATGTTATTGGAACATACAATACTGTGCAAAAGTCTTAAGGCACCCATCATTTCTTTATGTTTTGCTTCCAAGGAGCCGGACTTTCTCGTAGGTTTTAGAACAGTCATAAGCAATAGTCCTTCAGGCTTTCTGAAGATCTTTCAGTTTTATTCTTTGGACTTTGACTGCTTTTTAACTCATTTCCAGGTCTTGGACCTGACCATGCTGTTTTTAAAAAACAAAATAAAATAAATAACACTAATCTATGAATCATTAAGCATAGAAATGACAACTAACTCGTGAGCTAAACCAGTGTTGTGTCTACACATAGAAAATACCTTAGCACAGAACCAATTTTAAGCTCTATCTTCAGACACATTTTAAAAAGCCTATTTATAGCAGATGAGCAGTATCTGAAAAAAACAAAACAAACAAACCCTCAAAGACCTGACTGAAGACCTGAGATCCATGTGGTCCTTCAATTGATCCATCTACTGTTGAGAGCCTCGTTAGAAATAGACTGCATTGGGGGGTGGACTGAGAAGAACTGGGCTGAGAATCAGTGGCCGTCGGTCATATGGAGCGATGAATGATAATTTTTAAGTCACTATCAGTCATGTAATGACCTCCACAGAAGAAACATCAAGAACCTCGACATTGTTGAAGCAGTGATGGAGTCAACTTGACACTGAACGGAACGAAAGACAGAAAAATCCAATAAGACCTTTGAATGTCCTTCAAGAGCTGACTATTCAGTATCTTCAATCCATTTATTAGATTATCATCATAACACCACTGACAATCCTTATTTAGTCTTCTTTGAAAACTTATTTTCGCTCAGTGAAGCATATTTTGCACTGTAGCACTCCTGTGATTCATTTTGCTAACCAGTGAAGGCAGACATCAAACACTGTTACTGAAGGCAGTTCTTTCACACAACAACTCAAAAATGTTCCTAATGATGTGAAACATATATCCCATATATCCCAGCAATCTGAAGGTTGACAGCATTTTATCAGAAACAGTATGATTCACCGCTGTTTGGTGAAGGAATTACAATAAGGGAACCAGGACAAAGTCGTAATGCTGATGTCGGATGACTCATTTATTTTTTCTTCAATTTTCCTCCAATTTTCTTCCATTACCTTCACTGTGCTGTAACAAACTCAAAGACTATAAGTACAATGCAAATGAAGTACAGGGTGGGTCATTTATATGGATACACCGTAATAACATGGGAATGGCTGGTGATATTAAAGTCCTGTTTGTGGCACATTTCGTATATGTGAGGGGGCAAACTCCTCAAGATGGGTGGTGACCATGGTGACCATTTAGAAGTCGGCCATCTTGGATACAACTTTTGTTTTTTCAATAGGAAGAGGGCCATGTGACACATCAAACTTATTGGTAATGTCACAAGAAAAACAATGGTGTGCTTGGTTTGCCAGATGCTGTTGGTTGGTTGAAATGCCTGCTATATGATCAGCTGTGCAGAGTGATTCATCCTGAAGGTAACTGATAAAAAAATGTGTCATGGTTAGAAATTATGTCTCACCTGGCTTGGTGTTAAGAGACAAAAGGTCTTCCTTCCTATCGTCATGGGACTCCACTTTGCTATGCAACTTCATTAGAGTTTAATCACTAAATAGTTCCTTTAAATAATATCTTCTTTTTTAAATATATTATTGTCCTGAAGTGATCACTGAGGTGATTGAATACGTTAAATTCTGAGCACTAACCTGGTCAAATTACAAATTACTCATCAGGGGGCCATTTGTTTTGTGTTTACTTGGTTAGATAAGTGGAATTAGTTTTTCCTGGGTCCTGAGTGCGGTACTGTACAGCAAATTAAACACACCCAGAGTGTCTTTCTCTTGCTCGATGGCTTATTTTGCTTTTGACTCGTTTTGTGTTGTTTATCAGCTTGGATGATCGAAGTCTGAAAAATCAAGGCATGTGGGCAATTTAACAATTTAGGCATTTAACAAACAGCAGCCTCAGTATTGTTAAGTTATTTATATGGGGAAAATATAAAGAGGTTAAACATGAAAAGAATTAAAGTGATGCAGACAAACCAAGGATATGAGTGGGTGTGAGAGGAAGCGCATGATAAATGCTCTTCAAGTGTTTTATTAGTAAGAGCAGAAAAGTGGAAATACAGGTCTTGTCTCAGGGTCATATATTCATCTGTACTGAACAATAAAATTGCTGTGAAAGTTTCTTTTTGTTGCGAACATGAAAAACAAAAGGGATACGGCTTAATCTAAAAGGTCTGTATTTCTCACTGAGGGTCATCAGAAAAACACGTAGAAATTAGACACTACTGAAAGAATTTAGACCCTCCTAATGCTCTCATTGGCTTGTCCAACTCCAGACCTCGAGGGCCGGTGTCCTGCAGCTTTTTAAATATCATCCTGGGTCTACACACCTGAATCAAATGATTAGTTCAGGCCTCTGGAGAATTTCAATAAATGTTGAGGAGGTAATTTAGCCATTTGAATCAGCTGAGATGGATCAAGGACACATCTAAAACCTGCAGGACACCGGCCCTCCAGGCCTGGGTTTGGACACCACTGATTTAAGCAGACCCAGAAGCAGATAACACAAGGAGACATGAACTTAGTAACAAAAGACAAGCTGTTTATTAAGGCGAAACACAAAGGTACATAATAGGGCACCCAAAAACAAAGTCTAAACCCAAACTAGGAAAAAAACTAACAGGACAGGGACAGTGGAAAAACTAGGGACTGGGAACACGGAGGAGATAAACAGACGACCTGACAATGAACAAAGGAAGACTGAGGACTTAAATACACAAAGGGCAATGAGGGAAGTGGAAACGTGGGAAACACAGTTGATACAAATGAACATGACGCCACAGGGGAGTAGAACTAAATACACTGAAAATGGACAACAAGACTATCAAAATAAAACAGGAAACACAGATGTAGACTGACACATGAGCTTGACACAGCAGGAAATGCAGATGAGAGAGGGAGCGGGAGAACATGAGATAGACATGACCGACAGGAGAGAGATGGAATGACCCACGGGAAGGAGAGACAAGCAGCTCAACAGGACAAAATGGAAACAGAAATATAACTAAACAATAAAGGGAACTCGATACTCAAAAAACAAATCAAAACCCACAACCCAAATATTACAACCACAAACTCAAAAGGTGTCAAATAACCCAGAACCTTGATGTGGTGAAAAATTGCTTAGTCTTCTGCAAACCAGGTTAGGTTTGCAGCATTAGTTACCATGACGATGTACCTTGGTAAGAAGTGAACCACCTATGTAGTACAGAAAACCCAGATGAGACGAAACCCTGATTCGTAGCAGGCCTCAGGCTTTTTGATCAGTCCACTGAGCTGACAAAGTTCGGCTTTGTGACATGAAACAGAGGCTTCCCCGTTAAAAACAAACAAAAACAAACAAAGAGCTGATCCAATTAGGATCACAGCTGAACAAAATGATCAGCCAGTCAGTTCCATGGTGGTGTCTCTCTTATTAAAAGAAAGTTACATTCAGCTGCTGAACAGGTGGTTGTCACAGCAGGTACTGCAGCACAGCATGTTTGATTTGCAGATTTTTATGCTGGATGCCCTTCCTGACACAACCCTAAATTGTTTTCTGTCTCCTGCTGGGATCAAACTGGTTATTTTTTGCTTGTAAGGCACATATGTAAACCCTTACACAGGTCCTTTTATTATTCTTGTGTTCTGGTAGGTATTTTGCAACATTTGTTAGTTTAATGTGCTCTCAGCTCTATGAGTGGCTGCCTAATAAAAATGCAATTATTATTAGATTTCATCATCATCTTCATCTAACGTAAGTGTTCCTAATTGTAGTTTTTAGCCACCCAAAAGGGGTATATTCCTTCCTTCACTTGTCTTTTTATTAAGTATGAACTCTCCTTGACATCTTTCCTTCGCTGTCATGAATTTTGCCAAAGAAATGTGATAAAGAAAAGGATCCAGGAAGTATTTTTTTCACTACTCACTCCACATCACGTCTCTGTCTAAAAGATTTATCTCTTACCATCTAATTTTTTAACAGAAAACTATGTTCCACGTGAGACACTTTCATTTTCTGTCTTCAGTTAGTTATAATTTTCTGAAATGCTTTTAATGCCTCTTCTGCCCTCAGCTGAATGTCTCTATCCAGCTTATGCAGAGAGCAAAGAGGACTCACAACCACTAGCACTTTACATAGCCTCTGTAGAAATTACCCACATATCTCACTTATCGTAACTGCACTACTGTATAGTTTTGTGTAAATGATCATTCTGTACATACGATAATTTTTAATCCTACAACTGTTTACAACTTGCATAGTTCCCATTTCTGTATATCTGTATATCTCATATTTCTGTAAAGTTATTTATTTCATATTCTGTATAGTTTTTCATATTTATATCCTGTTCATAGCCTGTACATAGCTTGTACTCACCACAGCCTGTACATATAGTTATAGCATATTCATAACATACTTCATACTGTGTACATTATAACATACCATAATAGACCCATTTGTGTAATATACTTACATATCTATATTATTGCTAATATATATTGTAATATATCTATATCATGGCTAAAGCACTTCTGGATGGATGCAAACTGTTAGGATGCCTGGGTCGTTGACCCAGGGTTTTTGAGTATTATTATTATTATTTATAATTTCTAGTCTTTGGTTTCTTTGTTAGAGTTCTGTCTTTTGGTTTATGTCTCTGTCTTCTCTAGTTGCTCTGTCTCCCCTGTCAGCTGTATCCCCTTGTCTAGTTCGTGTCTCTGTGTATCCTTAGTTGTTATATCCCCGTGTCCAGTCAGTGTCTGTGTCTGCCCTGGTCCCACGTCTCTGTTCCCTCTGTTGCAGTGCGTGCGAGTCTGTGTCTTTAGTTTAGTCTGTGCCATGTTTCCTGTTTTATTTTGAAGGTCCTTGTCTGAGGTTAATGCATCTGGTTTTGCTTCCCCTTGTCTCGTTAGGCCTGATTTGCCCCAGCTGTGTTTCCCTCCTGTTACCCATTCCCTGATTGCTCCCTCTGTGTATTTAAGCCCTGTGTTTCTCTGTGTCTGTGTTGCGATCTACCATTTACCTAGCTGTGTGTTCTGTCAGTCCTCTGGTTTAAAGTTTATTTTGATTTTTTCCAGTTATGTTATATTTTGAGTTTTATGTGAGAGATACACATATTGACGGGGCCGGGTTATGTTAAAAAGTATAAATTGTTATACTTTGTTCATTGGTTCAAAGGTACCCCACACTTCTTTTTTGTTTGCTTGTTTGTTCTGGTATATTTTTCATTTGAACTGTTATTCTGCCAGTGTACTCATATTTACAAGATGGCATTGAACGCCCCATTGGTGTGTCAGGAAAACTCTTTTGTACGTATGTTCCCTGAAGGGGATTGGAGTCGTTCTTTTTCCACCACAGCAAAGGGCTAGGAGTTGGAGAGGAGCTGCTGTATGTTTTTGTTATGATCTGATTGTGAAATAAAGCATATGCAGTGAGAAAGCAACTCCAGGAGTCATCCCTGCCTTAAAGCTGCAACATTTACATTAAAGCTGTTTTGAGTTCACGACTGTCTCTGGAGTCTGCACCTTGGGTCCTATTCCTGTCTGCACACAGCCACTCATAACAGAAGATCGCAACCAGAACATGGACCCTGCAGACTCTTTTTTTCTCAGAGTTCAACGGCGAGATGATGTGGATGGTGAGTCTGCTCGACCGCATTGCCCAGTGACAGGATTTACGGACTATGGCAGTCGGGCTAAGTGCAGTAGATGCCATCATTCGCCATAACCCTCAGCTTTCTCAGTTTGCTAAGGACACTAAGTTGGACGGCACCATTACTGCCTGGAGAGAGCAAGTCAAGGCTGGTGAGCTTGCTCTCTCACTCACTACATCTTCCCCACCGCTGCCCCAGGACAACACACACTCTCCACCTGTCTCAACATTGCCACGGACTTCCTCTCCCTCCCCACACCAGCCGGGTTCTCATTCGCCTGCGTTTTTCCTGGCAGCTATGTGGTCGGACGATGAAGAGGTCTCCGTTTCTCCGCCAGTTTCAGTTCCCTCATTCAGAAGGAAACGACGCCACCGTCGCTCCTCTCCTCAATCTTCTGTTCTGCCACCTGTTGTTCCCGCTGGGGGTTCTGGAGAACCGCTTCAGCCGTCTCTTCCTGCTGGGGGGTCCGAGGAACCGCTTCAGCCGTCTGTTCCCGCTGGAGGGTCCGAGGAACCGCTTCAGCCGTCTGTTCCAGCCCGTTCTCACTCCCGAGGCGTAACATGTCGACGTCTTGTCACGTCCCGCGGCGTTCCTGAGGAACGTGAAAGGAGACCTTCGGCGTTCTTATGGTACGCGGCGGGTTATGGCTGGAATCCAGTGCAATGACGCTCCCGCGGTAATGGACGTTCCAGCCCTGTATTCCAGCCCTAAACCTAACCTTATCCCTAGCTGTAACCATAACCTTATTCCCAGTGTTGGGACTAACGCGTTATTAAGTAACGCGTTACAGTAACTACGTTATTATTGTGGTAACAAGCACGGTAACTAGTTATTATGCCAAAATCAGGAACGCGTTAGTCGTTACGGGGATTTTGATAGGGTCGTTACTCGTTACTTTGTGTGGTGGCTATCGCGGAGCTTCCACAGATTCAGTAACATTAGCAAGTGGTGGAGGCCAGCAGGTGGAGGAGGGAAAGGGGACGCAGGAGGAAAAGAGACCCGAGGCGGCCGCCGGTCCAAGTGTGAACTGAACTTCAGGTAAGAAGTTATGACCTGCAGTCTCTCTGGGTCAGATATAAACCAAGTTTAGGTGGAGTTTATTTTCGTTATTCCTACTTTTTCCGTACTGCGTGCTAGCTAGCATGACGGAGTTTCTACACAGCTGGGTGGTGCTATGAAGTTAATGATGTTTAACTTTATTTTGTTCATAAGTTATTAGAGTTGCCAACCGTCCCGTCTGGTATTCAGAGAAAATATTACTCGTTTCTTATTGAGGTGAAAAGGAACAGTTTGTCCCGTAATTCAGCTACAATGAAAAAAGGCACAAAGCTGGAGTTATTCTGTGTCTTTGCTGCACAGCTGCCTCTTCTTCTCTCATCCTCTCCCCCCTCCCTCTCCCGTTTCTACTTCAATCATGAAAACTGATCAATGATCAGCTGATCGGCTCTTGTTTATCGCCCACTTTGCGCCGAAAGAGGAAACCAGCGGATGTAGCGCTAAACAACAGCAGCACGTTTAAGCTTGATCAGCTGTTGTTAGAATTTATTTAATATTAATTTCTAGTATCAGCTGATGTTTGCTGGAGCCACAGCTGTAAAGCTGCTGGTCATGATATGGTTTGGTTATCTGGTGAGAGGGAAACATGAAGATGAAACCAGGAGATGTCCTTACTGAATCATCAGAGCTGAACAGGTGATGGAGAAACAGGTTTACCTTTTAGGTGGCATGAATGAGTTGAAGGGAAGTTATGAACTGTTTCTGAGAGACAAATAACACCAGGATCCTTTTTTAGGTAGCTGACAGCTGGTAACTGTGCAGGTGCGGATCTAGCAAAGTGTTGCCAGGGGGGCATGTAGGGCATTAACAGGGAGAGGGGGGCACAAAGAAATACTTTTCTTTGTTATTCTCATTTAAAATGTCTAGCTTTTAAAAAATAATTATCTGAATCTTACAACAAACGATTGATAGATTGATGCATATATACCATCAAAACAGTGAACATCACTGTCACAACAGTGTTTGTTTTCATTCAAAGGCTTTATGATTTTTCCTATAATGTCAAAATGCCCGGGACGATTTTCTGTCCCAGTCCAGCCCTGTATGCAGCTCATCTGCAGTCTGGTGTTACCTACATCTTCCTATTCAGAAGGCAGAATTTCTGAGTTCTGAGTACAATCGAAAGCACCACGACTGCGGTTTTTGTGTTGGATGTAAAAGGCGCACATGACGCTGTGACGTAGGCTAGAATCATGGCAGCAGTCAATGACGGTCCAGGCGTGGGTTTTCTCTCGTGGAAATATGCACATTATCTTTTCCTTTCTATTGGTAGGTGGCACAGTGCACTTGTGGCAAGTAAGCAAGCTAGAAGACTGGCAAAGTTATGGAAGAAACACATTAACAAGAGAATTCTGAGTAAAACCAAAGTTACTTTCCCTAGTAACTAGTTACTTTGAAAATAACGAGTAACTTGAAGTAACTGAGTTACTTTTGAGAGAAGTAACTAGTAATGTAACCAAGTTACTATTTTAAAGTAACTTACCCAACACTGCTTATTCCTGATCTTAACCAGGACTATAATGATGTTAAATAGCGTGTTTCTAAGCGATTTGAAGAAAAAGAGCGAACATGTGTAGATGGAGTCCAGACGGTTCTCATATTTCCTCTTTTTTCCGAGGTCGTCATTTAGGAACGTGGTGGGTAGCCGAAAACGTAATATGTTGACGATTTGTCACCTAGCGTCAAATGTTATGCTTTGGGAGTGTGAACGTGTTGTCTGTTCCCACTGGAGGGCCCGAGGGGCCCGTTCAGCCACCAGTCTCTGCTGGAGGGCCCGAGGGGCCCGTTCAGCCACCAGTCTCTGCTGGAGGGTCCGAGGGGCCCGTTCAGCCTCTTGCCTTGACAGCTGGGGGGTCCGAGGGGCCCGTTCAGCCTCTTGCCTCGTCAGCTGGGGGTCTGGGAGGACCCAGCCAGCACATCTCAGTGTCTGCTGACGGTTGTGGCGAGGCCATTCAGCCACCACCGGCTCGACTGCCTGCAACCTCAACATCCACGCCGCCCGCAGCATCTGCTTCCGCCTGGTCCGGTCCAGCCTCTGCAGCTCCGCCTGGTCCAGCCTCAGCCTCTGCAGCTCCGCCTGGTCCAGCCTCAGAGTGTTCAGCTTCGTGTGTGCCTGAGGTCCCCATGCCGTCTGGGCCTGCTTGTCCTGCCCGGCCTGCTCGTCCTGTTCGGCCGCTTTCCAGGCCGATGACCGGACATCGTTACCGTCATGGACGGCCCCCTGGACTACGCCGCCATCGTGGACGGCCCCCTGAACTACGTCGCCGCCGGTGCCTCCCGCCCGGCCGGCCTCCTGACCTGCTCGGTCGCCGCCGGTGCCTCCTGCCCGGCCGGCCTCCTGGACTGTTTTCTGGGCTCTTGGGCTTCTTACAGAGATCAAACAATATTATTTAAAAAAAAGAAAAGATTAATATCCACTTTATGAGTTTTGCATGTACAAATGCAAATTTTCACAAGATAAAAATCATTTTCTTGTTTTAAATAATAAAATGGGAAAAAATAGAAAAAATAAACAAAAAAATTGTAAGAGTAGACTCTCTTTAATGGTTAATTTGTTTGTTTTGACTCCTGGTAAGTCTAGTTTTGTATCACTTTATATCTGTGCTGATTTATTCTTTCTGGTGTTTTTGCTCTGTTGTATTGATGAAAGAATTGCAATTAAAAAGAAATCTTATTCCTGTCTGCTTCAGATAGCATGTTTACAAGTGTTTCCCAGGTGACATCAAATGCTGAGCCTCGCTATCAGATGTCTGTATCTGACATGAACCTTCCAATAATGAATGTGTTTCATGATTAACCTTAGAATGGCATCTTAATATTTACATACATAAAAACACCAACAGGGGACCAGGTTGAAACAGCTTAACATACCTGTTCTGTTAGCATTCTGCTTGTATCATTTTGTAAAGCCAATATGAATTTTATCGACATTTGGGGTGGATTTTGCTTTGTTTAAAACCTCTCCTTCTCCAGAGATATTTGTGGAAATCTTCAGCAGTTAAAAGTATTTTTTGCTGTATCATTTTTGCAACTGAAGTAGCACCTTTGGATATGCACGCATGTGTTTCAGGTTATTTCAGCGAGATAACTCAGAGGCGTATGTGGATGAAGTAATTTATGTGGATAATTGTCTGAGTATTTCCAGCTGATCATATAAAAGCATTACATGGAAGAATAATGGAATATTTGTTCAGAAACATTTGATTATGGGAATATATTCTGTATTTACTGTATTTATTTTTTTTGTTATTCTTTGTTCTGTGAAATGTGACCTGTGTGTCACATTGTTTACATTATGGGGTACGCGTGTAATTGGATGCAGTCAGTGTGGTGAAATAAGATGATCTGAGCAGTTTATCAAATTATCTATCTATCTATCTATCTATCTATCCATCCACTTCCACTTATCCAGTTGGTGGGATTGTGGGGCTGACAGCTTAAGCTGAGAAGCCTATAGATCTATAATCTCTCAAGCACACCCGAGGTCTTCCCTGGGGCCTTCTCCTGGTACGACAGGGCAAGAAAACGTCTCCCAGAAGGCATTCTAGTCAGAACAACCGAAATCGGATCTTTCTGATGTGGAAAAGTAATTCATTTCAATTCAATTAAATTTTATTTATATAGCGCCAAATCACAACAACAGTCGCCTCAAGGCGCTTTATATTGTACAGTAGATCGTACAATAATAGATACAGTGAAAAACCCAACAATCATATGACCCCCTATGAGCAAGCACTTTGGTGACAGTGGGAAGGAAAAACTCCCTTTTAACAGGAAGAAACCTCCGGCAGAACCAGGCTCAAGGAGGGGCGGGGCCATCTGCTGCAACCGGTTGGGGTGAGAGAAGGAAGACAGGATAAAAGACATGCTGTGGAAGAGAGACAGAGGTTAATAACAGATATGATTCAATGCAGAGAGGACTATTAAAACTCAATGCATCATGGGAATCCCCGGCAGCCTACGTCTAGTGCAACATAACTAAGGGAGGATTCAGGGTCACCTGGTCCAGCCCTAACTATATGCTTTAGCAAAAAGGAAAGTTTTAAGCCTTATCTGAAAAGTAGAGATAGTGTCTGTCTCCTGGATCCAAACTGGAAGCTGGTTCCACAGAAGAGGGGCCTGAAAACTGAAGGCTCTGCCTCCCATTCTACTTTTAAATACTCTAGGAACAACAAGTAGGCCTGCAGAGCGAGAGCGAAGTGCTCTAATAGGGTGATATGGTACTACAAGGTCATTAAGATAAGATGGGGCCTGATTTTTTGAAGACCTTGTATGTAGGGGTGGGTTTTTATAATCGATTTATCGATTAAAATCGATTTTGGCTTGGATTACGTAAAATCGATTCATTAAAATCCTGAATCAATTTTTTAATATAAATTTATTTTGCCCGAAATGCCAGAATCTCTGGTGAAATCTCACAAACTTTCAACAACCACCAAACAGCTAAGACAGTAAATGAGAGCAGGTACATGGATTCTGCACTTAAACACACAGCGCAACCCCCGGATCAGAATCAGTTAGATGTCGCCTTTCTCACGGTCGGGGCTGAAAGCTGACAGCTCGCTGATTCTGATCTGTCGGCGGGTCCACCTTTGTGTTTACGCCCTTTTTGTGCTGATTCTAAAGCTGTCAGTTTTACCTCTCTCCAAACAATATTGACCGAACCAGCAGCAAAAGAAGATCCAAACTACGCTTCACATAAACATCGTCATAAATTCATTCTTTTACTGTTTTGCTTCCACCACGATGCACAGCTCTCTCTCTCTCTCTCTCTGTACTTCAAGAACAGCTTGCTTGTTACGCACCAGTCTACTGTTGTTTACAGCGCTGTTTTTTTCCCCTTTTACATTCTCCCGAAAAGAAAACCTCATTACCTCAATACTGAACAAATTCAAACTTCTTAAAATTATGAAAAATGCAAAACGCTTAGCCGTGTCTCTAATAAAACCGCTCATTTCTTTCGTTTTTGATCTATTGCAGAATATTTTTATAAAATCCCAGGCCAGGAAAATCACCTTCATGTTTTTCTGTGTTTTATCTTCAGCTACTTTGACACAAAGGCCTCTGCTGTGATGCTCACGCCTTTGATAAAGTCTTGCGTGTGTCAGCTTCCTTTTTATAGATACAAAAATATGTAAATGTACTGATCTGAATTATAATATTTCTGACTGTCAAAATTTCCCAGATTTAAATCTAATTGAATCGAATCAAATTGAATCGTGGATCGAATCGATTCGGGACCTTGTGAATCGGAATTGAATCAATTCTAGAAATCAGTGACGATACCCAGCCCTACTTGTATGTGAGCTCCTCTCTAATAAGTACACACTTTGGGCTGACGTGTGCATATTTAAACACAGGATCTGGAAAGAGATTCATGCAAGTTGTTTACAGAGCAAATAAAATGATACTATTAAATAGCTGCTGGAAGAATTAAATAAATCTGAAACATCATCTTGATACTCCCATTAGTGACATTACAACAAATGCCTATATATATATATATATATATATATATATATATATATATATATATATATATATATATATATATATATATATATATATGAGAAAGTAAAAACAAAAGACAAACTTGGAAAAGGAACGCTCAAATAGTCATCCATCTGTTTTCTTTTTCTTATTCAACTCAAGGTCACTGGGGGAGCTTAAATATATTCCAGCTAACATACAGAAAGAGAGAGGGTACACCCTAGACCAGGGGTGTCAAACTCAAATACACAGTGGGCCAAAATTCAAAACTGGAACAAAGTCGCGGGCTAACATTAATATTATTTATTGAAAAAAAAAAAATCTTCCTCCAGATATAAGAATGAATCTCTTCTTATGGACTCAAACAAGTTTTGCTGAAAAACTGAATATGGAACAAGCAAAGCTTAATACTAGACAATATATATATCAGCTGTATAATACCAGTAGGCCAGCTCTAATAGTAATTTGGTATGGCTTCGCATTCCCCAAATGTAATTAGGCTGTGGGCCAAATTTGGCCCGCGGGCCAGAGTTTGACACCTATGCCCTAGCCAGTTTGTCACAGGTCTAACAGAGAGTAATAGACATGCATTCACATCTATGGGCAATTTAGAATCACTAATAAACCTAACCCCACTAACTGGATGTCTTTGGACTTTGGGAGTAAGCTGGGAGAGAACCCATGCAGACACATGAGGACATGATGAGTGAAGGAGCTGGTTGTGAATGGTGAACAAAACTGAGGGGGTAATTCAGCCATATGACTGTCTCGTTAGTTCAAACCAAAGGAGAGGGTTTGACTGCTGGGTTGGTGCTTCCTGGACGTAATCAGCCTCAGACTTAGTTAGAACTGTTTTCTCCAGTGCACTTGTAATCAAGACATCTAGGATTTTTGATTCCAAAGAGAAAAGAGTGTGAAGTTCTGCAGTTACCTGGGGTTACAGAGTTTGATGTCAACACACTCCTCATTTAATTGACAATTAACATTCATTTAATTCAACTGCTGAAGCGTTCATATTGTCCTTTAAAGGTTTACAGTAAAGCATCAACAAAATACAGACTCAGTGAAGTGGGAGAGAACCTCATTTTAATTTACCTAATTAGAAAAGTTGGTAGTTTGATCCCTGGATGCTCCACCCTGCATGCTAAATTATCCTTTTGCACATCCTGAACCCCAGCTTCTTCTGGTGCATTCATCGAAGTGTGGGTGACACACGTTTGTGGGTTATAAAAGCATTGTGACACCCCAAAGTCCCAGATTACCACTGCTGTGTCAAACACACCCAACTCTATAAAAAGGCACCACAGATCTGGAGAAAATGACATGAGTGCAACAATCCATTAACATCGTGCCATAGGAATGCCAGAGGCAGGGTGGACCACCACACAGAGTTGTTTGGGTGACTGAGTGCGACCTCCTCCACCAATTCAGCAACAAGTGTGGGCAGCACTGACCGAATAGTCACTGTAACGATTAACTTAAAATATTTATTATAAGGAAGTGAGAAGCAATATATGAGCGGTTATTTTCAAACAGCTCAAACTATACCAGTGAATTTACAAATAATAGTAAAGTGATGAGAGCAGAGCAGAGCAGAGACACTCTGGGAACAACTCACAGCTAACCAAATCTGATTACAGGAATTGGGGAAGGAAATTAAAAAGAAACCACAAAAGAGAAATGACTGTAAAAATCAAAGAGGAAGTAAGATGACAATAACACCTGACACGAAGAGCAATGCTTGACAAGAAGCAAAAGAATACTGGGGAAGTCTGAATAGACAAAAAAACAAAGACTCATAATAGACTTTACACACTGGCAAAAGCCAGAATACAAAGTAACAGGCGCTCAGGACAACAGTGGAATACAAAACCCCTGGAAGAACAATAAACAGCAGCTCCAAGCTGCAAGCTCCTTTGAATAAACAGCAGAAACCAGCTATAGCTTACACAAATCTAGGAACAATACAAGCAGCAGAGTACAAGGAAAACATGAGCCCAAGACCATGAGACGAATGATTCAAAAAGTAAACAACGAAAACTTACAGCCAAAAGAGAGAATGTAGGAATAAAAACCTCTGTAAATTTCCACTTATACAGAAATATGTTGCATTTTTGAGACACTTAACCTGAGATTTCAACTTAGTTTTGACTAGCAATATTTTATTTTTTAGATATTTACAATGCATTGCTTTTAATAAATCTGAGAAATCACACCCAGGTGAGGCAATGCTTACAGACAGGCATTTAACAAGTTTGCAAATGTTTGTCGCACTTCAACATCCTTTGGCAGGTTTTGTCCGTGAAAACCTTTTGACAGTCAACACTTGCCTGTGGTTTGGTCTAATGTGACTCTTGGATTTCTGTATGTAGTTTTGCTTTTTTAAGGACATATTTATGACATATTTCTTATGTCATACTCTTTTTTCCATACTGTATTTTATAATTTTATCTAGGGATGCACCGATACCACTTTTTTGGAAACGAGTACGAGTACTTGCATTTCAGTACTCGCCGATACAGAGTACTTAATAAAAACATGATTTAAATTTACAGGTAACAGCTTTAGTCCTATAATTTAACAAAAAAAAAAAAAACAACAACAACAACAAGGGACTAGTTTGGAATTAAGAACATTTTTTTAAAATGAAAAGCATGTTGTATGCAACATATTACAGAATAAATAATTATAAAAAAAATTTAATTTAAATTTGTTTGTCTGTTTCTCTGTTTAGAAGTCTCACTAGCACAGTCACAGCTGGGATGACATCAGAGGCTAGTGCGTCGTAGCTTCTCACTTTTTTAGTTAGTTCCTCAAAGGGGGCGAGGATGGCAACAGTCGTCTCCATATGAGCCCATTGGTGAGCGGTGAGATAGTCAAGGAGTTCGTGCTTGGACACGCCCAGCACTCGCTTTTGCTCAATGAGGGACCGGAGCATGTAATACGTGCTGTTCCAGCGCGTCTGTACGTCGTGCTGCAGTCTCTTTATTGGCTGGTTGAGCTGTCCCTGAATGTCCTCGAGGCGGGAGTAGGCTAAGGCGGAATGTTTAAAATGCCCAACTATTTTCCGTCCCACTGCTATAGCATCATCTATGCTCCTCTGTGCTAATAAGCATGGGTAAATAAGTGTGGGTAAACTCTTTGTACTCGTTGTCATGTTGGGATTTTAGGTGCTTGATTAAATTACTTGTGTTAAATGCGCTACCTTTTGAGCCTCCTCTGGACAATTTCGCTGAGCACAATTTGCAGTCCGCCTTTGTTTTCGCGTCTTCGTTCACTTTGAAATAGTTCCACACGGCTGACTTGTCTCGCCTGCCCTTCTCCCAGCTCTGAGCTGCAGCCGGGGCCTGGGGGCGGGCACTCGGCGCCTGTGATTAACCCCTTACATGCAGCTCAAACATAGACAGGTCTCAGACCGTGGTATCGGTCCCCGGTATCGGGGGACTTTTAACGAGTACTTTAGAAAATGTGGTATCGAGGCCGATACCCGATACCGGTATCGGTGCATCCCTAATTTTATCCATCACTTTTTAATTGTTTTTAATTGGTTGCCATTATGAGATCTTTTGTTTCTGATGCGTTTCTAGCCAGAACTTCTGCATAACACCATGAAGTCCCATATCCTTTTTACTCAGTCCTGCTGACTGTGAGATTTTTTTTTCCTATGTGGACACAAGAATTTTCTGACTGACGTTGCAATGTTTCTCTTTCCCCATCATCCATTTTGAGATTAAGCTCACGTAGTTGTTTTTTCTCTTAGTCTTCATTTATCTCCTTTAGCTCATGCCTTAAAGTATTTTAATACATCTTTCAATACAGCGAGTTCTTTTTGTAGCTTCAATTTTAAAATCAAAAGTAAATGGTAAAAATGGCCTGCACTTGTATAGCGCTTAACTAGTCCCCAAGGACCCCAAAGCGCTTTACACTACATTCAGTCATTCACCCATTCACACACACATTCACACACTACACAAAGTAAAATTTGATAGAACTCCAGCTTTAGCTACTAAAGAAAATTCAACTCAGGTAAATGATGACTAGATGACCTTGGTAAGAATAACTATTTTCTCCAATTCTGTGTCTTAATATAATTATTATGCTCCACAAATTCATCTTCCTCAGTCCACAGGCTTAATGTAGAAGCACTGCTCTTTATTTACTCGCTACTGTAGCGACTTCCACAGTCGCTAGAGGCCGGGGATGAAGCCTGCCTATTTGCCTGACGCGCTGTCAACTTTACGCAATAATGCGAGAGGTGGAATTGTTCGCTTGTTTATTAAAGTGCTTTGAGAGTTTACAGAGTAATGTCATCGGCTCCTGATTCAGACTCTTACAACGTCACAGGCTCTAATATAACGAAGCGAAACATGTTGTGCAGCGGTCAACAAAAACTACGGCTACCCAGCCCTCCTCTCTGTCAAAATCAAAACCAGTGAATGATAAAAAACCCAGTGATCATCAAAATTCAATACATTCAATTATGGCTCCTACACACCAGCCCCTAATTATTAGGATCCCTTCTAATAATTACCCATAATTAACCAAGTAGGAGACATAAAACATGCAGAGAAAAGTCAAGCATTTACTGTATTTCAATATTACCCGCAGGAATCCTATAGGTAATCTTAAAGTCTATCTTTAAAGAAAAAAAAAAAGAGACATTTTATGTCCAAATACAATCAAAGTCTGATAATTGGACCCAGAAGTCTTTAACTGTGATCTGCCTCCAGCAGTAGACACAGTTTGGTAATAGGTCGATCCAGGCAACTAGTCTGAGTTTTAATCTGAACTTTACAAACGAATCCTCTTCGGTCAGGAAAAGTCTTTATCACACGTCCCATTGGCCAAGAGTTTCGAGGTGCTGAACTGTCCATGATGAGAACCAGATCTCCCACGATGAGGTTCCTTTTTACTCCAATCCATCGCTGACGTTCCTGTTGCTGTAGTAGGTATTCCTTCACCCATCTTTTCCAAAACAAGTCAGACATGTATTGGACTTGTTTCCATCTTCTGTGTGTGTACATATCAGTGGAATGGAATACTCCTGGTGGTAATATCGGTGAGGTCTTTAACAGAAGAAGATGATTAGGGGTTAAAGCTTCCAGGTCGTTAGGATCCATTGAGGCTTTGGTAATTGGGCGGCTGTTAATGATGGCTTCAACGTCACAAAGTACTGTATGAAGACCTTCTTCATCCAGGTTTTGTACTTTCATTATGGAATTAAGTACTTTGCGAACCAGTCTTATCAGTCGCTCCCAGGTTCCTCCGTGATGTGAACCTCCAGGTGGATTAAAGGACCATTTAACTCCCTTTTGCAGAAAGACGTCATTGATTTTTACCTGGTTCCAATGTTCAATGGCAGTTCTAAGTTCACGTTCAGCACCTACAAAATTGGTTCCGTTGTCAGAATGCAGTTCTCGAACCTGACCTCTTCTTGCATTGAAACGTCTGAACGCATTAATGAAAGAGTCAGTATCCAGTGATGGAGCAACCTCAATGTGAACAGCACGGATAGCAAGGCAGGTGAACATAACACCGTATCTCTTCACCACGCTCCTCCTACTTTTTACACTGAAGGGTCCGAAGTAATCCACTCCCACCCGCGTGAATGGAGGTTCATCTGGAATGATTCTTTCATTGGGCAAATCCGCCATCTGTTGAGTCACTGGTGCAGCATTAAGACGTCGACAGATGACACATTTAGATAACACTTTTCTTATTGCTGTACTAGCTCCAATCAACCAGTGCTTTTCTCTTAGCTTAGACAGCATGTCCAACTTCCTGATGTATGTGTCTAAGCAAGAGCTCGGAAATGTGTTGATCCTTTGCTAGTATTATGGGATGTTTCACCTCAACCGGCATCGATGATCTACTGAGTCTCCCACCCACTCTGAGAATTCCATCTTGCAGCTGTGGGCAGAGTCTTCTTAGAGGACTTGATTTTATAATGGGTTGTCCCTTCTCCAGACTCACAAGCTCCAAGGAAAATCTCCTCCTCTGACAGAACTTGATAATGACAACCTCAGCTTTGTCCAGATCTTCCACTGTGAGATTCTTAATCACAGATGTCCTCTTAAAGTTCCTCAGCTTTTCTTCCACAAATGATTTCTGTTGCTCTTTGGTGACCTCTGACTGTGGTAAGCTTGAACACAATTCTCTCCTTTTCTTCACAAAGGACAGAAGCAAGTCCTTAAATTTTAACAGCCATGCCACTGACTTCTTAAGACGTGTCCAGGTGGAAAAATGTTTAAACAAGCGAGTAACAGAATTTTCTCCAGCTTGCTCAACACTCACTGTGGCAACTGTTTTTACCTCAGGATCATCAGATGCAAGCAGACTGATGTCATCTGGGTAGATAGGCCATTCACTTCTAGATTGTAGAAGATACTGAGGCCCAGACAACCATTTTGTATTCTTCATAAAAACATCGACTTTCACTCCTCTTGAGGCCATATCTGCTGGATTACTGGCAGTGTCCACATATCTCCATTGCGAGGAAGATGAAACTCTTAAGATTTGTGAAACTCTGTTGGCCACAAAAACCTTGAATCTTGAAGTCTCACTCCTGATGTATTTAAGAACAGAAGCACTGTCTGTCCAAAACACAGAATCCAGAAGTTCCATCTGCAGCTCTTTCCTCCAGAGTACATCCAATCGACTGGCCATGGTTGCTGCAATGAGCTCCATTCTCGGGATGGTAAAGGATTTAAGAGGAGCAAAACGAGCCTTTCCCATAACAAACGCACAGTGTCGTTCTGAACAGATGTTTTCAATCAGCAGATAGGTCACTTTCAACGTAACGGCACTTTAATTGTCCATTTGAACGTCATCCAAGCAGCATAATTAATAAGACGCAGCGCAGACATCATTCCAAGAGCGCAGCCAAAAACGTTGCACATTTAACCAACATTCATTCCATTCAGTGTCTCCTCTTGAACATCTCAGCGCTAATGCAATGTGGCTTCCTTTTCCACAACCAGACATGCACAGGTATTCTTACCTGCGCTCCTCCTCAGAATTGCGTCAGGTGTGTCGGTGCTGCTGGGCTCACTCATTCAGATGCGCTGCACTTACTTGGCGTCTTTCAGGTTCCTTGATCTGATTTCTTTGATCCTGCTTGCGGCTTGCTTCTCCAGAATGCCGTTTTTTTGTTGACTAAAGATGTAGTGACTTCCACAGTCGCTAGAGGCCGGGGATGAAGCCTGCCTATTTGCCTGACGCGCTGTCAACTTTACGCAATAATGCGAGAGGTGGAATTGTTTGCTTGTTTATTAAAGTGCTTTGAGAGTTTACAGAGTAATGTCATCGGCTCCTGATTCAGACTCTTACAACGTCACAGGCTCTAATATAACGAAGCGAAAAATGTTGTGCAGCGGTCAACAAAAACTACGGCTACCCAGCCCTCCTCTCTGTCAAAATCAAAACCAGCGAATGACAGACTGACAACGCCCATTTATGTCACCGCTATCACCCACGTGACTCCCATAACAACCAAACAAATAAAAAACCCAGTGATCATCAAAATTCAATACATTCAATTATGGCTCCTACAGCTACTATCTCATCAACTTTTCTGAAAATTACTTTTTCATCTTAGTAGCTCCCACCAGAAATGCCAGCAGAGGAGGCGAGGAAGCAGCACTGCTACTGTTGTATTCTTTGGTCTCAGGTGTAACAACGATTTAAACAGTAAATTTACAGCATGTGACAAATACACTTTTTTTCTTTTAATCTCACAGAAAAATGGTGAAGGGCAGAATATTTAATATTCAAACAAAAAAAAAATAGAACAATAAAAAGAAGACTATATCCATATATACACTGAAACTTAAAGATGAAGAATTGAGTGGGAAGTAACCGCAAGAGTGTGAAGCAGCTCTAACAACACCTGTGGTGTACAAGAACAACTTAATTGCTTGACAGATGTGTTTCAGCTTGTGGCTTTCATCCGGGTTATCATCATCATCAGTAACAGGATTAGGAATCAGTACTATGTCAGCGGGACAGCTCTTGCTGCAAGATTCAAGGTCAGCTGTTTGGTGTTTGGCTCTAGACAAAGGAAAGAAGTGAAGGAAACCTGGTGGATAGTCAGCGCGATGAAGAGAATACCGGGAGACTAGGGACCCAGCAAAGAGAGGTGGCAAAGGAAGAGGTTTATAGTGGGATGTGAGTTATGTGCGACAATCGTCCGTCTTAAACTTCCTCCATCTAACCACCGCCTTCTGATTAAGCAGCCCGTTGTAAGATGTAGTCCACCAGTGCACCTTCCCCCACTCTTATGCCGCCCCATGTCTGAAGTACACCCTCTTCTTGCAGAGGAGCACTTTTCTAGCGTGTAGTGTAGCTTACACTTTTTGGCCCTGTCAAAAAAACAAAAACAAAAAAACAACAAAAAACATTTATTTGGGGGTTTTATTACATGGCTTTTTGCGGCCTTGGGAAATGTATTGTAGTGGACTATATCATTATTATTTTTAGTGTTATTCATTTGTTATTTATTCAAAAGTCTGCATTCATTCTTTCATTACGCCGCAGCGATACCACTGAAGTTTAAGTCTCCAATGAAAGGCAATAAACTAATTTGATCTAATCTTTGCCACTAACTTGCAGCGTTAAAATGTATTTACACTTTATATAAAATCCATTTGCTGTCTGCCTTTTCATCGGAAGGTCGTGAGGATCTGTTGGAACTATTTGCCACGTTTGCTTATATAAACCGGGTTTAACATATAAATGGACCTCGTGGCTTGAGACACTCAGTGTGCTGCTCACCGCGGCACACATCGCTGTCTCTGTTGCGCGCAGTCAGTCGGACTGGAGTACGTGGCTGCAGACCGCCGGTAACTTCCTATGAACTGTAGACGGACTTCTAAATTGTGACTGTTTTTCTGAAGGAACATTACTGATGGTTCTTTATTAAAACTATGTAAACAGTTAGATGTCTGAGCGCCGCGCGCTACGCTGAGGACCTCTGTCGCTTCTCCTCTACTATTGACTCTTTTTCCAGCAGTGGAGCCGGACACCACAGAGGTAGGTTTTCATTTTCACATATTTTACTTTCACCTCAGTGCCAAGAAAAGCAAGGGGGTTGGGGGATAACATCCCCTGTATCCAGTGGCGGTCCTAGCCTGTTTGGCGCCCTGGGCGCACACTCCCTCGCCCCCCCCCCCCCCCCCCCCAACACACACACACACACACACACACACACACACACACACACACACACACACAAAACATATTATGGATTGTACATTAACATAAAACTGTTGTCGGAACCATACTGAATTTCACCAGAGAAACACACACACATATGAAGAGAGAGAGAGTATGCATAGAATGCAAACAGCTACCAAACAGCCATCATAATTCATCATACAATGTGAACAGAACAAATCAACAATTGACAATGACTAAATAATATTAAAATCTGTAACATAATGTATTGTTTGGAGTTTAGTCTGTTACTATTTTTACCATTTCTTCTTGGAGCAACTGTAACCCACGTAATTTCCTTAGGGATTAATAAAGTATTCTGATTCTGATTGTTTCAGGATGACCTGCCATTATCCAAACACACATCTGCTTACCTGCATCTTTTGCTCGTTTCTCCTCCTCTTCTTTTCTCTTTTTTCTAAACTGAAGACATGATGGCTTTGAACTTTTCTTGTCCATCTTCCATTGGTTTTAATTTTGCACTCCAGTATGAACACCCATCCCCCAACTCAGGGATCACCACAACATAACCTAATAAACATACACCTTAGTTCACTTTGTCTAGGGTGCATTTCTGAGATTTCACACAACCCAGGATTCAAATCATGAATACATAATGGGCTTGGATTTACAACATTATGAATGAAATGCGCTCTATTTGGAAGCAGCCGGTCTCCCTCCCCTTTCGACGGGTTGTGTGTGAGACTTTAAATAATCAAACTGTAAATTATAAATTTTCAATTGTTATTGATCCCTTTATCCCGAGTCCTAAAGTGTATATTTATTTTCTTACTCTTCTTATATATATTGTTTGTTTACTTGCACTGCTGTAACTGGAGCCTCGCCGTATCGTCTCTCTATATTCTGGACTGTAGCGGAGATGACAATAAAGTTTTACTTTGACTTCAGCAGCAAGCAGGCCGAGGGCTCTCGCGCTCACTTTTCACGTATAGAATTTCGAAAAAACATCGGCGCAAATTATAAATCTGTATCATAATGTCTGGTGTTTTCGTGTTTGTTAGTTTGTCTTTATTTTGTTTTATTTTGCGAGCTGGTTATTAGATGCTGCTCCAGCCAGCCAGAGAATCCCCTCGCCGCCCCGCCCTCTCCTCCCTGTGCCGCAAGCAGCAGGCGCACCTCGCAAACGGAGGGCGCCCTTACTCCCAGCAAATGGGCGATAGAAAACCGATCGGTGACAATGCCATTCCCAATATGCGCTGGCTGATGTCGAGGCTGTTAGCAGAGACGGGTCTTCCAGCGGAATCTGCATGAATATTGAAGATACTTATATTGTCTAGACGGAGGAATAATCACACGTGGGGCATCGGCTTTTCACCGGAACAACACTTAGTTTTTATTATTGAACTCTCGCGTGCACTCTGCAGCATAACAGGAAGCATCCTTTCAAAATAAAATCACAACAGATGACAACGAGGGCATACCTATTAACTAGCTCAACACCCCCACTTGCACTCACGTTGTCAGCTTTACATGCATTCCAAAAGAAACAGTTTTTCTTTACTATTTGTTTACACTCCAAACATATATTTCTCAAACTTCAATAACTTCCCCTTTGTTGCTGGCTTTGTCATAACATCGGCCACCATCAGACCTGTCGGACAATACTCCAATATCAAATTTCCAGCATTAACTGTTGATCTCACAAAATGATATTTGATATCGATATGCTTACACCTCTGTCTGTTAACAGGATTCTTTGCCAATGCAATAGTCCCTTGATTGTCCTCAAAAATCTTTGGCGGTCTCTTTTGATGCTCATACATGCTTTGCAACAGTTGTGTCAAGTACAAACATTCTTGTGTTGTTGCTGCCAAAGCTATGTACTCTGCTTCACAAGTTGACAAGGCAACAGTTGGCTGCTTCTTTGTTCGCCATGACACCAAAGTACCTCCTTCATTCAGGCTTACGCAGTAACCTGTAGTACTCCTCCTGTCAGTCACATCCGCAGCCCAGTCTGAGTCACTGTGACCTTGTACTCTCAAATCTTTGTCACTTTTCCTGTAGCACAATGTCTTGTCTTTTGATTGTTTCAGGTACCTTAGAACATGTTTCACAGTAGTCCAATGTTCCACAGCTGGTTCTTTGAAGTGCTGTGACAGCTTACTTACAACAAAACTCAAATCTGGTCGTGTGCAAGAGGTCAAGTAAATAAGGCTACCTACTGCCTCTCTGTACATTCTGACATTGTTCATTTTCTCAGCATCATCATTGTAGTTCAACCTTTGTTCACAAGGAGTTGATCTTGGTTTACAGTCTTGCATTTGAAATCTTTCCAGTATGTTTTCTACATATCTCTCTTGTAACATTTTTACACAATCTTGGGTTTGCTCAAAATCAATACCAAGAAAATGTTTGAGTTTCCCCATATCTTTCATTTTGAATCTTGCAGTTAGCATTTCCTTCAGTTTTCAAAACCCTTTCATCACTGGCTGCAATAATAATATCATCAACCCATATGATCATGATCACTTTTTCTTTTCCTGTTTTCCTTGTGTAAACACAATGATCTACAGGACTCTGCATGAAACCGTTCTCTATCAAATAGTCATGTAATGTCCTGTTCCAGTTTCGGCCTGACTGTTTAAGCCCATAAAGTGACTTTTCCAGCTTGTAGACCAGTTTCTCATCTGTTTTTCCTTTTACTTCATAGCCTTCTGGCTGCTCAACATACACTTCAAAATCTATTGGTGCATGCAAGTATGCGGTTTTTACATCCATCTGATGCAAAATCAGGTTTTCTTGTATTGCACACTGCATCAATACTCTTATGCTTGTCAGGTTAGCAGTCGGAGAAAAAGTTTCATCATAGTCTATCCCAAAACACTGGTTGTAACCTTTAGCTACGTACCGTGCTTTATATTTTTCTGATCCATCACCACTGTTTTTCTTCACATATACCCATCTACCCCCCCACTGCTTTCTTTCCCTCAGGTAAGATTGTTAGGGTAAAGGTGTTGTTCTCTTTTAAGGATTGCATTTCTTCATCCATAGCTGCTTTCCACTCTCTAGAGTTGGGTGACCTTGCAGCTTCACTGAATGTCACGGGTGAGTTACTTATCAGTCTGTAACAGTAGTCTATGTTAGTCAGCACTTGATCATCAATGTCTTCTCCTGACTCATATTCATTTAGATAATCTGGTTTCTTTCTTGTTCTAGAAGGATACCTTCTGGAGTTTTCAGTCTCATCACTAAGTGGCATCTGACTGTTCACTTCTGGTTGGTTGTCAGTATCTGGTTCCTGTGAACTGGTACTGGGGCTTTCCCTGTTCACGTTTGGTCTCTCCCTCACCTGTATGTCTTCATCCTCAGATGTTGTATCAGTTTGTGTTTGCTTTTCCTCATTGTGTTTGGTTACAAACTTAACCAGCCTAAACTTTTGCACTTTGGCGCTGTCTGGGAAATAAACCTTGTATGCTGGACTGTTTTTGTCGTAGCCTACAAAAATCCCTTTTGTACACTTAGAATCCAGCTTACCCTTGTTTTGCTTGTAAGCATAACACTCACACCCAAACTTTCGCATTCTGGATAGATTGGGCTTCCGCCCAGTCAGCAAAAAGTAAGGTGTCTGCCCTGTCCGGTTGTTAAAGCATCTGTTTCTCACGATAGCCGCTGTTTGAACTGCATACGTCCATAATTCCTTTGGTATGGCACTCTCAATAAGCATGCACCTCCCCATATCAAAAAGTGTTCTCCAGCCACGTTCCGCTGTACCATTCTGGTGAGGGGAATATGGGGCTGAAGTTTCATGTCTTATTCCATGTTTGTTTAACAATACCTGGTAACTCTTTGCCATGAACTCTGTGCCGTTGTCTGACCTGATACACTTTACCTTCCCGAGTGGGGCTGTATCGGCCAAAAAGATTTCAGTTGCTTGCATTGTTTCACTTTTGTTTTTGAGAAAATATACAAATACTGCACCGGAAAAGTCATCGGTAAACAATAATGCATATCTGTGTCCATCTCGTGATTCTGGATCTATCGGCCCTGCTAGATCCGTATGTACCAGCTCGAGAGGTTTCTCAGCTCTCCTGTCAGGGTTTCTATTCCTAGTCTGGACAAATTTTCCCTGAATACACACCTCACAGTTCAAACTTTCTTTGTCAGTTTTCCCTTTGATTTTCATACCTTCAACCACATTTTGTAGCTTCAGAATGTCACTATGATTGCAATGTCCCAAAATTTCATGCCATGTCTGCACATCAAAACAATTATTACACTTATCATCGTACTCACTTACAGTCTCAAGGTAATAAAGTCTGTTGTGCTCATGGATGTGAAACTTTGTACCGTCTCTGTGTTGAAGGACGTTCCTTCCTTTCTTAAAGATGATAGTGGCTCCGTTCGTGGTGGCCGCTCTCACAGAGAAGATATTCTGTGGAAATGAGGGAATGCATAGGGCGTCTTTCAGTGTTGTTTTACACTGTCTCCCTCTGCTGTCAATCAAGCACACCTCTGCATCTCCTCTGCCTTCAGCCACTCCTTTACACCTGGTGCCATCAGCTAATTCCACACAGTGCGTTCCCGGCTGGAAGTCGTCATTAAATTTCTTGAACGCTGTTTTATCATTCAGGATGTGTGATGTTGCGCCAGTATCCACCATTAGGCCTTTGGTCCTGATGTCTTGTGGCTGTTGAGGTGCCGCGTAGTCATCGCTCATCCGGAAGACATAGGTGTCGTCGCTCTCTGCGTTGTCGCCCTCCTCCGAGGCTATGCGTGCTTCATCATTCCGTTGTCGTCTCCTGCAAGTCGACTCTCGATGGGTGTTGCTCCTACAGTGACCGCACCACTGTCTGTAGCGGCATGCTCTGGCCTTGTGTCCCCGTTGGCCACACTTAAAACAGACTATGTCTGACATGTCTCTCCTGTGGTCATTAGCAGCTGCTGCGGGTCTCACGCTGGGTTGCACTCTCGCCTTCATGATGTTATCCTCTTGTTCCATTAAGCGCATTTTCTCAGTGTCCTCATAGCTGCGGAGTTTCGTTTTAAATTCCGCAAACTTGATTTCTGATTCACTTTGCGTAATGTGAACGGAAAAAGGTTTAAATGTTTCTGGTAAACCTTTTAACACCATCGCTACAAGCAGACCATCACTAAGTGTCTCTCCAGCATTTCTCAGGGCTGTAATAAATGTCTCTGCGCGTATGATGTACTCCGTGACGCTCTCACTACTTGCTTTCTTCAGAGAAGTCAGTTCGGTATAAAGGCTGATAATTCTTGGTTTACCTTTTCCTGCATAATAGTCTCTTAAAATTTCAGTGCCTCGCGTCCATCATCGGCAGCTTCTCTCATCACGAGCGATAAACTCTTATCATCCAGGAACTGTATTAACTCTGCATAGGCCTGGGCATTCTTATCTTCGTCGTCCTCATCGTCGTCATCGCTTTTCAATATTGTGTCTTTTAGACCTTGTAATCTAAGATGTCCCAAAAATTTTGTCTCCCACAGTTCATAATTCTTCTCATCTCCGTCAAAAACCAACCTTGCCCATCGGCCACTGGGTTCACCAGCACGCTTATTCATGGTGCTAACTTAGCACGCTAGCCCTCACCGAACACGCTGTACTTTGCGACTTTTCTGGTGGTAAACTTTCCCCTGGCGTAGCTTCAATGTTTTCCTGGGCCCATAACCTGTTAGCAGAGACGGGTCTTCCAGCGGAATCTGCATGAATATTGAAGATACTTATATTGTCTAGACGGAGGAATAATCACACGTGGGGCATCGGCTTTTCACCGGAACAACACTTAGTTTTTATTATTGAACTCTCGCGTGCACTCTGCAGCATAACAGGAAGCATCCTTTCAAAATAAAATCACAACAGATGACAACGAGGGCATACCTATTAACTAGCTCAACAGAGGCAGCATGAGTACGAGCAATTTTTTTATTTTTTGCCCATGCACGTGATGCCGCCCCGGGCAACCGCCCGTGTCGCCCGTATCAAAAACTGCTACTGCCTGTATCTGTTTCCTTCGATGCGCTTAAGAAAAACGCTAAAGAAGAAGAAGAGGAGGAAAAAAAAAAAAAAAGCAGTTTGTTAAACTTATTCAAACGTGAGCTTTTCAGAAGCCTTCAAACACTGCATCAAATGATTTAATACAAACTCTTTACCTTTCATCTATCTCGTTATTAAAGTTGGTGGCGCGATTTAAAGGGACCTGGTTGGTGCTTTTTTTATTTATATAAATAAGTCGAGCTGCAGCAGGCTTGTTGTGCATGCTCTTCGATGATGAATTTAGGACAGTCAGAGAGAAATTTTCTTGCTTTTGGTGTGTGTTTAGTACAGTACAGGAGATTTAAGAGGAAAAAACATGGAATGCGAAGTTACATGGTGGCTTTTAAGTTATCTTAAGTAATACACTACGAGCCTTTGTATGCAAAGAATAACAGTCTTGTTGATCTGATAGGTGGAGGTTCTCGGATTCACTGCCTCACCTTTTAAAAATAATAAGCATAGACGTACCAAAGGAACTGAAGGTGTTCGATGTTACACCAGCACCTCCAGTTTGCTGGTTTGGAGTGCAGGTAGGACCTCATGTATGAATGAATAAATAAATAAAAAGAAAAAAGAAGCCTGTGGGGCGCTGACATTTGCAAGGACTGAAATATGGAAGCACGGATTGCCAAATACAAACAAAATTACTAAGGATTCCAGACAGCATCAGTCTGGGTAAAGATGTCAGTTGACCAGTTTTAGTTAAGTATTAGGATTTTTCTTCATACTAAAAATCGAATGTCAGACATAATGTAGCCAAACCACCTCAAGTTTTGCTGCTTCAGACTGAACAAGTTAGTGGCAGTCTTTCATCTCCTTCAATCAGTGTGTTCTGTGTCACTGTACCCATGCTAGCTTCTGCTGTACATCTCTCCATGCAGTACTTCTGGTGTGCTGTTTTGTCAGGGCTCTGTGTGCAGGCGGATGGAGAGGAGGATCCAAATGCAAGACTCGGACACTGAATACAACTCAAAACCTCAGCCTGATTGCTGGCATGAAGACCAAACATGACGTGAACACTGAGAACAGAAACACACAGGCATAATGTGATGGTACAACGCGACACTGAGCACAGGAAAACACAGGGCTAATATACACAGGGTGGTAATCAGGGAATGGGTAACAGGAGGGAGACACAGCTGGGAGAAATTGGACTAACGAGACAGGGGAGCAGTAGAACTGAACACACTCACATGAGACACAGACCTTCACAAAAAGAACAGGAAACAAGAAACCACTAAACAAAGACGCAGACAGAATATAACACATGCAACTCAAACAATACATGAAACAATAAATCCTTAAGCACGGATAAACAGAAACATGGAGCTCTAATAATAATAATCATCATCATAGCATCAGAGAAACAAAACAGTCATTCAAAAATAAACCAAAATGCTGGGTCGAACCTGACTCAGAACCGTGACATGTTTTTTGTCTTTTTCCACAATCTATAGTTGAGTGGCCAATTCAGAGGTACTTAAAACTGTCCAGCATACTGCATTCACAGTATATTATGTACTCAAGAAACGCAAGTGCATGCATGCTTTCACGAACCTGGCATGTTGGAATAATTGGATGATGACTCGGACTGAGCAGCATTTCTTCACAAGTGAAGGGCAAAACTTCTAAAACAGGCAATTACCCGCTTCTCTCGTGTCTGTAGCACACGTTCTTTAGTAGTTTCTTTTCTACATCTAGATTTCTCTGTGAGCTTTGTGCTTTTTCAAAAAGAGAAAAGTGAAATATAAACTGACTTTGGCAGAATTGTAACAGTAAGTGTCCTTTATCAAGAGTTCAAGACGTATTTCTGTAGCAGTCGTGGGCAGAGATGGGCAGTAACGCGTTACTGTAATCCGATTACTTTTTTCAAGTAACGAGTAAAGTAAGGGATTACTATTGCAAAAACGGTAATTGGATTACTGTTACTTTCCCGTAGGAACGCTGCGTTACTGCGTTACTCAAACGGTGATGTTTTTGCAAGAATGTCTCATGACAGTGACCTAAGCAAGTGCGACGTTTGTGACAACAGCTGTCTGCAGATCAACAGTGGATAATATATCGAGTGCGGGAGAGAGTATGAGGTGCAGCATTTAAAGCGTGGAAGTACTGACCTTACTTTGAGTTTGATTCCATAAAAAGTGACAAAAACATTAGTGTCCGTTGTGCGTGGGAAGACAACTTATTTTTACAGCGAAAAAAAAATTCTTCCACTCACCGCCGCGGCACACCTGCACCAGGGTAAACCTCCGCCTACCCTACTCCTGCTTTACAGGTGAAAATAGAGCAAAAGGACCGCTGAGTCTTTGATTTTATTTATTTTCTGTTGTGTTTTACTTGCATCTATTTGAAAGAGTGAGTGTAAACACAAAAAAGAAAAAAGAATTATGTGCTGGAATGTGCAGAAAATAGGTTTAAATATTAAACAAATTTCTTCCAGTCAGAGAATGGTGCATATAATTAAATTTTTGCTTGATGCATAAAGTTAAAAGATTAAAACTAATAAAACAAGTTTTAAAAAGGGACTTTTCCATTTGATTACATTTTGTATGATGGATTATGCAGAAAAAGTAGAATTGGGCTGAAAGATCTATCACTTTATCACCTATTCAGGTTGTAAATCGTGTTTTTAAAAAGTAACTAAGTAACTAAGTAATTAATTACTTTTGAAAATAAGTAATCAGTAAAGTAATGGGATTACTTTTTTGGGGAAGTAATCAGTAATTAGTTACTGATTACTTTTTTCAAGTAACTTGACCAACACTGGTCTTGGGCTGCAAGGATGGTGTTTTTCACTGAACATCAACATTGTTGTCTGGATGACCTGCTCCTCTTCAGCAGAAGTAAGACCAGCAGCTGCATTAAATGGATCTTGGGGAGAATTTTTTGAAAGGATGCTCTCAAGGGAACGATTTGTTCTCTAAGGCGTGCAATCACTGATCGCTCTGAAATCACTGGTATTAGTATATTCACTAAAATGCTCACAGGAATCAGCATTCCCTTCATCAAGGCGACTTGATGAAGGGAATGCTGAGTACATAAATATCAAGTTTTTGAGTGAATGCACTGATCTTGTTTGATCCAGTTGAACAAAAGAGGCTTTGTCACATGTCATGGTTTTTTTGGCTTCTTTTTCTTCTTCATTTTTGCAGATGATTAATTTATTCCTTATTTTTCTTGTTTGTCTCCAAAGCGTTGCCCATTTTTTCTTTTCATCGCTGTCAAATATCTCTTTATTGTGTCTGCTTTTCATTCATGGTGTGAATGTCTTTGTTTTGATAAGTAAATTATTCAGAAGTTAAATATTAGTGTCACTACATTCAGTCATTCACACACACATTCACACTGGTGATGGCAAGCTACATTGTAGCTACAGCTGCCCTGGGGCGCACTGACAGAGGTGAGGCTGCTGGACACTGGTGCCACCGGACCCTCTGACCACCACATAGGGTTAGTATCTTGCCCAAGGATATTTGGCATGCAGCCTGGAGCAGCCTGAGATTGAACCACCGACCTTCTGGTTAGTGGCTGACCTGAGCTACAACAACCCCAATAAATAGCTACAATAAGGAGGAAATCAATTCTAGTCTTTTAACTGTTTTTCTGTCAGTTTTTCCAGTATTCTTACCGACATTAACATTTGTTTTCTAGAACATTTTCAGTTAACATTTTTGTGTAATTTTACTCATTTAACACTTAAAGTCTAAGTTCCAGGAGCTGTCATGATGGCTTTCTTTGTTTTGCTACTGTAGTAGGAAAAACAGACGAACTGTCAGAATCAGAATCAGAAAGGGTCAAAATTGCACTTGTTTGCTAAAAAGAAAAGAAGTCGGGTAAAGGTTACCTTTGCAGGAAAGAACATAAATGCAGGCTCCTAAAGCTGCTGTCTTACTGGGGAGGCTGGAAGCTGGTGACTCAAAAAATTGAGGATAAAAGGAAAACCAGTGGCACCATGTTATTTTACACTATTTAGCTGTTTATCTCTACTTCCCTCTGGTCAACTTAAAGTGGAATGATGGCTTCTTAAAAATAGTCACTGCAGGCTGTGGAGGGGAATGAACTGCACGTATCGTGTTTGCCTAGAAGCCTGTCAGCTTCCAGTCGGCCCAGAGAGGAATACTGATGTACATTTTAGGAGAACCGGCAGCACAATACTAATAGCCCAGACAACTAATTAGTAACGAATTACCAAGATACTCGTTGCCATGTTTAGTTAGTTACTGATGAGGTCATCAATAACAGCACAGTAATTATGGCAGCAGATTGGGGGGGGAAACCCATATCAAGAATGATATTCTTGACTTTAGTCGACACATCAGACCTTTAAATAAAAACATCCCATCTTCCTGAAGACAGCTGCTGCACAACAAATGTTTAAACTGTAGCATCACTGTGTGTCTCTGAGCGCTGCTGACTGATCCTTCCTGTTTCCACTAATTAAAAGTTATGAATAATTAATGAAGCATGTGCCAATGGCAGAAATGCTTGTGTTACCTGAAGTTATGAAAAAAAGAACCGTGTTGTGAGTTCTTCCTCCTTCTTTAGAGTTACACTGATTTGACATGTTGGGAGATTATTGTCACAGCTGCTGTAGGTCCTGTTGGATGCAATGTTATGAGTGCAGGATAGACCTAAAGGCCTTCTCTCTTCTTTGGATCTTTTAAGGCCAGAAGAAGTCCAGCCAGTGAGACATTAACACAGAGAAAAACATCCTCCGTTGCGTAGCCCATGCAGTAGTCGTTACCAGGATCAAGTGCCAGGTGAGTAAATCTTTTAAAGCTCAGGCAGCGCAGCCCGTTGTCCCAGCAAAGCTCTCCATCTGTTCTTGCCACGCTCCCCAGTCAAAATCCATTGACTCCATTAGCTTAACTATTTGAGCTGCTACAAGAAGCTAAATCGTGCATTGGATTTTCACTTTGCCTGTAGCAGAAAACACTTCACAGATGATACCATCTCCCCAGTACTGCACTTTTTTTTGAAGCACCCTGTTGCATATGCCAGACTGCTTTTTATGTTCTTGTTTGCCCTGCCCGTCGGGCTGTCATAGGAAGGAAAAATATATGTCAATGCTTTTGCATTCTTTCGGAAATGTAAAGTAAGTAAGTAAGTAAAACTTTATTTATATAGCACCTTTCAAGATAAAAATCACAAAGTGCTTCACAGAAGCTAAAACCTAAAAATAAAAATCAACTAAAAGCAAGTTTAAAAAGATGGGTTTTTAGCTGTTTTTTAAAAGCGACCACTGAGTCCACAGATCTCAGGCTCAAAGGGAGAGAGTTCCACAATCTGGGGGCCACAGTTCCAAAAGCTTTGTCGCCTTTTGTTTTCAGCCTCGTGTGCTGGACAGCAAGCAAGCCCTGGTCACATGACCAAGTAAAAACAAGGTCCAGTGTGTGTCCTTTGGTGTGTGTGGGACCAGACACATGCTGAGTAAAATGAAAAGAATCCATGACGCTAAGGAAACCTCTGGCAAAGAGGTCAGAGTCATCATCAACGTGTATATTAAAATCCCCGACTATAACCAGTCTGGACAGCTTCAAAGTCGAGGATAAAAAGTCACTGAACTCCTTTAAAAACATAGTGTTTAGGCCAGGTGGACGATACACTACAGCGCAGTAAAATGGATCTTTATTTCCAATTCTAACCAGCTGTAGTTCAAAGGATGAAAAATGTCCGACCAACACTGCGCGACAGTAAAACCGGCTTCCAAACACTGCAGCGACACCTCCTCCTCGACCCGACGTCCGAGGCTGGCTGATGAATGAGTACCCACTCGGACAGAGTTCAATGAAGGATGAAAAGTCACCATCGCGCTGCCAGGTTTCGGTTAGAAATAAGAAGTCCAGTTTCTTGGAAAGAATAAAATCGTTCAGCAGGAACGTTTTATTAGTCATTGATCGAGCGTTGAAAAGCGCCACTCTCAGCGAAGTAGAAGACATATTATTAACAGAAGCGGCCCGATTTAGGGGACGAAGAAACAGAGAGTTTGATCCGCGACGTTCATAAATTCCACTCACCGCGGGGATGGAAGGCCAAACAACAGGAGAGTCTGGATGAACACTCCTGAGGTAGCGCCGTCTCATAGATCCAGGCACAGTTAGTAGCTGGGTAATTATGTCATTGGCATCGGTGAGCCACTGTCAATATGTGACATATTGAAATCGTGTTTGAATTTGCGCTTGTTTTTTGCTTTCACTTTGCAATCGCGTGAACTGTGTATAGAGAGCGACAGCACTGATCTGTGAGTGATGATAATTTGTGCACCAATTCCTCTGACATCGTCTTATCAATCGTTAGCTTACTATGCAAACATGACAAGTGAAATCTCCCGCAGCTTAAACATATGAGAGGTTGATCGCGCAGAGAATCGCTGAGCGTTATGTGAGTGCGCGTGTAAAAGCAGCAGGATATATATTTTAGTTCTGCTGAGCCAAATAAGACAGGTCAGGGTGAAGAAGTGACCACAAAACGGAAAAGTTATGACAAATCAGACTATAAGGCAAAAAGAAAGTGCAGCTTTATGGTTTCATGGACAAAAGAATTTCTGTGGCTGCAATATGACGAGCTAAATAACCAGGGCTGCACATAAGTGGTCCGCAGGTGCGCATTCGCTGTCAATATAAAAAACGCGCACAAGATAAGAAGTTGCAACGCGTGTTTGCGTACATAAGATTTTCTGGAGGAGGACAGACATTTGTTTAGAACTCTTAAAGATGTCGAAGAAGCTCCTTTAAGCAATTACTGTGATGTTCCTCCACCTCCAAAGAAATGTCAGGAGTCCGAACCACAAAAGAAGCGCGTATTCTCGGAAAAGTGGTTGCAGGAGGTGAGCTGGCTTCAAACAAATGATGAACGCACAGAGATGTGGTGTGGAATGTGCCGTGAAAATCCCACTCTAGCGGACAACAACAGTGCTTTTTATATGGACGCAAACGCGCGTTGCAACTTCTTATCTGGTGCGCGTCTTTTATTTTGACAGCGAATGCGCACATGTGCACCCGTGTAAATAACATAATGTTCTGCCGGGTGTGTTGTTGGTTTTCTCTCGATTTCTGAGTCGAAAAGCGCCTTTGTTACTGGGACCAGTCATTTTAAGAAAGGCCCCCATTAGAACCCATGAGAAATGCAAGAAATGCATTATTGCTCAGTCTGCAATATCTTTCCCAGAACAAACACCAATTGCAAAAAACATACTAAAAATAAACCTGAAAAATCTGTTTAGAACAGCGTACTATGTTGCAAAGAGTGAACTACCACTGGCACAATTTAGCAGTCTTTGCAAACTTCAAAAAGCAAACGGCCTCGATCTTGGTTCCACTTGCCTCTTACCCGTGACTTCAGTGGAAATTTCAAATTCAGGATCTGACACAGACTGATTCATGTCCTACACAGTTCTTACAAGTTCATAGAAATTTCTGTTCAATTAGAACCAAGTATTTGAGTTGATGACTGTAATTTTTATACAGTGTTGTAATTTGTGTTTCAACAATTTTTTGATTAATGTTTTGTTTCCGTTACAATATTATTCTTTAATGTATAATATTGTAATGGAAACAAAACAGGAAACAAAACATCAATCAAAGAATTGCTCTCTTTTTTATTCGGGCTACTTAAATTTATTTTGGGCTACAAAAAACTGAAGAGTCTCTGCCCGAAGGGCTACCAGGGATTTTGAAATTTTGCGAGCCCTGAGCTCATCGTTGTCTTTATTCAACAAAACTGCTAGCTCCCATGCTAACCAATATATTTTGTAATTCTGCCTAAACGCAGTGATACTTATCTTACTCACAGTAACTGACATTTCCTGCTATATAGTTGGAGTGAACACCCTTGTGAACTGGTGTGATGAGCTTCATTTGCATATTTGTTTCTGAAAAAGTGAAGAAACAATGTTACAGCTGAAGATCAGAGCTCTGTTGCTGCAAGCATATTCTACAATGGCAGGATTCATCAGGCTCACACTCTGAAAGAAATTCTCACACTTTAACCTCATTGAGAATCTGTGAGACGTGCTGGAGAAGACTTGTGAAGTGGTCCAACTCTCCAATCATCAGTACAAGCTCTAGTACAACTCTGGGTGGAAAAGCATGTTGTGACATTGCATAAACTTATTGAAATTAGTTGCCATCAAAGTTTGTCTTCCAACAAAATATAAGTATGTGACTTTTCTAGCTGGGCAGAGATTTTTCAGTGATACATTATAAAGCTTTTTACTTTATACCTTAAAAGCTGTTCTGTTGCTTAACAGGTTTATACCAGTGGTGAACACTTGTAGATTTTAATAGATTCCCAGTGCAGCGTTAATATTGCATTCTAGTGGTTGTTTTGACACTTCAAGGGAACTCCTCATCATTTCACTCGTGCTTGGCCAATAGCATGTTAGCATGAACATAAGTAAAAGACAATAAGTTGACATTGGAGTTCCTTTTCTCTAATCCCTCCTACTGTCTGGTCTCTTGCCTGTCCTCTAGGAATCACTGTTGAGGCATTTTAACTGGAATTTCAATAATGAATTCTTTGCAAAAATAGAGTGAAAATCCATAAAAGTGGGACAGCCAGAAGGTTGGAAAGAAAAGTCTGTTTAATGCAGCAATGCGAGTGATCTGTTTTGTTGTTGTCGTTTACCACAACCTCAATTCAAAAAGTTGGGATTCTGTGTAAAATATAAAAAAAAAAAAAAAAAAAACTGAATGAAAAACAATAGAACACCAAAAATGCTTCAGATGTTTAAACTGCAACATTTTACCATTTCATGAAAAGCTTATTTAAAATATGATGTTCAATTCCTTGCTGCTGACGGGAGCAGCAAATAGCTGGAAACAGTTCAGTAACATGACCGAGTATAAAAAGAGCATCCAGAAGATGTTTTAAAGAAGTAAAGATGAGCAGATGCTTACCAATCTGCAGAGAACTATGTGCAAATTGTGGATCAATTGCAAAGACTTTGAACATGTCATCATCTACAGTACATTACAACAAATGTCTTAAAATTGAACATTTTCCCTGTTTAAACGTTCTACGTCCTTTTATGCATCAAATACGGGTTTATGAGATTTGCAAATCACTGCATTCAATTTTCATTTACACATCGTCCCAACTTGTTCAGAGTCGTGTTTGCACTTGGACAATGAAAAAGACTGCAAGATGCACCCTGAATGCACTACCTTTGCAGGATTTTGATTTTACTGATTTCTCGTTCCTTATCTGAAGCATTTATGTGCTCACGGTGCAGAGCTGAAAACAACTCAGAACATTATATATATATAGTATATATATTGGGTGAATGTGCAGTAGTAGCAGCAAGCAGGTGAATTCTGTACATTAATATGAATAGACATCTGACTATTTTACAGAATAGACAATATAAACATGTTTAAAATTAAAGGAATTTGGAATGTACATTGTGCCTTGGTTTAGAGTGTTTGGAAGAGAGTCCTGCCTCAGTCAATTATAGATGATGTGTGTGTGTTTAGGGCCCGGATGGCTTGGGGATAGAAGCTCCTCTTGAGTCTCTCTGTCCTTGCCCGGATGATGCGGAACCTTCTACCAGATTGCAGAAGTTGGAACAGTTTGTTGCCAGGATGGGAACAAACTCCAGTGTCTGTCACTGAGAGTGAGAGGAAAGCAAATCAAATTAGGAAATGTTGTGTTACTGCACTGCATTGAAACAACCTTTGTATGCACTGATATATGTATATACTAATTTATTTATTGATTTTATAAACTCTATAATCCTCTGGTTTACATATTAATTTTGTACCTGCTCATATTAACTTAGGGTGCTCCAGTCTGGCAGCAGCTTGCCTTTCCTCGTTCCTCTGAATAGCTTTCACAAAAAAACAGATACCACTTTGTTTGAATGATGGTCTGATTTATTTTAAAATACATACACCAAATATTCACCAAATATATTATTAGTTTTCTTATTTCAGAGTTATCACAGTTCTGAGGATGATGCTCAGTTTCAAAGGTCAAATTCCTGATGATTCTTCAAGGGGGGAAAAAAACAAAAGAAAGTTTTTTTGATCATGGTGACATTTATCTTTGCTGCCCACCTATTAAATGTCTTCACTCTCCAATTCATATATTAGAAGAGCTAAAACTGCAAGGCTGTAATTCTGCTTCCTTCTGAGTTTGACATTTCTAACTTCCAGAGGGAGAGCTTGAATTAGCCCGTCTTAGCTCCATGCCTTTAGGTGGACACCTGTGTTAGTGAACACTTTAAATCAGAGGTGTGGACTCGAGTCACATGACTTGGACTCGAGTCAGACTCGAGTCATTAATTTTATGACTTTAGACTTGACTTGAAAAAATGTTCTAAGACTTGTGACTTGACTTGGACTTTTACACCAATGACTTGGGACTTGAATTGGACTTGAACCGGTTTACTTGAAAAGACTTGATATTTTACCCCAAATATAAAATTTAACACGCATATTATATAGAGATTGAAAATGTGACGTCATTCACGGGTAGAACCGCAAAGGATTCTGGGAACTCGTGGCAAGCGGTACTAGCGCACGCAGGCTTTCAATTAAAATCAGTTATACAGCGATAAAAAGAAACACAAAAATGTCAAGAAGCTGTTGTATTATTAACTGCAATAGCCGGTCGCATGACAGCCACGGGAAGCCGACGGGTAAAGAGATCGGTTGTTATCGGATTACGTCGTTGAAGAGAAATTGTTCGAGCCATGTTTCCAAAGTAACAAAGAGGCGACGGATGGCCTGGATTGCAGCCATTCAAAGATCAAATATAACGTCCCAGAACTCTCCAGCTCACAGGTTAGTCTGCTCCAAGCATTTACACGAAGGTCAGTGTTTTTAGTAGTTAATACGTCATTTTCATAACATAATTGGTGATATAGGTTACAAGCAAGTCTGGCGCTGAACAGAAATTGTGGCGCTATGCTCCTTTATTTATTGTGCATAAATAGTGAATTGTCCTGACACAATATTGCGTTTCGCTTATGTTATTATGGTACATTGACAAAAACATATACGTTTATTCACAGGATAAAACAGGTTTTTTGTATCACTAATTGCCCAGTACGATTACAGCATACAGTATTATTGTCACTGCTACATTTCTGTGATGAACCAGAAATTATTTCCACTACTAATTAATTACCGTTGAGCTCAAAGGTTATATTAATAAACGGTTAAGGAATGTGTATTTATGACGACGATTTGTGAGATTGGTAAACTTATGATACGTACGATGGTCTTTCGTTCTACACGGTGCATTTCAAGGTCCTGCACCCATCCGTCGGTAAACTGTACCTGGGCTTGTTGCAGTGACCGGAAGTTACTAAACTTCATGAGTGTATGGACTCACTCAAAGAACCGTATGATTATTAATATGCATATAAATAAAGAAGCTATTTTGTGCAAAGATGTCAACTGTAAGAATGCTGTGCATAAACATTTACTCTGCTCCATGTATGATGATATAGTGACTGCTCTGTATAAAAGTGGCACACTGCTTGATAAACAATATAAGCATAAGAAACCTAACATCAGACCTGGCTGGAAAGAACATGTATCCATGTACCATGATGAAGCTCGCATAGCTTATAAATGTTGGGCCATGGCTGGAAGACCTAAACAAGGCCCAGAATTTGAACAGAAAAAATGTGCGAATGCCAGATATAAGTACGCTGTTCGCTTTATAACTAAAAATGAGCAAATGCTAAGAGCAGATTCTTTGGCCAGGAAAATGCTGTGTAATAATACGGCAGATTTTTGGAAAGAGGTGAAAGCTCTTAATAACTGTAAACCATCTCTACCATCAACTGTTGAAGGTGTTTCTGGGGCAGATAACATTGCAGCATTATGGAGACAGCATTACAGTGCGTTGTTTAACTGTATAAAAAGTGAACCATATGAGGACAATCTTGACATGAGTAATGACACAATAAGTGTAAGGACACATGAAGTATATGAAGCCATTCATAGGTTGTCTGATAATAAATCCTCTGGTTTGGATCACATCACTGCAGAACATTTAAAACATGCTAGTGTAAGGCTAGCTCCTCTTTTAGCACTCTGTTTCACTGGGTTTATGATTCATGGCATATTACCAGACTCAATGCTGTGTATTTTACTGGTACCAGTTATGAATCAGAATCAGAATCAGAATACTTTATTGATCCCTGGGGGAAATTATTTTTTGTTACAGTGCTCCATTTTAAACCAACATTAAGACAAGACAGACAATACGCTAACTAAGAATAGTACAATATATACATATATATACATACATACATACATAAGTCACTTATAAATAAATAAATAAATAAATATTTGGAAAAGAAATGAAGGACAAAGCTGCAAAAGTGAGCTGCTTGGATAATTACAGGCCGATTGCACTAGCCAGTATTTTATCTAAGGTGTTAGAAAGAATCTTGTTTGACAGAGTTAGTGTGTTCATCTCTTCTCTGGATAATCAGTTTGGCTTCAAAGCACGGCACTGACATGTGCATATATGCACTCAAGGAAATAGTCAGTTTGTACAGGGCTAAAAATTCATCTGTCCTCATGTCTTTCATTGATGCCTCTAAGGCTTTTGATCGAGTGAACCACAGAAAACTTTTTGATAAAATGAAGAGATGGGGAGTTCCTCAATACATCGTGAGGATTCTCTCTTACTGGTACGCTCATCAGAACATGCAGGTTAAATGGGGAAGCAGTATTTCTGCCCCCTTTGGTGTCAGAAATGGTGTTAGACGGGGTGGGATTTTGTCTCCAATTTTATTTAATTTGTATGTTGATGATTTGTCCATACAACTGAGAGCCTGTAACACTGGGTGTATATTAGGTAAAGCACTGATAAATCATCTTATGTATGCAGATGACCTGGTTGTTTTTAGTCCAAGCAGTGCTGGGTTACAGGATCTTCTTAATGTCTGTACTGAATATGGTGTGCAATATGACATTGAGTACAATGCTGCTAAAAGTGCTGTTTTGATATGTAGAACCAAGCAGGATAAACAGCTAAATTTCCCTTTGTTTAAACTGGCACAAAAAACTCTTGAAGTTCATAAAAAGGTGAAATACCTCGGTCACTTTATTACTGAGCAAATGAATGATGATGATGACATATACAGACAACGGTGTAAGCTCTATGTGCAGGCAAATACTATTGCACGCAAATTCAGCTTTTGTTCACTTCCAGTTAAAGTGGCTTTGTTTAAAGCGTATTGCACACCGCTATATACTGCCCCCTTGTGGTCATCCTACAAACAATGTAGCATGCAGAAGCTGCATGTTGCATATAATGATGCGATGAGAATCCTTTGCAGGATACCTAGAAGTGGTAGTGCCAGCCAGATGTTTGTAGCTGTGGGTGTTTGGACTTTTAAAGCACTTTTAAGGAAGCTAATGTTCAATTTTAGAGAACGACTGGATGGTTCGAGTAACAGTATAATTTTAGCACTCACAGATCCGACAGTGAGTGGTTCCCGTTACTCATCCAGTCTCAGAAAGCACTGGTTAAAGTGTTTGTGTATTTATTGATTTATTTTAAGTAATTGTGTTTTATGTATATTATGGTTTTATATTTTTACAAATGCTTTAGATACTTATTTATATACATATATATATTTAATGGTGTATACCTTGTGTTGGGGGGGGAGTGTTGTGTGTGTGTGTGTGTGTGTGTGTGTGTGTGTGTGTGTGTGTGTGTGTGTGTGTGTGTGTGTGTGTTTTTTTTGTCTTGTTTTTATGGACATGAAGTCTGCCAATTAAGACTGAATTGAATTGAATTGAATTGAAATAAATATGCTAAGATGAGATAGCTGACTTCATCTAACTAGCAAATGTTGTCCAGGCTACGTTGGTGATACAGTTTTTTTTTAATGTGTATGATATTTTTGTCATGCGATTTTAAAGCTGGCCCTACAACCGCATCCAAGAATAACATGCAGCTTATCTCAGAACTGTCAGTGAAAATTATTCTTGGAGCTAGGTTTAATTGAGCTGCATTTTAAAGAGGTGCAATTTCACAATTTGTGTATATTTTCTAAGTTCACTATTTTGTCATGTGTTGAGAAAAACACAGATTTTAAAATTACATGGTCTAATATTTACATTTAGCATAACTGCAACATTATTTTTTCGTTTTTTTTTTTTTTAAAGACTCGAAAGGACTTGAAATTCAAAGTTTCAGACTTGTGACTTGACTCGGACTTTTACACCAGTGACTTGAGACTCGACTCTGACTTGCCTGACATTACTTGAGACTTGACTTGAGACTTGAGGATAAAGACTTGAGACTTACTTGAGACTTGCAAGACAATGACTTGGTCCCACCTCTGCTTTAAATATTAATGAGAAGAAGCGTGATACTAAATTTGTGTTTTCAGGGAACACTAGAGAACAAGAGGCTATGACAGAGATGATCAAAGAGAGTCTTTCTCTCACATAACTTAACTTTTAACCTAACTTGTAGCCACTGTGATGCTTTGAACCATCAGTACGGTTTGTCCAATTCAATGTCCAGGCCCATCATTTAGTGCTTGATTGATTGTCAGCCTTTTGTAACGACTGTAACAATGTAATGTGTGTTTTTGAAAGCTTGTGGTCTGGCTGCTGCCCCACCTGAAGGAGGAATATGGAAAAGGAGAATACTGGAAAATATGCTGAGAAAGAAAAACAATCTGTCTTAGATAATGCTGCACATTCTGAAAACGATGTGATACACAAAACCTCCAGTGTTAAATTAACACTAGAGAGTGTCTATATGGGTCCACTCCTCTGAGTGTTAAATACAACACTGTTGAGTGTTAAATTAACACTTTTGACAGTGTTATATGTTTAAAAGTAACCTAGTCAGTTTTGAAGATTAACAAAGACTAACACTGAGCAGTGCTGATTTTCTAACACTGGAAAATAACTCAAAATGTTAGAAATATTTAAAAGACAGCTTTACTGCCATTTTAACTTTCCAAGGATAATAGGCGGGCCACGTATGTTCTTTTAGAGCAGCGACACAGATGGGGCAATCGCGGCTCAAGAGTTGGGAGTTCGCCTTGTAATCGGAAGGTTGTCGGTTTGAGCCCCGGCTTGGACAGTCTCGGTCGTTGTGTCCTTGGGCAAGACACTTCACCCGTTGCCTACTGGTGGTGGTCAGAGGTCCGGCAGCCTCGCCGTGTGTAAAGCGCTTTGGGGTCCTTAGGGACTAGTAAAGCGCTATAGGCCATTTACCAAAAAAATGCCTGAAGCGGTCAAAGGTCTGGCTGTACTTCACAGCAAAAGATGCAAACTCAGCAGCCTGCAGCAAGTGCTTTAAGGTGATACTGTGCAAAGGAGGTACCACCTCGAATCTGATGAAACACCTGGCGATGCATAGCATTTTTTTTAAATGCAGAGAAATGCACTATATTTGATAGCTTGCTGCAAGACCTCACACCGAGCACATCTACTGTGCGTGTGGTGCCTGTTATCGGACCCGGAGTTAGCAACATCCCCCAAGAACCCAAAGAGGAGAGTCCTGGCCCCTAGCCCTGCCAGTGTAGCAGAAATGATGACAGATGATGATGGCAGCAGCAGCAGCCGGTCTTCTCTGTTGTTCGTGTGTAATTTACGTTGAGTAGGCTAACCGCGTGATTAAATTAATGCCCGTAAGGTGAACTAGCAAACACTGTCGTAGTTACAGTAGTTGCTGTCTTCTTGTTTGATAGTGTGATACCATATACTGTATGCCCTATAGCTGCAGAAAAGGCTAATGGCAAACAATTCTTTTTACAAAAAAACCCCCAGCTAAACATGAGAGGTTTTAGGACAAAGTTTGTATTTTCCACTGTTTGAGCACCGGTTCCAACCAAATGAGATATGTTGTATCAACAGAAAAGGCTAACTTGGTTATCATTTTACAGAAAAAAAGAGACTGCTAAAAATAAAAACATAAGAGGTTTGTGGACAAAGTTTGTGTTTTCCATTCTTTAAGCACCGGTTCGAGCACCGGTTCGAGCACCGTTTAAGCACCGGCATCGTTTCAAAAGTACCGGTTTGGCACCGGTATCAGATAAAACCTAAACGATACCCATCCCTAAACGCGAAAAGGAACAGAAGAAAACTAAGGGATAAATACATACGAGGTAATTAGGGAGATGGAACACGCCCAGGAACTAAATCTGATTTATGAGACGGGGGAATGATGCTGAGCTTCGTAAAGTCCTAAGCAGTGTTGGGACTAACGCGTTATTAAGTAACGCGTTACAGTAACTACGTTATTATTGTGGTAACGAGCACGGTAACTAGTTATTATGCCAAAATCAGGAACGCGTTACTCGTTACTGGGATTTAGATAGGGTCGTTACTCGTTACTTCGTGTGGTGGCTATCGTGGAGCTTCCACAGATTCAGTAACATTAGCAAGTGGTGGAGGTCAGCAGGTGGATGAAGGAAAGGGGAGGCAGGAAGAGCAGAGACCCAAGGCGGCCGCCGGTCCGAGTGTCAGGTGAACTGAACTTCAGGTAAGAAGTTATGACCTGTAGTTTATTTGGGTCAGATATAAACCAAGTTTAGGTGGAGTTTATTTTCATTGTGCTGACTTTTTCGTACTGCATGCTAGCTAGCATGACGGGGTTTCTATACAGCTGGGTGGTGCTATGTTACTGATGGTGAACTTTATTTTGTTCATACAGTTAATTATTAGAGTGGCCAACCATCCCCTAAACAATGGAATCGTCTTGTATTCAGAGAAAATATTACGCGCTCCGTATTGAGGTGAAAAGGAACACAGTTTGTCCCGGACTTCAGCTACAATGAAAAAGACACAAAGCTGGAGTTATTCTGTGTTTACGCTGTACAGCTGCCTCTTCTTCTCTCATTCTCCCCCCTCCCTCTCCCGTTTCTACTTCAATCATGAAACTGATCAATGATCAGCTGATCGGCTTTTCTGTCTTGTTTGTTTATCGCTCACTTTGCGCCAGAAAGAAGAAACCAGCGGATGTTGCGCTAAACAACAGCAGCATGTTTAAGCTTGATCAGCTGTTGTTAGAATTTATTTAATATTAATTTCTAGTATCAGCTGATGTTTGCTGGAGCCACAGCTGCAAAAAAGCTGCTGGTCATGATATGTTTTGGTTATCTGGTGAGAGGGAAACATGAAGATAAAACCAGGAGATGTCCTTACTGGATCATCAGAGCTGAACAGGTGATGGAGAAACAGGTTTACCTTTTAGGTGACATGAATGAGTTGAAGGGAAGTTATGAACTGTTTCTGAGAGACAAATAACACCAGGATCCTTTTTTAGGTAGCTGACAGCTGGTAACTGTGCAGGGGCGGGTCTAGCAAAGTGTTGCCAGGGGGGCATGTAGGGCATTAACAGGGAAAGGGGGGCACAAAGAAATACTTTTCTTTCTTATTCTCATTTAAAATATCTAGCTTTTAATAAATAATTATCTGAATCTTACAACAAACGATTGATAGATTGATGCATATATACCATCAAAACAGTGAACATCACTGTCACAACAGTGTTTGTTTTCATTCAAAGGCTATGATTTTTGCTATAATGGCAGCTGGTCAGTCAAAACGCCCGGGCCGATTTTTTTGTCCCAGTCCAGCCCTGTATGCAGCTCATCTGCAGTCTGGTGTTGCCTACATCTTCCTATTCGGAAGGCAGAATTTCCGAGTTCTGAGTACAATCGAAAGCACCACGACTGCAGTTTTTGTGTTGAATGTAAAAAGCGCACATGACGCTGTGACGTAGGCTAGAATCATGTCGGCGATCAACGACGGTCCAGGCGTGGGATTTCTCTCGTGGAAATATGCACATTATTTTTTCCTTTCTATTGGTAGGTGGCACAGTGCACTTGTGGCAAGTAAGCAAGCTAGAAGACTGGCAAAGTTATGGAAGAAACACATTAACAAGAGAATTCTGAGTAAAACCAAAGTTACTTTCCTTAGTAACTAGTTACTTTGAAAGTAACAAGTAACTTGACGTAACTGAGTTACTTTTGATAGAAGTAACTAGTAATGTAACCAAGTTACTATTTTAAAGTAACTTACCCAACACTGGTCCTAAGTGATTTCAGGAATTTGATTGGCTGTTTCTCTGGAGCCAAAAGCCAATAGCAGCCTACGATCATATTTTGATTTAGTGTGCAGTCAAAGGAGGAGCTTTTCATTGCCTTATCCTTTGTCTGTGTGCGAGAATGCATTTGTTTAAAGGCAAGCTTTAACCAGACAAACAAACGTAATTTTAAATATAAGGACTTGTTTTTATAGTTGGATGACTGTGTGAAGTTTACAAACCGAGGACAAATGCTGTGTTCCTGCTTTGAGATGTTCTGCCACACAACAACACAGGTGAACTAAATCTGATTAACGAGACAGGGGAAGCAAAACTTAATACAATGCACATAAGACAAGAGACAGGAATAAACACTGAAAGACAGACGAAACACACAAGCTTGACATAGACAAAAACTAAATAAACATGAACACAAGACTGACTAAACACAGGAGACCTAACAGAAATGCCCACTAGGCACAGATAACAAAGGACAGAAAAACAACCTCAAAGAATAACCACGAACGATGAGTTCCGAACGAAGGCACAACCTAAGCAAAAGTAATGTTAAATAAAATCAAAAGTCACACGGAGAATATTAAACAGAGAATTGAAATCACTGGCTCCAAAACCCAGAATCATGACCTCTATATTAGATTATCTATGAATACTTTTTCATGTTGGAGGTTTGAAATAACATTATTGCATGCAGTATGTTTTTGTCTGCTTCACAATCACACAGTGTTATTATTGAATTGGGACTAAAACTGTTAATCAGTAATTGTCAAGCAGATTGCAAACTGTTTTGTAATTGAACACTATTGATTAATAGTCAGTAGTGTTGCACAGATGATTGTATTTGCTACAGTTGCTACTGTCTGCCTGTTGGGGGTTGATGGTTGAGGGTCTGTAGTCATTGTGTGTTTTGATCTTACCTGTTGTTTCTCCTCTACCTGGCTGTTCATCTGCAGCACACAGACTGCTGCCCTCCTCCTCCCCTCTCGTACACTTCACTATTCATGATAGCTGTCTCATTCTTCATCCTGACTGGCTCGTCTACCTCAGATGCTTTAGAAACTGTTGAAAATCACACTGGTTGAACTGTTTTGCTTTAACATGTTTTCAGGCGTTCAGGTACTCAGTTTTTTTTTTTATCACTGAGTTTTTGAAAACATTTTTCAATCTGTTCAGGGAGCAAAAATTGAGCTGCAGAGTGACTTAGCATTATCCACTTACAAGAGCACTTTGATAGTAACTAGCTGCACAGCAAGGTAACACTGTTACCCTAGCTACATCACTTTTTTTTAAAACAACTTGACCAGTCAGCTATCCCACATGGTGATAGAACTAAAAAATGTTTGCCCAGAATAAACTTTTGAAAAGATTTTCAACTAAATTATCAAAAAAATAGGTGTAACGTGCTGAGTACTAAGACATGTTTCTCTTTTTGATGGTATAAAACTGCTGCAGCACTTGTTTTAGTTATTGAAACTGTAATCTATAATGTGTCAGTGAGGCTGGGAGCTGTTAAATGTGAAAACTGTCCTGAGCAAAAGATTTTGGCTTTACACTGTGATACTTGAAATGGGGCCAAACACAAACAGGCTGCAGGTGTTTAACAGAGCTTAATGTGCCTTTTAGCCCTGAAAATGTCATGTGGTGTATTACCTGTGTTTAAGAAGGTGAGTGTTCAAAAAGGCTGTCAAAGTTAGGGTGAATTAAAAAGCTGTGTGTGTCAGGAACAACTCAAACAAATATGTCGTTTGCCTTTTCTAGTATGAGCATGAGACTTGTTCAGGCTTCATTAAAAATTCTCAATTTATTCTTTTTGATTGAATTATTTAAGAAAAAAAGAACAATTCTATGTAGTTCAGGTGAGACCTTTTTTAAAAAAGAAATTTGACTGATTTTATGTGGAACAACCCAAACGTAAAGTCAGGCTTGCTATCGAGAGCCGTCTCCACTGGCAGCTTTGTGTTAAGAACACACCAGGGTTCATTAGGATCATCAGTTCTGGATGTTCTGTTGAGAGGTGCAATTGATGCTGTGCTTTGTAAAGTCATAATTATTCTTTTCAGGAATTTGATTTGATTTGATAAGCCGTAACCTGACAAACAAATGTAATTTTAAATATAAGATCTTGATTTTATAGTTGGCTGACTGCCTGAAGTTTACAAACCCATGACAAATGCTGTGTTCCTCCTTTGAGATGTTCTGCCACAGTTTGACTGCAGCCACCTCCTCTTGCTGCTTTTTTGTGGATCTCAAAAAAACATGTTCCGTTGGGCTGAGGCGGATTAACTCGGGCACTGAAGAATATCCCATTTATTTGCCCAGAGAAAATCATTGCTTTTGTAGTATGCACTGGGTTATTATCCATTAGCGGTGGAGCACATTTTTCTGAATCAGAACAAAGAGTACAGTCCTTTAAACTTCACAATTTACTCTGCTTTTTCTATCAGCAGTCACATCATCAATAAACATGAGCAACTCTGTTCCACTGGCATCCAGACATGCCCACGATCTCTAGACCTGGATAGCTGCTCTAAGGACACAACTAAAAGAAGAATACTTCTTTCATCTTTCAGGCCTTTCAGTGTTTCTAAGCTTGCCATTACATTCCTTGTTTCTAGGATTGTCTCTATATCGCTGATTTGACCACGCTGCCCATGTGGAGAAACATATTTTCTTTATATGTTTTATAGTTTCATTTTTGTTTCTTCATCTTTTTATCTTACCTAGGTGAGAGTATTAGTAAGCGTAAACATTCCACCTGCTTGTCTGTTATAAATTGTGCAAACGTGCTTTCTTCATCGACGTGTTTCTTTCAGCTAGAATTTACATAAAGAACTGCTGACTGCATGTCGCCACACTGGGCTGATTTGAAGATGAGTGTATTCATGCTCAGCAGTAAGATGCATATTCAGACCCAGCTTACAGAGACAGAAATCAAGTGCTTGATACAAGAACAGAGTAAAGATACACGCCTCAGTGTTCATACAGTACGTCTTAGGTTTAGGCTTTGTTTGCCAGGTTGTATGACAATATCAGTTTCCATAATAAGGTACCAATCAAAATAGTTTCGGACAATTAGAGGCATAACTTTTTCAGATTGTTGTCATATCGTATAGGTCAAGGTCACAGTGGCTTTACATCAAATGCTTTTTGGCTGTACCTCAGGAATACTCAAATTGTGACAATGTCTGAAAGGATAAAATTACAAAGTGATGACATTTAAATGCAAAAGGTCAACTTCATTGTGACATAAACGCTTTCTTAACCATTGCTCAAAGACAAAATTCTGAAACAAAGCGGGCAGATTGTGACCACACGGCACATTTCGTCAAATACTGACCTGCTGGGGAGTCTTCCTCCAGCCCCAGTCAGGTTAAGAAAGAGAAAAGAGTAGCTTCTCTGCTGTTTGTCCTTTCCTTGCTGTTTTCACTCCACTGTGGTTTGCGTGGTTTTAAGAAAATGTACAGGGCATGGAGAAGAAAATGGTTGTCTCAAATTCAGCAGGAACAGTCTGAAAATTATAGTGGTTGGTTTATTATAAACAAGGAACAAAGAAATGAATGGCAGCTGCAGGGAGTCCTCAGGTTTCATTGTGTTCCCTTCAGGCTTTTGTGCCAGAAGAGCATGTTTGAGATTGAGGGAAAAGACAGGAGAAAAATTTTAGCCACACCTACATAACGAAGCTTCGGTAGGAAATTGTCTTTTAATATGAGGTGTGTATTCACTAATTTAAGCTTCCACCAAATGTTATCCATCCCTGTCACGATTTGAGTTTTGTTTAATGTGATCTCGTGTTCTTTCTTGTATCTGAGATGTGTTATGAGTGTAGTTAAGTTTCATGTGTTTACTCCTGCTGCAGTCATCTGCTATGTGATAAGCATGGATGTAGACCAGGTGAGCTGTTCATGGGAAGTGAACTTATTATGCCAGCACAAAGTGAGGCAGAACAGCATGTGAAGATTAGGCTGAAAGCAGGTGCAGACGGGATTCCTACAGTCTTTGTTCAGTACCGTGCTGACGAAAGGAAATGCCTATCCACCCACCACCATGCACCTGTGGTGCCCTCCAATAATTGCTAAAACATACAAACTTATGTATTACACTAATACAGTATTTGCTTAGTGTCCGTGGTGCAGCAGGACTCA